>NC_140075.1:10744019-11402664 GCF_964194135.1 Talpa europaea | reverse complement strand
AGTAGCGTCCGTTATCTTGGTCGTAGTGGTACTGAGATTAATTGGACCTGCTGCCAGTAGAGGCCTCTAAGGGAAGCACAGAGGAAACAAGAGGAGGTGTTAGTCCCACAAGAGTCATTTAGGAAGGTTATAGCGTTTTGGATTATATGAATCCAGGTTGAGGGTGTCTCGGTCTTTTCTGATGCTGTTAGCTTATTTTATAGGATTTGTTCTGAATGGAGGATGTCCTGGGAGACTTGGACTGTGGCATTTTGTGTCGGGACATATTCCCTTGAGATGGACAGTGTTGCCACTGGATAGGAATGCCAGCCAGTGTACCCTGTACCCAACGTTGGTCCCAAGGATCTGAAATAGCAGAGCTAACTTGATTCATATTGAAGCCCGTATTATGACGGACCAGAGAGAACATTTGGCCTTTGTCTGGAAGGTGCACTGTGCATGACTGGTAAGGGCACCCCCCCATATTCTGTATAGGTATTTTTGCAGTGATCTAAGGTTTGATGGTAAAGAAACAAAACAAAGCGTTCATAGGGTTAGTAATCGATGAAATAGTGAGGGTGAGAGTGATGGGTGCTGTGCATCCGGCCTGTGGGCACCCCGCAGTACCCACCTAGTGGGTGGTCTCAGTGGATCCTGAGACAAAGGTCTCCCTAACTTTGAATTTCCATACACAGGACACTGAGCTAGGGGAGATTTTGACAAGAAATTCACATCCTAGTAGGACCCAGGTTACGACATACATACTGTTTGTCTTCGGGGGCACGTTTGACCCCTGATAGATGGCACCAGGAGGGGTGTCCCAGAAGTGTTACCGCTGTAGGCGTGGTGAGAATAACTGTGTGTGGGCCGGTCCACTGAGGCTGCAGTGGCTTTGGCTGAAGCGATTTGAGCAGGACTTGGTCTCCCGGATGCAGTGGTGGGGAAGGTAGGTTGAGGAGGTCGAGATCTGAGGCAGGACTGGGGAAGTACCGGTCTGCGTGTTCCTGGAGCAGTTGGCTGAGTAGGGAGAGGCCAATCCTGTCCGGGTAGGTGTCCACGCAGTTGGTGAGCTGATTGATGGTAATGTGGCCTAGGCGGCCCTCCGCTGACCGTGCGCATCTTCACAAGAGCTGCCGTCTACAAACACAGGAGGCATCTGACAAAGGAGTCAGTCTGGAGGTTTGCATTTCATCTAGGATTTTAGGACACGAATGAGTGGCAGAAGGGGGCCAGAGACAGGCAGGAGAGTGGCTGGGTTGAGAGAATTAGACTGAGTGAGACTCACTAGAGGGTTTTTAATAAGGAGCACATGGAAGTCCTGTGAGCGGGCAGGAGTGAGAGTGGAGAGCGAGCGGGGAGACAGGAGGGCCTGAAAGTGGTGTGGGGAATGCACTTGGGTGGGTCTTCCCAGAGTAAGTTTGAGGGATTCCTGGGTGAGTAGAGCTGCCGCCGCCAGGGCTCTAAGGCAGGGTTGCCAGCTCCTAATGGTGGGATCCATCTGCTTGGAGAGATAAGTGACAGGACGCAGGGCTGGCCCAAGAGGCTGGGAAAGGGCACCCACCGCCTTACCCTGATGTTCGGCTGTGAACAGGAGCAAAGGCTTTTCTGGATCAGGAAGGGTAAGGACAGGTGCCTAAAGAAGGATATGTGTGACCCTGCGGACTTTCTGGGGGATTGGAAAGGTTTTTTAGGAGGCTTTTGCTTTGTCGTGCAGTGGCCTGGCTGGGAAAGCAAAATTAGGGATCCCATGACACAAGAATCCAACCAAACCTAGGCAAGAAAGGATATGTTTTGCCGATTCAGGGGAGGGAAGTTCCCGAATGGCCTGTTTGTGGTCCACCGTCAGCTGTTTGGAGGAAGGAGTTAGTGGAAGACCCAGATAGACGCCTGTGGGAACTGAGAGTTGGGCTTTGAATGGGGAGACAAGGTATCCTTTTGAGCACAGGAAGGTGAGGAGTTGTGCCGTGTGTTGCTGAGATAGTGGCAGAGGAGGAGGCCAGCGACATTCTGGAGGAGAGTGCGGGGTGGAGTATGACATGGTGAGAGGTCACTAGCTCATGCCTGACCAGGCAGATGAGGGCTGTCCCGGAACCCCTGAGGCAGGACAGCCCAGGCCAGTTGCTGGGAGGTGTGTGTCCGGATTTTACCAAGTAAAAGCACATAGTAAGTAACATGGAGGATTTAGAGGGATGGTAAAAAAATACCTTTGAGGTGAAGTACAGAGAAGTGTGTGGTAGAATGCGGTATATGAGACAGAAGGGTGTAGGGGCTCAGCACTACAGGATGGATAGGCACCACCACTTCATTAATGAGGCGAAGGTCTTGAACTAGGGGATAAGAACCATCAGGCTTTTCAATGGAGAGAATGGGTGTATTACAGGGCGAGTTGACAGGAGTAAGGAGTCTCTTTCCCAGGAGTCATTGGCTGATGGGTTTGAGACCCTGATGGTGAGTGAGGGAAATTGGAAACTGGGGGTGAGAGGGAAAAGAAGAGGGATCCTTAAGGCGAATGAGGACTGGGGTACGATGGGTGGCAACAATCATGATAGAGATATTCCAGAACATGGGGTTGACAGTGGAAGGAGACAGTGGGTAGTCCTGAGAAGGATTAGGAGATGTTTGGAGCCGTGGGAGGATGAGAGCAGCGCTAGGGTGGTGGAACCATGAGAGAGTAGCCCTGAGTTTGGTTAGAAGATTGTGACCCAGGAGTGATGTGGGGCAAGAAGGCATGACTGGAAGGCCTTCCTGGTGGCGCAGCGGTTGAGCACTGGGTTGTGAAGCTGCCCGCGGCCTCTGCGGTGCAGGTTCGATCCCCGGCTGCTCCCTGGCCACCCGAGGAGTGTCCCACATGGCACGCAGACCTCTCCTGCCACCCGCTGCTCCCCTCAGCAGTGTACTTCGGTCCTGCCTGTTCAGCTCCCCGCTCTGGCTCTGGTGAATTCTCTCACCCTCCCACACTTCTGACTGTACCCAGTGCTTGTATAAACAAAACAAACAAATAAATAATACATGCCTCTTAAAAAAAAAAAAAAAGAAGGCATGACTAGGAAAGAGCGGACCAGTGGTCCTGAGCTGAGAAGGAAGGCCGTCAACACCCATAACCCAGACCTGAGAAGGATAAACTTGACCAGAATAAGAGGGGAGGACAGAGAAGGTAGCCCCCGTGTCAACCAGAAAGGAGATGGACTTACCTGCTACCTTGGCCGTTACCCTGGGCTCCTCAAAGGTTATCGGAGTCGATGAGTCCAGGCCTCTTCAGTCCTCAGCCGCCAAACCCAAGACCGCCGGTGGCAGGAGTTGCAGGGACTGGAAGGACTGGCCCACCACAGCCAGGCGTGGAGGGACAGTCACTTTTCCAGTGACCCTGGATGTTTCAGATGAGGCACAGTCCTGGAGGGCGGGGGTTGGGGCACTGTCTGGACCAGTGGCCTTCTCAGCCACATTTGAAGCAGGCTTCGGCGGCAGTTGGTTGGGGCACATGGGGCCCATTGTCATCCTCTGTCAGGCAGCAGGCGCTGCGGTCGTTGGAGGAGCAGGGCCTGGCGGTCTCAAGGCAGCTACTGGGGCCTGAGCTTGAAGCTCAGCCTTCTGGCAACTACAGAGTTCCCTCTCTGCCCTGTCCCGTTCCTCCCGGTTGTTAAATACCGTAAAGGCCATGTTCAGCAGGTCCCGGATAGGGGTTTGAGGACCATCCTCAGCCTTTGGAAGTCAGGAGGGTTTTTTGAGGCAGATGGGGTAATCTTTCTGAGCTTATGAAGGTTTATAGGTTTAGGCGCTGCCGGTTGGAGACCGGCTAGGGGACAGGTCAGAGGTCAGGGTGGAAGAGAAGAGAACATGTAATTATGACATATATGGTCATAGGCTTGGGTAAGATAATGAAATTTTTAGGTGTAGGTAGTGGGATCGTTTGTGAAAGAGCCAAGACACTTTTCAAGTTGGGAGAGATCAGACAGAGAAAGGAACATGGACTCTAACTCTTCCTCCAGTTCCCACCCACTTCCCTGCGGGGAGGGAGAAGAGGATCAGCAGGGAGAGGGTGTGGCGGCTGGGAGGTGAAAATAAAGGGGGGGAGGGGCTGGATTGGGGAGCTGGAGGAGGTGAAGACTGAGAATCTAGAGGATCAGAGAATGCAGAAGAGGGGTCTGGAGAGGGCGAAGAGAGAGAGGAGTCTCGAGACTTAGAAAGTGCGGCAGGTTTGCAGGAGGGAGGGAAGGGGCGGGCGCAAGAGAAAGCCAGCCTGGCCCTACGGATCTCTGACCATGTTCCATTGCGGGGACAGAATTTTTGAGGTCTGTGAGGACCGAGAAGTCAAAAGTGCCATGTTTGGGCCAGTGGGAACCGTTGTCCAATTGATACTGAGGCCACGTAGTGTTGCAGTGAAAGACGAGACGCTTAGGGTGTTAGACGAGACACTTAGGGCGTTATGTGGCCTAAGTCCCAACGGACCGAGGTTTGAGAGAAGGCATCCCAGTGGAGTGGCCGGAATTTGGCTTGGAATTTGCAGATCCCATGACTAAGTGAGGAAGGGAGAGCACTTAGTCAAAGTGTTATAGGACAGGGAGAGGGGAAGCCCAAACCCCGCAAACCTGCCTATTCTACATGGGTTCTGCCATCCGCCGCATCAGCACAAAACATAGGAGACTTTAATGGGAATGAACTTTAATACAATTAGGAAACAATACAGGAAAGGCCAAGAATCTAGTTTCTAAATCAAGCACCCAAAGTGACCCGTCCCCTTGTGGGTAAAAGTCCATCCAAAGGGAATTGGCCCAGAGCAAGGCCCCAAAGCCTGCCACGGTCTAAAGCACCTTCCAGTGGGGACCCACAGAAAAGGAGCAGAAACAACCAGACAAGTCTGGAGGGAAAAGAGCAAAATCTATATCAAGACAAAAGCCACCATGGTCACCTCCCCACGGGTCTCACCCACATCTGTGTCACCCCGTCCAAGACCAAAGGACAAGTGCAGTTTCTTCACGTGACTCTAGACTCCATGCACCACCTCCAGGTCTCCTGGCTCCATCCTGCTTCCTTCCTCAGTCTCTTCTGCAGCTTCTTCTCTCCCTGCTCAGCTCCACCCTCCCTTGGGTGGGGCAGGGAACCTGGAACCTCCCCCTTTCCTGGGGACCACCCAGTTACAAAAGGTCAAAGTACCAACTGCTCAACAGTAAAATGTGATGATGAATTGTGTCCATCGGGGTGGCCTGGAAGGCAGCCCTTGATGGAAGACTCCACTGTCCCAAGTTTTATATCCAATGCAGGAGCTCGTCGTTCCTTCCCAAATCTGGAATTTGTTTGTGATGTTGGTTTCTCTCAAATTAGGCCCATTTCTTGTTTTGGAGACCAGGAATTATATTTTCTTCTACTAGATCAGTGTTGCTTCCATAGTTTGGGGGCACTTGCTTAATTAGAACGCATGCATTATACTACAAGTCATTCAGGTTTTTGTTTCCTGGTCAAAGAGAAGTCTGTGTCCTGCCATGCCCATGTATCCCCCACCCTCTCCTGCTGCACACAGAGAAGGGACAACCAGTTTCCAGTTTTACTTCCTGCTGCTTTTCTCCTATGCCTTTTTAGCACCTGGTGTGACAAGTCTGGGTGGTTCCATATGAAAAATGACATGACTGCAGTAGTTGTCATGAGAATGAATTACACATATACAAAGTATGTCAAATTTTGTGTAGAAATGAAGAAAAAAACACTTCAACTCATTCCAAGTAGTAGGCTCCCACTTTATTAATCCATGTTTACCTTAATCTCACCTAAGCAGAGAAGATCCCTCTGCCTAGATATACCTGGGCCATCTCTACATTTGGCAGCTGCAGTGGCCCCTGCCAGAAGACTGTCCAAGAATTCTAGACAACAGATGACAAAGATGTCATTTCGCAGAGTTTGAGCTAAGTCACGACCAGGTAGATGTGGTACGGCATGTATGACCAAAACGTCTACATTCTACAGAAATGCTGATGCACAACATTCAGAGTCCTTTGTCATGTTCATTCAAGTTCAGGCTTGTTCTTGAACACTCTCTGAGTCTACATCTGCTGGGTGAATTCCTGTGAGGTTACTTGACCTGTGACTGCTTCTGCAGCAGGGATGTGGCCCAGCCAAGGCTGTGCAAAATGAGATCACCATATCGAAGTTGGTGTTTGGGCTTCCTCTGAATGGCGTCCTAATTCTGGAAACACATTTCTCTCCTGATTTTACTCGAGTTCTGTCTTCTTTTGAACCAACCAAACACTCCCTTCAGCCTTGAGTGAAAATGAAACACTAAAAAATGTTAGGAGCGCTTCTTAAGCAATTACAGATTAATTCATTTCTTGATCAATATTTGTGCTCAAATTTCATGGGGGTTCCACTCCAGAATTATGTTCTAGAACATCTATGTATGTAAGTCCCATTGTCTCTGACCTGTGCACACTGGCCATCAATGCTTTGGAAGAAGGACATACTGGACAATTTTCTTGTCTTTTTTTTAATTTTTTTTAATAGAGGCATGTTTTATTTATTTGTTTATTTATTTATTTGTTTGTTTATACAAGCACTGGGTACAGTCAGAAGCGCGGGAGGGTGAGAGAATTCACCAGAGCCAGAGCAGGGAGCAGAGCAGGCAGAAGGACCGAAGTACACTGCTGAGGGGAACAACGGGCGGCAGGAGAGGTCTACGCGCCATGTGGGACCCTCCACTGGTGGCCGGGGAACAGCCGGGGATCGAACCTGCGCGGCAGAGGCCGCGGGCAGCTTCACAACCCAGCACTCAACCGCTGCACCACTGGGGAAGCCCTTAATTTTTTTTAATAGAGGCATGTTTTATTTATTTATTTGTTTGTTTTGTTTATACAAGCACTGGGTACAGTCAAGCGCAGGAGAGTGAGAGAATTCACCAGAGCCAGAGGGGGGAGAAGAGCAGGCAGAAGGACCGAAGTACACTGCTGAGGGGAGCAGCGGACGGCAGGAGAGGTCTGCGCGCCATGTGGGACCCACCTCCGGTGGCCGGGGAGCAGGCGGGGATCGAACTGGCACTGCAGAGGCCGCAGGCAGCTTCGCAACCCAGCGCTCACCCCCTGCACCACTGGGGAGGCCCATACTGGACAATTTTCAAGAACGCCAAGGGGTCCTTAGTAATAGCAGCTGATAGGGCCTATGTCCACAAAGCCTGTGGACGCTTAGCAGTCCTCAGTCTTGAATTCCCCCAAGTTCTAATATCCTTTCAGAGCACACTGAGGGGTGGAAATCAGACAAGGGGTATCTGAGACTGCCTTAGGCCTGGTGAATCACTCGTGACCCCAACATCAAGGACCAGCAGTAACAGTATCCAATGAGATTATTGGTGGGAACAAGACCTGTGACCCACTCTTTCTAGGTCTTCTGAGACTGCCCACCTGGAATATGGGCGTTCACAGGGGAGCCTGGAAAATTCGGTCAATCTTCAGTGTGCTCGGCTAAGGAATCTGGACTTGACATTTAGGTTTCCTCAGGCACCAAAGAGTATCTGGGAAGAGCAGCTGTGAATCAGTCTGGCTCTGAAGTGCTAGAACTATATGCATTAGAGAAGAAGCAAGTGGGATGGAAGGGATGAGAAAAGAGGATCGCTGGAGGTGATGGGAGGCAGCATGGGCGCTAGAGGGAAGGAGCTGACCTGGAGTCCATGCCAAGGGTAAATGGATCAGGGGGAGACAGATGAAAGGCACATCTAAGACATGGAATGTTCTGGCAATAAGTAAGCATTACATGAGATGTCTGGAATATGGTTCCTCTCTGGCTGATGGGCCTTTATCTGTGTTCTGAGAACAGCTTGTATGAGGGGGATGGCACAGGAGAAGGAATCAGGGAGGAATTCTTCCGGGAACTTTCAAAAGTCTGGCTGATTCACTTCTAGAGCTGATCAAAGCTATCAAGCTGTTGGTGTTTGCTAGAAGAATTTTAACACCAACCATACATGGAGTGCCACACACCCCGGGTGGACCTGGGATCACATCCTCCCTTTTAGTTGCTTTCCTGTTGTGTTTTTCCCAAACCTGTGGTCTTCAAGTATTCGTCGCCTGCCACATCATCCTTTCCATCAGTCCCCTAACCCAGGCCCCTGCCCACACTTTCCCCTCAGGCATCAGTCATGAAGGCTCGTCTGTGTAGGCAGACTCTTGTATCCTCTCAGCTCTCAGGTGCCCTGCCTCCAGGCCTCACTCGGCACCAGAACATTTCTTTTTTCTTTCAGTAGTCCCCTAGCTCTCCCACCGCCACATCACCAGTGAACCATCACTGTGTTTTCCTCTCTTGTCTCGCCCCCCTCACTCTTCTTCCTTTGCTGTGCACCTCAGCTCTGTGGTCAGTTTGCTAGTTTTGTCTTTTTCTTGATTTTTTTTTTTTGCTTTCTCTATATTCCACATATCAGTGAGACCATCCGGTATTTATCTTCTTCCTTCTGACTCCATGGGCTAGAGTAGCCTTCCAGCTCCATCCTTGTTACCACAGATGGTGAGAGTTTGTCTTTCTTGATCCCTGAGTAACATTTCATCGTGTGCCACTGCACTGGAGCATTTATGAAGAACATCCCTGGGAAGAGCCCAGCAGGAGTGGACCTGCCTCAGCTGTGTCAGTCTTTGGTCTCAGCTGTCCTGAGCCTCCCTGCTCTGTCCTCAGACCTCTCCGGGGTCTTCCCTCTCACCAGCTGGCCTGTGACCTCCAAGTGTGTCCCCCACTTGTTTATAGTGACTTCTTGCTTTCATTCATTGGAACTGAGGCCTCGGACATGGGCCTCCGGACCTGTTTTTCCGGACATTTCTGTACATAGGTATCCTCCTCTTTGCATGAGCAAGTGAAGGCAGCCCTCTTTATTCTATCACTTGGTCTCACCCTTCCCAGCCTGCTCTGCGGGAGGCTGCACCTCCCATGCTGTCTCTTGACATCGTTGGGGCATTAGGAGAGACCCTGAGAAGCGGGTCCCTGTGCTCCCCTGAAGAGGGAAAGTTGTACTTCCCAGAAGAGGGGAGTTCTTGCACCTCCCAAAGAAGATCTGAACTAGGGAGTCTCCATGGCAAAGCCTGCTAAAGCTCTCCTCTTTGTTCCTGGTTAATGCTGAAGTAAGTTAGTTATTCATTGGCCTGTGAAAACCTAATTGGGACCCAGGTGACAATTGGCTTATTGTTCTTATGCATGAACTGTCACAAAAGAAGTAAAAATTGTTAAAGATATAGTTAGGAAAGAAAGGTTTTGGCCCCGAGAAATTTGGAGAACAAGCTGCCCTGAACCAGCTGTGCTTGGAAACCATAGCCTAACCTGGGGGTACCTGTTAGGGGCAACAGTACATCTCCTGGTGTATGCGAAAAGTTAACAGTGTGCAGGTTGTGTGGACGTTCGGTATTTCTTGTTGAAAGTTAGATTTTTTTTAAAGATTTATTTATTTAGACAAGCACTGGGTACAGTCAGAAGCGCGGGAGGGTGAGAGAATTCACCAGAGCCAGAGCAGGGAGCAGAGCAGGCAGAAGGACAGAAGTACACTGCTGAGGGGAGCAGCGGGCGGCAGGAGAGGTCTGCGCACCATTTGGGACCCTCCTCCGGTGGCCCGGGAGCAGCCGGGGATCGAACCAGCGCTGCAGTGGCTGCAGGCAGCTTCACAACCCAGCGATCAACTGCTGTGCCACCAGGCAGGCCCGGAAGTTAGATTTTTGTAGAACTGAAGAGTATTGATGAGTTCCTTCAGATCACTTTGAAGTAATTGATAATGGGCTAGAGGAATTGAGTACTAGGGAATGGGTTGATTTTAGTAATACAGCATAACAATGGACTTTTATGTCCACTCAGAAATTAGGAAGACTTGACAGGGTGATTGATTGTTACTGAACATTGTACTGTCTTAGACAATGGATTACGTTAGAAAAAGAGTTGTACCTAGGGGAGTCATTGTCCCTGTAGATTTTCTTAATCAGATTAAGGAAGTGTCCTTTTGTAGTATGAGATCAAGAGGGTCTTTGTATGTTCATGAGAAAATATGTAATGATGGTCTCTGTTCTGCTTTGATGCTTATGCTGATGTCATCTCACCGCTGGCCTTAAGGTATAAGAAAAGACCTGCTGAGACCCTCAGGAGGAGGTACTTGCATGAGAGACGGTGTCTGCGTCTTCCTCACTCCTACCTGGCTCCACTTCCCCTCAGCCCTCCTAAAAACTTCACCAAGGCGGTCCTCTCCTGCTGAGATCCCTGACAGGACATCTAGCTGGAGCTGGTCTCCAACCTGCTCAGATTCCCCACCTTGAACACTCCCTGTTCACTGAACTCAGCCCTTTATCCTTCAATTAGACAGGAGTATGGAATCAGGGAAGAGGTAAAATGCATCTTGATTTTCCCTAATTCTAACTGAAATTTAGCATTTTATCTAATGGTGGCATCAAATTACAGTTGTAGTAGCAGTGTCTGTGATTGTCCTGCCAGCAGAACCACATGTATTTTCAGTTCTCATGATTGGTTTTGCTTTTACAGTTGACTGGCCCTTAAGCAACATGGGGTTGGGGTGCTGATTCCGGGCGGTGGAACATCCATGTATGACTTTTGAGCCCCCAGAAACTTTACAGTCATCCCTTGGTATCTGGGGGAATTGGATTTAGGAATGACACCCCCACACCCCCAGCAGATAGCAGAAGTCCACAGATGCTTAAGTTCCATATAGTTGGCCTGGAGAGTCCTCAACACAGAGTCAACCTGCTGACATCTTTTCACCAGACCGAGTCCAGCACCATGAGCCAAAACGCCACCAGGGTGCTGATGCCCTGTTGCTGGGCTCTGCCCCTTGCGGTTCCCACCCTCTGTGTTTACTCAGTTCCAGCAGGGAATCAGCTCATCAGTGGCTTTGTTCTAGTCACCAGGTGGCACCAGAGACCTGCACTTGCTGACCTGTGCTTTTCCCCAGTGGTTCTCTGAGAAAAGGGGGCAGGCGCCTCAACACAGGGGCTGTCGTTCAAGCCGGGTGCTGTGTCTGCTGCATGTTCACCCGGCGCTGTGCCCGCAGCTATATGGATCCCACCCCCAAATGCTGCGCTCTAGGTCTCAGTTCCTGCCTTCTGCTCCCTTGCAGGTAGAGGGGTGCACGGAGGTGCCGCCTGCTGGGGTCTCCCCTTCCACATTCCCGAGGACCTCCCTGGCAAGCTGGAGAATCCCGTGCAGAAGCCACCCTCTTGGGCAGGTGTTTGCCCCAGGGATGTCCCCGCAGTGGGTCTGGGAATCACTCTGCACCATGGGCAGGACTGAAAGAGGTGGGGGTGGGGGGGAACAGAGACCACTCGTGGCTCAGGCCCCTTGTTGGGGCAGGTCTCTTCCAGGACAGACATGCGAGATGGCGGAGACCCCGACAGCAAGTCCCCGAAAACTCAGGAACCAGAGGGCAGGGCAGGTGTGTCCTCTCCCCCAACAGCCCCTGTAGGGGGGACATGCAGAGAGGATGTGGCAGGTGGTGCCCAAAGCTGGGGTCATCACTGTGGGGGTCATGGGACTTACCCCACAGGCCCTGGAGGCTTTGGTTCCCTGGAAACTGTTTAACCCTGTCCTTTCTCCTCTCCCTTGCACCCCAACCCTTTTGTTTTCCACGGCAGGGCTTTCACGTGAGGGGGTGTTTGCTCCGCACACAGCAGATGGCAGTGCCGGTGGAGGGTGTGCAGGGACTGGGGTCTCAGGGTGCCTCTGGGTCTGCCCCTGACACTGCCACCTGCCGCTGCTGTGTGACTTCCCTTTCCTCGTCTCCCTCGGCTTTCCCTCCTCTTGCTCCTGGGGTAATGCCTTACTGCTGGGGACTCTGCCTGGCAGTGTGCTCTCTGCAGTTCAGTTATCATGGCGAGTGTTTTTTATTTTCTCACTCTATGACATCTGCTGTTTTCTCATCCTCATGACAGTGTGATTTACAAGGAAGAGCTAAGTGTTTGGGTCTTCATTGATGTGTAACCCAGCACTACAAAGTGTTGGTTTTTCTTCTTTTGTACTGTGTCTGCATTCAGCAGGCTTTTCACACCACTACATAGCACGTTATTCCACGTTTGTGTCTATTCTAAGTGCCAACCAGGTGATAAGCTCTTCAAGGAGAAGATTTTATTCATCCTTGTATTCATACACTGAAAGACACTTCCAAATTTGTATGGTAAACTATTGTGGTTCTTTTAGGAGAAAATGGGTTAATCTAGAGGTAAGACTATTTCCCCTGAGAATTCTGTTCACAGCACAGTGTGAGTAGGAAGATGGTGCCTCCTGTACAAGAGCACAAGAAGGAGCGTTTACACTATTGCTGTGTGAACCAGGCTGACAGCCCTGAAATGAGGAGAAATGTTCCCTCACAGGGGATGGTGTCATTGGAGGATGTGGCTGTGAACTTCCCCTGGCAGGAGTGGGAGGACCTGAATGATGCTCAGAGGATCCTGTACCAGGATGTGATGCTGGAGACCTGCAGTCACCTGGTGTCCCTCTGTGAGGACGCTCCAGTGTAACACGAGTGCAAGTGCTGTTTTCTAAACTGATTAAGTGTGGTCTTGTGAAATTGGGTGGTGGTGAGGTTGAACACGGCAAACAGACTAGATTGTGGGTGTTCTCCCTATTTCTGAAAAGTTCCAGTTGACCTTCATTGCACAGCTCTTCACACTGCTTTCATTAGTCTTCAAAGCTGAAGTTTAACTTGACCGAACCAACACTGTTCCTCATCACAGGATATTGTGTTACCGATCATGAGGAGAGCATCAGGTTGGACAAGGGAGTACAGCTGTGGACTGTGGAGGAAGCCCCAATCCAGAACCTCTCAGGTCAGTCAGTGCTTGCCTGGCAGGAGGCTAGCAGGAGGCTGGGAGAGTGGCCAGTGATATTGGCCACACTGCACTACTTTTCCAGTGTTCAAACCTTGGACAGTTTATCTGCATTTATCGAAGTGATTCTTTATTCAGTTTCCACATAAGCTCTCTCCTAGATTTCCTCCTGCTCTTTTTTTAATGGCTGTCAATGTTGGACTTCACCAGTATGCAGTCCCTGATACTGCAGGAAATTATTATGCGGTAGTCACATTTTCTGTGTTCTCTCTATTAGTTTATTCTCACCGACTGTTTTCTTTAAGGTACTTATTCAGGCATTTTTTTTGGGGGGGGGCCAGAACAATTGGGTTTTTATTTGGAAAAAGATAAAATTAGATTTTACATCATCCTCAAAGTTAATGCCAGAGGAACTAAGGAATTAAACATAAAAAAAAAAAAACTTGCAAATCTTGGAGGAAAGTATATTTATGACATTCTGGTAGGAAAATTTTTCATAAACAAGACAAAAAATGCTGCAACTATAAAGGAAAATACTGAAATATTTGACTGTGTCAATATTTAAAAACATCTGTATGGTGGAGAACATAGAAAAAAAGGTTAAAATATATGCCACAATCTAAAAGATGATATATATAATTTAAAAAGGACTGGTTTCCAGTAGTCATCCATTTTAATTGCTACTAATAAAAATGACAAGTCATATCAATTTAATGTTTAAAATAAAATCTAAGTGTTGAAATATCTTAATAAGCAACTATTTCACAGAAGAGAATATTTATCTGGCCACTATACATATGACACATATTCATTCCTACTACACAATATGTAAATAAAATGATAGTCTTCATAAAAATATAGTCTGATAATACAAAGCACAATTCATAAAGATGTGGGGGAAATGGAATTGTTATATACCCTAGTGGGGTGTATACACTGATCTAATTACTTTGGAGAGTAATTTGGCAGCATCCAACAAAGCTGAAAATATATATGTATCATTTATTGCAATAGGAATATACCTAAACAAACTATCATATGTGCACACAAAATTGTATGCTAGCACGTTCATCACAGCTTTGCTCGTTATTGAAAAAAAAAAAGTAGGAAATAATTTAAATGCTCATCAATAAGAGAATGTATGGGAAAATTATGTTTATACTCATCAAAACAGTGAATTTCAAAAAGATAATGAAGAATTTTTTTTTAATATTAAATTTTATTTTTATATTCCCCCATACAATTGCAGACGCCCCATTCTGACCCCAATCCTTCCCCTCCCGCCCCCCACCCCCCAAAAAGCGTCTCTGGTTCATAGTTTTTTGTTGATTTTGATTTTCACTTTCTTATATTCATTTTCCTGGTCCCTTATTTAAGTTTTCTAGATTCCTGCTATGAGTGAGACCATCTGGTATTTTTCTTTTTCTTTTTGGCTTATTTCGCTGAGCATGATCCCTTCCAGCGCCATCCATGTTGCTGCAAATTGCATGTGTTTATCTTTTTTGAATGCTGAGTAATATTCCATGGTATATATGTACCACATCTTCTTGATCCAGTCATCTATTTTTGGGCATTTGGGTTGTTTCCAAAGCTTAGCTATTGTAAATAGTGCTGCTATAAACATAGGGGTGCAGGTGCTCTTTGGAATTGATGTTTCTGTGTCCTTTGGGTAAATACCTAGGAGTGGAATTGCTGGATCATATGGAAGCTCTATGTTTAGTAGGTCCAGAAATCTCCACACAGCTCTCCATAGTGGTTGGACCAGTTTGCACTCCCACCAACAGTGCAGAAGAGTTCCTTTTTCTCCACACCCTCGCCAACATTTGTTGTTGCTAGTTTTTTTAATATGTGCCATTCTCACTGGTGTGAGATGGTATCTCATGGTAGTTTTGATTTGCATTTCCCTGATGACAAGTGATGTTGAACATTTTTTCATATGTCTGTTGGCCATTTGCATTTCCTCTTCAGAGAAGTTTCTTTTTAGCTCTTCTGCCCATTTTTTGACTGGATTATTTTCTTTGTTGTTGCTGAGTCTCATCAACTCTTTGCAGATTTTTGTGATCAGTCCTTTATCATTAGTGTTGGGTGCAAAAATGTTCTCCCAGTTGGTGGGGTTTCTCTTTGTTTTTGTTATTGTCTCTTTTGCTGTGCAGAAGCTCTTTAATTTGATGTAGTCCCAGCTGTTGATCTTTGCCTTCACTGTCACTGCTTTGGGTGATGTGTCTGTAAAGATGTCTTTGATGTGCAAATCCCATAGTGTTTCGCCTATATTTCCTTCTATGTATTTTATGGTTTCAGGTCTTATGTCTAGTTCTTTAATCCATTTTGAGTTGATTTTCATGTATGGTGTGAGGTAGTGGTCAAGCTTCATTCTTTTGCATGTAGCGACCCAGTTTTCCCAGCACCATTTATTGAACAAACTTTCTTTGCTCCAATGCATAGTCTTTGCTCCTTTGTCAAAGATTAGTTGACCATAGATCTGTGGGTTTATTTCTGGATTTTCTATTTGATTCCATTGGTCTGTATGTCTGTTCTTGTTCCAATACCATGCAGTTTTGATGATTATGGCTTTGTAGTATAGTTTGAATTCTGGGAGTGTGATGCCTCCAACCCTTCTTTTTTTTCAGGAGAGCTTTGGCTATTCGGGTTTTTTTGTGATTCCATATTTATTTCATCAATAATTGTTCTATTTCTTTGAAGAATGACATTGAAATTTTGATTGGAATAGCATTGAATCTGTAGATTGCTTTTGGTAGGATGGCCATTTTAATAATGTTTATTCTTCCAATCCATGAGCAGGGGATGTCTTTCCATTTCTTTGTGTCTTCTTCTATTTCTTTTAACAGTGTTTTATAGTTTTCTTTGTATAGGTCCTTTACCTCTTTTGTTAGATTTATTCCCAAATATTTGATTATTTTTGTTTCAATAATAAAAGGGATGTTTTTTTTGATTTCTTCTTCTTCAGATTTATTTTTTGTGTATAGGAAGGCTACTGACTTTTGCGTGTTGATTTTGTATCCTGCCACTTTACTGAACTGATTGATGAGTTGAATTAGTTTTTCTGTGGAGTTTTTGGGGTTCTCTACGTATATTATCATATCATCTGCAAATAGTGATGGTTTGACTTCTTCTTTTCCTATTTGGATTCCTTAGATGTCTTTCTCTTGTCTTATTGCTCTGGCTAGGACTTCCAGTATTATGTTGAAAAGCAGTGGTGAGAGTGGACATCCTTGTCTTGTTCCAGATCTTAATGGAATTGCTTTCAGCTTTTCACCATTGAGAATGATACTGGCTGTTGGCTTGTCATAGATGACCTTTATGATGTTGTCATCTCCATATTTTAAATATATTATTTAATTTTTTGAATTGAGGTAACATTTGATTTAGGGAATAGAGTTTCATCTTCTCAGAGGTCTGCCACCACCACACTCACCACCAGTGCACTTGTGGGCTTTCTCCATAGATCTTTGAACACCCTCCCACCTCTGTACCCACACCCACTCTCCATCCCTCTCTAATACCCACAATTCTGCAGTCATATTTCTAGAGTTTGTTCTGGTTTGTCGGTTCCTTTCTTTTTTCCTCCAGATTTGAAATTGGAGTGAAGCGATCCAGCAAATGTCTTTCTCCTGATTTTCTACATTAGCTGTGCTCCTGCTGTGTTCCTTCCTGTTGTTGCAAATAGCATGAGTTCATCCTTTTTATAACTTAGCTGTCTCCACACTATTGTGTATGTGAACTGCATCTTGCTTTCAGATTTAAATTTGGCCCTAGTGGTCAACTCACCTTCTTGAACTTACATTATTATTTTCCTTCTAATCACAGATGGGGCTGGAACCTCTCCTAGAATTGTATTGTCTTCCTCTTCTGCATTCAGTCCTGCCTGTGTGGTCTGCACACATTCAGTGACGTCACGTTAGTGCATGTGGAATATTTTTAATGACTACCCAAAATATGTAATTTTCTGTTGTTGTGATCTTCTTTACATTCTATGATGGTTTTGACTCATTTTATATTCTTCTGATATTAGTGTGTTCAACACAGCTCCATATTTGATTATCACTTTTCCAAGCATATAGTTCCATCTTCCATTCCTCATGGTGCACTGAAATCTTTGGTGGGTGTGATATGGATAATATTGTATTAGTGTAGTTTTCTTATTCATTCAGACACATTGTCATTTCAGTGTGGAATTTTTTTTTTTTCATTTATGAACAAACTAATTACAGAAAGGGAGACTCAGGTATTGTTATTTAAAAATGTTTCCTTTATGATCAGCCTTTTTCATACCTCTTTTCCTCTCGATTGCATCTCTATGTTTCTTTGACTTTCTGTGACATGCTTTTATTCCTTTCTCCTTTTTTGTGTGGTGATTTTTGTCTAATATGTCATTATATTTTTTATGCTTAGTGAGGTATATTGATTCATAATACTATTTATTGTGTACAGTATTGTCATCTAGACTGTGTGCACAGGACATCATGCTCTGTGTTCATTTCCCTCCCATGTGTTCTCCTGGTATCTTTATTGTTATAATGTGCATTACGTGCCATATTGAAAAGCTATGAAACCTTTTAGACTGAAAAGAACGTAATTTGAATTGCACACACGAAACTCAACTCTTTAACATTCCTACCCTACACCAACATTGTTGCCATCACAACATCTCACTACATCGTGTATTCCAGAGCATAATTCCATGGGTATTTTTGATGTGTCCTTTCCAAATGCTTAAGCAGAATCAATATTTTTACTACAGGACTATATCATGCAATTTTCTATATTTTCTTTGTATTTACATTTCCTTAAGGACATTACCTTTTCATAAACTTTTGTGTTGCTGTCTAGAATCCTTTTGGCTTTATAGGAAGAGCAAAGTCATAGTGTTACCTATTCTAACATCATGCCTATGTCCTTTACTTGATATTAATTTTATAGACTATGCATTGAATGTATTTTGTCTTGAGTGCTGTAAATGTGGTAAATAGTCACTTGCTTTCTTCCAGTCATCTCTTCTCATGACATAGTCATAGTCATCCTCATGCCATAGTCAGGCACAGATTTGCTTCCGGATATGGAACTGGGAAGAGATGGAATGTGTGCCTTTGAGAATTTACAATTAGTGGAAGAACAGACACACCAAAGATCAATTGAAGGGCAGAACATTTGTTGCAATGAACATAGCCAAGCTGGAACAATGACCCAGAATACAATCTTCCCACAAGAAGAGATCATGTGTGTGAAATGTCTTGGGTCAAGCCACATTTTATGTCTGTTCCTTGCATAGATAAGGGTGTTTCTGTAAGCAGAGATCTCTATCAGATTTTTAATAATACATATTCTCTGAGAGGACAGTTAGAACATATAGGCAGTCCCATAGTCCATCATGCAATAATCATTCAGTACTTTGTGAATATGGGACAGGTGTATACTTTGAGTCAAATAGTACTCAACATCAGAGATGCGAATGGGAAGATAAAAAATCTACTTGGGATCATATTGAGAAGTCCTCAAAACTACTCCAACATCACACATTTCAGGAGAATCCCTGCAACTGTAAAGGATATGGCAACGCTAACAAATGGTGCTCAAAACTCCCTCAACATCAGGGAGAAAAATGGCACAAATGTGAAGAGTGTGGTAAAGCCTTTTGTTGGCATCCACAGCTCACTAAACATGTAAGGATTCATACTGGAGAAAAGGCTTACACATGTCCACACTGTGGTAAAGCCTTTCTCTATCTGTGTCACCTTTCTGAACACCAGAGAGTTCATAATGCTGAGAAAACATACAGATGTAAAGAATTTGGGAAAGCCTTTAACCAGCAGTCAAGTCTTACTCATCATCACTGAATTCATACAAATGTGAAAGAAAAAGCTTATAAACGTGAAGAATTCAGCAAAGCCTTTAAGCAGAAGGCAAAACTTGCTCAACATCGGAGATTTCATATAAGAGTGAAATGTTCAAAATGTGAAGAATGTGGCCAACTGTTTAACCGGAAGTCAAATCACTCTGCACATCAGAGAATGCACACTGGGGAGAAACCTGGAAATGTAAAGTGATGAGTGGTTTGTACGAATAGATATTTTGCAACCACCATTTTCATGCTAGCATGATATTTTGAAGAAGTAAAGATATGGAAAACTAAGTTGTCATAGAATAATCAACTCTAAATATACATTTAAAAATTGCAGTACAATAATAATTCAAAAACTTCACTGATATATAAATCAGATATTTTTATGGAGCATAAACTAACATTAAAGCACTAAGTATGTATTAGTATCATTTAAATGTCCAAGACGATGTGTTGGGGACCAGTATAATTACATTCCACATACTTTTTGTCAGTCATGCTTGAGATATTATGAAGAGGTGATGAATATAATTCAGCTCTAAATCAGTTCATTCTCTGGCTTTGTCCCCTTGTGTATGTGAAGTCAGGTGCTTGATTTTTTTTTTTTTTTTTGCTGCCTCAAACATCTGAGAGACTGTCCTAGTTGATGGATTTGTTTATATCTAACTTGCAGGGTAAGTTTAGGACAGTAATGTGCCATGTATCAGGAACATATGAATGGACATGCTGCTTCTGGTTGACTCAAAACATTGATCTAAATCACCAAGAAGAGTTCTGGGCCTTAATGTTGCCATTGAAGTCAGACAGAGGAACATGTCAAATCATATCACGATGGACTCCTTGAGGAAATGCACAGTTTATTAAAATTGTGATGTTTCTTTATGGAAGTAATAGAGAGATCAATATTATTTGATATCATTGCCAAAAGAAATCTTCACAGACACATGATGACAGACCAGGTGACTGTCCCGTACTGGGCATAGAATTTGTGTATGCACAGTAGCTAAGTAATGACTCTGTTGACCACCAACTTAGGGATCCTGGCTTCAAAAGAACAAGAATGCTTCTTAAATGCCTGCATTTTTATTTTCAATATGGAGCATACAGTGATATGTAAATATTTAGACTATATGTGAACCTAATGCAGGTTTTAATAAAGTCGATTGATTTTTTTACAAAATATTTAATTCATTCTTTTTCAAATTTTTATTTATTTTTTTTTAAATTTATTTATTTATTCAATAACTGGGGTACAGTCCAGATGCACAGGAGGGCGAGATGATTCACCAAAGACGGAGTGAGGAACAGAACAGACAGACAGACCGAAGAACACTGTTGAGGGGAGCAGTAGGCAAGACAGGAGAGGTTTGTCCCGCCATGTGGGTTGCTCCCTGGCCAGCCAGGAATCGAACTGCAGTGGCTGTGGATTGCATCATAGGTTGCGTGTTAACCACTGCGCCACCAGGGAGGCCCTGGATAAATAACTTGTAGAAGTATTGCTGACATATGAAATTTCCATTTTTATTTCTTTAAGAAATCTCTGCCCCATTATCTGCAGGGACTGTCCAACTCTCATGGCCACCAGCCATGGGTGAGAGCTCCCTTTTCTCTGAACCCTCTCCAGCGTTGTTCATTTCACTCTTTTTTATTTGGACCATTCTCAAGTGTTGAGGTGGCATCTCAGTGTGGTTTTGACATTTCTCTTACAATAAATTAAGGTGAACATTCCTATGTCTGTTGGACCTTAGAATTTCCTCTTTAGCAAAGTGTTTATTTCCTTTGCCCTTTTCACTTGACTCATTGGTTGGTTTTTCGCACTGGGTGGGAACATTACAAATTTTGGAATGAACCCCTTGTCAGATGTGTTGCATGTGTTCTATTCTATAGGATGCATTTCTGTTTCTGTGCTGCTTTCTTTTCAGTTCTAAAAGCTTTTAGATTTGGTGTTGTCCCACTTGTGAAACTTGGTTTTGTTTCCCTTGGTGTTGGGGTTGTGTTCCCTTGTACATTTTGCAGCAGCTGTCCCGTAGTGTACCCTTTTATTTTCTTTCAGTGCTTCATGATTTGGGCTCTTAGGGTGTCCAAACTTTTAATCCATTTGGAATTAGTTTTCTGTATGGAGTTTTTCTTTTAAAGATTTATTTATTTATGCATACAAGAACTGGGGTACAGGCCGGAGGTGTGGGGGGTGAGAGGATTCAATATGTATCACAACCAGGGACAGAGTGAGGAACAGAACAGGCATACTGACTGAAATACACTGGTGATGCGAGCAGCAGGTGAGTCAGGAGAGGTCTGCTGCACCATATGGGTAGCTCACTACGTGGGGATCGAACTCATGCAGCAGTGGCTATGGATACCTTCATATGTTGTGCCAACAGGGAGGCCCTGTATGGAGTTTTGAATGGGTCTTGGTTCTTATTTTTTCCAAGTCATTATTCATGTTTCCCTGCACCATTTTTTAAAAATATGTATTTATTTATTTATGCATAGAAGAACTGGGGTGTAGACCAGATGTTCAGGGTTTGAGAAGATTTGCCAGAAACACGGAGCAGAACAGGCAGATCCACTGAAATACACTGCTCAGGGAATCAGTGAGAGGGACAGGTGAGGTCGGCTGTGCCACATGTGGGTCAGCTCTCTGGCCTGGAATAGCCGTGATAGCACTGACTCTTAACCCCTAGGCCGCCAGGGGGCCCATCCCAGTATTATTTATTAAAGAGGCTGTCTTGTCTGAATTGTATGATTTTAGCTCCTTTGTCCAAGATTGAACTCTTCATATTTATATCATTTGCTCTCTGGGTTTTAAGTTGCCTTCCATTGCTCTGAGTTCTGGTTTTGTTCCAGTAAAATAATGTCAGGAAATATGATACTTACATTTTCTTCTTTTCTCCCAAGATTTTTTTTTGCTGTTTGGGACCTTCTGTGGGTTCATATAAATGTGGGGATTGTTCTATTTCCTTATAAAAAACGTCCTTGGTATTTGGTAGGTATTGCATAAGTTTGTAAATTGCTCTAGACAATAAGGCCATTTATGATGTTAATTCTCCCCACCTAGGAGGATGGGACATCTTTGTATTTCTCTGTGTCTTTTATTTCCTTTAATAGAGTTTTTTTTTTTATTTTCAGGGTTCAGGTCCCTCACCTCCTGCTTTCACTTGAATGATACAGTCACAGTTATTTCATTCCTTTTGGTGTGAATGTCAATGGAAATGCCAGTCATTTCACACACGTTCTCTCTCATAGCTTGTTTATATGTCCAGAGAAATGAACCAAAAATGTTACCATGTATTGAATTGTAGTAAAATTTTACAATAGTTGAACCTATATAATGTAACATTTTTTTGAGAAATTACACTCAAAAACAGTAGCTTTTATTATAATGGATTCCACATTGTATGTCTACATAGTGGTTTTGAAGTATGCACACAGTATCACCCACAGCTCGGTTTCCTTCATAGTATTTGAATAATCTTGAATTCGTTGACAAGACTACATTCATCCATGTAGTGTGTATATGGTCCCATTTTTATTAATTGAAACATAACATTATATACTGTGTCCTGTGTCTTTCCCATTTTCAACCAAACCATTCTTGTTGGCTATAAAACCTGCTGTGCTCATTCATTTAGGGTCCTCTCTGATTCATTTTAGCTCAGATCTCTAGGGAAAACCCTGGTCTGTAATATCGTGGGTGTTTGTGGAAATGGTCACATAAAAGATAAAGTATATTAAAAGCTCAGAGAATTATATCTGGTTCATACATGAGTCTAATGAGTGCTGTGGCAACGGGGTCTCCCTGGTGGGGCAAAGGCTAAGCACAGCACTGTGAAGCTGTCCTCAGCCTCTGCAGCACGAGTTCGATCCCTGGCAGGCCAGGAGGCTGCCCACATGATGCAGCAGACCTCTTCTGTCTCGTCCGCTACTCCCCTCAGCAGTGTACTTTGGTCAGTCTGCCTGTTCTGCGCTCCACTTTGTCTCTCTGGTGACTCCTCTTACCTCCCACACCTCTGACCTATACCCCAGTTGTTGTATGCATAAATAAAAAAAATCTTTAAAAATGATCATTTTTGTTGTTGTCGCTTTGCTTAGTATTTGATCATTACCTACAATTTCCTTTCAGTCTTTCATCTCCGTTTCTGCTATGAGTTTTCCAATTGTCCTGCCTCCTTGTTGTACAGATATGTGCCCTGGGTCAGATTTGACGTCACGGTCCACGGTGGTTTCGTGGGCATATGTGATCCTCTGGGCTCAGTGTGTACATTAGACTGTTGCTGTGTAAACATGGATGTCACTGCGTAAGGGCATTCTTCTTTCTCAGAACCAGGTCTCCCCATTTTTTTTATAGATTTATTTTATTTACTTATACATAAATTGGTGAGGTATGGGCCAAAGGTGAGGGTTCGGGGGGGTGAGAGGATTCACCAGAGTCAGAGTGGGGAGAAGAACAGGCAGAGCTACCGAAATAAACTGCTGAGGGGAGCAGCGGACAAGACAGGAAAGGTCTGCTGCGCCATGTGAGTCAGTTCCCTGGCCAGGGATCAAAATTGTCCTTAAGTGGTTGTCATAGCTTCATAGTGCTGAGACTGAACCCCTTGTGCCACCATGGGGCCCCTCACAAATCTCTTTTCACCTTGTGTCCTATGTAGAGTTCTGCTGGTGGCCATGTAGTAACTGTTTAATTTGATTTCAGGAACCCTTGACCTTCAGAGATGTGGCCATCGAATTCTCACACAAGGAGCAGGAGGGCCTGGACCAGCTACAGTGGAAATTGTACAGGGACGTGGTGCTAGAGACATACAGAAATGTGGTGTCCTTGGGTGAGGAGAATATCCCTCTAGAGTTCCCCATCTGCCCTCAGTGTTTCCTGTACCACGTGTGGATGTGCTCTAGGGATGCCCAAGATTGTCGGATACTTTTAGGTCCCTATTTTAAAGAAAAACAGTGTGGGTTTGTTGGAAAGTCTCATGATGTTTCATCATGGCTTAAATTTCTCCTATGTTAGGATGATCTGCAACCTGCTCACTGTATGAGTGCTCATTCAAGAAAATATGTGACTTAAGCGTTATTGCTACAAGCAAAATCCCAGCTTCTCTATCACATTGCTAGGACTCAGAGGTGTAGAAATGGTTCTTAGGATATGAAAATTTCAATGATTTCTGGTAAAGGTGCTGTCAGAAAAAGTATTTGCAGTGATCCTTTTCCAGAACCTTCTATACTGTCCCCTCTACTGAACACACTACTGTATTGGGAATTTGAGAATCTTCAGGCCATCTCATATCACCTGTCCTAATAAACAGGTCTTGCTGTGTCTACGCCCGAGCTGGTCATCTTGTTAGAGCAAAAAAATGGAGCCCTGGGATGTGAAGAGAAGTCTTAGTCTTGCTCTCCCTGGGGGCATCTCCTCTCTGACACTTGAGTTCTCTGTCTTTCCTTCTAACTGAATTGAACTTAGGTTTTGTCCATTTTGTTGATCTTTCAAAATCCAGACTTCCTTTCATAGAGAAGCACCTGCTTTTTGGCCATAATGTTCTATTTATGTATTTCTTATTTTTTTTCAATGTCCTCCTTTCTGCCAATATGGAGCTATAATTGTTCTTTTTCTAATTCCTGGAGGTGTGAAGTTACATTGCTCAACTGAGATCTCTCTTATTGCTAGTGTAATTGTTTAATGTTTTAAATTTACCTCTTAGTATTGTTTTCTGAACTACAAGGTTTGGGGAGTTTGCTTTGTTGCATTGTTTTCTCAGTATTGCTTAGTTCTTTGGAATCGAGGATCCATGGGTTTACCTCACTCTTCATGATTCAGGGAATAGATTCTCATATCCTCAGATGTCTGTCACCCCCATACCCACCACCAGTGCATTGTGGGCTTCTCCATAAATCTTTGAATCCCCTGCCACTTTTGTACTCACACCCACTATCCTTCCCTCTTTGTACCCTCATTCTGCAGTCCTATTTCTAGAGTTTACTTTGGTTTGTAATGTCAGTTTCTTTGCCTTGTTTTTCCAAAGTCCAAATAGGAGTGAATTCATCCAGTAAGTCTTTCTCCTTCTGCTTCTTTTCACTGAGCATAATCCTCCCCCAGCATTCCATTGTTGTTGTTGCACATGGCCAGATGTATCATTTTTCATAGCTGAGTAGTATTTCATCCTGTCTATATACCACATCTTTCTTTTCGAATTATTTTTCACCCGTTTGTCAACTCTGATTCCTGAATTTAGAACATTATTTTCCTTCCAATTGCAATTGGGCCTTGAAACTCTCCTTGATTTTATTGTTTTAATCTTCTGCTTTGAGTTCTGTTTTTGTTTGTGGCACACATTCAGGGCCTCATCTTAGTGTATAGGTAATATTACAATGACTTCTCAATACAGGTAGTTTTCTGTTATTTTCTGGGGTCATTCTTTTCATTCTGTGATGCTTTAGACTCAGATCATATCATTAGAGTGATCCACATGGCTCCATTTTCATGATTAGTCTTCATAGAATCTAGTTCCATCCTTACATTCCACATAGTGAGCTGAAGGCTATGTTGAGTGTCATATAGGTAAGATTGAATTGGTGTTATTTTTAATTCATTCAGACACATTTGCCATTGTATTGTGGACTTTTATTTACACCAAATTATTACTGAAAGGGAGGCGTTAACTTTATTAGAGAATGGTTCCTCTATTCTCAGTCATTTATTTTTTTAATTTTTGTAAGATTTATTTATTATTTATGCAAGCACGGGGTGCAGTCCGAAGCACGGGGTGGGGGGGAGGTGAGAGAATTCACCAGAACCAGAGCGGAGAACAGAACAAGCAGACTGACAAAGTACACTGCTGAGGGGAGCAGTGGGCGGCATGAGAGGTCTGCGCAACATGTGGGACCCTCGCTGGTGGCCAGAGATCTAACCAGCGCTGCAGAGGCTGTGGGCATCTTCGTGTCCCAGCACTCAACTGCTGCCCCACTGCAGATGCAGTATTCTCAGCCATTTTATACCCCATTTCCAACCTCTTGCATTACTGTATATTTTTTGACCTTTTCTTATATGCTTTAATTCCTCTCTCCTTTCTTGTTGGTGATGTCCCTCCACTTTCACACATTTTGATGTTAATGGAAGTATATTGGTTTGTAATATTATTTACAGACATTGTAAAGCATTGTCATCCAACCTATGTACACATAACATCAGTCTCTGTTTTCATTTCTTTTCCATGCATTTTACGGTATCTTTTTTTCTCATGGGCATTCCATAGCATGTTGAATAGTTATGACAGTCTTTTCTAAAGTGAAAACCATGTAAATTCAGCTGCATACCAAAACTCCACTCTTTAACATTTCTACCCCTACTGACATCACAAATTATATTTCATGATATTTGTATTCTATAACATGAATCTATGATTTTTTTTGTGTGTGCCATATTTCCAAATTCTGAAGCAGAAACAATATTTTTACTATAGGGTTATATCAGTATTTGCTATGTATTTACCTTTCCCTAAGGACGTTACCTATTCATAAACATGTGTGTTGCTGTTTAGTGCTAATGTTACCTATCCAAACATCATGTCAGGGGTCTTTATATGGTATTAATTTTATGTCTTAAATGTTTAAAGTATTTTGTCTTGAGTGCTGTGTGTGGGATAGTTTTTCCTTGTTGTCTTCCTGCCCTGTCTTCTCAAGACAACCATGTCTCCATGCCACAGTCAGGCACAGTAGATTTTTTGCTAAATGTGAACCCGGGAGGAGATGGAATTGGTACCTTTGAGAATTTACAATTATTGATAGACCAGACATGTCAAGAGACAAGTGAAGGGCACAACAGTTGTTGCAATGAAGATTCCCAATATGGGACAATTATCCATAACACAATTCCTCCTGTACAAAGGGATTCTGCATGTAAACCATGCTGGGTAAAACTCCATTTTATGTCTGTTGCAGGTAGAGATAAATATGTTTCTGTTAGCAAAGATCCACGTGACATTTTTAACAGGAGACAATCTCTGAGAAGAATGTTGGAACATATGGGAAGTCCCCTAGTCCATAATGCAAATGATTATTCAAAACACTGTCAATGTGGGATAGATTTAAACTTTCAGTCATGTCATTCTCAACATCAGAGAATTAGAAAGGAAGATGAAAAATCTACACAGGATCCTATTGAAAAGTCCTCAATACTTTTCCAGCATCATATACTTCATGAGAAACTCTACAATTGTAAAGGATATGGCAAAGCTAACAAATGGTGCCCAAGACTTACTGAACATCACAGAGAGAAACTTCACAAGTGTGAAGAGCATGGTAAAGCCTTGTATTGGCATCCACAGCTGACTAACCATCTAAGGATTCATGCTGGAGAAAAGCCTACACGCGTCCTGATTATGGTAACACCTTCATGTGCTGTGTCACCTTTCCCGACATTGGAGAGTTCATACTGGGGAGAAACCTTACAGATGTTAGGAATGTGGGAAGGCCTTTAACCAACTGTCAGCCTTTAACTATCTTAGCATCACAGAATTCATACTGAGGGGAAACCTTACAATTGTGAAGGATGTGGCAAAGTCTTTAACAATAAGTCACGTCTTACTCGACAACATAGAATTCATACAGGGGAGAAACCTTCCAGATGAGAAGAATGTAGGCAAAGCCTTCTACCATTCATCACATTTAAGTCAACATCACAGAATTCATACTGGGGAGAAACTTTACAAATGTGAAGAAGGTGGCAAAGCCTTTCACTGCAAGTCAAGTGTTACTCTACATTAGAGAATTCACATCAGAGAGAAATGTTAAAATTGTGAAGTCAATTTTTTTTTACTTTAGCCTCTTTTTTTCAAGATTTATTTTATTATGCATACAAGAACTGGGGTATCTGCCAGAGGTGGGGGGTGTGTGAGAGGATTCATCAGAGGCAGGGTGGGGAACAGAACAGGGGGATTGACTGAAATACACTGCTGAGGGGAGCAGCAGGCGAGACAGGAGGGTTCTGCTGCACCATGTGGGTAGCTCCCTGACCTGGAATCCAACTCATACGCAGTGGCTGCATATAGCTACATAGGTTGTGTCTTAACCCCTTGTGCCACCAGTGAGGTCCCAACTTTGGTGTCTTTAACCAGAAGTCCAGAAGTTTAACCAGAAGTGTCAAAGTGATTAACCAGAAGTCAGATCATCCTAAACATCAGAGAGTGCAAACCAAGAGAAACTGTAAATGGAAAGTGATGAGTGGTTTGTCCAAATATGAATTTTGAAGGCACCAGATTTTCATACTGGAAACTTGAAAGAAGTGAAAATATGATTAAGTAATTTATAATGCAATTTAGATTCATATTAAGATATTGCAATACAGTAGGATGTGAGAAACACTTTACATTCCTTAAGTCAGAAAATTGTTATGGAGCATAAGCCGACATTAAAACACTAAATATTAGCATAACTGAAAAGTCTGAGGGCCTTCCTGGTGGTGCAGAGGGTTAAGTCACAGCACTATGAAGCTATCGTTTGGTTCCTGGCCAGGGAGCTGACCACATGAAACAGCAGACCTCTCCTGACTTATCTGCTGCTCCCCTCAGCAGTGTGTTTCAGTCAATCTGCTTGTTCTGCTCTGCACTCTGTCTTTGGGGAATCCTCTCACCCCGTATACTTCTGGCCTACCCCTCTGTTCTTGTATGCATAAATAAATAAAATCAATCTTTAAAAAAATAAATAAGAGTTCAAGACGATGGTTTGGGGCCCTGTATAGTTATTTTCTCTGTCCTTTTTTTATCAACCATACTTGAGATATTGTGAAGAGACCTGATGAATATAATTCAGCCCTAAATCACTTCACTCTATGGCTTTCTCCTGGTATGTAGGTGGAGTCATGTATTTAACTTTCATGTGTCAAACATCTAAGGGATGTAGGTGGAGTCATGTATTTGACTTTCGTGTGTCAAACATCTAAGGGACCCTCTCCAGTTGATGAGTTTCTTTACATCTTAATTTCTTGGGTACATTTATGATGGTGTCATGTATCATGGATGAAGAAAATCTAAATGGATATGCTGTTTGTGGCTGACTGAAAAGATTGATCTAAATCACCCAGAGTCATGGACTTCATTGTGGGCATAAAACTTAGACACGGAAACCTGCTGAAGTTCAAATCATTTCATCATTTTCTCCTTCAGGGAATACACTAACAGTTTATTAATATCCTCATTTTTCTTCATGGTAGTAATGGAGCCATGAATATTATTGGATGTTGTTGCCAAAAGAAATCTTCACAAACATGTGATGAAAGAGCAGGTGAGCTTTTCATAACAGTGTAGAATTCTTGTCCATTCACATTAGCTAAGCAAAGCATCTTTATGTTGAACACCGACTCTGTGATCCAGGTATCAGAAGGTCAAGATGCTTCTTGAATAGCTCAATGTTGATTTTGATTAAATGTGTCTCGGCATCTGAATGTCTTATTTAGACTATATGTGAACTTCTTGTGTATATTTTTAAAATTTATTCATACAAGAGCTGGGGTGCAGGCCAAAGGGGTGTGTGTGTGTGTGTGTGTGTGTGTGTGTGTGTGTGAGAGTGAGAGAGAGAGAGAGAGAGAGAGAGAGAGAGAGAGAGAGAGAGAGGATTCACCAGAGACAGAGTGGGGCATAGAACAGGCCAACTGACTGAAATAAACTACTGAGGGGAGCAGTGGGCAAGAAGGGAGAGGTCTGCCATGCCCTGTGGGAGGCTCCCTGCTGTGGAGGGGGCGGATAACTTGACAGTCAGCGTGGTGCTTAACGGCTTGAGCCCCATGTCGGCCCCGTTGACCTCTCTTCCCTCAGAGCCCTGAACCCATTATGGGCCCTGCAGTTTTCATGGGCCTCGCCCACCTGCCGGTTCTCCTCAACCTCCACTCCTCCCACTTCCAGGCCGCAACCCCACCCGGACGACGGCCCGATGGCTGCGCAAAGGGTTATGGGAGATGTAGTTTCCAGTCCCTGTGGTTCCCGCGGAGGTTTCTGGGCGGGGCTTCCGCGATCTGCGCAGGCGCGGCCCCGCCCCCATCCATTCGAGCATTGGGGCGCCCCGAGGTGAGCGCGGGTTTGTTGGGTGAGCGGCGGCGCCGGGGGGGTTGGGGAGCGGGGGGCGCGGGCGAGAGGGTGCCCCGGCCGCGTGGAGTCGTGCGCTTTGGAGCCGATTCCCGCCAGAGCGCGCGTGGGGGCGGGGCAGGGCGGTTTGGGAGAACGTCCCGGCCTTTCCGGGGTTTTCCCGGCGCGGCCGTCCGGCCCTGTCCCCGGACGCTGCCCGGGGTATTCCCGGGAAGGGGGGACGGGGTCCCCAAGGCGGAGGCACTGGGGAAGCGCGGGTCCGCCGGTGCGCATGCGCGCTGACTTCTCTGGGCCCCCCGAAAGTCGGGCGGTGAGGGAGGGGAGAGCCAGGCTGCGTTTCTGGGCGGGTATTGCGCCCGGGGCGGGATTCACGGACCCAAGGTGGGTGGGTGATGTCTCGCGGTTGCCAGGGGGAGGCGGCCCCTGTGGGGGCGGGGAGGTTGGCAGGAAACTGGGTTTGCAGGGCTGGGGGGGGTTGGGGGGAGTTCCTGGGGCGTTAGAGGCTTATTGTCTGAATTTCCAGGTGCGCTTTGCGTTCCCGCCGCCAGGCGGCGTCCTGCTGGCTGCTGCATTCAGGCCTCCTGCCTGGAAGTGCGCACCCGGGGGACCAAGTCACTGTCCAGGTGTCCACGGAGAGGAGGCGCGGAGCCACTGCCGGGGTGTCCTGTCAGAACAGTGCGTTCGGGGCGTCGTCTCGTTGGAAATCGTGTCCACACTCTGAAGTGACTCATCAGCTTTGAGACGGTTGTTCTTGGCGTGACTGTTGATCAGTCAGTGGGCAGTGTCACGTTTTGTTAAGTTATGGTGAACCCTAAACCCAAGTTCTGCCACTAATGGACTCGCGGGGCCTCTCCTGCCCCTGCTGGAAGTGTCACACGGCCGGCACCTCAGTGACTCTCTGGTGTCTCCAGGCAGCGTGTGGCGGGCTCTGGACAGGAAACTCCAGGACCCCGTGCAGCTGACTCCGTCCTCTGTGCTGGACCCCATCTCCCCTCCCAGCGCCGCCTCCAGAGCCCTCATGCCTCAGTGAGAGCAGCGACAATGGATCAATCTCTGGTGAGTGCTGTGTTTGCTTTAGCTTGTGGTGCATTGACTTTATGGGAGTACGTCAACGGACACGTAAATTAGAAACATAGTTTTCTCCAGGGACACATTCCTCACCAGAGAAAGGTGTGGCGTAGATCCAGGCACTTCACATGTCCAGCATGTGTGAAGATGGGGCTCTGCCCTGGTGCTCACGCAGTGCAGAGTCAGAGTCTGTACCTGGGTCATGGTTGATGACGCTGAAGGTGTGGACTGTGGCTCTCACCCCGCTGGAGAGAAACACTTCCCAGCTCTGCACTGGTCAGGTGCGGGGTGAGGGAGGAGGGGGAGGATGGGGCCTGAGGACCTGAGTGCAGAATGGGGGTGAAGGAGCCACATGTCATTTATTTATTTTTTTTTATAGAGGCATGTTTTATTTATTTGTTTGTTTGTTTTGTTTATACATGCACTGGGTACAGTCAGAAGTGCGGGAGGGTGAGAAAATTCACCAGAGCCAGAGCGGGGAGTAGAGCAGGCAGAAGGACCGAAGTACACTGCTGAGGGGAGCAGCGGGCAGCAGGAGAGGTCTGCGCGCCATGTGGGACCCTCCTCCGGTGGCTGGGGAGCAGCCGGGGATTGAACCGGCGCTGCAGAGGCTGCGCGCAGCTTTGCAACCCAGCGCTCAACCGCTGCGCCTCCGGGGAGGCCCAGCCACATGTCTTTTAAAAAGGACAACTGATCTTTTTTTCAAGATTTTTTTTTTTTATACAAGCACTGGGTACAGTCAGAAGCACGGGACGGTGAGAGAATTCACCACAGCCAGAGCAGGGAGCAGAGCAGGCAGAAGGACCGAAGTACACTGCTGAGGGGAGCAGCGGGTGGCAGGAGAGGTCTGCGCGCCATGTGGGACCCTCGCTGGCCATCGAACTGGCGCTGCAGAGGCTGCGGGCAGCTTCACAACCCAACGCTCAACCCCTTGGGCCCCCCAGGAGGCCCCAACTGAATTTTTAAGGTTTCTGTGCAGTAGCTAAAATCATATACTATGTCCTACACAACTTGCAGAGACTTTCATGCAGGCATCAGTCTTGGCATGTGTGCCGTTGAGTCCAATGGGGGATCCTTACACACTTGCCCCTGCCTTTCTCTCAGGTGGCCTGCAAACCGAAGGTGCCCAGTAGACTCTTCAGAGTCCTTTTTTCTGGCCGTTGTTTCCACTGTTCCTGCACATTTCTCCTTGGTGTGGTCTGAATGCATTTCTAGTGACACTCACTACACCCTAAGTTGCTCTCCAGTCCAGTTACACTCTCCAAAAGTTCCTGCCATGTTTGAGAACACCGTGTGTGACCTTTGGGAAATTTCTTTTTTTTTAATTGTTTTAAAGCTTCTTATACTTTTTTCTTCTTATTTTACTTATTTTCCCTCCTCGATCTGTCATTGACATGTGTAGCACTAAAAGCATTCTGCTGAAGTAGTTGCCAGTTTTTTCCTACAATACTAATGTGTCTTTCCCTACCCCTTGTTCGCCTCTACCAAACCACTCTGGCCCGTCCCCCGTCTGCCTCCCTCCCTAACTTCTCCACCCATTCCCTTGTTCCCTCTGGTGGTCATATTTACCTTCAGATGACCCTGTTTAAGTTTTATTCAAGTATTTTGGCTGTAAATGTTTTTTGGGTATTTATTTTCCACAGAGAAGTGAAGCCATCTCATATGTGTCTTTACTTTTTGGCTTATTTCACTCAAGAGTAGCACCTCCCAGGGCCTCCCTGGTGGCACAAGGGGTTGAGATGCAACCGATGGGGCTGTCTGTAGTCTCTGCAGCACAAGTTCCATCCCCGGGCCAGCCAGAGAGCTACCCACATGGCGCAGCAGACCCGACTGGCCTGCTGCGTCCCTCGGCAGTGTATTTCCGTCTATCTGCCTGTTCTGTTCCCTGCTCTGTCTCTGGTGAATCCCCTCACTTTCCTCCCCTGCACCTCTGGCCTGTACCCCAGCTCCTGTATGCATAAATATATAAATAAATCTTTTTAAAAAAAGAAAAAAAATATCACCTCCTTGCCCACCCATTTAATCCTCAGTGTGGTCCTTTGCTCCTTCATCAGAGCCCTGCAGTGCTCCCCTGCGTGTGCTCCACCCTTCCTGCCCTGCCTCTGCCAAAGGGATGTAGATTGGGCCATGACTGGGCAGATGGAAACACAGCTGCTCTGATCACGGATGGGATAAATCTTTTTGTGTTTGAGTTTTCCCGTGAGGATAATGTGTAGAAGTATTGCAGATGATATGGAATTTCCGTTTTTATTTCCTTAAGAAACCTCTGCACCCTCATCCACAGGGTCTGTTCCGACTGTCATGGCCACCAGCCGTGGGTGAGAGCTCCCATTTCTCTGTGCCCTCTCCAGCGTTGTTCATTCCATATTTGTTTTTTTTTTGTTTTTTTTTTAGTGTTTCACTTTTTTAAATACTATTTTACATATTTTTACATCATTTTCATTTTTGCAGTGTAATCATTTACATCTTCGTTGTAGTCCCCATAAAATTCTCACCCCTCACCCCCCGTTTTGTATAAATCCATTCGTTTTCATTTGGACCTTCTCAAGGGGTGAGGTGGCATCTAAGTGTGCTTTTAATTTACATTTCTCTTAAAATAAGTTAAGGTGAACATTCCTATTGTCCGTAGGATGTCAGAATTCCCTCTCTAGAGAAGAGTGTATGTAGTTCCTTTGTCCATTTTTTTAATTAAGATTTATTCATTTATGCATACAAGAACTGGGGTACAGGCGAGAGGTGCAGAGGGTGAGAGGATTTGCCAGAGACAGAGTGGGGAGCAGAACAGGCAGACTTACTGAAACACACAGCTGAGGGGAGCAGTGGGGAATAAGGAGAGGTCTGCTGTGCCATGCGTGTTGCTCCCTGCCGGCCAGGGATCGAACTTGCGCTGTAGAGGCTGTGGAGAGCTTCATAGGCTGCGTCCCAACCCCTTGTGTCACCAGGGAGGCCCCCCTTTGTCCATTTTTAATTGAGTCATCAGTTGGTTTCTCGCATTGTTTGGGGATGTTATAAATTTTGGAATGAACCCCTTGTCACATGTGTGGCATGCAGGTTCTTTTTCTGTTCTGTAGACTGCCTTTCAGTTTTTGGGCTGGATTCTTTTAAGGTATGAAAGCTTTTAGGTTTAGTGGTGTCCCACTTGTTGCTTTTTGCTTTTGTTTCCCTGGGTGTTGGGGTTGTGTTCCCTAGTGCACTTTGGGGCAACTGTCCTTAGTGTGTCCCTATATTTTCTGTCAAGTACATCACCAAATATTTAATCCATTTGGAATTTTATAGATTGATTTATTTATCTATATAAGAGCTGGGGTACAGGCCAGACATGTGGTGGGTGAGAGGACTGACCAGAGACAGAGTGGGGAACAAAACAGGCAGATCTGGTGAAATACACTACTAAGGGGAACAGCAAGGAGACAGGAGAGGTCAGGTGTGCCGTGTAGGTGAGTTCCCTGACTGGGGATCGAACTCATGCTGCAGGGGCTGTGGATAGCTTCATAGTGCTTTGCCTTAACCCCTTGCTACACCAGGGAGACTCCATGTTGCTGTATTAACTCGGTTGGAATTTGTTGAGGATTTTCGCTTCTCTGTTCTTTGGTGGTGTTGGTCTATTTTTCCCTTTTATGCTGTCCTTTTTTTGGGGGGATCAGGGCAATGTTGACCTCGTGGTATGTGTTGGTGAGTTTTCCTCCGTCTTCAGTGTTTTGGAAGATACAAATTTCTTTGTGTTTGCTTCTGTCATGGTCTCTCTGATGATTTCTTTTCTGTGTCCCTGAATGCTTGAGTATCTTGTGCTCCTGAATGTAGCTAGTCCCTGTGTTCCGATCTGGTCTCCCGTCTTCAGTCTGCACTTCTCCTGAGTGAGTCAGTCAACTGTGTTTTGCCATTTCTGCCAGTTACACTTGTGTGTGGGCCTCCTGCCCAGGCCTAGTACCACAGGCTCGGCTCCCACCTTACTGCGCCTGTAGCCGTCCCGATGGCACCTGCTGCTCATGCAACATGCAAACCGAATCATGTGTTGTGCCCTCCCTTGTGGAATTAGATCCTTCTCAGCCCAGGTCTCCCGCCACCAGAAAGGGATTTCTCTGTTCCAGAGTTTAGTCTCACCCAATGCAAGTTACTCTTCAGTATTACCTGATAACTTAATGGTTGCTTGCAACAGCACCGCTGTGCGTGCGTGCATGCGTGCGTGCATGCGTGCGTGCGTGTGAGTGTGTGTGTTCACTTTCTATCACATTACAGTTCTCGTTCTTGGCCAAACCTGATGGATGCGTTTTCTCAGTGATGAGGTTGCTCCCTTTTCTGCCTCCGACTGGCCAGGGTGTGGTGACACCTCAGAGCTCATGGGGAGAAAGTACTCAGGGGTCAGTGGGACACGTTTGAACAAGGGTCATGACACAGACACACGCTGAGTAAAACCAGGTAGCGCAGATGTTCATCATTTGACCTTTGGTTGTTGGGAGTTTATGTCAGTGATGCTCAATGTACTTTTTAATAAAGAGCTTCAGGTTTCTGTCATCGTGTCTGGAGTATAGTAGGTGTGTTTGCATTTGTCATACGTATGATTCTTGCTGAAGTTACGGTTAAGGTAGATTTTTTTTAATTTTGATAGATGTTTATAGAATATTGATAGAATGAATATATTTTGCAACCCAATTTTACCAGCTCTTCTGTCACCTGTGACCATGCAAGTGTTTCATTTTATAAACCTTTGCACTGTGGGGAGCAGCAGTGGCTGCTCTTCTGCCCAGCATGACTGTTGCTTCTTTTTCTCCTTTTACTAGAAAACGTGGCCCTCCCTTCATTCATTCATTCATTCATATTTTAAAAGATGAACTTACTTATGCATACAAAAACTGAGGTATGGGCCAGAGGTGTGGGAGGGGGGGGGATTCTCCAGAGACAGAGTGGGGAGCAGAACAGGCAAATCTATTGAAATACACTGCTGAGGGGAGCAGGGGGCGAGCCAGGAGAGGTCTGCCATGCCATGTGGGTAGCTGTCTGGCTGGGGATTGAACTCGTGCTGCTGTGGATGCTGTACAGCTCCATAGGTAGTGTCTTTACCTTTGAGCCACCAGGAAAGCCCCTGACCCTTTATTTAAATGTAAAATAAAAAGTCTCCTTTCGCTGTTATTGCATGTGGTGTTCTTTGGCTTTTAGTATCTGACCTTGTTATACAGCCATCACCACCTTCCAGATTTTTTCATTTCCCTGTAATAAAATACTGTACTCATTAAACTCTCGCTCCCAACTGCTCTGTCCCTCAGCCCCTGTGTCCACCATTTACTTTCTATTTTCAAGAGTTTGACAACTCAGACCTGTATGAATGGAGTCTTATTACACCTTGTTTTCTTGGTGAATCTCTTATTTTATTGCATTGTTAACTGTTTTGTCATTTCATAGGTATCGTACAGGAGTGCATTCATATTGTAGTGTGTGTCATTGTTTAGTTCCATTGTGAGGCTCATTAATAATCTCTTATGTGTATTTTCCAGTCTTATTTATCCATTAATCCATCACCTGGGGCTTGGGTTGATTTTGCTTTGGGCTGTAATGACTGGTGGTGCAGTGACAGTAGGTGAGCAAACGTCTCTGCCCGTTCCTGCTGTCCCTCCTATTGGTGAACACCCCGGTGTGGGGGTGGGTCCTCCTGTCATTCTGAGTTCCCTTTTCCCAAGAATCACCTTCCTGTCTTCCCTCCTGACTGCATCATTTATGTTTGCCCCAACAGTGCGCAAGGGAGCCAGGTCCCAATTTTTGCCAGTACTTGTACTTTTCTTTCTTTTTAAATCATTGTGATCCCAGCGGACATAAAATCTCATCTCTTGTACTTCTGATTCATTTTTCCTTCGTGACTGATCATATTGAGAACGTTCATGTGTTAGGACACGCTTGGGTATGTGATTTGCAGAGCTGTGTATTCCAGTCCTTTACTCATGGCTGCACATTTCCATTTTGAACAGGGTCGAAAGCGCGAGGGGATTGTATTGTCCCATTTCGTCATATGGTCCTTTTATGGCATCCTGAGCCCACTCCTGCTGGGAGGTCGCATGAGTTTCTGTGAGCAGAAATGAGCCATCCACCATCTCTCTGCTGTTGTTTTATTTCTCGTATTAGTGTTTTAATCAATGAGCCTGTAAATAAATGCATTTTTGTGTTCCTAGAACTGGGATGTGCCGGGTTACCTTGCGAGAGTTGCTGTCAGTGCAGCAGGCTCATAGTGTCCTGGATGCTGTTGTGTCTTTGCATTTGTTTAATTCATTGTTTAACCCTCCGGGTTTCTTTATTCCGGTGAGTCTCTGCCCTTGGTTCCGCTACATGCATTGCTTACTGTTTTGTCATTTCACTGGCAGCATACAGGAGCTCTTGTGTGTGTGAACACGGGTGTGTGTTATATTCTGCTCACTGGGTGTTCCTTTCCAGAGTCGCTTTACTTTGGCTTTCATTAGTTTTCCAAGAATGAATTATAACTAGTTATGACCATTTTTATGTATGTTGTCTTTTTGTTGTTGTTGTTGTTATGTAGTGTTACCCAAACCCATTGTGAATAGGGGACTCTGAGCATCTTTGTTAGTCCTTCTCTCACAGGGAATGTTGATATCGCCTGTGGCTGTCAAGGACTTGTTTTGTGTTGAGGAAAAATCCTCTGAATCCTTTTTCAGCTAATACAAATGGAAATTTATTTTAATGTGTTCCTATTCTATATGTATGTGGAGGTGCACAGGATTTACTACACAGGAAATGAAATTATGGAATAAATTTACGGATTTCTTAAGATGTTTTTTTTCTTATACCGAGTATCTTATTTTCCAAAACTCTTTCATTGCTATGATCTATTTTTTTCTTTCTCCAAAAGAAATATTTGTCTCTTCTAGTTGTTTTTCCTCTTCTTTCGATACTTTTGTTCTGGTCACCGTGTTCTCCCCTACGGTGATGAAAACTATCAATAATATCCTGGAGATTCCCAAATTATTTCTTTTCTTTAATATTTATTTTATGTATGCAGATAAACGCTCGGGTGTAGGCCACAGGTGCAGGGGGTGAGAGGATTCACCAGAGACAGAGCGGGGAACAGAACAGGCAGACTGACTGAAATACACTGCTGAGGGGAGCAGTGGGGAGACAGGAGATACCTGGTGCACCTTGTGGATAGCTCCCTGGTCGGGGATCAAATTTGTGCTGCAGCAGCTGCCGATAGCTTCATAGTGCTGAGACTTAAACTGTTGTGCCACCAGGGAGGCCCTGATTCCTAAATTTCTGTTTTCAGCTTAGATTCCTGATCTATCAGACACATGTCCAGTTGCGTGTGGAATTCCAGTGTCTACCAGCCTGTCATGTGGACAGCATATTAGGAAAACATTCCTCGTACCTCAGCCACCAAGTTATTACCAAGTTCTCCTCCCCTTTGTCCTTCCATTTCAGAAGTGATGACCTGTTCTGTCTTCTTATGACTTTGTCAGTTGAACATCTTTTCTTAAAATTTTACTTTATATGTATTTTACATCATTTTTTTATTTCTGCAGAGTTATGCATTTTCATCTTGGTTATAGTCCCCATACATCCCACCCCCCTTATTTTAACCCTAATCCCTCCACCCCCCCATAGTGCATCTCTGGTTTATACTTGCTTGTAGTTGAACATCTCTTACCTTTGCTTTTTCCCACCTCATTGCTTGAACATCCTGGTTTCGGGTTCAGTTTTTGTTTACTGTGAGTTGGAGATACCAGGCTTTGAGGTCACAGGAGTAAAATATTGGCACAAAGTTGCACATGCTTTTCATTTGTTATGAAGCTCCTTTAGCACATGATTCCGGGTGTATGTTTGTTACACCTGCCAGCCAGGCTATCAGCTCCTCAAGGAGCCAATTTTATTCATCCTTTTATTTTTAGAATCATAGACACTTCCAAATACATAAGGTAAGCTATAGTTCTACTTGTAGGACCAAAGGGGTGAATGTAGAGGCGAGGCTCTTTCAACTGCGAATTCTATACAGGACCGAAGACCCACAAAATAAGATGTGTTTGCACTTGCTCTGTCTGACCCAGGCTGGCGGCCCTGAGATGAGAAATGTTCCCTCAGAAGAGACGGTGTCATTTGAAGATGTGGCTGTGAACTTCACGTGGCAGGAGTGGTGATACCTGAGTGAAGCTCAGAGGACCCCGTATTGGGATGTGATGCCGGAGACCTGCAATCACCTGGTGTCCCTAGGTGAGGAAGCTCCAGTGTAACACTCTAGTGCAATGCTGTCTTCTGCACTGATAAGTGTGCACTTGCTTATGAAACTGAATGTTGGTGAGGTTGAACATGGCAGGCAGTGTACATTGTGCGTGTTTCGGTTTTTGTTTGGAAAGATTCAGATTGGCCTGTTTTGCACAGCTCTTCACACTGCGTTTGTTAGTTTTCAAAGACTGAAGTTGAACTTGATCGAAGACCAACACTGTTTTTCATCACAGGGCACTGTGTTACCAATCCTGAGGAGAGCATCAGGTCGGAGCAGGGATTACAGCCGTGGTCTGTGGATGATCCCCCAAACCAGGACCTGTCAGGTCAGTCAGTGCTTGCCAGTCCGGGAGACTGAGAGGAGGCTGGGAGTGTGGCCAGTGATATTGGCCACACTGAGGTGCTTTTCCAGTGTCCAACCTTGGAAGGTGTGTCTGCATATATCAAAATGATTCTTTATTCAGTTTCCAAATATTACTCTCTTGTGAATTTCGTCCTGCTCTTTTAATGATGGTTGTCTATGTTCTTAAACCAGTATGCAGTCCCTGATACATGGGGATGATTCTGCAATAATCACATATCTCTATTCTCTCTCTTAGTGTATTCTCATAGACAGTTTTCTTTAGGTTCCTGTTGAGGAATTGTTTTACTCTTTTCGTATATTTATGGGAAGTTTAGCCAGTGGTAAATTTTCTGAGAGGGGAGAGCAACAGTACTCACAGAAATGATCTTTACATTCTGAAGTTATACACTCTGTGAGGAAAGAATATGTAATAAATACATTTATTAATAGAGAGGTAAAGCCACAGAGGATGTTTGTCCAGCATGAGTGAAACAAAGTGGAGGATGTTGTTTTTGTGTATTCTCCATACGCATCGTTATAGAGATTAATTCTTTTCTTTCAGAGCTCAGGTGAGGTGAATGGGTTGCACTGACATGTCATATCTATAGTTCCCTCTGCAGTCTGGGATAGAGGCTATGTATTGCTATTGGAGATGTCACTGAGCAGGTGACTAACTCAAAAGGGATAGAGAGGTGTTGACTGGAGAGTTATTTAGAACATGAGTAGTGTTTCAGGGGCAAGCCTTTTGACCGCCCTCATAGTAATTGTGAGGCTGAGGAGGACCCAGAATTGTTTAGCATTGGAAGGGATGTTCTGTGACATGGGATGGGGAACCTGAGGTGGTGGTTTCTAAAGCCATGGCACCAAGAGTTTCAGGTTGGGGGCTCATACCTTGGGGAGCAGTGTGACCTGTGCAATTCCACCTTCTCGTGGGAATTGTTGGGAGGAAAGTAAAGGAATCGACGACAGTGTGATGTAGCTGAGAGTCACACACCACATAGAAACTGCAGCTGCTATGAACAAAGCAGAAACACAGGTTTCAGGGAATGCGTTGAGAACACCAGGGTGTTGCTCTCAGAAGGATGTTGGAAAAGACTTTAACGCTGATAGCACAGGATGGATGCAGAACTTTTTTCCTATTGCTTAGCAGGAACGTGGGACACAATGATGAGATGGAGTTTGCTGCATGTATTAGGATTCTGAGCCTTATGTGATATGATATTTAAATATGAACTGACTGGTCTCTTCCGTGGAGGGAAGCACATGCCTCTGAGAACCTCTGCAGGTGACCGTGGCCCGGGCCGGAGTCGAAAGAAGAACTAAGGAAATGGAGAAGCAGAGTCCTTGTGTCTCAGCAGGCCTCTTGCTTAAAGTGCCTGGGCAATGACTGGGTCTCTCAGTCCATAGGTTTCTGGGAAAGCCATGGCCTCTGCAGGGCTTGGTTATTCAGAAAGTACCCTCAAGAGCTGCACAGGGTCAGTCTAAGAAAGAAGGTGTGTAGGATCTATGTTGGGTGAAATGCTTCTGGTTGAAATCGACAACTCTAGTTAAAAGACTATATTTACCAAATATTTATGATTTTATAAAACCATTGTGAAATTAGATTTACTGCTTTGTTATCCTGGTTTGGCATTAGAAAATCTGTTAATTGGGGCCTCCCTGGAGGCCTAGGGATTAAGTCTCTTAGCTCTCACTATTATGGCCTGAGTTTGATCCACAGTGAAGGAGTTCACCGACTTTGGCACAGCAAATCTCTCATGTCTCACCTGCTGCTCCCCTCAACAGTGTATTTCAGTCAGTCCGCCTGTTCTGGTCAACACACTCCCCCACAGCACGCTCCCCTACAGCACCCCCACTCCTGCACCTCTGGCCTATACCCCAGATCTCCTATGCTAAAGTAAAAAATACCAAAAAATCTATTCTCCCCATCATTTACTACGGGCAAAAAGCATGAATCAGAAAATCAATACCTGTAAATTATGTTGTAATATAGGAACTTTTGTGCCGCTTAGTAGTGTTCACTCAAAATGCTTACTTTTTTAGAGACATGGTCATTTTTATCTCACTTTAGATGTCCATACTGTGGATCACCTGACTCAGGACAACCCTGCAAATCAGGGCAGTCATGTGTGGCAAGTTCTTACCACCAGCAGCAAAATACCATCCAATGAGAGAACTGACTTAATGGAAAAAAGCAATTTGCACTCAATTCATTGTTTGAACCATAGTATCAAAAATGTAAACAATTCAGCAATGATGCCTGAGAACTTTACTATACATAGGACCATGATGATCCCTGGTGAGCCTCATGAAGGGCATGCTGGAGAGAATGAGAAGGCCTTTAGTAGAAAGAGGGAACCCATCAAGTATCCTGAGCACCTTAGTCACCAGGTGATTCAGAACTTTCAACAGCCTTTTGAATTTCGTGAACAAGGAAAAGTCGTGAGTAAAGAAACAGTATTTACACCTAGAGGAGCCCTTCTGGAAGGGATTGTCCGTAAATGCAATGAGTGCAGGGACACCCGTGATGAGGTACCTTTCGTTGTCCAAAACAGAACCCAAGGAGGACAGACTCCCTGCAGTTGTAATGAAAAGGCGGAGCTGCAGAGATGACTCCAGTGCATTTGAATCCTCCTAGGTATGTTGAACATGAGCAGCAGAAATGTTGTGAAAGTGGGGCCAGTCTCAGAAACACATTTCACACCTATCCTCATGAGAGTACCCAGTTAGGAAAGAATAATTTGGGATATAAGAGATATGGTGAAGCGGCCTCTAAAACCTCTGTTCTGACTGAACATCAAAAAACACAAGCAGACAATCAACCTGATGAGTGTGGGGGCACCGCTGAGATTTCCTTACAGAGGGGATACCAGAGAAATCTCACTGCAGTGAAGATGTTTGGCTCTAACAATTATGTGAAAACTTACTCATGGAAGACTGACCTCACTTTACATCCACAGACTCAAACGGGAGTGAAGCGCTACCCGTGTCAGGTGTGTAAGAAAACTTTCAGGCGGAAACCTGCTTTTAGTGTCCATCAGAGAACTCATACAAGGGAGAAACCCTTTGAATGTGAGGCGTGCAGGAAAGTCTTCTCCCTTAAGTCAGTTCTTGTTCTACATGAGAGGACTCACACTGGAGAGAAATGCTATGAATGTGAAGGGTGTGGGAAAGCTTTTTCCAGGAAGTCTCACCTTACTGAGCATCAGAGAATTCACACTGGAGAGAAGCCTTACGAATGTCAAGAGTGTAGGAAGACTTTCCTCTGGAAATCATCCCTCAGTAAACATCAGAGAATTCACACTGGAGAGAAACCCTATGATTGTGAAGGGTGTGGGAAAGCTTTTTCTCATAAGGCACACCTTATTAGACATCAGAGAATTCACACTGGAGAGAAACTCTATGAATGGGAAGGGTGTGGGAAAGCTTTTTCCAGTAAGTATTACCTCAGTGAGCATCAGAGAATTCACAGTGGAGAGAAGCCTTATGAATGTCAAGAGTGTAGTAAGACTTTCCAATGGAAATCATCCCTCAGTCAACATCAGAGATGTCACACTGGAGAGAAACCCTATTATTGTGAAGAGTGTGGGAAAGCTTTTTCTAGGAAGTCATCCCTCAGTCTCCATCAGAGAAGTCACACTGGAGAGAAACCCTATGAATGTGAAGGGTGTGGGAAAGCTTTTTCCAGTAAGTGTTACCTCAGTGAGCATCAGAGAATTCACACTGGAGAGAAACCCTATGATTGTGAAGGGTGTGGGAAAGCTTTTTCCTGTAAGTCAAACCTCATTAGACATCAGAGAAGTCACACTGGAGGAAACCCTTTGTTTGTGAAGTGTGTGGGAAAGCTATTTCTAGTAAGCCACACCTCATTAGACATCAGAGAATTCATAGTGGAGAGAAATCCTATGAGTGTCAAGAACGTGGGAAGGCTTTCCGCCAGAAATCATCCCTCAGTCTCCATCAGAGAATTCACCCTGGAGAGAAACCCTATGATTGTGAAGGGTGTGGGAAAGCTTTTTCTCATAAGGCACACCTTATTAGACATCAGAGAATTCACACTGGAGAGAAACTCTATGAATGGGAAGGGTGTGGGAAAGCTTTTTCCAGTAAGTATTACCTCAGTGAGCATCAGAGAATTCACAGTGGAGAGAAGCCTTATGAATGTCAAGAGTGTAGTAAGACTTTCCAATGGAAATCATCCCTCAGTCAACATCAGAGATGTCACACTGGAGAGAAACCCTATTATTGTGAAGAGTGTGGGAAAGCTTTTTCTAGGAAGTCATCCCTCAGTCTCCATCAGAGAAGTCACACTGGAGAGAAACCCTATGAATGTGAAGGGTGTGGGAAAGCTTTTTCCAGTAAGTGTTACCTCAGTGAGCATCAGAGAATTCACACTGGAGAGAAACCCTATGATTGTGAAGGGTGTGGGAAAGCTTTTTCCTGTAAGTCAAACCTCATTAGACATCAGAGAAGTCACACTGGAGAGAAACCCTATGATTGTGAAGTGTGTGGGAAAGCTTTTTCTAGTAAGCCACACCTCATTAGACATCAGAGAATTCATAGTGGAGAGAAATCCTATGAGTGTCAAGAACGTGGGAAGGCTTTCCGCCAGAAATCATCCCTCAGTAAACGTCAGAGAAGTCACAGTGGAGAGAAGCTTTATGAGTGTCAAGAGCATGGGAAAACTTTTTCCAGTAAGCATGCTCTCACTGGACATCAGAGATGTCACTGGACAAAATCCCTATGATTGTGAAGAGTGGGAAAACTTTTCAGGAAGTCAGCCCTCACTAGGCATGACAAACTCCACACTGGAGGGAAATGCTATGAATGTCAAGAGTGTACAGGCAGGCCTCCCCTGGTGGTGCAGGTGGTTGAGCACAGCGCTGTGACGCTGTCCGTGGCCTTTGCGGTGGGAGTTTGATTCCCTGGCCGGCCAGGAGCAGCCCCATGGAGTGGCAGAACTCTCCTTTCTGGCCCGTTGCATGTATTTCAGCAGTGTATTTCGGTCAGTCTGCCCGTTCTGTTCCCCGCTCTGTCTCTGGTGCATCCTCTCACCCTCCCACACATCTGGCCTGTACCCTGGTTCTTGTATGCTTGAATAAATAAAAATCTTTTAAAAAGTATTCAAACTTAGGAGCTAAAACCACATCATGCAGCTGAGAGCAATGGGAACTGACATACAGTTTCAATCTTATTTGCGTGGAGTTACCTGGTTCACTCTGTTCTCCCAAGTTCATGCAGTGATGATGTCGCTGTTCCTGTGCTGTTGCTTCTAGTATCCTCTTAAGTTCCTGAGTGATGCTATGCCTGTCCACAGCAGCTGTCTGTCTACATGGCACACTGCATGTTGTGTGGGTAGGTGATCTCTCTGGGTTTTCTAACTTAGTCGTCACGTTCTGTCCAGTACTCTAAGTCTCTGTGGTGGCCCCCGATGCTGGAATTGCTCACCACCAAAATGTCCTCTAGAAGGAAATGTTGAACTGTGTGCTCTCGGCTATAGGTTGAGGGCTGCAGGTGTCTTTACCTACCTTTCATGATGAAGGTTTTTCGGGGCCTCCCTGGTGGCCTCGGGGTTAAGTCTCAGTGCTATTGCCTGCTCTGGCCAGGGGTTTAGCCCTAGCTAGGGAGCCGCCCCACATATGGCCGCAGCAGGCCTCTCCTGTGTCACCCGCTGCTCCCGTTAGCCAGGTATTTCATTGGTTCTGTCTGTTTGTCACCACACTCAGTATCTGATGAATCCTCTCACCCCCGAACCTCTGGTCTACACCCCAGTTCTACAAAATAAGGGAATTTTGTTGGAAGATTAATTCTGCATACAAGATCTGGGGTGCAAGCCGGAGGAATGAGGGGGTGAGAGGATTCTCCACAGAGAGATTGGGGTGCACAACAGGCGGATCTACTGAAATCAACTGCTGAGGGGGGCAGTGGGGACACAGGAGAGGTCTACTGTGCCCGTGGGTCACCTCCCTGGCCAGGGATCGAACTCGTGTCTGCAGTACTGAGAACAGCTTCATAGTGCTTAGACTTCACCCCTGCACCAACAGAGGCCCCTGAAATTAAAAAAAAAAAAAAAAGGATTCTTGCCTGTTAATTTTTTTTTTATTAAATTGTTGTTCATCTTTGTGCAATATTGGATTGCTCCCCTTCTGTATAATTCTTGCAAATGTCCTGTCCGCACCGCCCCTGTGACCCGTCACCCCAGGCCCTGGTGCTCCTCCTCCCTTCCTGGCCCCTCTTCTGCCCCATCCCCTGCTGGTGTCTCAGTTCTGACATCTGCCTGCTAGTTTTGTCTTTTTCCTCTGACACTTTCTTTGTTTCCCTGTATTCCTCCTTGAGGTGATGATGTAATCCAGGTCTTTTTCCTTCACTCTTTGTTCAATTTTAGTATATGTGCTGCCGAAGCGAGCACCCTTCACTCTTTGTTCAGAACATAATTCCTTCTGCCATTGCTGGCCGTGTCCTGAATGTGGTCTTTGTCTGAGTCAGTTCATACCTTGGGGTGAGTGGTCGGTGTGGAAGATGGTGGCCGAGGAAGTCCTTGATGTAACTCTCGCTACCACTCCCTCCTCAGGGGCCCCGGGCACCTTTTGGTGTGTTTCTTTGGCGCCGTGGTGATGCCGAGCGGAGAGTTTGAGCAGCAGGCCCGGAGTCTGAGGCCTCGGGTGTGCTCTTCCTCATTTCTTGTCTTTGGTGCGAAAGTATTTCCAAGTGGAGCCCAGAGTTCCAGAAGAGCCAGACATTTACTCACAGGAGTAAGGACAAGAAAGCTCCCTGAGCAGAACCGTCCCAAGGGGTGGCCGCTGGGGCCAATAAGCAGGGGCTCCCATGGCTGTGGCGGTCAGGAAGCGGGTGCTGGTCGTGGGGGTCTCTGCGGTGTGTCTCTTGCTGAGGGGCTTGGCCTGAGTCATCTCCTGATGCTCCGAGGCCCGCTGAGTTTGCCCCCGTTACTTGCCTGTGCGTCCACGCCGAGCCTTGGTCTGTGGATTTGCAGTCGTGCCCTGTGTCGGCTCTGCAGCATTCTCTCCGAAGGGCTGGGCTCGGGGCCCATCCATCGGGGATTGTTTCTCTGGTCATGGATTTGGGACTTGGGTGCCCACTCCTCCCTGTCCGTGCCCTCTACGCAGCTTCCTCAGTCAGGAACATCTCTACGGCCAGAGCCCCCGTCCTGTGTTTCCAGATCGGTGACTGATGGGGTGTCTGTCCCCTGAGAGCATCCTCCCTGATTCAGGGGGAGGTACATTGGTCCCTTCAAACTCCACCTGTAGTGTTGGGGCCATGGGCCATATTCCTCAACGCGCCATGGGAGGTCGCTGAGGTTTTCACCCCTAGGCCGCAGGCCGCTTTCCACGATGCTGCAGGCTCCCAGGTGTCCTTGAGCGCCCATTAAAGATGGCATCGGGCCCCTCAGCCTTCACCTCAGACCTGGTCCAAAGAGGCCTGCAGGGTTTGCTAAGACAATGCTCCTCTGCTAGTGCCACGTTCCCTGGAAGTGTCTTTGCTGTGACGTGACTCATGTGGGCTGTTGCAGCAAGGGTCACTCTCTGCTCTGAAGGTGAGGGGTTCAGGGGACTCATGTCACGTCCCCCTACAGTTGTGTTGGGGCATCCAGGGGTGTGGCAGGTGAGGCCTCTGTGGATGGGTGGGCGGCTCAGGTGGGTGGTGATGCTGTCGGCGGAGGCCCAGGAGAGGCCTCCACCGTGCTCCGTGGGGACCTTGCCCAGCTCAGCCACATCCCGGGGTCAGGACACACAGGATCAGCACAACCCAGAGACACTGTCCACGCTCCAGCGGTGAGGACACTACAGGAGCCCTGAGTTCCAGGGGCAGGGAGTGGACCAGGGCGGGGGAGCACTCCCCAGAGACGAGTGGGGAGCAGAACAGGCAGATCCATTGAAATCCACTGCTGAGGGGAGCCGCGGGGAGACAGGAGAGGTGCTGCGCCCTGTCGGTCAGCTCCCTGGCTGGGGATGGAGCTCTTGCTGCAGTGGCTGTGGACAGCTTCACTGTCTGAGGCCTATGGAGCAGAGAGGCTATGGGTCCATTCTTGTGTGGGGCGCTTATCCTTCGGATATGGGGACAAGAGGTGTGTGCTACTTGCAGGTCTGTGCCATCTCCCTTGGTCGCCCCCAGCCCTAAGTTCATCCCCTGGATGAAAGGGAGTGTACCCATAACATACCGAGGTGGATGGCCGGTCTTGGGCTGCGAGGTTCTCTTTTTCTGGAGAAGCAGAACTGCTTGTGAAGAACATGTTGGTCTTGGTAATGTAGCCAGGCTAGAAGACAAAGAATAGTTTGACTTTTAACCCTTTGCACTCTGAACCATTCTGGACATTGGCTACCAGCTACTCGACGCTACTTTGCAGCAGAAACGTGCATTTACAGACCCTCATGTTATTTAGTGTAATTTTGGAACCAAGTAACGTATTATAATGATATTGGACATACATGAATTGGGTGACATCGAGGAATGTATATTTGCAAAAAAACAATATTTTATTGTTTATAATTTTGTACAGTATGATAAGTTTTGTAACACTCCCCAATATGCATTGCAGGCTGATTAGTGGAGCTCATCTTTACTACTACTTATGTTATGAGACTCATTCGTGGTTGGACGCTTTGCCGTTGTTCTAATAAAAAATATGAATAAATGCATGGGTTTAAAATTTCTAATTGTTATTACTAACTGACAAGATGATATTTACCAAAATAGCTTTCACCAAACAATTTATTCACTAAGAAAAGAATCACTTTTCCGATTTTCTCCTCGTTAGATCTATGTGCACTGCTCGAAGCTTCGAACCAAAATGGGCTCAACTTTGAAAATGTTTTCCTCCAGATGTAGACTTGTTTATTTGTAATTATATATCTCACTATACAGTATGCGCTGTGTTCGAAAACCGACCTTTCTTCTACAAACTCCCCTTATAGCTCTTTTCAAGTGGCGTTGCGAAGTGCTCGGACCGTCGTGAGCATGCATCTCACGTTCTCGTCCGACACAAAACCCGCTGACATTTCTTCTATATATCTTAGTAATTTTATGATATTTTGATTTAATTTCTTGTGCCATTTCAAGATAAAACTTCAGGGAAACATGCATGTCTGAAAAGGTTGCATTGAAATAACCTCAATTCCCCATAATCACTAATAAATTGCAATGTCCCCTGAGAGGGGACAGTGGAGTGCAAAGGTTTAAGCAATGAGCAGAAAGAACACAGGTCTGTTTTGGGGATGTATGTAAGCCTTTGGGACACCCTGGTTTCAGAAATAAGAGTTACATGACAGAGTGAGTGTATGTAGTTCCACCAAACTCTGCATTGAAAAACATATGTCTTCCTAAGTACAAATAATGAACTGGAAGAGGAAATTAACAAAGCCATTCCACCTACAATTGCACACGCAAAAAATTAACTGGGAATAAATTTAACAGAGGAGGGGAAAGACATTTACAAGGAAAACTATCAAACATTGTGGGGAAAAAAATGATAGAAAGAGTAGAGAAATGGAAAGAGAGACCCAGCTTATGTGTTGGAAGAATCAACATTGTCCAAAGGGCCATCCAACCCAAAGCCCCTTCTAGATTCACTGCAACCCCAATAAATATCCCAATGGCATTCTTCAGAGGAATAGAACAAAGATTACTGAGGTTCATATGGAAACACAACAGACCCCAAATAACCAAAGCTTTCCTGATTAAAAGCGGGGAGAAAGGAAGGAGTCACACTTCTGATCTCAAACTAAAGGTAAGGGGCCTCCCGGGTGGCCCAGGGGTTAAACACAGTGCTCTCAAACTACTGCCAGCCACTGTGCATGAGTTGGATCCCCAGCCGTCCAGGGAGCTGACTGACATGTGCCTCAGACCTCTCCTGACTGGCCTGCTGCGCCCCTCAGCAGTGTATTTTGTCAGTCGGCCTGCTCTGTTCCCTGCTCTCTCTCTGGTGAATCCTCTCAACCCCGGCATCTACCGTCTATACCCCTGTTTTTGTGTGCATAAATAAATAAATAAATATTAAATATTCATTAAATGAGTATTTTGGAAAGCCAAATAATTGAGCTGGAGTTACCTTACCAAATTCTTAGTTATAAATTAATCTGACTTGTGATATCATTTTGAAGAATACTAATAATAAATATGTGTAGATTCATGAAACAAATCTGTAAAAACTTGGATGTGTGGAAGATTATGTGGAACATCCTGAGAGACAGAAAACACATCCCGAGAGCATGCCAGGATGAGCTGCTCACCTTTTCACAAGCAGGGATGAGCATCAAGCAGTCTCGGGCGGGGAGAGGCGGCATTGTTTCCAGCTCGTGTCATGAGACTCTTGTGGGCTGGGCTGCGGGGACCTACATGTCGGCCAAGGTGAGGTGAAGTGTGGACTCTCAGTCCTGAGGAGAGAGTGAGCGTGGCGTCCTGCGGAGAGCTGGGGTGGAGGATGTGGACACTGCTCGGGGCACCGTCTCGCCGTGACTCTGTGCACCCTGCTCGGTGGCATTTCGGGGTGAGCTGAGGAAACAGTGTGAAGGACACGTGAAGTCTGTGAAAAGGCCCCCGGCGCTCGCTGCGGTCACTGCTGAGTAGCCCAGGAATGTTTTCCCTCTGCAGCGAGCCCTGTGCTGGCTCCGGCGGCTCCTGGCCCTCCAGAGACGCTGTTGGGGAAGCCGGAGCCGCCGCCTCCCCGAGCCTGAGTCCTGAACTCACGGGGGGAGATTCCCAGGGCGGGGTGGAGTCGGGTTGCGGAGGCTGCCCAGACCCGGTGGTGCCAGGAGGCGGCCCTCGGCGGGTGGATTCCTCCATCGGGTGCGACCGTCCTCAAGGCGCTCGCGGGGGATTCTCTCCACAGCGCCTGTGGGGTGACGAGAAGCCAGGGGCGGCGGTGGGCGGGGGACCTGCACCTGCCTGGGAAGAGGTGGCCCTGGCACTATAGCTCGTGGCGGCTAGCGCTGTCGTGGGGCGCTCCGTGGGGGGACGGACCAGCCTGGGTCCCCGGCTGGACGACCCCCCTCGCGCCCCAGGGACCCGCGTGTCCTCCCCGCGCTGTGACGGTCTCGGCGCCTCCGGAGCGTCAGCCCATCCCGGGCATGTCCTCCCCCCGCGCCGGGGTCCGAGCTGGCGGAGCCTCCTCCGGGTTCTCAGTCCTCCCTCGACTCTCCCGGGGAGCTGCTCCTTTGGCGCCACTGGACACGGGGTGTCCCCAGGGGTCGTGCGGGCGGCAGTCCTCAGAGTGTGGAGAGACGAGTGCATGCGGGGGTGGTTCTGTGTCTGTCACCTCCTCCTTCTCGGGGGGCGTGACGTTGAAATTGGGTATTTAAAAAGTCCTATTGTGGGGGGGGGGACCGCAAAGCCCCCAGAATATCCGCTCTAGAAAGGGTCTGCCATCTGCATCAAGAAACAGCATAAAAAGGGGCCTTCCCGGTGGCGCAGTGGTTGAGCGCTGGGATGCGAAGCTGCCCGCGGCCTCTGCAGCGCTGGTTCGATCCCCGGCTGCTCCCCGGCCACCTGGTGAGGGTCCCGCATGGCGCGCAGACCTCTCCTGCCGCCCTCTGCTCCCCTCAGCAGTGTGCTTCGGTCCTTCTGCCTGCTCTGCTCCCTGCTCTGGCTCTGGTGAATTCTCTCATCCGCCCACGCTTCTGACTGACCCAGTGCATGTATAAATAAATGAATAAATCTTAAAAAAAAAAAAAAAGAATGAAATTCTGAGACCTGGATGGATTTTGAAAGTCTTATGCTAAGTCAAAGAATCAAGACACAGAACATAACTTCTTATAAGATTCCATTAATTCCAAAAACCTGATGAGGGGTATCTACAGAGAGAGAGAGTAGATTGGATTTTGCCAAGCCCAAGGGTTGGTGCAAAAGGGAAGTATCTGCTAATGGTCTAGGGTTAATTTGGGGGTGATGAAAATGTTCCAAATTTTATTTTGGTGATGTTTGCACAACTGTGAAGTTATCATTTATTTGTATGCTCTAATGGGTGACTTTTATGGTATTTGGATTATATCTTTAAAAACTCTTAAGAAAAGTAATGACTACCACCATTAGGTTATGGTAAAGCAGCGGTACTATGTAGTGATTTTAAACTTCAAATGAACAAAATTGCTGTAATGTCTGAATGTTTATGTGCTGTTGCTCATTTTGTTCTTCACTTAGGAAACATCCTTCAGGCTACATCATAAAATTTACTAAGAAGCACCCTTTGATTGCTATTATTTCTGTTGCTGAAGTGTCAGGGAATGGAGAGAGAAGAAGTTTTTTTTGCCTAGACCAAAGTCACACTGTGTGTGATCTGTGTGCACCTCCACGTTTGCTATCTGGGGTGAACCCACCACCACTGCCTTTCTTCAGGCCACTGTATTTTCAGCTCCCCTGGGTGGGCTTGCTTGCTTCATGACACAGAGTCCTCTTGTGATGGCTTCCTGGAATGACTGCCTTTCTTGGCAATGAAACACCATGACATATTTGCAAGCAGTGACTGAGGGGCTTAGACTTCAGCATGTCTGTTCATGACATGTTTCGCTTGTGCAACACCTTTCTATTGTTCCTCGTGTGTTTGCTTGTATTTCTTTTATTTGCCTATCAGATCCTCTTTTTGTTTGTGTTAATATTAGTGCAAATTTCAGTTCCATGACAAGTATTCATTTGCAGTAAGTTCTCTGTTCTCTGAATTCTTTTCTTTTAAAGATTTATTTATTTATGTATACAAGAGCTGGGGTACAGGCCAGAGGCACAGGGGAACAGAAGAGGCAGATCGACTGAAATATACTGCTGAGGGGAGCAGTGGGCGAAACAGGAGAGGTCTGCTGCACCATGTCAGTTGCTCCCTGGCTGTCTGGCAATGGAACTTGTGCTGCACATGCTGTGGACAGCTTCTTAGTGTGGTGCTAAACCCCTTGCACCGCCAGGGAGGCCCTGTTCTCTGAATTCTTATCATGTGCATTAAGTGTTTCACTTCCGTCACGCAGACCACAAACTACCCAGCACATGTTAGCTTTGTTGAGCATATACTATGTGCTAGGAACTGCACTAAAAGCTTCCTGTTTTTTCAGTGTATGTAAACATGTAAATTAATCTTGTTTACTTTATTAATAGGCACAACCATTCAGTGAACTTCCATTCTTTTCTGATTGAGTATTTATCTAAATGTCACACAAATTCTATTACAGAAAACATAGGGCTTGATAAATACTGGTGAATTACTTATTATTTTCTTGTTTCTATTTTTTTGTCTTTAATTAAACTATTGAAGAAAACTTAATGAATGTGGTAAAAGTATGTTTTGTTCACTCACTGCCACGCCATGTCTCAGTAAATTTCAATTATTTTGTAATTTTTAAATTAATAGACTTTATTTTATGAGTTAATGTTTGGAGAAAAATTGAGTGGAAATCACAGAGTTCCCATACATCCCCTCAACCTCCCAAAAACAGTGTTCCTTCTTACTAATATCTTGCATTGCTGTGGTTCAGCTGTTACAATTGATGAGTCATTATTGATACATTATCTTTAAGGTCCATATTTTACATTAGATTTCACTCTTTCTGTTGTTTATATCATTTGATAAAGGAATAACTTACAAAATAACTTACACACACATATATGTTTTCAAGGCACAAGTATATGTATATATGTGTGTGATAACTTAATTTTTTTTTGACCACTGAGCTATATAGCTCATTGTCTGAATATACTACAGCTTATCAGTTCATCTGTTAAAGACTATCTTGGTTGCTTCCAAGTTTTAGAAATTATGAATAGAGCCTGTACAAACATTTCTATGCAGGTTTTTCTGTAGGACTACTTTTAAAAATTTACTTGAATAAATACCAGTGAGGACAATTTATGGATCATATAGTAAGAGTATGTTTAGTTTTGTAAGAACAAAGCAGTTTGTTTAGATACAATTTCAAACCATCTTCCCAAGTGGTTGTGCCATTTTGCAATCCCATCAAAATGAGGAGTTTCTGTTGCTACCCATCCTCATGAGAACTTGGGGTTGTTGTGCTTGGGATTTTAGTCATTTTAATAGGTATGTGGTGATATTACAATTATCTTAATTTTAAATTATCTGGCATATTGTATTTAAAATCTTTCTATGCACCTGTTTATCATGTGGATACTATGGTGAAGTGTCTGTTCAGATCATTCATATATTTGGTAATTGGGTTGTATTTTTAAAAAATATTTATTTAATTTATTTATCCATGAAACATCTGAGGTACAGGCCAGAGGTGTGGGGGGTGAGAAGATTCACCAGAGACAGAGTGGGGAGCAGAACAGGTGGATTGACTGAAATACACTGCTGAGGGGAACAGCTGGCGAGACAGAAGAGGTCTGTGCTACACATGGCTAGCTCCCTGGCCAGGGATCCAACTCAGGCTGCAGTGTTGATTGCACTGAGGCTTAACCTAGGCCACCAGGGAAACCCTAGGTTGCATGTTTTCCTATTGATTCTTTTTTAATAAGAATATTTTGTATTTATACTACTGTTTAATCATTTATTAATTCCAGGAGATTTTTGTGGATTTTTTGAGATTTTCTACATTGAAAATAATGGCATCTGGGCACAAGTACAGTTTTATTTTTCTTTTATCAGTCTACATTATCTTTTACTTTCTTCTTGTTTATTTCATTATCTAGAATATTCCAGTACAATACTGAATAGAATTGATGATAAGGGACAGCTTTAATTTGTTCCCAGTTTTATTTTTTATTTTTTTTAAAGAATAATTTTTGCACACAAGCACTGGGGTGTAGACCAAGGGTGTGGGGGGGTGAGAAGATTCACCAGAGACAGAGTGGGGAGCAGAACAGTCCGACTGACTGAAACACACTGCTGAGGAGACAGCGGGGAGACAGGAGAGGTTTTCTGCACCATGCAGGTAGCTACCTGGCCGGGGATTGAACTCGTGCAGCAGTTGCTGGCAACAGCTTACACCTTTCTCTTTAACCCCTGCACCATAATGGAGGTCCTGTTCCTAATTTTAAGTGTCATCCAGTTTCTTGTCATTTAGTATGATTTTATTTTTAGATTTTTGTAGAAATTTTATAGCTAGTCAAGGAAGTTGCCTTATACTTCTAGCTTATCATGTGAATTATTCTTGCTTTCCTTGTCATTCAAAAGCTAGTCTAAGCTCATTCTTTCATGATTCTATATAGATCAAAGTTCCATTAATACCCAAAAATTTAGGACTTAATAATTTCTAGTGAGACAGTTAATCTATAATCTTATTATCTGCATTTATTTTGCTCTGGATTAAGTGCTGAAGAAAATTATCTAATTTATTATATAAATGTTTTCTGTTTACCTATTGCCACATCTCTGTGAATTTCAGTAATAGTTTATTTTCTTATTTTTCTTTGATTTAAATTTCAAAGTTAGAATTTTCCAAGGAACACTAATTCTTTGAGATGTGTAACCAATTAATACTGAATGCCCTCATCCTATTTTGAAAGACTGTTATCATACTAAGTCTCCAAGCAACACTGTAGCAAAGAATCCTAAATAAGTTTGCCAAATACATCTAACTGCAAAGCTTATTTTTCACTTTCCAACCACTAACTTTCCACCAATTTAGTGATCCAGAATCTGCACCTCAAGGACTATGTATAAGGCCAGGAAACAAATGAGACAGATTTGTTTTCTTTCTATACTGTATAAAATACTTCACAGACAGAAGATGACACTACTTGTTTTCACAGTGCATAAGTTGGTTTGTTTCCAAGTCAAGATGAGGTGTATCCCCGGCTGTGATGAGGGGAGACATGAATATTGAACTTGGTGGAATCACTCGGTGGTCACCTTTGTAGACCACCTCCTTAGTCCTCATGAGAGGGACATGCAGACACCCTGACCCGATCCGCTGTGTCACTGAACCCCAACCCCTGCTCCTCTCAGGTCTGCTGTCTTCGTCTGCCAGAGGGACAGTCATTTCCCCACATCTTTGAAACCTAGAAGATATGGTCAGGACAGGAGACCAGACTGACCACAGAGAAGCCTCTTCTCATCAGCCCAGCTGGCAATATGGTGGGACGAGGCTCTGCCAGCTGTGAGGACTATGACTCCCTCGAGTTCCTTGGAGAAGCCATTCAGCAGGGCCCCTCCACCCACCCATCCTCAGGACCTGTGGGCACCTTCGCTCAGGGTCCTCACACCGACCTTGCCCCCACCTGCTCTGGCTCTTCAAATGCTCCAAGTCTGAAGAGCTGGATCCCACACCCGATGTACCCTGCAGGATCTGCTGCAGGAAGCAAAAGGCTCTGACTTGAACAGCAACACTGACTGACTCTTTCAAAGAGACATAAAAAGGAACTACGCTGTCAGGGTGACATCTTTTTTCCCTTTAACTCTTGTCAGGGAGTTAACAAGGTTCCTCATAACCTAGTAATTCCCAGTGGAATTTGTATTTAAATTGAAGAAAGCTTTAGAGATCTTTAATGCACAGAGGTTAGCATTGAAGTATTTATGGCAAATTATAATATAAAGTAACAACCTCACTCTGTGGCTGGATAGCTTGGTAACAGGGTTGTAAATGATGAGCTATAAAACTGGTGGGTGACTTAGAGGTCACAGGCCTGCAAAGCATAGCCTCCTAAGATTTCCTGGCAGATTATCTGTACTCTATCCCTACCACTCCACTGAGGACACTCCCTGGTCTCTGGGAAGCTGTCTGAAGCCCTTCCCATCACTTGGCACAGTTGGGCTGCCTTCCCGAAAGCCCTGACACTGACCCGCATGGCTGGACTCCCTTTCAGCTTGTCCTAACCCTGACCTCCTTATCACAGAGGTTAGTTGACCATAGGAAACCCCCACACCAAGTGAACATTCACCTCAAATTCTAGACAAAGAGTCAGCCTTTCACCTCAGCAATACACCTAACTTTAGGCCCCAGATTTTGGCAACATTCCCCATGTTCAGATCCCTTCAAGTGTTCTTCCTCACTAGTCATTGTGAGTAAAAGAATTTTGGTTGTCATCAAGAAAAAAAGGAGTCAAGTGCACTGAGGGGATGAACCCCGAACCACACACAGAGGATGTGGACAAGCAGAAGCCGAAATCTCAAGTTCATGCTGATTCCACTACAAGGCTTCAGTGGTGCTGGGCCTATCAACAATGCTCAAGCCTGTGTGTAGTTTGTCTGCTGCACTTCCTCCAGGGCAGATCCCCAAAGGTGCTGACTTATCAAGTCTGGAACATGTGTCCACAGTTCCTCAGCTAGTGCATGCCAGGTAGCACTCAGTGCTTATTATCCTGTGTTGTGTGTCCAAGACAGGAGACCAGACTGACCGCAGACAAGACTCTCTTCTCATCAGAACAGCTGTCCCAACAAGACAGTATTGGCTTCACCTGGGTATTGGCGAGAACGATATCCTCTGCTTAAAGTTTTATTTTTTTTTCTTTTGTTTTTTATTTTTATTTTTTAAATTAATATTTTATTTTATATAATTCTTACATCATTTTCATATTTGCACAATGTATGCATTATCCTTTTGGTTATATTCCCCATACAATTTCACCCCCTTATTATGACCCTAATCCTTCCTCTCCCCACCACCCCCTTCCCGTAGTATGTCTCTGGCTTATGGTTGCTTGTTGATTTTGATTTTTACTTTGTATTAATTAGTCTTTTCCCTGGTCCCTTATTTAGGTTTTATAAATTCCTGCTATGAGTGAGACCATCCGGTATTTTTCTTTTTCTTTCTGGCTTATTTTGCTGAGCATGATTCCTTCCAGCTCCATCCATGTTGCTGCAAATGGCATGAGTTTATCTTTTTTGATTGCTGAGTAATATTCCATGGTGTATATGTACCACATCTCCTTAATCCAGTCATCCATTTTTGGGGCATTTTGGTTGTTTCCATGGCTTAGCTATTGTAAATAGTGCTGCTATAAACATAGGCGTGCAGGTGCTATTTGGAATTAGTGTTTCTGTGTCATTTAGGTAAATACCTCTCCAAAGAGGAAAGGCAAATGGCCAACAGGTATATGAAAAAATGTTCAACATCACTTGTAACCAGGGACATGCAAATCAAAACTACCATGAGATACCGCCTGACACCAGTGAGAATGGCACATATTTGAAAAACTAGCAACAACAAATGTTGGCGGGCCTCCCCGGTGGCGCAGCGGTTGAGCGCTGGGTTGCGAAGCTGCCCGCAACCTTTGCAGCGCCGGTTCAATCCCCGGCTGCTCCCTGGTCACCGGAGGAGGGTCCCACATGGCTCACAGACCTCTCCTGCTGCCCGCTGCTCCCCTCAGCAGTGTACTTCGGTCCTTCTGCCTGCTCTGCTCCCCGCTCTGGCTCTGGTGAATTATCTCACCCTCCCGCGCTTCTGACTGTACCCAGTGCATGTATAAACAAAACAAACAAACAAGCAGACAAATAAATAAATGGAACATGCCTCTATTAAAAAAAAAAAAATGTTGGCGAGGATGTGGAGAAAAGGGAACTCTCCTGCACTGCTGGTGTGAATGCATACTGGTCCAACCACTATGGAGAGCTGAGTGGATATTTCTTGACCTACTAAAGACAGAGCTTCCATAGGATCCAGCAACTCTGCTTCTAGGTATTTACCCAAATGCTTACAATTTTATATGCCTGCTGTGAGGACTATGACTCCCTCGAGTTCCTTTAGAGGCAATTCAGCAGGGCCACCTACACCTACCTATCTGAGATTCCAAAATGAAATCCAGATTTTGCTCATTTCGATTCCCATTTTCCTAGGATCAGAATTTCCTAGAATCATAAAAGCTCAGGATTGTAAGGGTAGGGTAAATAATTGCCCTCCCGCCATTAGGATTGATGATGGATCCTTGTGGCCCTGAATGCATGCTTCTTGGCGGGCACCTTGAGTGGGGTGTGGCCATATCGAAGTGGGATTCACCTGGGCTGAGATGGTGCTTATAAGGACGGCGTCACGGGGATGCCGCAGAGCAGACCAAAACTACCAGAAGAGAACGACAAGGAGAAATAGCAGAGAAGCAGAGGCCATGAGAGAAGGCCAGAGAGCCCAGAAAGACTGAAGACTTGCCGGGGGCTGGAAGGCTTGCCAGCCTCCTGGCCCCCCAGCATCCCTGCCTGCTGTGTACCTGGTAAAATGGCAATAAAAGCCTGGAGAGCCACCGAGGGCTTCAGGACTCTCCTTTACTGTCTGTTCCAATCATAGAAAACCTGCACTGGCCCTTTTTGCCACTATAGTAAGGAAATTTAAATTCCTCCTGATCTGACTATCCTTTACCTGCCAAGTTCGCTGTATTACTACAAACAGTGGGACTTGATGTTGTATGTTTCTACTTTTAGTACTTTTAGACACTATAACTCCATTGAAAAAGCCATATTTGCAAACCATGAAGCTATTTATAAATACTGAGTACTTATCGAGTACCTACCATGGACTCCACACAATGCAGGTTCACAGTCTGGAATGTTGCAGCAACTTCATTTTAAGCCCAATTGTTTTGCGATCCTATTTTTATGAAGGAATGAACTGATCAGAAAATATATCATCACTGCTTTGACATGAAATGTCTGCTGATGATTGTTCGAGTCTGCTTAACATTATGAAGTCAGACTGTACTAAAGAGACAGGAGGCATCACATGTGCTCTTGCAGAGTGACAGACAAGGTGTAGCTGCAATTGACAGGCTCTTGGAGAAAACCTGATGCCATCTCTGAGGCCTGAGAGATAGGACAGGTGTTGTGTTTCCAGTTACTTCCAGGGCAGAAGACGTGACCCACAGTATCCACTTCTGTTCTCTCAGGGAAGTGTTTAGAGCAGAGGATACTCAGTCATCTTGAGGGACAGGTTAAAGATGGATAGATTACAGGATGAGCAGACAACATATGAGCCTAATTTCCATTACAGCAGAGTCTCAACATTATTTTTTTACAACATCAAATTTGTCTCTTAAATGTTAAAGGAATGAAATCTTCTGTTCTTAATTCTATAAAGGGGAGAGGGGACTATGGCTGCTGTAAAAGTGCTCTCCGTGGAGAAAGTGATTCTATCACCTGAGAACTGGGATCTCCAGCTCAGTTTGCCTCCTTTGTCATTCACACTAATTCCATAAAACTGCAATCCCAGAATATTTCAGTGTCCGCTGTTGTCACTTTCACAAACATCTTGTTCAGCATAATTTGAGAAAAAGAGAAGACTATGTGGACTGTTGCACGGCATATTTATGGTCCCAGCCTCAACTGTGAGAAAAAGGCTTCTACGTTGCCTAAAAGCTGTCTCCCCAGCTCCCGTGAAGGCTTCCCCAAGTTTCCTCTCCATCTCTTCCCCTCTCCTGGCGGACATCCTTCTTCAATACGAGAATGGACTCCTCTCATGGGGAACGTCCCAGGCACCCACACTGTGTGTCTAGCCCAGAGCCTTTCCCTGTCTTTGCCCCTGCCCTGCCTGCTTCAGTGACATGCTCCTGTTACCTTGTCTCTTCCTTCCCACTGGCATGGGAACTTGACTCACCCTTTTCTTAAAAAAAGAATTCTGCCTCAGTCATAAATCATTTTACTTTCATTCCCATGACTCATGGTAACGGGGCTCCTGGAAGTGTCACCAGCCTCCCAGTCACCCCTCAGGACGGGGCATCCCCTGCACCGGCTCCATCCATGCTGCCCTGCTGGTCCCTATCAGCTTCTTCAGGTCTGACAGAGCTTGGTTTTCAATCCAGATCTCCCACCAGAAGGCAACAGCGTAGTTCACCTCCTCCTTGTTTTCTTGGTTACCTCGACACCACATTACCTTGTTTCTCACACACATATTTCTGCCTCCTTCACAACCTCTGCAGAGTATCTGCTTGCTTGTTGTGAGTATTCCTAGGGTTCTAGCTTATGATTTTGTCTTTCTTAATTTTCGTTCTTTTGAGGCGAGCTAGTTAGTCTGATGCCTTCAATTGATACATTGACAACCCAAATTCTATCATTCCAGTACCAATTCCTTGTCTATGTTTTAAGCTTGTGTATCCAAACTTGTACTGGATTCTGAACAAGGGTATATACAGGTACCTCAAAGCAGCATTCCAACATGGACTTGTTCATTTCTTCTCATGTGCTACAAAATTAAAACTAAGCAAATCAGAAAAGACTGGACTTTCTCTCCAGATTTCTCTCTCTCCTAAGGAAAACACTACATCATCATATCTGCCTTTCTCCTTGCCCAGGTCCAGTGTTCAGGCATCATTATCATACTTCCTGGATGGTCCCATGGGAGTAAAATGCTTCCATCATAGCCATGCTTTTTCTAAAATGTGGCAAAGAGCAGGTACGTCCTGAATATGGGTCCTCTCAAAACAGTGGAGGTGAATTTCACTTAAGAAAAGAAATAGCCATACCAGCTGTAATTAGGTTTGCATAGGCATGTTAGTCTTGATATGCTGTGCTATGTGCATAAGGCCCCGAATCCACTGGTATGACAAAGGAACAATTTATTTCTCACTCAAGCAAAGTTCAAGGGACTTGGGTGGCCGTTTTTCCCCTTGTAGTTCTGTCAGCTGGCACAGGGAAACTAGGGTGGGCCTCATCACAGAAGAGTAGGAGAAAGCTAGAGGACCGGGTGGAATATGTTTTAGGTCTAGACCAGGTAGTGGTTTATACCACACGTGGCTACAACCCCCTGTGAACCAAGCAGCGCTGTGACCCCACCTGATCACTACGGAGGCTGGAGGTGAGCATTTGGTTGTGCCAACAGTCTCTGTCCTGGCAAGGAATGTCTGGTTTAAAATATCAGATTAGGGGCCTCCTCGGTGGCGCAGCGGTTGAGCGCTGGCTTGCGAAGCAGATGCCCGAAGCCTCTGCAGCGCCAGGTCGATCCTGGGCCACAGGGAGAGGGTCCCACACAGCGTGCAGACCTCTCCTGCCTCCCGCTGCTCCCCTCAGCAGTGTCCTTCAGTCCTTCTGCCTGTTCTGTTCCCTGTTCTGGCTCTGGTGAATTCTCTCACCTTCCGGCGCTTCTGACTGTACCTAGTGCTTGTATAAATAAATAAATAAATCTTTTTTTAAAATAAATAAATAAAATATCAGATTAGGGTCTCCCCGGTGGCGCAGCAGTTGAGCTCTGGATTTCAAAGCTGCTCGCAACCTCTGCAGCGCCAGTTTGATCCCTGGCTGCTCCCTGGCCACCGGAGGAGGGTCCCACATGGCGCGCAGACCTCTCCTGCCGCCCGCTGCTCCCCTCAGCAGTGTACTTCGGTCCTTCTGCCTGCTCTGCTCCCCGCTCTGGCTCTGGTGAATTCTCACACCCTCCTGTGCTTCTGATTGTACCCAGTGCTTGTATGTATGTATGTATAAATCAATCAATCAATCAATAAAAATAAATAAATCTTTAAAAAAATAAAATATCAGATTAATTGGAAATAATTTTAAATTGATCAAGTCCCGAGCATAAAATATTTTGAACATTAATGAAATTTGACCACTATTAGCAAGATGAAATGTCAGGCCCCTTTTTCTCTGACACTGGTTTGCAAAGAATAAAGCAGAGTGTCATGAGCCTCACTTTGGCTGAGTTTGACCCAGGTGGGGCAGATTGTTGGTCTCTTTGGCAGCTCACGTGCAACTGAGGATGTGCTCCTGTGCAACTGACCACCAGCACCTGCCACTGAGTGCAGTCAGGGTCTAAGACCACACACTGCGGGTGGCATCCGTGCTGATGGAGAAACCTGGGATCTCGGGAAACCCTGCCAATGGGAGCGAGGCAGCAGGACAGGTGACACATGCACAGTTGATGCCACCATCACCCACTCTGTGCAGGAAGGCTGATTCACCTGCCACTCCTCCTTCTGCAATACGCTGACAGGAAGAAGCATTTTCATTGGTGAAAGATTATCCTTGAAAGCATGAAAGGATTTGTGATATGCAGTTTTGGGTTTAAAATCTTTCTCTAACCTAACTGATTGTACAAACGTCGGCATAATCCATTTGCAATCTCAATATCCACTGTCCCTACCGAGGCTCAGATAGACCACCACCATCCTAATTACTAAAGTGAATACTTAAAAAGATTCCTCGCTCCCCTTGAACCAGTGGACCTGTCATAGAGAGTGAAGTTACTGCCAGTCTCACCTCAATTCATTCTCCCTTACAGAGCCCAAAGTATTCTTCTTTTAAATCCAGAAATCTAAACATAACTGCCATGTTTGGAATGCTTCCGCCTGTCCATGAAGCTTCACTTGATTTGAAAAATGTCATGGTCAGGCCCTTCCTGGCTCTCCCCTTTCACCCTTTCCTCCCCTCAACTCCCCATGCTCTGTATAGACTGAGCTTCTTTTACGTCCTTGAAATTGCCAACAAGTCTTCAAACTTCTGATTCTTCATGTGCTCTCCCTTCTGCCTGAAACACTCTTCTATATAAACCACCAAACTCCTGGTAAGCATTCAAATCTCCACTGAAGACTTTCCTGAGCCACAACCACCCTGTGTCTGCCCACTGGCAGCCCCTCAGCAATGTCCACCTCTCCTTTGGAAACAGTTGTTACCCATGATTTTATCAACTCCTAGAATAAAGGTTTATATCTTCACTACTCTAGACAATAAGATACTAAATAATTATTGAAGATCCTAGCCTTTCCTAATTTTCCATCTTGCCAACTTTTATTTTTCTTTCTGATCTAAGCTCTGGTGTCACCGCTTCATGAAGTCCCCCATTACCCTGAGTTGGGTTCAGAACACCTGGATTCCCTCCATCCAAACACCTATCTCACTGTGATGGAGAAGGTACCAACTCCACATGGCAGTCTCGGTTTCTACACAGAACCCAGCACAGACTGACACCAAAAAGTAACTGTGGGGGGCAGGAATCCTGTGTCTCCTTCAGTGTTTAAACTGAAGCAGACAAATTGTAGTTCAGGTGAACTTCTGAAATTATCTTAATAGTTACAATTAAAAATAAATAATAAACAGAAGGTAACCCTGATTGATTGACATGCTGAGGCCTAGCTGCCATCCGCCCGTGCATGGTGGAGCATGAAGAGCCTTGCAGGCAGTCGGGGCCGTTCTCTGAGTTCTGAGTCCTCTCCCACTCGACTCCCTGGCTCAGACAGACTCTTCTGCATCTTCTTACTCTGGAGTAGTTAGTTCATTTTGCTTGATTCAGGCACTACTGAGGGGCCTTCATAATGACTTCAAGTCACTGCCACTTCATGTCCTGATATCCAGAAACCAAGGCAGGCCCATGTGTGTCATTACAGGAAATATCCATGGACAATAAGCAAGATCAACCCTAGTACGTCACATCAGAATCCTGAATGAACACATTTCTCAGCCTGTGGTCATGATGCACTCTTAGTCCAAAAACATTCACTGGATACACTCCGAGTGCCAAAGAAAAGGCAGAATGTTCTATGTCAAAGGACAACTCATTCTCATAATTCCTTTGAGAGGTAGATGTCATTATCCATGTTTTTAAGATAAAGACATTGAGACTGAGAAAGTTTAAGTAAATGCCATAGGGCACCCAAGCACATGTTTGTAGGACAGGACATTCCGAAGCTATGCCCTGTTCAACAAAACCCTCTGAAATACAGGGCTTGCCATGTGTTTAACCATTGCCTAGACACCACACAGGGGTGTCTCCCCAATGGACTGGCACTGTTCCTAGTTCTTTACTCATTCATCATGACACACTGAGTCCCACAAAGACTCATCCTGAGAAGAAAGCCTCATTCTGAAGTTCCTAAGAAGAGCCTGATGGAGGATCCTCAGCCGAGGAGCCCTGAGAAGCTGCTGTCTCCTGCCTGGAGCTGCTAGGCTGCTAAAGGGACAGTTTCTCTCTTGGTCAGCAGGTTCTCAGGGTTTCAGTGTTTCACATCTTTGGCCCTCCTGTATTCATGAGCTGTTTAATTAGGTCTTACATCCAGCCACCTTGCACTCCATGGCAGGGAGTGTGCATAGGACTGTTGCTGTGCCCACACCACGCCTGCCTCTCCCTGACTTACTTCCTTTCTTTCTTCCTCTAGTCACTGTCAGCATAGATTTTTCTCAGCTCACTCAGGTGGTCCCTTTTAGGGTCTTGCTTGGAATCTTGCCACATAAATACCATCCCAATATAGTGGGTGCCACATCCAGATTCCGTATTTCTCCAAGAACAAATAGAAACCAAAAGTTCTGTTTCGACCACACAATAAGCCTGGTTCCTCGGTCTGTGCTTTGAGTTTTGCCCTGGTGCTCTTTATTTGGTGTCCCTATGGTGCCATGATCTGGCAGTCACATATCTTCCCGTGTCCCCAGAGAGTGTTCTGCTACATCAGCCTCTGGAAGGCCAGCAAGTGCTGGCTGCCTCCCACCGTGACTGAGGCTCGCCCTCCAGGATTTCTGAGTAACCGAACTTGTTCACCCTGCAGTGGACTCACCTGTGAGCACTGCTGTCCTAACCTTCGTTCTCCGAGGAGGTGGGCAGTTATCTCAGCTCTTTTTCCGAAGCCCTCTAAGAGGTTGCAGTTGCCACATCTCTGCTCTTGAAGGGGCAGTGAGTGAGAACTCTGTCTGGGAGTCTCATTAGACAAAAGTGAGAGTAGATCTCAGGAGTTAGGAAGGAAGAGGACCCACAGGCAGGAGGTCAGAGTGAAGAGAGGTTCTGTGGGCAAAGCCTTCTCACTTACAAGTTTGAGAAAAAAATTTCCAAGCAAGGCTAGGATGGCCTGGCTTAGGGGAAGCTGTGCTGGGGCCCAAGGCACCTCTAGGAGCAAGGCGGGTGGACATCACACACACGCTTCTGCATCTGTGCTTTGGGTTACTCCAAACATGCTATGACTTTGTTAGCAACAGCATGTAGCATGATATGGGGAAGTGTGTCCTATAAACTTGCCTTGGGAATTCTGGGCCCCTTTGCTGGCTGAGTGGTGTTGTCGTGGAGGGTCGCTACTGATGAGTCAGGGACACCAATCGTTAGTTTGAGCCTTGCAGCATTTGGACACACAAACAGGCACACATATGTTCATGTGCCACATAATTTTACAGCATTGACAAATTCCAGAAATCATCTCATAATGCAGCCTGATTTGCATTGAAGATCTTTAATGATTTTATAATAGCCATCCAAGAAAACTATAAAGTGGCTCTGCAGCATTTATAATATTTATTTGAATATTTAATAGGGGTTTCTTGAAATCTATTTTATCCTGCATTACTCACACTGCTAGGTGACTTGCTGCTTTATTTGGAGGGCAATGCACTTAGTAATCTTACTGATTCTTCATAGAGGATATAGTTAAGCCTCAGCCAGGACGTCCTGAGGTGTGGGACTTGATATAAAGAGTATGGGGTGGGAATTTATATTGATAAAAACATTTGATTCCTGAGACAAGCCACCAATCCTTCTAACTCACGGGTCTGAAAAAAGTGCTTCTTCACGGTGCCCCAAAACACAGCACAAACTCACCACAGATATGGGTCAAAGAGGCCCACTTTTATGAGGTGATCTTCCTGGAGTGTGTTGAGAGCCAGATCAGCCTGGAGCCTGGGAAGAGGCAATAATCAGACAAAATTTGGGGTGTTGGGGCTGAAAAAGAAGGGAATTGTGCTTTCCCTATTGCTTTCTTTCTCTGTGATTTCATAATAGGAAAGATAAAATCCACAGGTCAATTGCAGGATGGAGCCATAAGGAGAAATCAGGAAACACAATTATGGGTCTGCTTATGTGTGTACAAAAGTGTCTCCAGGGTGGAACCTTAAAACAGTACAAAGGCTGAGGACAGGTCATGGTGGGTCCTCACCCCTACACTCATGATTGCAAGACACCACTCAGGCTCATGGTGCAGCAACAAAGGGGTTTATTAACAAAGTGGAGACTGGGAAAAAAAAAGAGTTTTTTTTTTTTTAAAGATTTATATATTTTATTTATACAAGCACTGGGTACAGTCAGAAGCACAGGAGGGTGAGAGAATTCACCAGAGACAGAGTGGGGAAGAGAACAGGCAGAATGACGAAACACAGTGCTGAGGGGAGCAGCAGGAGAGACAGAAGAGGTCTGTCGTGCCATGTGGGACCCTCGCTGGCACCCGGGAATTGAACCAGTGCTGCAGAGGCTGCGGGCAGCCTCATAGCCCAGCACTCAACCACTGCACCACCAGGGGAGGCCCGAAAAAAAGAGTTTCTAAGGCCACAAGTGGCCATCTGTCCTAGCCCACAGTGTCCACAGTGTCCAGCAGTCCCAACCAAAGTCTGCTTGTACAAGATGGCATCCCTTTGATGAGGGCCTGGAGCCGTTTGCACACCTGTAAGTGGTGCACCAGGATCCAACTCGCTTTCACAACTGGAGGTAACCGCAGGGGGTGCTGCTAAGATGGTGCCACAGCAACAAGCAGCACCTCTTTGGAGGCCGTGCTGGCCAATGACAGATGCTGCACTGGACAGTGCCAGAGAGGATAGGGGAAGGTGGTGCTAGAGGATCGGAACAGTGGACCTCTCTCAGAGATACAGGTCAGTGTTGCTGGTCAGCACTGGTCAGCAGGCAATGGTGCCAGAGAACAGGACCAGTATGACAGCCATTTGAGCAATGTTGGCATAATCCAACAGCAGACAGCCCTTTTGGAGACACTGGGCACAGGCCAGTGTTGCCATTCTACAGGTAATGCTAGGTTAGGGATGGGGGCAGGAGCAGCAGTAAGGATGCAGTTTGAAGTGGAGAGCAGATGAGAATGTCTGAGGAGGTCTGAGTGTTGATGAAACTTCCCAGTGAAGGTCTGGAACAGTTTTTCCAGAAGTTCCCACTACCCGTTCATCAGGTATCTGTAGGGACAGCAACAGCCAGGGTCAGAATCTTTTGCAATCTGGGGAATTCTGGCCATTTGCCTCACTGACATCCAGTGCTCTTGCCAAGTAAAGCAGTTTTATTTGTAAAGAGAGCTCTGAAAACACCTGAGTTTGTGGAAGGTAAAGCATACCAATTTTGGTCATCATAGACCTATGACTCACATTTTTGCCTTTTATAGCACAAACTGGTAGACAAATAAATCCTGAAGGACAAGGCAGGAGTGAGTAGAGGTAGCACTGTGGTGCCTGGGAGCTTGCAGGAGACTGCAGTGACTCCTGATGTGCTGGACAGAGGTCTGGAAGGACAGTGATCCCAAAGAGGGAAAGACTGGAAGTTAGGAGAGTTCATGGGATGCTCTGCTGTGGCCCAAGGGTGATGTGAGTGTCCTGGATGAACATAAGTTCCCCTGATAATAACCTTGACGCCCATCAAGAAAACAGCTGGCTCTTTGGACGAATAAGCACCCCAGCACCTGCTGGGGACAAAGCAGGCCTCTGCAGACTGCATCTTCGAGGTTCCTAGTCTAGAGGCTTCCCCTCCCCTAGTGATTACTTACAGGACCCTCTCCAACTATTACCGTCTTTCTCTAAACAGGTGTAGTTTGCCAAGGCCGTGCCAGGCCAATTTTAGACCTAGGGACCTGTAGGGACCAAGTGAGACTAGGCTGCCCTCGAGGACCCACCCACCCCGGTGGGCACACGCTGAAGTGGTGAGCAGATGATACACATCCATGAAGTTTTAGATCTCTGGCACTCTTTGCGACAATGCCATCGGGTATTGTATATACAATTGTCTGATGTTTCATTTTGGCCTGGAAGATTAAGCAACTGCCAACCAAACCCCGCTGTTGAGCATGCTGCTGAGAGAACACAGAGGATGCAGGGCTGGCCTTGTCTGGCTTCGTACTGGATCTTGCTTCAGTATTTTTAAGAAAAGAAAAGTGATTCTAAGTGTGTCCTAGCAGTGATGGGGAGATGGACAGCTGTTCTGCAAACAAACGAATGAATGTTGCACACAACGTGTGCAAGCTACACTTATTAAATAAATGCAATTCACTGACATGTACTTTTAATCCTAATATACAGTACGATCCTTTAGAACTCAACTATGTCCTAACTGATCTTTAAAACCCAAATAAATATGCTGGCAAAGTTGATGCCGGTGTATACAGTAACAAGCGTCTGGTCATGATGAGTATATAGGTAATGAAATGTATATACAGCTGGGCTGTGCATCTTTCAGTTCAGAAATATAACTGATGCTCCCCTTTAGCATCTCAAAGTGAAGCACATGAGCCTCACATAACTGTCCTTTTCACCCCTCTGGCCCCCAAACCCTCCCACTGGTTAAGTCCAGGACTTCCCCTGCTCTTAGGTGTTTCCAAAGACTCCAGGGCCAGGGCACCATCCTGTCCGCCTGGGACTTAATAAAAATGCCCCCCTTACTGAGCCCACCCAAGGGCTAGTGTCTGAAAATGGGGCACAGGTGAGCGCATCTCCGAAAATCACCCCAGGTTGATGGTTTTGATGTTTTGATCAGGGACATAACCATGGAGTGCGTGCATGGGTTTTTATTTTGTCAGACACATGTATCATCACCAAGAATGAGGAGCAGCAACCAAGCTATGTTTGCGGGGAGGGGGCGGAAGAGGAGTACAGCATTAAACCTTAGTGGGTATATTATTTACTATTCTGCATTTTACTCAACTGTGAAGTAGCTCTAACACTGGGTAGGAGATCAACTTAGGTAAGAGTAAAGAAATGGCATCTGTATCTTAAATTCCCACTCTCCATTCTCACTGGTCTGGCCAGATTTATTGTGGGGACAGGTCAGTGATATTTAAAACCTGCAGAATGTGTGCAAGGGCAGAGTGTACCAGCCCACTCTAGACAGCTGACCTGGCTGTACCAGAGCAGATCTGTCAGCCCTGCCTTTCTTCTACAGAAAACAGTGTCACCCAAGACGGAGCCAGAATTGTATTGCTGTAACCATTTTAATTTGGGTAAGACAATGGATGTGATCAGAATCTTAATGTATTTTTGCTAATTTGTTTTCTGTAAAAATGTCTCATTAAGGATTATAAAACTTCCAACTGTCAAAAAAAAAAAAGACATTGCTATCAAGCTATCACCAGTCACTATAGCACAAGTTCATCCCCAGCCCACCAGGGAGAAACCCACATGGTGCAGCAGACCTCTCCTGTCTCGCCTGCTGCTCTTCAGCACTGTATTTCAATAGATCTGCCTGTTGTGTTCCCCACTCCCTCTGGTGAATCCTTTCACCCCCCCACTCTGGTCTGTACCCCAGTTCTTGAATGCATAAATAAATAAATCTTAAAAAACAATAAAAGGGAGAATGCACACAGAAGGTGGGGCTGGGGTGTGTATGGTACCCAGGAAGAGCCAAACTCATTTGCCACTTCTGCTGGAGTCATGGTCAGAAGAGGAGCTGTCACCTATGGGAGGTGGGAGGGATGCAGACAGGAGGCTCACAATCATATAGTGACCCAACAAGAGTCACTGTCCCCAGCCTCCTGCCTTATGACTTGTACTGTTTTCTTTCTTAGGTGTGACACATATAAAAACACACCACACATGCACCACACCATACAGGCCACACATATATGTACACCATGTACATGCAAACACACCACATAAAACCCCAATACCTACACACTACATATTACACAGAGTACACTCACACCACACATACATGCACACACATACACATACACACACACACAGACCCTTCAAGCACACCTGACCAAGTTGGACTCATTTGCTTCTCCTCTACACGTCTTAAAGTCCTGTCTTCTTCCCTCCTGCAGACCTTACCTCCCGGTAATAGATTGTAAGACCCTGAGAATAGTTACCATTCTCTGTGCATCTCGTAGACCCATAAATAACACAAGTCTTCCCAGAGGAGATAGCTGCAGTGATTTTTAACTTAATTAGCACATTCTTGGGTGAACAATAAAGAGGATATAGGCTGAATTCCGTGTATTTATTCATGGTTAACCAGCACACTGAGTTGTTGATCAGCCTCTGTTGTTGTTTGCAAAATGGTAGTAGTTTCTCTAGAAGATATGACCAGAAAAACAATGACAGAACATATTTGCAGGTTACTTAGCAAATACAACTTTAGGAGAATTGCTTTTGACAATATGAGGGGATGTAAGAAATATGTTGCTATGGAAACAGAAGGAAAGTAAAAATAATTTAGGCCAATCACACAAAGATAGACTCTTCTTTCAGAGGAAGGATAAAAGTCATCCCAATAAAATAACTTTCCCACTTAAGGAAATGTTTTCTTCTTTTCCTTATCTTCCCTGCTGTGCTGAGTCAGGCACTGGAGCACAACAGGACAAGTGTCGTGAACCACCATGGAGCACAGACACAGATAAGACAGGATGCTTCAGCCCCTCGTTTGGCCACACAGTAGAAAACTACTGATCTGTTTTCCATCTCTATAATTTTGTTATTTCAAGAGTATTATATCCATTAAATAATATAGTTTGTAAAATGCAGAGAATAGATTTTTCAACTTAGCACAATTCCCTTGAAATTCAAATAATTTGTGGCAATAGCTTCTTGTTTTTATGACTGAGCTGAATTCTATGATATGGATATATCACAGTTCTTTAATCATTTGTCTTTGAAGATCAATTGGGTATTTTCTAGTTTGCACTTTTATGAACAAAGATGTCAAGTTTCATTTTGTTTAATTTCCTTTGAGACTTTCTCTTTTACCCCAGGTTTACTTAGAGGTATATTGCTTAAATTCCATGTTATAAGACATCATGCTATCTTTCTTTGATAGATTCTAGCAGTTTCTTTTTTTAGAAGATTTATTGATTGATTTATTGATTTATTGACTGATTTATACATACATACATACAAGCACTGGGTACAATCAGAAGCACAGTAAGGTGAGATAATTCACCAGAGCCAGAGTGGGGAACAGAACAGGCAGAAGGACTGAAGAACACTGCTGAGGGGAGCAGCAGGCGGCAGGAGAGGTCTGCGCACCATGCGGGACCCTCCTCCGGTGGCTGGGGAGCTGCCGGATCCAGCTGGCACTGCAGAGGCTGTGGGCAGCTTCACAAACCAGCGCTCAACCGCTGTGCCACTGGGGAGGCCCCCTGTTTTTTTCTTTTCTTTTTTTTTAATTTTTATTTTTTTTAAAGAGGCACATATTTTATTTATTTGTTTGTTTCTTTATTTGTTTGTTTGTTTATACATGCACTGGGTACAGTCTGAAGCGCGGGAGAGTGAGAGAATTCACCAGAGCCAGAGCGGGGAGCAGAACAGGCAGAAGGACTGAAGAACACTGCTGAGGGGAGCAGCGGGTGGCAGGAGAGGTCTGCGCGCCATGCGGGACCCCCTTTTGGTGGCCAGGGAGCAGCCGGGGATCGAACTGGCGCCTCAGAGGCTGCGGGGAGCTTCGTTACCCAGCGCTCAACCACTGCGCCACCGGAGAGGCCCTTTTTTTCCTTTTTTTTCCCTTTTGTCCCTTTTTCTTTTGCAGGTCAATGCAGCCAGAGAACAAGCCTTCCAACTACTGCACAATGTACTAAATTTCAGTTTTCACAAGAGTTTACATCTGGCTTAATGAATACTAAGAGATATCAGTTGTGTACATTTGTATGTTTCTGCTTTTCCATTGATAGTTGTTGATTAAAAGACATAATTTGAAATTAAAGAATTTTGCCTGGAAACTGTGTGCCTGTAGAGTTATAGGATTTGGAAGAATACTTTTTATTTTACCTGGATTTATAAATTTCACAAGTAGGGTTTTACATCAGTGAAAGTTTGGTGGAAGGAAAATGGTTACTTTTGGAATGAGAGAATATAGGACATGGGAAAGGTCATTTTGTCACCACTGTGCTGCTGAGTCTATCCAGAGCTTGGCATTTCAAATTGTCACTACTGGGTAATTAAATGCCATCCCCCTTAGTATTTAGGGCAAAGTTCCCCAGAAATCTAATTCAGGAAATAATGGTTGTCTTTTATTTCATTGATCAGAGGAAATTTTATGGAACATCCATGGAGCTGCTAAGCCACCCCACAAAATTTCTCCTTTTCTTTATGGGTAAGACATTAAAAACACTTGCCTGCTGGGCATTTATCTGATGAATTCGAACTTAATGGGAAGTATTTTCACTTGAGGGACATATATAACCTTAATATGTAAATAGACATTAATATTGGGTTCTAAAATTTTTGTGAGACTTCTTAGGTATATACTATATTCTGATATAATATTGCTTGTCAATTATGATTATTGTAGTTTTGGAATTCTGTAGGTTATAATATTCAAAAAGTTTCCTTGTCAATGATATTATCAGATTTTTTAAAAAAAGATTTATTTATTTATGCATACAAGAACTGGGGTATAGGCCAGAGGTGTGGTGGGTGAGAGGATTCACCAGAGACAGAGTGGGGAACAAAACAGGCAGATTGAACAAAACACACTGCTGAGGGGAGCAGCGGACCAGACCGGTGAGGTCTGCTGTGCCATGTGGGTTGCTCCCTGGCCAGGGATAAATCTCATGCTGCAGAGGCTGCTGATAACTTCATCGGTTGTGTCTTAACCCCTTGTGCCACCAGGGAGGGAGACACTAGTATCAGATTTTTGATCTTGGTTATCTCAGAGTTCTGGTACTTGTAGAAATTGTTTCTGGAGAAAAGAACAAGAGAGACATCTTGACAATTTTTAAGACCCATGGTAATAGATGGAATTTGAGATGGAGGGATTTCTACATATGCATGAGTGGATTAACAATCTTGCTATGTTTTGCTTGGAATGAAACTAGTTTTGTTTTGTTTTGACTCATGGAAGAATTTTTTTTTTCTTTGAGCTGACCAGTATCTGTAGTAAAGTTAAATTGTCATTTTGTGAAAAGAACTAAATTCTATCGACATTTTCTCTCTGCTTCACACCATCATAATATGGACAGTAGTAAAATGTTGTGGGATATGTACACAATGGAACACTACTCGGCAATCAAAAAAGGTCAGCTCATGCCATTTCTGGCAACATGGATGGAGCTGGATGGGATTATGCTCAGTGAAATAAGTCAGAAGGAAAAAGATAAATGTTGGATTGTTTCACTTATATGTGGACTATAGAGAAACCAAACAAAAGCTCAAGAAATATTCAAAACTTGCAAGATGACGTTAGATCTGAGACATACAGTGGAAGAGGGTGGTGGTAAAAGGCTCAAAACAGTGGAGAGAAAAGCACCAGGTTACGATGGTGATGGATAATAGAGTCTCTGGTGGTGGGGGAATTACGGGCACTACACCTAAGAGGAGAAATCAAATACCTTACAAAAATGTACAAGAACGTTCAAAGGAAATTTAGAAACTAAAATTAGAAATATATATCTGTCCCAAAGTCCTGGCTGAGGGAGCCAGAGCTGTGTGGGGGGTGGGGGGGGCTGAGCTGAGGGGGGAAGTTGTTGAGTGTCATAATCCCCGGCTTAATTTCTGGTTTTCGGGGGGGGGTGCCCAATGAATGGAATTAGTACCCTTGGAGATTCTGGGTCTCATTCCCATGTTCATGCCCTCAGAGTCGCCTTTCAAACGGAAGAATGAATAAGAAGTCTCAGGGGATGGGGGAGTGAGTAAACGGCTCGAGGTGGCCCAATGAACCTTGGAGGGCAGGGTGGGGATGCAGTCCTGCCCTCAGTCTGGTGTATGCTCTGTCTGATGGGGTTGTTGCCACTGGGGGATATAAGGTGGCTGACACCAGGCAAGTTCCAGGAGCAAGGCAGTCCATCTTCTGAAGAAGGCGTCGACGAGTGGAGGGCCATGCAGGATCTGGGGGCACATTGGATAGACGACGCCTATGGTCAGATCAGATCCAATCAGGTAGCCCAGTCTGGAGACATCTGAATTCTCAAACTGAAAACACTATCAGTGACACCTCCTGTAGTTAGGTGTCTCGTCCTGGAAAGGCCTTGCTGGAAATCAGTATGCAAACTATATAGCAGGTGTTTCATCTGCAGCATGTGTAGGAAGACCCCTCCCTAACTTCCAGCTCCCCCAACCCAGCAGCCAGGTGCAATGGGGCATGACCAGCTCCACTGCAGAAGGGGCCCCTTGCACCAGAGTGGTTTTGGGTACATGCCAGTCAGGTTTGAACCTGGCCAGTGCCATTTAAAGGCAGCACAGCCTGCCTGCCTGGCTCTTCTGCAGCACCCACTGCTGGCACAAGACCACGCAACCTCCGGTCAGATAGGGTTTCACATGCTGTTGGGAGTTCTGCTTTAAAGAACATGTGACATTGTAAAAGGAACAGTCAGATTTTATCTTACACAGGAGCCAATCAAATCTTGAAATGGTGTCAGTTTTGAAGATGCACCAATCCAGTATGAAAGGGGGATAACACTTAAGGAATTATAAGCTGGGACAGTAGCTGGCTTCACGTGTTGATTGGGAGACTCCATTTGGACACTCATTTACTGAGACCTTCATTCATCAAAACCTTCATTCTTTGCAGACCTTTGCATCTGATCTCTCCTTGGAAACACTGCTTGACATGTGCTTCTGCCTCTAATTCTGCTCCCACATTGCCTGTTGACTGTTGTCCCTGGCCTATGCATAGCATCTCTGGAAGAGCTGTAAATTGCTGCCTGGTCCTCTGACACCACTTGTGAAAAGAGCTTTCTCCTGTCGGCCTATGTTTGGCATCTTTAAAGAGTGTAACACCAATGCCTGATCTTCCACATCCCCGCCTGCTCACTGGCACTGCAGGCATGTGCACCACCACCTCTAATCAGCAGCTTCTGATCTTCCAGCACCACTGCTCACTGCTGCCCCTGCCTCCAGAATGCCTGACACAACCTCTTGGTGCAGTTGCATCTGACACTGTCCAGTCCAGCCTTCAGATTTCTGCCTCAGCACCTCCTATTAAAACAATGTGGCTGCTCGGGCCTCCCCGGTGGCACAGCGGTTGAACGCTGGGTTGTGAAGCTGCCCGCAGCCTCTGTGGTGCGGGTTCGAACCCTAGCTGCTCCCTGGCCACCAGATGTGGGTCCCACATGGCGCGCAGACCTCTCCTGCTGCCCGCTGCTCCCCTCAGCAGTGTACTTCATTCCTTCTGGCTGCTCTGCTCCCTGCTCTGGCTCTGGTGAATTCTCTCACCCTCTAGCGCTTCTGACTGTACCCAGTGCATGTATAAACCAAAAAACAAACAAACAAAGAAAGAAACAAATAAATAAATAAAGCATGCCTCTATAAAAAAAAATTATAAAAAAAATGTGGCTGCTTGCACTTTGAGTGGCAAATAGTGAAAAGCTTGTGGTCTCTGCTGCTTTCAGAGCAGGCTGCACATACTGGGACAGTGGGGTGGGAAATCACTGCTGCCACTCAGTCTCTGGGCACCTATGTTTAGGCAGCAGGATTCAGGAAAGCCTCTAGGGCCCCTCTGATTTTAGGGACCTTGCAGTCACTGTTGCACTGTGACTAACTCCAGCTGCCACCATGAGTCGGGTCCTGGTTCATCACTTGTTGGTGTGCACCACCTCCAGACTCTCATTGACAGGACGGGGCCATCCTGCATAAGCAGCTTTTGGTTTGGACTACTGGACGCTGCGGGCACTCTTTGGGGTAGGACAGCCAGCCATCCGTGGCCTTAGAAACATTCCTTTTCCCCAGTTCCCCCTCATTGCACCCTGAGCCTGACCTGTGTCTTGCAGTTGTGAGCACATAGATGAGGACCCACAGACTGTGTCATACCCTCAGCTTTGCATGGCTTCACATGGACACACAATCTTGAATGTGCTGTGACCAGAGCTGCTTAGCCACACTGACTTGGAGGACCAAGGAAAGCTACACTCACATTTTTTTAATCACATTATTCCTTTTTTTCTTTTTTCTTCAAAGATCTATTTACTCATTTATACAAGCACGGGGCACAGCCAGTAGCGTGGGAGGGCAACAGAACCCGCCAGAGCCAGAGCGGGGAACAGAACAGGCAGAAGGACCAAAGTACACTGCTGAGGGGAGCAGCGGGTGGCAGGAGAGGTCTGTGTGCCATGTGGGACCCCCGTCCAGCAGCTGGGGATCGAACTGGTGCTGGCCGTGGGCAGCCTCGCAACCCAGCGCTCAACCACTGCACCACCTGGGAGGCCCTACACTCCCATTTTTGACTCAGAATGGCAATAAGCAATGTTATTGTTTACGCTTCTAAGTTAGGGGGTGATTTGTTACACTCAGTAGATGTATATATCAAATACAGCTGTGTTATCTGAAAATCACATCCTGCTTGAAGCACCCCGACAGTGTATGCTTTAACTTAGAAGCACTTCCAAGGGGCAGATGTCTCTTCCACAGGGCTCCCGGTGACTCCTCTGAGGCACTGCTCACCAGGGCTTCAATTTCAGGTTGAACCAAGTCTCTTTCAAGGCTGAATTAGGTCTTCTGAGCCCAGAATGCTCCCAAGGGATTCCTGAGTCCTCTTAGTGGAGAGGACCATCTCCCATTGGCACTAAAGAACATAAGCCATCTTGGTGGCTAATAAATTATTATTGGTATTTGATTCACAGAAGCCTTACCAGGTTTGTGTCTGAGGGGCAAAATCAAAAACACAGGAAGTAAAAATCCTAGTCAGGATGCCTACCCCTGCATAACACCCTGATGCTCAGCAGGAAATTGGAAACAATGGGGTGGGTAGGGCCTGCTCCACAGTGTGAGCTGAGAAATCAGGGCAATCATTCTTTATGTGCCCCCAGCAGAGAACATTGGGAAAGGCCTCCTGATACAAACAGCTATACTAACTCCTGACATAAGGTTCTTTGCAGAGAAAAAATGGACATTCCAGAAAGGAGTAGCACATTCTGGAAAAAGTTGAAGGAATATGTAGTTTAGTACAACTGAATAAATAGTTACAGAGAAGGTAAGATTGCTAAAAGAGAATAGAGTCAGACTGTAAAACCCTTGATGGTCATGCTAAGACGTGGGGGCTGCTTCTAAAGACAAAAAGAGGGGCCTCCCCGGTGGTGCAGGGGTTGTGCACTGGGTTGAGAAGCTGCCTGCAGCCTCTGCAGGGCTGATTCAATTCTCGGCTGCTCCCAGGTCGCATGAGAGGGTCCCACATGTTGCGCAGACCTCTCCTGCCGCCTGCAGCTCCCCTCAGCAGTGTAGTTCATCAGTCGGCCTACTGTGCTCCCCGCTCTGGCTATGGTGATTTCTCTCACCCTCCCACGCTTCTAACTGTACCCAGCACTTGTATAAATGAATAAATAAATGTTTAAAAAAAATAAAGACAATAAGAAAAGGACTTCGGGCTTCCATACGGAGATTCTAATTAGAGTGGAGCAAGACTGCAGATAAAACGAGTGAGGAAGCTGCACAGATATCAGTTTGGGAGTTGGGAGGGAGATAAATGAGATTTACCTGCTCGGAAATATCTTCGCATGGGTATCCAGGAGGCAGTTGTAAAAAGGTCAGATCAGGACAGGAGGTTGAGTTGAAAGGCATCAGTGTGTAGGTAACGTCATGTGGATGAGATGATCTAGTTTTCTGTGCAAAGTAAGACGAGACTAGGGCTGATGGGGGAGCCCTTTGAGGTATTTATAAAATGAAGAAGAGAAACAGAACCCACAAAGGAAAAACAAAATCATAAGCAGGGGATTAAGGACACAGAAAATCAGAGCATTTTATAGTCCAAGTCATATTCCAAAGGAGCAAAATAGATAGGAAATCGCCTAATTTTTTTCTAGGCATCTCTACCAACTTGGAAGGCACTCTGGGAAACTCTCAAGAATTTACAGCAAGCAAAAGCTCAATCGAGATAAAATCATCTTCACAATTGCAGGAAAGGGGCTTTCCCTCGTGGCACAAAGGATTAAATCTCAGCATTATGAAGCTGTTTGCCGCACCAAGTTAGACCCCTGGCCAGGGAGCCGCTCACATGGCATGGCAGACCTCTCCTGTCTCACCTGCCACTCCCTGAGGCAGTGTATTTCAGTCAATCTGCCTGTTCTGTTTCCCACTCTGTCTCTGGTGAATCCTCTCACCTCCCATACCTCGGGCCTGTACCCCTGCTCTTGTGTGCATAAATAAACAAATTAAAAAATAAGAGAACACTATGTGTATAATTTTGACCAAAAAAATACCCACAAGTTACACATACCAAAAAGCAAGAAGCAACAAGTGTTGGTGGGGATATGGAGTCAAAAGAACACTTTTCCACTGTCGGTGCTGGTAGTCTGGTGTCGCTCCTATGGAAAAATATATGGACTTTTCTCAAAAGACTAAAAGTGGATCTGCCACGTGACCCAGCAATCCTACTCCTAGGTTTCTACCGCCGAAATACAAAAACACTAATTTGAAAGGAAACTTGCTCTTCCAAGTTTATTGCTGCACTATTTACAATAGCCAAGATAAGGGGACAACTTAAGTGCCCGATCAGATAAAAGGATCAAGAAGATGTGATGTGTATACACAATGGAATACTACTGCCTGCACCACCAGAGAGGCCCTGTATAGGTCTTTCACTTCTTTTATTAGGTTCCTTCCCAAGTATTTGATGTTTTTTGTTTCAAGTATATAAGGGATGGTTTTCTTGATTTCTTCTTCTGCAGACTGTGCGTAGGAAGGCTACTGATTTCTGTGTGTTGATTTTGAATCCTGCTACTTTGCTGAACTGGTTGATTATTTTGAGTAGTTTTTCTGTGGAGTTTTTAGGGTTCTCGGTGTATATTATTGTATTGTCTGCAAATAGTGATAGTTTCGCTTCTTCTTTCCCCATCTGCATACCTTGTATGTTTAGACATAGGTATTGACACTGATTTGGACTGTGAGGCACTTCTAAAATTAAGCCTACAGATTAAAATACAGCAAAAAAAAAAACTCAATGTAAACCTTTATGTATGTATGTACATATGTATGATGATGTAAACCTTTATGACATCACATGTGACATTTGTCATTTGAAGTACTTTGAAATATTGCTTCAAACAAAGTTTCCCTAGTCAAACTGTTTGCATCTATTTCCTGATGGAGAGTGAGAAAATGTTCCCATGTAAAAAGGCAAGGGGAAAGTCAAAATGTACAGTTCTTTAGAATGTTCTTGTTTTAGGACTGGTTTGGGTCAGTCAACAGCATTCTTCCCATAAGCAAAACTGTGTCAGGAGCTCAAGACACAGGAGGAAATTCCATTCTAGCATGAAATTCTGAAAACATGTTAGTATGATTTAGGTGCAGATGACACTGTGAAGGGAGGAGAGGATGTGGTTCAGGAAGAAATGTGCAGCACCTGCCTGCAAGGCGGTCAGAAGTGACATGTGGGTTGGAGGAAAGCAAGGTCAGAGAGCTGGGAGGCACATCTGGGGATTCTGCAAAAACAAGAGCAAATGCCCCAGGTGGTAACAGGATGTGGCAGAAAGAAGGACACCCAAATATCCCAAAATAGATGACAGGATCAAGAAGATGTGGTGCATATACACAATGGAATATGACTCAGCAATCAAAAAAGATGAACACATGCAATTTGCAGCAACATGGATGGAGCTGGAAGGGGTCATGCTTGGGCAAAATAAGCCAGAAAGAAAAAGAAAAATACCAGACGGTCCTACTCATAGCAGGGATTTAGAAAACCTTAATAAGGGACCAGGAAAATACTAATTATAATAAAGTAAAAATCTCAATCAACAGCAACTACAAGCCAGAGACACACTACTGTGCGGGGGAGGAGGGAGTAGGATCATCAAGGGGGCTGGGAATTGTACGGGGACTATAACCAAGGTGAAAATGCATACATTGGCAAAAATGAAAAAGGATGTAAAAATACATAAAATTAAAAACAAAAAAGAAGGGCAGCTCACCCAGCAGGGCTGGACAGGGTGAGGAGGCAGGTGGGGGCAGGGCTGAGGCCAGCGGGGCAGGGAAGCCTGTGCAAAGGGGTTTTGGGGAAGTGTCACGCCCAGTAGGGCCACGGGAAGGCGTGAGGCCAGCGAGTGGATGATCTGATTGACGCTCAAGCTCTTCCATGGGTGTGGGGGAGGTTGAGGGAAGGGGAGGAACCAGTACGGGGCCGCAGCCCTGACCTGTGACACGCAGCTTCCCAGGCTGGTGGGGGCATCGTGGGTTCTCAGAGGCGAGAGGGATGCGGAGCCTCCGTGGGGTTTGCAGCCCCTGAGGCTGAGGCGGGTGTGGACACAGGCAGCCGCCGAGCGCGGACTCCCCCGAGGCGACCGTGGAGGTTGGGGAGAAAGACGGGAACGGGCCCGCGAGCGGAGAGGCCGCGACCTCTCTGCGTGGCAGCCGGGAGCAGCCGTGGTCGCAGGAGGAGCAGCTCGGCCTCTCCCGGCCGCTGTTGGGTCAGGTCCCCAGGGGGCGGGACCAAGGGAACCTGCCCTGGGCGTCCTGTCCCCCCGAGAGGATGACACCCTCCGCCCTCCGGGCCTGGGACAGGCGGCGCTGGGGCCGCCGGGCCCGACTCCCTGAGTCCAGGCTCTGTGCCTCGGGGCTCTGGCTGCGCCCCAGGCTGCTCAGGGGAGACCCGGTCCTCAGCGGATGCTGTGCGTGAGTGATCAGGGTTGGCCTGGGGTGGGGTGGAATCTGCAGCCTGAGCAGCAGCGGACCCCACTGTTCACGGGAACCTACCATTTCCAGAAGCCAGGCCATTCCTGGCGGGGGAAAGGGCCACAGCGTCTGGACCTGGCCTTTGCCAACCTCTGCCTCCCCCACCCAGAGTTTGAGCAAGAAGCAGATTTTTTTTTAAATAGTCTTTTTTTTTTTTAAGATATATTTATAAAGTAACCGGGGTACAGGCCAGAGGTGTGAGTGTGAGAGGATTCACCAGAGACAGAGCGGGAGCAGAACAGGCAGACTGAAGAAATACACTGCTGAGGGGAGCAGCGGGCGGGAAAGGAGAGGTCTGCTCACCTCCCTGGTGGGCCGGGAATCGAACCGGAGCTGCAAAGGTGAGGACAGCTCCACAGCGCTGCGCTCAACCCGCTGTGCCAATGAGAACCCCAGATGCAGATATTTCCAAGCCAGAAATCTCGGGGGGAGCTGACCAGGGGGAGATGGAGGAGTGCCACCTCTTCCAGCAGATCCTCGCAGCGCTCAGCCACTGCCACACCCGGGGTGTGGCTCACCGGGACCTGAAGCTGGAGAACCTGGTCCTGGACCGGCACCGAAACATAAAACTGGCAGACTTTGGGCTCAGCGCCCAGTTCTCAGTGGCGGCGCTGCTCAAGACCCCCTGTGGCAGCCCGCAGTTCGTGGCCCCCGAGATACTCCGTCGCCAGGAGTACAGTGGCCCCGCGGCAGATGTCTGGAGCCTGGGGGTGGTCCTCTATGACATGGTCACTGGGAAGCTGCCCTTCAAGGGCACTAGCCTCGGGGAGCTGCGGGCCAGGGTGCTGAGCATCGTCTACCACGAGCCACACTACCTCTCCCAGCAGTGCCGGGACCTGCAGAGGAAGATGAGGACGCTTGACCCCTAGAGCCACAGCAACCTGGACAGTGTCATCCAGCACCCCTGGGTGGGGCTGATGAATGGACTCTCGCTCTGCTGTGAGCAATCCCTGGGCCCGCACAAGGTCGCAATGGAAGCCATGGACTGCCTGGAGTTCCGGAAAGAGGTCATCAACAGCGTGCTGTTAGAGGGCCGGTATGACCCTGTGATGGGGATCTACCTCATGCTGCTCTCCAGGCAGTGGGCGGACGAGGAGGCATCTCCCCCAAGCTCCTCAGTCCCGATGGGGCCCACTGCACTCCGATACCGGAGGACCACCAGCAGCCTAAGGTCTTGGGACCTGAGAACTTGCGGGTGGGACTGTCCCCGAAGCAGGACGCCCAGAAGCCCACTACCACCTCCGGGCCAGGCATCCCGCAGGAGGACGCCGGCGTGCAGAGGTCCATCTCCGGCTCAGGGCCCCTGCTGCCCAACACCTGGAAGCCCAGCATGGTCAGGGCACGTGCTGCGGGAGGCCTGGAGGCCCAACACCACATCGCTGCCAGGCCCCCTGCAGGAGGAAGCTCTGCGGCCCAGCACCACTTTGCCAGGCCCCAAGCTGGAGGGGGTCAGGAAAGCATTAATAAGACATCCAGCCCAGCCCCCCAGCTCTCCAGCACCACCAAAATAACCCCACGAAGGCGCCTCCTGTTCAGCCCACTGGTGACCCCTGCAGAGACACTGGGCCATGAAAACCATTCTCATTCCACCCTTGGAGGCTATAAGGCCAGAGCTCGTCGAATCCTTAACAGGATTTTAAAATGTTGCCTTTTCTGTCCACCCTTTGGAAGAAAACACAAGAGCAGAGTTCACCCTGCTGATGATTAGATGATGACTAGCACCTCCCTAGAATGCACTTCCCCGCTCCAGGGCAGCCACTCAGTGGCCATAGTGAAATGAGCACACCAGCTGAGGCCGAGGCCCTGGAGAGGGGTCAGGGGCTGGGCCCAGCCAGAGGGGCCTGGAGCAGCATGAGACCATAGGCATGGAGCACAGATGACCGCAAGAATAGCAGTCTCAGGAGCAGAGCAGATGAAAGGCTGGGAGTGCCTTGTGAAGCACCTGGAGGAGAGCAGATCGGGGGAAGGGGGCAGAGGAGGGCTTGGGGCAGCTGAGTAGGTGCAGGGCCTGGGACGGGGGTGAAGCTGTGTGGGCTGAGCCTCCAGAGGCCCCAGGGCCAGAGGCTGGGACCCCAGGGCCTTGCTTCCCCATCTTAGGCTCTATCCCATGAGGGCCCTGCTGGTGGCCCCTGGACACCCAGATGGCACAGACGATGCAGGAGCTCTTTGGGCTTACTGGCACTGTCAGTGGCTGACATCCGTGGTAGGAAGTCCCCCTCAACCGAGCCCCTTTTCACAATGGAGCATCCAAGTTGGAGAACTGCTCACCCGCCAGCGAGTGGTGCCTCGGTAGGGCCTCCTGGTTTCCATCTGCACTTTGTCGCATCTGAATCCGTGCAGCACTCCCCGGGGGGTGTCACTAAGGTAAGAGCCTCCTCCGTGCTTGGGCTTCACTGGCTCTGCTCTTCTCATGCAGGTCCCAGAGGGCGCGAGGAGGCGGCCGCCATGGACACACTGGTTCCCACTGCAGGGGCACCTCCAGGTGACCCGCTCTACCTGCAGGGACCTGGGGCATGGAGGCATCTGGATGCTCTTTCACCGCCTGGAGGAGACAGTCTGAAATGGATTATTTAGTTAAAATGTCTACCCCTGGACACATTAAAATGGTGTATGAAACCGACCACATTTGCTTCCCCTTTATGACTGTGCCCACATTTCCAACACATCGGACACCAGAAACCTAAATTTCCTTTAACATTCTTGTAATAAGCAGTGAAAAGTTTAGAAAATTTAGAAAATTTTGGAAAGCATTTAGAAAATTTTAGAAAAGTCAGAGGGGTCACGTGGTTATAAGACAGTGAGAGAGGATTGTGAAGCAGAGCAAGCTGTGAGTATGGAATAAGGTATTTGCACTATTTTCTTTAGGTGTATGTGCATGTCTTGCACTGTGTGCAAGTGTGTGCATGTGAGTCTACATGAGTGTGGCTTCTGTGTGCTTCTATAGGTATGAAGTATTTATGAGCATTCTACCATCAGAAAAACACTCCCAGCTGTAGAGAATTGGTACGATGTCTTCAAAAATGTGGCCTCCCGGATGGCCCAGTGGGTTAAGCCCAGTGCTGAGGGAAGTGCTGAGTCTCCAAAGGCCCCAATGTGGCTTGTGTCCCCGAGTCCACATCTGTAGGGGGTTTAATTCTGTTCCAGTATAACTGTAGATGCAGGTCAGTTAAAGTTTTCCCAATTTCTTGCCATTGGTCCCTGCTCCTGGTGTGTGCCCTGCTCACCCAATATAGTCATGGATAATTCTCTAATATCTAAAATTCTATCCATCTCATTTAGATTGTTGAATTTATACATTTTTTTCAAAGAACGAGTTAATGTTCATATTGGTCTTTTAAACTGTCTTTTTCCTTTCTAATTCATTTATTTCTGCTCTGAATTTTATTATTACTTTCCTTCTACTGATTTTTAAAATTTGTTGCTCTTCCTTTTCAAGTTCCTTGAGATTAGGCACAAGTTCTTTAGTTTGGACTCTTTCTTGTTTCTTGATGTGGGCCTGTATTGCTATAGAATTCCCTCTTGGTACTGCTTTTGAGGTGTCCCACGTATTCTGGAAGGTTGTGTCCTCACTATTATTTATCTTAAATTAAGTTTTGTTTTCTTTCTTGATTTTCTCATTAATCCAGTGACTTCTCAGTAGTGTGTTTTCAGCTCCTTGTATTAGAGACTTTGTTTTCTTTTTGTAGTTGATTTCTAATTCAATATATTTATGGTCAGAGAAGATACCTGGTGTGATTGAATCTCCCAAAATTCATTGACATTTGTTGTGTCACTCAGTATGTGGTCAATCATGAAGAATGATCCTTATACAGGACCTCCCTGGTGGCACAGGTGGTTGAGTGCCGCACGGTGAAGCTGTCTGCAGTCTCTGCAGCATGGGTTCAAACCTGGCTGGCCGGTGAGAATCCCACATGGTGCAGCAGACCTCTACTGTCATGCCTGCTGCTTCCCTCAGTAGTGCATTTCGTCGGTCTGCCTGTTCTGTTCCCCGCTTTTGCTCTGGTGAATTCTCTCACCATCCCGTAATTCTGACTGTACCCAGTGCTTGTATAAAAAAAAAATAAAAAGAATGATCCTCGTACACTTGAGACAAATGTGTATTTGGCTTTTGTCTATGTGTGTGTGAAGGTCTTCGTCTCCCACTGCTATGACATTTACTGTTTGGTGAGCATGGCAGCTGAGTCCTTGTGGGGTTTAGTTTGATGCTGGGAATTTGCTTTGAGTCTCATTGGGGCCAGGAACTGTGCATGATAACATATGGGGCTGGGAGGCATGGGTCCTCCCCTAGGGTCAGTTGTATTCCCCAGTCCAAAGATGGAATAAAGATACTGAAAAGGCACAATATTCAGCACTAAAATGTACAGTATTCAACAACAACAGAATTACAACAACAATATTACAGACAAAAAGAAAGTATGACCCAAAGCCATGAAAAAAAGAAATGAAGAGAAATTTTCTGTGAGGAAGTGCAGACATTGTTCTTACTAGACACATACTTTAAATTAGCTATTTTAAATATTTCAAAGTCCTAAAAAATCATATCTAGAGTAAAGGGAAAGTGTGAAAGTTATATCTTACCAGAGAATATAAAGAAAGAAACATGAATTATACAATGGAAATTTTGGAGTTGAATACAATAACAGACTTGTATAAAAATACAAAAGGGAGGGTCCTCCCTGGTGTCACAAGGGGTTAAGATGCAACCTATCACGCTATCCACAGACTCTGCTGCAGGAGTTCGATCCCTGGCCAGGTGGCTACCCACATGGTGCAGCCTACCTCTCCTGTCTCGCCCGCTGCTCCCCTCCGCAGTGTATTTCTGTCAACCTGACTGTTCTGCTCCCTACTCTGTCTCTGGTGAACCCTCTCACACTCCCACACATCTGGCCTGTACCCCGGATCTTGTATAAATAAATAAATCTTCAAAAAATTACTGAAGGGAGTCTTTTAGGTTCAAATGAAAGAACACTAGCCAATACCTTCTGTCCACATGAACTGATGGTGGGAATATGATGGTTACTACATATGAGAGGAGAAAGCCTACACTGTACAAAAATGAACAGTGATGTAAACTATATATTATTATATTATTGTGTATGTAAAATAGAAATTAATTACAAAAATAAATAAAGACCTCCAGAAAGGGATACACATAGCAGACTTAAAGGTATTATTAATGCTTATTTTCGCATTTTAAAATCAGAAGATACTGACTTATGTGAACAGGTGCAAAACTGTATAAAGTTGCTTTTTGTGAGACTCTATGAAAGGGTAGAGGGGAACTATATTAGAATGAGGTTTTTGTGTACTATTGAAATTAAGTTGGTAGCAACTTCAATTACTACCAATTATATATTTATAATTACTAATTATAAATTAAGACTAATTTTAATCCCCAAATCAGTCAATAAAAATATCCAAAATATGTAATTAAAAACAAAATAATTAAAATGGTACACTGGATGGCTAATATAACATAGAAGCATGCAATAATGGACAAATGAAGAAAGAAAAAAATACATGACATATAAGATATATTTAAACACCAGATGCCAATTCTACTTTATCAGTAATATTATTGAATAAAAATGGGTTAAATGCACCAATGAAAAGAGACAAACATTTAAAATGGGTAAAACATGATGAACTACATACTGTCTACAAGGGCCACACTTTAGTTGCAAACACACAAATAGGTTTCAAGTAAAAGTCAACAGTCACATCGTCTAAACAATAAATGAAAGAGCCCGAGTGGATAAATTAACACTATCAAAATATATTAAAGACAAAAAATCTTACTAAGACAATAAAGAACATTTTAGAAAAAGAAAGAATGTATCAAAGATACAAAATGATTAAAAGCATAATATTTCATATACCTAACAGCAGTGCCTCAAAGAACATGAAACAAAAACTGACAGAATTTGACAGAAGTTAATGATTTAACGACAACCGTTGACAACTTCAATAATATAGTAATTAATTTCTATAATGAATAGATAAAATAGAAAAATTGTGAGCAAGGAAATATAAGATTTTATAGCACTGTATGCCAACTAGACACAAAAGATAGCCTAAGACCACCCCACCAAACAAGAATAGAATATGCATTCTTTTCAAGTTCACATACAGCATTCTCTAGACTAGATCAAATGATAGGCAATATAACAAAGGTCCATAAAAGTAAAAGAACCACATTGGAATAAAAGTAGAAAACAATAAATGGAGAAGATTTGGTATTTGTGATTTAGTTTGTATAATTTATGTTATTTGTAAATTTGATCTACCATTTATGTAAATAAATGTAAATACATAACTATAAAATTTCAGGAATTCAACTTTATAACTAGACATATGCACATTTGCACACGAACAGCCCCAGCCCCAGTGCCACAACCACATCAGTTCATGCCATCTACCCTTCTCCCCTCCCCTGCCCTTTCCCCTCTGGTAACCACCATAGTTTTCATAGTCTAAGATTATTTCTGTGTCTTATGCCCATTTATTTCCTTGGTTTCTTTGCATTCCACAAATGAGCGAAACTATTCAGTAATTGTCTTTTTTTTACTTATTTCCCTTAGCATAGTCACCTCAAGTTCCATTAACATGTCTCAAAAGGCAGTGATTCATCTTTTATAATAGCTGATTAGTTTTCAACTGTGCATATAAACCATAGTTTCTTTATCTAGTTATCTGTCAATGTATATTTAGGTTGAGTCCATGATTTGGTTATTGTGAGTAATGCTGCCATGAACATAGAAGTGCATAAATATTTTCATATTAGTGTTTATATATTCTCTGGAAAAATTCATAGAAGTGGTATTTCTGGATCTTATGGTATTTATTTTTATTTTTAAGGAATCTTAAGACATGCATTTTTCATAGAGGATGTAATAATTCACATGCCCAGGAGGATTGAGGGAGTGTTCCTCTTTCTCTACAACCTTGCTGACTCTTTGTTCCAGTCTTTTGAATAGAATTCATTTTCACAGGTGTGAAGTGATACCACACTGTGGTTCAGATTTTCATTTCCCTAAAGAGTAATGAGCATTTTTTTCATATGGCATGGACCACATGTGTTCTTTGGAGAAACGATTTTTTGCTCTTTTATCCATTTTTAACTGTTGTTTAAAGTTGTTCAGTTGGATGAAATCTTTATATATTTTGGGAATTAAATTGTTTTTGGATATGTGCTGTGCAAATCTTTTCTATCAGTCACTATTTGTTCTGTGAATATTTCTTTATCTGTACAAAGGTTTTTCAGTTTGTATCTTTAAAGATGTATTTATTTATGCATACAAGAACTGGGGTACAGGCCAGAGGTGTGGGAGGTGACAGGATTCACCAGAGACAGAGCGGGGAACAGAACAGGCAGACTGATGTAACACACTGTTGAGGGGAGTAGTGCGTGCAGCAGGAGAGGTCTGCTGTGCCATGTGGGTAGCTCCCTGGCTGGCAGGAATCAAACTCCTGCTGCAGAGGCTATGGCCAGCTTCATAGTGCTGTGCTTAACCCCTTGCGCCAGAATTAATCCACTTGTTTATTTTTGGTTTTGTTTCTGTGCCATTAGAGTGAGTCCCTGAATGCATCTCTGAGGTTGAGATCCGTGAGCACATTGCCTCTTTTATTTTATGTATTTTATGCCTTAAGTTCATGCTCATCACTTGGGAAACTGCCAGGGTTTTTGAAGATCTGTGCTACAAATGGTATACAGAACAAACATATGCTAACTTATGCTATGAAATGTCATCTAGCAAGGAAAAGGAATGAACTACTGATCCATACATTGTACAGCAAGCATGAACCTTGAAAATAGAATAAGTGAAAGCAGCCAGTCACAAATAATACCTATTGTGTGACTGCATTTACATGAATTGTCTGTAGTAGACAAATAACTCCACAGATACAGAAAACAGATGGGCGATTTTTCATGTACTAGAGAGGGAGGGACACAGGGAGGATTTGTTATTGGGTTAAGTTTCATTACCTCAGAAGTTCATGAATATGTCCTAACATTAAGTTGTGGTGACAGTTCTACAACTATGAGTTCCTAAAACCCACTGAATTGTACACTTTAAAAAGGGGAATTTTTGGTCTATGAATATAGTTGATATTTAAATTAGATGAAGAGGGCCTCCCTGGTGGCATAGGCAGTTGAGTGCTGCATTGTGAATCTGTCCGCAGCCTCTGCAGTGCAGGTTCCATCCTGGCTGGCCGGCAAGGGTCCCACATGACTCAGCAGACCTCTCCTGTCTCCCCACTGCTCCCCTTAGCAGTGTATTTTGTCAGTCTTCCTGTTCTGTTCCCCGCTCTGTCTCAGGTGAATCCTCTCAGCCTCCTGTGCATCTCGCCTGTATCCCAGCTCTTGTATAAATGAAAAAAAAAAATCTTTAAAAAAATGGAAAATAAAATAAATGAAGAGATTGCTTACTTGGGCATTTAAATTCAATTTTAAAAACCCTGTAAGGGGGCCTCCCTGGTGGCACAAGGGGTTAGATGCAACCTATGAAGCTGTCTGCAGCCACTGCAGCTCAGGTTCCATCCCTTCCAGGGAGATACCCACATGTCGTGGCAGACCTCTCCTGTCTCAGTCTAAGCTGTTCCCCTCAGTGGTGTATTTCAGTCAATCCACCTGTTCTGTTTCTCACTCTGTCTCTGATTGATCCTCTCACTGCCCACAACCCCTGCATCGCTGGCCTGTAACCCAGCTCTTGTACGCATAAATAAATAAATCTTTAAAAAAATAAAACTCTGTAAGACCACAGACAATACTGACTTGTGGTCAGATCCTGTCCTGGTAGACAATTTCTATCCTCTGGGTGACATTTATGCTTGCTGTCTGCATCTCAGGGGCAGATTACTCTTTGCCCTCCCTGGACTCTAATATGTACGAGGCAAGGCCATGTCTTCCAGGTTTTGTCTCCTGTACTGAGCACCTGCTGTGCTGGGCTTGCAGAAGGAATCATACATGTTTGTTAAGTGCATTATGTCCCATTCACTCATCTCATCTATACTGATCAGTATCAATCTAACACATGGATCATTAAGAGAGAAAAACTGACCCCAGAGTACAAGGCAGAGATAATCTGAAATTCAAAGTGCTTTGGGGAACCTCATATAAAAGCATCAGGAGTGAGTGACAGATGAAATTACAGGGACCCTTGATTCCTGGATTTGCACTACCCCACTCAAGTCTGTACTACTTGTATGAGCCCTTTACAGAAATAATGGGCACTTTTTCAGTTGTTCTAAATGTACATATAAAGGCTATTTCTCTGCCCTGTGCACCAGAGCATTCTTACTTGTGTTCCTTGGCATCAAATGTTGCATGTCTGTCCTCTCTGAAAACAATTTTAACATCAGTAGGAAAGCCTTTAACTCTTTGGCTCTGGGTTTTATTTTCCTAACAATTAAGCTGTCATTTCATACTGTCCACAGTCTTCCACTTCTTTCATTTTTGGACCATATCAAGTGGGGATAAATTATAAATTTGACTCACTCAAGATACTAACTGAAATCATTATTCTATTTTATCAGTGTCCAGAATGTAAACAAACAGGGCAGATTTGTTCTTCAATAAAATCAGTGTTATGCAATGGAAGGCTGTGATTGCTTAATATAATAAAACTGCAAGCAGGGTGACCATGTGGTGTCAGTCACAGAACATAATGCAGACACAAAAAGGTGAGAGTCTCACGGGTGTGTATAGACCTAGAGAGCACAGATGTTTTGGTGGAGGGACATTCATTATCTACTGAGTGTTTGGTGTCCTGAGTCCACCTGGAGCAGGCTCTCCTTGGAAGCATGAAGTTGTCTATCAAAGTCTTGTTCTGGATGTTTCACCTGCAGCCCAGCTTCCCCTTCCTCACCCCCATTCTAATTCAGCCCCCATTTCTGTGTCCCACTTTGCCCAAGGCAGTCCTGGGAAATGATTCAATTCCTTCAGGAAACCCATCATGTTGTAGAAGAGATGAGGTCTATTACCTTGAATCTGTAGGTGACAGTGGGTGCCAGCACTTGATGTTAATGGAATTTTGGGCGCGCAGCTGGAAAAGGAAGTGTGCTAATTAGCCCTGACTTAGTGGATGCTGGACTGGGTGGGGTTATATGATCACCATCTCTGGTGCAGTCCTCATTTAAAGCTGAATGCATTTCAAGCACTTAGGGCCCCTCACACATCCCAAAAGAGCCACGCCAGGGCCTGTAGATTTGAGACAACATTGCTCTTCAGGCCATAGTTCTGCCCCTCAAAGACTGCAAGCACACTACCACCCAAGGCTTGCCCCTGCTGGACCCCCTGCCTGTCTTTCCTTGCTTTCAGAGAGGCTTTCCCTGAAGTCTTGATTTAAGACAATATGGCCTTTCTTCTTCCTTGCTTATTTCTTCTCCATAGTGTTTTTTTTTTTTAAAGAGGCATGTTTTATTTATTTGTTTGTTTGTTTGTTTATACATGCACTGGGTACAGTCAGAAGCGCGGGAGGGAGAGAGAATTCACCAGAGCCAGAGCGGGGAGCAGAGCAGGCAGAAAGACCAAAGTACACTGCTGAGGGGAGCAGCGGGCGGCAGGAGAGGTATGCGCGCCATGTGGGACCCTCCTCTGGTGGCCAGGGAGCAGCCGGGGATCGAACCGGTGCCGCGGAGGCTGCGGGCAGCTTCGCAACCCAGGGCCCAACCGCTGCGCCACTGAGGAGGCCCTCTTCTCCATAGTGTTAATCATCAAGCTATCCACCACACTGACAGCTTAGTGATGTTGATGATGTGTCATCTTTTTAATTTTTATTATAGAAGCACCATTGGTTTACATTTTTGTTAGTGTTTTGGGAGTATAGAATTTCCCCCCTCAGGTGCAAAGACCTATACTTGTCTGTTTAGCAGAGATGAGTGGACTTCCTCCCCAAAATGGAGTTTTTTAAAGTAATAGAGGAATCAAACGAAAGAATTCTCAGTGGCCATACGGAAGAGATAATGTGGTATATATACACATACACACAATGGAATACTACTCTGCAAACAAAAATGATAAATTCACACCATTGATGGCAACATGAATGGAACTGGAAGCTATTATGCCAAGCAAAATAAGCCAGAAGAGCAAAGATAAATACTGGATGATGTTCCTTTTCTGTGGAATACCAAGAAACCAAACAAAGTTTGTCAAAGACAAACTTTAGAGTCTATAAATCCTTGATGATGTGTCTTCTTGCCTAGGACACCAGCACCTTGAGGGCAGGGACAGCAGAGTTCTTGTACATCTAGTAGGCTGGGTTAACAGTTTAACCAATCAACTCAATGCCTTCCAGGGATGGATCATATTGCACAGGTTATGTTGGACATATAGGAATGTTCTGACAGGCCTATGACTCCAACCCCCAATTTAAAAACCAATAGCAAGTCCAGATTTGATTTTACAAAGTCGAGTCAGTCAGAGTTACCTGTGAGGGGGAAGATGTAAGGACCAAAGCTTATTGGAATCTCTTATTTTGACAAGTGCCCTCATAGACACGCTCGTCACTCAGGTCATTAGCTCATGTTCCTTCGTCTAGCAACTTATAAACACGATAGGACTGTGGACTTTCTCGACATTGTCTTTGCTTCTCACCAGAGGAACTCTTCAAAGCAAACAAAGTTATTGTCTTGCTGACTTTATTGCCCAGGCAGCCTTGCCAGTGTGGAAAGGACATTTCCAGCAGAGCAAACTATAGAATTCTTTCCTTCTTTTTGAGTCTACAGCACCTTTTCCAAAATCTCTTTCTGTAAGCATGTGTCATACATACAGTGTAATACAGTAACATTCTATTGTCATCGTCTGTGTCACATTCTGGTGTACCCGAACTTGCAAAATGATTCTTTAAAATGTAGGTAGACCAAGGGTCATTCTTAGTGCTGTGAGTTCTATGGGTTTTGACAAATGCATGTTGGTAAATGCAGCTATCTTAGTATTTTCCTAATGTTACTTGTGTTTCTAACATCATTTTTGCAGAGCATAAACTTTTAATAAAGTGCAAAGTTCTGTTTATTATTTCATAGGTCATGCTTCTAGTGTTTTACCTAAAAAGTTATTAGCAAATCCAAAGTCACATCTATTTGTGTTATTATGTCATATTTGAGAAGTTTTATAGTATTGCATTTTACTTTCATGTTTATGATTCAATTTGCATTTGTTCATTTTAAAATAAGGTTTAGGTCTATATCTAGGTCCATTTTATGTGTTGTTGGATTTCTGTGTATAGGTCTCCTGCAAATTTTGTTAGATTTATGCTTAGGTATTTATTTTTTCTTTTTTTTTTCTTTTTTTTTATTATTTATTTATTTTTAAATACTTATTTATTTATTTATTTATTATTTATACAAGCACTGGCTACATTAAGAAGCATGGGAGGATGAGAGAATTCACCAGAGACAGAGCAGGGAACAGAACAGGCAGACTGACGAAGTACGCTGCTGAGGGGAGCAGCGGTCGGAAGGAGAGGTCTGTGTGCTATGTGGGAAACTTGTTGGTGGCCGGGGATGGAACCAGTGCTGCAGAGAATGCGGGCAGCTTCACAGCCCAGCGCTCAACCACTGCACCACCAGGGGAGGCCTTGCTTAGGTATTTCATTTGGGGTAGAATAATTATAACAGATAATGTTTCTTTAATTTTAAATCCCAGTCGTTTGTGTTGCTTATGGGGAAACTAATAAACTTTTGTATATTGACCACATACCCTGCAACCTTCCTATAATTGCTAATTATTTCTGAGATTTTTTTAAGATTTCTAGTGGTTTTCTACCTGGAATACAAAATTGATTGTTTCATATCAATATGTATTCCATTTATAGCTTTTCTTTTCTTTTACTTATCATATTAGTTAGGACAGCCCCACAGTTCTGAATTGGTATAGTGGCAGAGGACAAAATGGCCTTTTTCTCCATCTGAAGAGGAAATCTATTTGGTGGCTCATCTTTAAGTGTAATGTTAGTTACATGTTTTATTTTATACATTTAATTAGTTTAAGGAAAAGCCCCTTAAATTCTGGATTATTGAATTTACTTTTTTTTTTAATTTTGAATATGTGTTGAAATATATTGAGTGTTTTTATGTCTGTTGATACAGTAATATATATTTTCTTATTCACTCTTAATGTAAACTGTTATATTACTTGATATGTAAATGTTGAACTGGTCTTGTATTACAGGAAGGAACCACACTTAGCCATGATGTATATAATTTTTCAATAATTTCAATACAAGTCACTGGATGTGATTTTTTTAACATCTCTAGTTTTTCAGTTTTATTATCTTTTTATTATATTTAGTTGTTTTGGTTTACAAAGTAATTATGGTCTCAAAAATGAATTGTGTTACACAGGAGGCGCAATACGGAGGCAGAGTGAAGACACGGGGCTCAGCGCCGCCATAAACTCACAACACTGTGCAGGACAACATCGATGCCCCTGAAAGAGAAATGGGTGACCAGGGCACACACCAGGAGCAGGGACCAATGGCAGGAAACCGGGAAAACATTAACTGACCTGCATCTACAGTTATACTGGAGCAGAATTAAACCCCCTACAGATGTGGACTTGGGGACACAAGCCACATTGGGGACTTTGGAGATTCAGCGCTTCCCTCAGCGCAGGTCTCAACCCGCTGGGCCCTCCGGGAGGCCCTATTTTTGAAGACACCGTACCAATTCTCTACAGCTGTGAGTGGTTTTCTGATGGTAGAAGGTACATAAATACTTCATACCTATAGATGCACACACAAGCCACACTCATGTAGACACATATGCACAAACTTGCACACAGTGCAAGACATGCACATACACCTAAAGAAAATAGTGCAAATACCTAATTCCATACTCACAGCTAGCTCTGCTTCACACTCCTGTCTCACTGTCTTATCACCACTTGACCCCTCTCACTTTTCTAAAATTTTCTAAATGCTTTCCAAAATTTTCTAAATTTTCTAAACTTTTCACTGCTTATTACAAGAATGTTAAAGGATTTTTAGGTCTCTGATGTCAGATGCATTGGAAGTGTGGGTGCCGTCATAAATGGGGAGCAAACATGGTCAGTTTCAAACACCAATTTAACGTGTCCTGGGATAGACATTTTAACTAAATAATCCATTTCAGACTGTCTCCTCCAGGTGTAGAAAGAGCGTCCAGATGCCTCCACACCCCAGGGCTCGCAGGCAGAACAGGTCACCTGGAGGTGCCCCTGCAGTGAGAACCAGTGTGTCCACGGCGGCTGCCTCCTCGTGCCCTCTGGGACCTGCGTGGGAAGAGCAGAGCCAGTGAAGCCCAAGCACGGAGGAGGCTCTTTCCTTAGTGACACCCCCCGGGAAGTGCTGCATGGATTCAGATGCGACAAAGTACAGATGGAAACCAGGAGGCCCTATCGAAGCACCACTCACTGGCGGGTAAGCAATTCTCAAAGTTGGAATCTCTGTTGTGAAAAGGGGCTCAGTAGAGGGGGACTTCCTACCGTGTATGTCAGTCCCTGACAGTGCCAGTCAGAACGAAGAGCTCCTGCATCGTCTGCGCCGTCCGGGTGCCCGGGGGCCACCAGCAGGGCCCACACGGGATATAGCCTAAGATGGGGAAGCAAGGCCCTGGGGTCCCAGCCTATGGCCCTGGGGCCTCTGGGGGCTCAGCCCACACAGCTCCACTCCCATCCTGGGCCCTGCACCTGCTCAGCTGCCCTAAGCCCTCCTCTCCCCCCTTCCTCTGCTCTGTTCCCCTCAGGTGCTTCACCAGAGCCATTGCCCTCCCTGCCCTTCACCTGCTCTGCTCCTGGGACTGCTGTGCTTGCGGACATCTGTGCTCCACACCTATGTTCTCGTGCTGCTGCTGGCCCCTCTGGCTGGGCCCATCCCCTGAGCCCTCTCCAGGGCTCAGCCTCCGCTGGTGTGCTCCTTTCACTATGGCCACTGAGTGGCTGCCCTGGAGCGGGGAAGTGAATTCTAGGGAGGTGCTGGTGACCATCTAATCCCCAGCAGGGTGAACTCTGCTCTTGTGTTTTCTTCCGAAGGGTGGACAGAAAATGCAACATTTTAAAATCCTATTAAGGATTCAACGAGCTCTGGCCTTGTAGCCTCCGCTGGACTGAAGGGTGGATTGGGAATGGTGTTAATAGCCCAGTGTCTCTGCAGGGGGTGGGCTGAACAGGGGCTCCTCCTTGGGGTTATTCGGATGGTGCTGGAGAGCTGGGGGGGCCTGGGCTGGAGGTCTTCCTAATGATTTCCTGACCCCCCCCCTCCAGCTGGGGGCCTAGCAAGGTGGTGCTGGGCTGCAGGGCTTCCTCCTGTAGGGGGCCTGGCAGTGATGTGTTGTTGAGCCCCCAGGCCTCCCGCAGCACAGGCCCTGACCTGAAGGCCATGCTTGGCTTCCAGGCGTCCGGCAGCAGGGGCACTGACCCGGAGACAGAACTCTGCAGGCTGGCATCCTTCTGCGGGATGCCTAGCCCGGAGGTGGTGTTGGCCTTCTGGGTGTCCTGCTTCGGGGACAGTCCCACCTGCAAGATTTCCCGTCCCGAGAACTCAGGCTGCCTGTGGTCCTCTGGTATCGGGGAGCAGTGGGCCCCATTGGGACTGAGGAGCTTTGGGAAGATGGTGGGGTCCGGCCCCTCCTCGCCCACCCACTGCCTGGAAAGCAGCATGAGGTAGGACCCCATCACAGTGTCATACCTGCCCTCCAAAAGCGCCCTGTCGATGACCTATTTCCGGAACCCCAGGCAGACCATGGCTTCCATCGCGGCCTTTTGCTGGCCTGGGACAGCTTGCAGCAGGGCGGGAGTCCATTGGGCAGCCCCACCCAGGGGTGCTGGATGATGCTGTCCAGGGTGCTGCAGCTCTGGGGGTCGAGCGTCATCATCTTCCTTAGCAGGTCACGGCACTGCTGGGAGAGGTAGTGCGGCTCGTTGTAGACACCGCTCAGCACCCTGACCCTCAGCTCCCCGAGGCTGTTGCCCTTGAAGGGAAGCTCTGTGTCCATGTCGAAGAGGACCACCCCCAGGCTCCTGATGTATGCCGCGGGGCCACTGTACTCCTGGTGACGGAGGATCTCGTGCGCCACAAACTGCGGGCTGCCGCAGGGGGTCTTGAGCAGCGCTGTCCCAGAGAACTGGGCACTGAGCCTGAAGCCTGCCAGTTTTATGTTTCGGTGCCAGTCCAGGAGCAGGTTCTCTGGCTTCAGGTCCCAGTGCACCATGCCCCGGGCTTAGCAGTGGCTGAGCGCAGCGAGGATCTGCTGGAAGATGCTGCGCGCATCCATCTCCCCCAGGTGCCTGCACCTGCACAAGTAGTCCTGCAGGTCGCCCCCCTGAGTGTGCTCCAGGACCAGCAGCACCTCATCCTCAGTGTCCACCACCTGGAAGAGCTGGAGAATGTTCGGGTGCCAAAGGACTTTCATGCAGCCCACCTCGCAGACAAGGAACCTCTGAGGCATGCCAGACTTGGGGATGACCTTTATGGCCACTTCCGTGCCCATCAGCAGGTGCCGCACCTGCTTGACCTTGGTGTGGGTGCCCTCCCGCAGCTTGCCAAGCATCACATACTGTCTCAGGGCCATTCCCTGGGCAGACATGCACATCGAGGCAGTGAGGTTGGACCCGCTCCTACACTCGCAGGTCCTGGCTGTCTAGAGCCCTCGGCACTAGCTCCGCTACCCAATTAACAAGTTCACTACTAGCCTAGAGCTAGTAGTACGTGAAAAGGATCCCCAAAACTAACTAAATGCTCCCCGCGCTGACTCCTCTACCGAAACAGTAAGGACGCTAACTTACCTCTACCAAAAACACTAACTATGCTAACCTAAGTAGGATACTAATACTAACTAACTACGCACTCAAAAATGTAAACACACAACCAAAAAATTAACAAAGATAAATATTAAAAATATAAAAAAACAATAACAAACTGACAACTCCAAATAACAAGAACACAGACAAACGAACAAACCACAAGCGAAAAAAAACAGACAAACAACAAAGGGGAAATAAAAACACACGCAAAACTAACAACACCAGGGAAAATGGGGGCAATAAAAAAAATTTAAAATAAAAACAAAAAATTAAAATAAAAGGAAAAAATAAGCAAATAATAAAACAATAAAGGAAAATAAAAAAACAGAATTAAAAATAAAATAACTAAAATAGCTAAAATAAATAACTGAATAAGAAATAACCAAAGCAAAAGCAATCCAATCCACCAACACGCCTCTCTCTCCCTCCGAGTCCACCGTCACGATCCCAACACTCCTCCCTCTACCTACACCGCAGCGGGCTGCGCGGGATCTTAAGTAGGCTCCACCCATGACATCACAGAGCTCTCTGTGGCATCAGAGCAGAGGCCACGCCCCCGGCAGAGGGCACCCCAGGGGCCATTCAGCCTTCACGGCACAGCAACCGCCAAGAGGTGCGTGGACAGACGCCCTGGAGACTGGACTCCACTCCGTTTCAGAAGCCCGCGGGGCACTGGCGAGGCCGTGTCCTCTGTCGCGAGCACCTGTCCCAGGTTTTGGCTTTTAGGGTCTCTCCGCACAGTCCCCCTCAAGCCCTGATGCGTCTCACATGACACGACACATCCACAGGCACAATAAACGACACCATGTTGGGAGCATGAGACGCGGCAGAGTCCGCTTTTCACACCCCGACACTGAAAACTCTCTGGGACATGGTCCCCCCCCCCCGTTTGGCCCATGAGCTGCGTGTGCCCCTCGGCGTCCTCGCAGGCCGGAGGCCGGGGCGGCTCCCAGGGCGGCAGAGGCTGTAAAGCGGGCCCTGGAGGGGGTGTCCGCCCCGCCCCCAGCGCTGTGGGGACACCCCCTGACCTGACTCAGCCGGCGCTGGGGGCAGCTGGGGCTGGTCAGCTCCCCCCGAGATTTCAGGCTTGGAAATATCTGCGTCTGGGGCTCCCGTTGGCGCAGCGGGTTGAGCGCAGCGCTGTGGAGCTGTCCGCACCTCTGCAGCTCCAGTTTGATTCCCGGCCCGCCAGGGAGGCGAGCAGACCTCTCCTTTCTCACCCGCTGCGCACCTCAGCAGTGTGTTTCATCAGTCTGCCTGTTCTGCTCCCCACTCTGTCTCTGGTGAATCCTCTCACCCTCACAACTCTGGCCTGTTCCCCGGTAATTGTATAAATATATCTTTAAAAAAAAAAAAAAAGACTAAAAAAAATCTGCTTCTTGCTCGAACTCGGGGTCGGGGAGCAGAGGTTGGCAAAGGCCAGGTCCAGACACTGTGGCCCTGCGTCCCGCGGGGAACGGCCTGGCTTCTGGAAGTGGTGGGTTCGCGTGAGCAGTGGGGTCCGCTGCTGCTCAGGCTGCAGGTTCCCCCCGCCAGGCCAACCCTGATCACTCACGCACAGCATCCGATGAGGACCAGGTCTCCCCTGAGCAGCCTGGGGCGCGGCCAGAGCCCCGAGGCTCAGAGCCTGGGCTCAGGGGGTCGGGCTCGGTGGCCCCAACACCACGTGTCCCAGGCCCGGAGGGCGGAGGGTGTCATCCTCTCGGGGGACAGGACGCCCGGGGCAGGTTCTCTTGGTTCCGCCCCCCGGGGACCTGACCCAGCAGCGGCCAGGAGAGGCCGTGCTGCTCCTCCTTAGACCGTGGCTGCTCCCGGCTGCCACAAGAGAGAGGTTGCAGCCTCTCCCGTGTCGGGGGCGGACTCGCGGGCCCGTTCCCGTCTTTCTCCCCAACCTCCACGGCCGCCTCGGGGGAGTCCGCGCTCTGTGGCCGCCTGTGTACACACCCGCCTCAGCCTCAGGGGCTGCCAACCCCATGGAGGCTCCGCATCCCTCTCGCCTCTGAGAACCCACGATGCCCCCAACAGTCTGGGATGCTGCGCGTCAAGGGCCAGGGCTGCGGCCCCGCACTGGTTCCTCCCCTTCCCTCAACCTCCCCCACACCCAGGAAAGAGCGAGAGCATCAATCAGATCATCCGCTCGCTGGCCTCAGGCCTTCCCGTGGCCCTACTGGGCGTGACACTTCCCCCAAACCCCTTGCACAGGCTTCCCTGCCCCGCTGGCCTCAGCCCTGCCCCCACCCGCCTCCCCTCCCTGTCCAGCCCTGCTGGGTGAGCTGCCCTTCTTCTTTGTTTTTAATTTTATGTATTTTACCTCATTTTTCATTTTTGCCAATGTATGCATTTTCACCTTGGTTATAGTCCCCGTACAATTCCCAGCCCCCTTGTTTGATCCTACTCCCTCCTCCCCCACACGGTAGTGTGTCTCTGGCTTGTAGTTGCTGTTGATTGTGATTTTTACTTTATTATAATTAGTATTATCCTGGTCCCTTATTTAGATTTTATAAATTCCTGCTATGCGTGAGATCATCTGGTATTTTTCTTTTTCTTTCTGGCTTATTTTGCCCAAGCATGACCCCTTCCAGCTCCATCCATGTTGTTGCAAATTGCATGAGTTTAACATTTTTGATTGCTGAGTCATTTTCCATTGTGTATATGCACCACATCTTCTTGATCCTGTCATCTATTTTGGGATATTTGGGTGTCCTTCTTTCTGCCACATCCTGTTACCACCTGGGGCATTTGCTCTTGTTTTTGCAGAATCCCCAGATGTGCCTACCAGCTCTCTGACCTTGCTTTCCTCCAACCCACATGTCACTTCTGACCACCGTGCAGGCAGGTGCTGCACATTTCTTCCTGAACCACATCCTCTCCTCCCTTCACAGTGTCATCTGCACCTAAATCATACTAACATGTTTTCAGAATTTCATGCTAGAATGGAATTCCCTCCTGTGCCTTGAGCTCCTGACACAGTTTTGCTTATGGCAAGAATGTTGTTGACTGACCCAAACCAGTCCTAAAACAAGAACATTCTAAAGAACTGTACATTATGACTGTCCCCTTGCCTTTTTACATGGGAACATTTTCTCATTCTCCATCAGGAAATAGATTCAAACAGTTTGACTAGGGAAATTTTGTTTGAAGCAATATTTCAAAATACTTCAAATGACAAATGTCACGTGCAATGTCAAAGGTTTACATCATCAGCCAAATTGAGGTTTTTTTGCTGTATTTTAATCTGTAGGCTTAATTTTAGAAGTGCCTCACAGTCCAAATCAGTGTCAATACCTATGTCTAAACATACAAGGAATGCAGATGGGGAAATAAGAAGCACTATCACTATTTGCAGACAATACGGTAATATACACCGAGAACCCTAAAAACTCCACAGAAAAACTACTCAAAATAATCAACCAGTTCAGTAAAGTGGCAGGATCCCAAATCAACACTCAAAAATCAATAGCCTTTCTATACACAATCAATCTGCAGAAGAAGAAATCAAGAAAACCATCCCTTATGTAATTGAAACTAAAACATCAAATACTTAGGAATGAACCTAATAAAAGAGGTAAAAGATCTATACAGGGCCTCTATGGTGGTGCAGGCAGTTGAGCACAGCACTGTGAAGCTGTCCACAGCCTCTGCAGTGCTGTTCTATGCCCGCCAGCCTTGGAGCTACCCACATGGCACGGCAGACCTGTCCTGTCTCACCCGCTGCTCCCCTTAGTGGTATATTTCGTCAGTCTGCTTGTTCTGCTCCCCATTCTGTCTCTGGTGAATCCTCTCACCCTCCTCCGCCTCTGGCCTGTACCCCAGTTCTTGTAAGCATAAATAAATAAATATTTGGAAAAAAAGAAAAAAAAAAGATTATTGAATTTGCTAGCATAGTCAGTCACAGTGCTCTCAGGACCTTTGTATTTCTCTGCTAGCTGTAGTAATTTCCTTTTTTTTCTAATTCCATTCATACATTTTCTCTTGCTTCCATTGTTAGCCTAGCTAAAGATTTATCAATGCTGTTTATTGAAGAAGTAACTCTTAGTTCATGGATCTTTGTTTTGGCTTTTTGACTTGTGTTTCATTTATTTCTGCTCCAATTTAAATAATTTCCTTTCTTTTATTTATTTTGTTATTCTTTGTTTTATTTCTCAAGTTGCTTGTGGTGTACTGTTTAATTATTTATTTGGGATTTATGTTACTTCTGGGTGTAGGACCCTTCTGCAATTCCCACTCAAAATCCTTTCTCCCTTACCCCATATGTTATTTTTGTTCAAGGAGTCAATAAAAAAATAATCTTTTAAAATGAATTTGAGTAAGATGGGTTTCCACCAGTGTTAGTATTTTGTAAGGTCTCTGTGCCCTATGTGCAGTCACCAAAGTGCACCCACTGCAAAAACACCCGCAGTCTGCCCCCATAGCCATTGTGCTTTCTCCCGCATCTCTATCACCCCTCCCTATTCTTCTTCCCCTTGGGGACCTCAGTTCTGTGACCAGGGGAAAGGATTACTTTTAAAGTTTGAGGTTCCTTTATTTGCTTTCTCTATAGTCCACATACAAGTGATGCTACCTGGTATTGTCTTTTTCCTAGTGACTTATTTCACTCCGCATAATGCCTTTTAGTTCCATCCATGTTGCTATAAATGGCATGAGTTTATCTTTTTTCATTGCTGAGTAGTATTCCATTGTGTATACACATCACAGCTTCTTGATTCATTTATCTGATCGGACACTTAATTTGTCCCCACATCTTGGTTATTGTAAATAGTGCAGCAATAAACATGGGAGAGCAAGTTTCCTTTCAAGTTAGTGTTTTTGTATTTCAGTAGTAGAAACCTAGGAGTAGGATTGCTGGGTCACGTGGCAGATCAACATTTTGTCTTTTGAGAAAACTCCATACTGTTTTCCATAGGAGCGACACCAGACTACCAACACCAACAGTGAAAAAGTGTTCTTTTGACTCCATATCCCCACCAACACTTGTTGCTTCTTGCTTTTTGATATGTGTACCTTATGGATATTTTTTGTCAAAATTATGCACAAAGTGTTCTCTTATTTTTTAAGATTTATGTATTTATGCATACAAGAGCTGGGGTACAAGCCCAAGGTGTGGGTCGTGAGAGGATTCACCAGGGACAGAGTCAGGAGAGAACAGGCAGATTGACTGAAATACACTGCTGAGGGGAGCAGCGAGACAGGAGAGGTCTGTCGTGCCATGTGGGCAGCTCCCTGGCCAGGAATCTAACTCTGTGCTGCAAACAGCTTCATAATGCTGAGATTTAATCCTTTGTGCTGTGAGGGAAGGCCTCTTTCCTGCAATTGTGAAGATGATTTTATCTCGATTGAACTTTTGTTTGCTGTAAATTCTTGATAGTTTCCCAGAGTGCCTTCCAAGTTGGTAGAGATGCCTAGAAAAGAATTAGGCCAAGAATTGAACCAGCGCTTAAGAGGCTGCGGGAAGCTTCGCAACCCATCGCTCAACCGTTGCGCCACAGGGGAGGCCCCTCTTATTGTCTTTAGAAGCAGTCCCCGTGTCTTAGCATGACATCAAGGGTTTTTCAGTATGACTCTATTCTCTCCTAGCAATCTTGCTCTTCTCTGTAACTACTTACTCAGTTGTACTAAACTACATATTCCTTCAACTTTTTCCAGAATGTGCTATTTCTGTCTGGAATGTCCATTTTTTTCTCTTCAATTAACCTTGTGTCAGGAGTTATTTTAGCTGTTTGTATCAGGAAACCTTTCCCAAAGTTCTCTGCTGGGGGTTCATCAAGAACCATTGCCCTGATTTCTCAGCTCACACTGTGGAACAGGCCCTCCCAATTCTGATATTTCCAAGTCCCTGCTAAGCATCAGGGTGTTACACAGGGGTAGGCATCCTGACTAGAATTTTTACTTTCTGTGTTTTAGTTTTTGCCCCTCAGACACAAACCTGATAAGGCTTCTGTGAATCAAATACCAATAATAACTTACTAGCCACCAAGATGGCTTGAGTTCTTTAGTGCCAATGGGGGGGTGGACCTCTCCACTAAGAGGACTCAGGAATCCCTTGGGAGCTTTCTGGTCTCAAAAGACCTGAAGACCTAATTCAGCCTTGGAAGAGACTTGGTTCAACCTGAAATTGAAGCCCTGGTGAGCAGTGCCTTAGAGGAGTCACTGGGAGCCCTGTGGAAGAGACATCTGGCCCTTGGAAGTGCTTCTGATTTAAAGCATACACTGTCAAGGTGCTTCAAACAGGATGTGATTTTCAGTTAACACAGCTGATACTTGATATATACATCTACTGAGTGAATCAAATCACTCCCTAACTTAGAAGCGTAAACAATATCAGTGCTTATTGCCATAATGAGTCAAGAATGGGAGTGTAGCTTTCCTCAGTCCTCCAAGTCAGTGTGGCTAAGCAGCTCTGGTCACAGCACAGTCAAGACTGTGTGTCCATGTGAAACCATGTAAAGCTGAGGGGATGACACAGTCTGTGGGTCCTCATCTATGTGCTCACAACTGCAAGACACAAGTCAGGCTCAGGGTGCAATGAGGGGGAATTGGGGAAAAGGAAAGTTTCTAAGGCCACGGATGGTTGGCTGTCTTACCCCAAAGAGTGCCCACAGCGTCTAGTAGTCCAAACCAAAAGCTGCTTATGCAGGATGGCCCCGTCCTGTCGTCATCAGAGCCTGGAGGTAGTGCCCACCAATAAGTGATGAACCAGGACCCGACTCATGGTGGCAGCTGGCGGTAGTCACAGTGCAACAGGGATGCAAGGTCCCTAAAGTCAGAGGGGCCCTAGAGGCTTTCCTGCAGCCTGCTGCCTAAGCAAAGGTGCCTGGAGACTGAGTGGCAGCTGTGCTGCCTTTAAATGGTACTGGCCAGGTTCAAACCTGACTGGCATGTACCCAAAACCACTCTGGTGCAAGGGGCCCCTAATTCAATGGAGCTGGTCATGCCCCATTGCACCTGGCTGCTGTGCTGGGGGAGCTGGAAGTTAGGGAGGGGTCTTTCTACACATGCTGCAGATGTAACAACTGCTATAGAGTTTGCATGCAGATTTCCAGCAAGGCCTTTCCAGGACTAGACACCTAACTACAGGAGGTTTCACTGATAGTGTTTTTAGTCTGAGAATTCAGATGTCTCCAGACTGGGCTACCTGATTGGATCTGATCTGACCATTGGTGCTGTCTATCCAATGTTCCCCCAGATCCTTTTTTGTCTTGTCCTTGTTCAGTATTGGTAATATTGTAATGTTGGCTTCATAGAACGTGTTTGGTATTGTCCCTTCCTTCTCAATATTTTTGGAAGATTTTGTGAAGGATAGGCAATAATTTCTCTCTGAATGTTTGGTAGAATTCATTTGTAAATTCATCAGGTCCTGGGCTTTTGTTTTTGGGAGGTTTTTGATTATCATTTCAAATTTGCTGCTTGTAATTGGTCTGTTTAGGTGTTCTACTTCTTTATCTAGCTTTGTGTGATTGTAGAGTTGCAGGAATTTGTCCATCTCTAGATTGTTGAACTTGTTTCCATATAACTGTTCATAGTAGTTACTGATTATTCTTTTGATTTCTGCTGTGTCCGTTGTGATTTCTCCTCTTTCATTTATGATACTGTTTATTTGTGCTTTCTCCCTTTTTTCCTTTTTGAGCCTGGCTAGGGGTTTTTCTATTTTATTGATATTTTTGAAGAACCAGCTCTTGTTTTCATTAATCTTTTGGATTGTATTTTTAGTTTCAATTTCATTTATTTCTGCTTTGGTTTTTATTATTTCGTTTCTTCTACTGGTTTTAGGTTTTTTTGGTGTTCTTTTTCTAGATCTTTGAGCTTCAAAATTAGGTTGTTTCTTTGTGTTCTTTCTTGTTTCTTGATGTGAGCCTCTATTGCTGTATATTCTCCTCTTTTCACTGCTTTTGCTGCATCCCATACATTTAGGAAATTGGTGTCCTCATTGTCATTCAATTCAAAGAATTTTTTTAATGATTTATTTTATTTATTCATTCATTTATTTATTTATACAAGCACTGGGTACAGTCAGAAGTGTGGGAGGGTGAGGGAATTCACTAGAGCCAGAGCGGGTAGCAGAGCAGGTAGAAGGACAGAAGAACACTGTTGAGGGGAGCAGCAGGCGACAGGAGAGGTCTGTGCACCATGTGGGACCCTCCTCCGCTGGCCGGGGAGCAGCCGGAGATCGAACCAGTGCCGCGGAGGCCGCGGGCAGCTTCACAACCCAGCGCTCAACCACTGTGCCACTGAGGAGGCCCAATTCAAAGAATTTTTTAATTTCTTCTTTGATCGCCTCATTAGTCCAGTGGTCTTCCAGTAGTGTGGTTTTCAGTCTCCAAGAGATGGGAGAGTTCCTTGCCTTCTTTTTATGGTTTATTTCTAGTTTGATGCCTTCAGGGTCAGAAAAGATGGTTGGTATGATTTCGATCTTGGTGTTGGTATATCTGTTGATATTTGTCTTGTGTCCCAGTATGTGATCGATCCTGGAGAATGATCTGTGTGCGCTTGAGGAAAATGTGTACACTGTTATTTTTGGGTTTAGTGTTCTATAGATGTCTGTTAAGCCAAAGCGCTCTAGGTCCTTATTTAGAGCTTTAGTGTCTTTACTTATTTTTTGTCTCATTGATCTATCCATTGTTGTTAGTGGTGTGTTGAAGTCTCCCACTACGTATGTGTTTTCTCTGATGTCTGTTTTCAGAGATGACAATAGTTGTCTGATATATTTTGGTGCTCCTTCGTTTGGTGAATATATGTTAATAAGTGTTATTTCTTCTTGAAGTATTGTCCCCTTGATCATAATGTAGTGACCATTGGGGTCTCTTTTTACCTTTTTGAGTTTGAAATCTGTTTTATCTGATATAAGGGGAGCATCTGGTGAGACAGGAGAATCTGCTGAGCCCTAGGAGAGTCAGCTCCCTGAGCTGGGCTAGATTCAGGCCTCAGTGGTGACAGCGCTGAGGCTTCACCCCTAGGACACCAGGGAGGCCCAAAAAACCAATTTGTGTTATACCTACCATGTGTACTACCTCTGTTGTATTCTTGGGAAGATCCAAGGTCACCATTTATTTGGTTCCTTCTCTGTAAAATGCCCAGGTAGAATTCAGAACAGAGGCAGAAGACATGTGAGGGAATCAGGGCCTGAGGGGCCTCGGCTGTGAGTGGTTTGGCTAAAGGGTTTACACTGGGTTGTAGATCTTCTGCAAGGCCATAGCGAGAAGGAGGCCAGCACTATGACAGAACTGGATTCTAAAGGAGTGAAAAAATTTGGGTGATTCAAAACAAACTTTATTAGTATTTCTATAATGAACAAGAAACCCTGGAGGAAATAAAATGAAACAACTTGAAATCAATTAGGAAACAAAGATTTTGAACTACAAGAGGAGGGCCAGGTGTCTGTGGGTGGAGGGGTAGTAGAAGTTAAACGAGGATATGTGGCTAAGAGGTGAATAATGTTTGGGGTCAGCGTTGCTTAGTCTGCACCAGAGGTGGACAGGCAGGACAGGGGTCAGGGGATGGGACCCTGGAGGAATGGTATCAGGTGAGCACCCTCTGCATATGTTGTTCCAGAGGAATAGGAGAGCCCAGCAGGCCTGCTGGGTCAGACAAAAAATGCCCAGGATGCTGTAGGTGTTCCTGGGCACTCTGAACTCACTAATCCCCTGCAGAGTCAGCTTGAAACTCCCCAAATTCCAGCAGGATGTCCCCAGGCTGCTGAGCCCTGCTAGGGAAACCAGGCCAGGACCTGCAACCGGTGGGACAACCTGCTGGGCACAAGCACACACCACCTGTTTGCAGGGAGCCAGGCTCTTGCCAGGCCCCAGCAGGGCATCCTGGCAGTGTTGTGTTTAGACCAGCCCCACTGGGGGAGACAGGTATAGGCCAGGATGCTTCAGGAGCTGCCCAGTGTGGGCAGTTCACACCCGCCCCTTCTGGGGAAGCTAAGACTGGCGCAGGATTCCGAAGACTTCTTTGAGGATTCTGAGATAAGAGGAGAGCCACAGGAGGAACCAGACAATGACTAGGATGCTGCACCCCATGGGGAAAGTGCTGAGCTCACACCACCCCCGCTGGAACAGCCAGGCCCTGGCCAGGAGAATGCAGCCTATGCAAGAGCGTCCTGAGCTCAAACCACACCTGTGGGAGGAAGCCACCTCTGGCCAACATCCTGCAGGTTCAAGTGGGGTGCGAAGGCAACAGCAGCCCTGCCTGGGGAACCAGCCCCTGCAGGGATCCTGTAGCACAAGCAGAGACACACCTGGTGACTGTTTCTCTCCAATCAGCAAATTCTCTGGGCTTGTGGCCTGTCCCATGGGCTGCAGGGGAGCCCAGCTGTACTCCTTGAGAAGGCACTTGATATGCAAGATGACAGGCCATCAGCCACATGCCATATTGCCATTTGCCATTTCAAACAGACCACATGCTAGAGCCCTGGGAAGAGACTAGCCTAAAATAGGGGGCACTTGGGATTCTGTTCCCCAAATTTGTCAGCTACAGATGCCAGATCATACTGCTCGTGGTCCAAATCTAGCCCGTGTGGTCTCTTCCAAGGGGCACCTGATCCTACCCATGCAGTCGGGCCCATGCACCAGCCTGGGCCGCTCACCCTTGGACAGCAATTCCAAGGGGTTTTTGTACTCCAGGCAGTTCCTTTGGACATGTGCCCCAATCTCAAAGTTGTGGGTGCACTTCAACCTGGAAGTGACAGATCCCACACTGGGCTGTGGGAGGACAGTCGGGGAAATGCACTCTTTGGGCCTCTTCACCTTCCTGAACAGAGAGCACCTTATGGGAGCAAACAGACACACCTGCTGCGTAGCAACCAGCTGGGGCAAGAGGGAGCAGCCATGACTCTCTGTGTCCAACCACAAGCCAGGCTGGTTGTGGTGGAGACATGACCCACCTCCTGGGTGCGCCAGACCCTCCTTCCTTGAGCACGCACACACTCACCCTCACAGCTCGCACACCCACACTCACAGGGGGAAAGGGAGGGGTGGGGGGCATCAGAGCCCTGGCTTGGCCTGACCTGTCCCCAGGGCCCCCCTAGTTACCTCAGGGGCAGTGCTGGTGTTGGCCTGAGACATACGAACAGGCTCCTCATGCCTTGCAGCAGAGGGAGACATGAGTTTCGGGGACCTTTTTTGGATCCACTGTGGGAAGACCTGGGCAAACAGCAAGAAAACGTGGAGCCGGGTCCAGTTCCACCAGGCAAGTGAGCTGGGTCAGGTTTGGTTCAGAACCAACTGCCTGGGGACCAGGGTTCCAAGGTGATCTGTGCCCTGTCATCTCTCGGAGGTGATGTCACTTCCTGGGTCCCCTTCCCTGGACTTCCTGCTCACACAGATGCCCTACTCCCCCCCCATGGCTGCCTGGGCCACTTCCATTTCCCCCTCCATGCCAGGCTCATCTCACAACACTGAGAGCAGCACAGCCTCCCAGAGACCTTGGATGGTGCCATGAAGCCAGGGCCAATCTGGAGACCCAGGTCTCTGGCTGCTAACCTGACTCGTCCTCCCTGCCAGGGAGCAGGCCCTGCAGCACCAGCAACTTCATGCTCCCGTCTCCAAAGGGCCCAGAGGAGCTCCAGAGTGTGGAGCCTCTCCCTAGGGTGGCCCTGGGGAGTGGGCCACTCCTCTCTGCTGCCCTTGGAAGGGAGGCTGGTGTCAGGCTCACAGCACTTGGAGGGTCCCACCCGGGGGAGGGCACCTGCACATGCCTCACCCGGGCCTGGCCAGCCCTTCTGGGGACTGAGACATCTCCCACCCAGTGTGCCTGTCCTCCCACCCAGTGTGCCTGTCAGCCCTGCTCCTCTCTGGCCGTGCCCTACAGGGCCTTGTGGGCCCAGTCAAGGTGCCAAGGCCACAAACAGTGTACACATGCTGGCGACAAACATCTCAGGGACCCCCAAGCCCTGCCTGCTCACACACCTGCCAAAACTGCCTGGAGGTTGTATGGACTTGGGGCTGGGTTCTGATTTGGATAAGGCCACCCAAGGCAGGGGGTGTCCACTCCAACAGTGACTGATGCCAGCGAGGCCTCTTCTGTCTCCTTCCCTGTCCTCACTGGCTGACTCTCCCTTTCTCTTTCTGTTTGTCCCTCTGATGTTCTCTCTCCCCCTCTTGGTCTGTCCTCATCTCACTCTCTGTGTGTGTCCCTGTCCTTCTCTGCTTCTCTGTCCCTGCCCCATTCCTTTGTGTCTGTCTCAGTTTCCCTCTGATCCCCAGTGTGCAGAGGACCAGAGGGAGGGAGGGAGAAGAAAGGGGACTGAGGTGATGGTGCACGGGTGCCTTGGAGAAGGAAACTCTATGGGGACTACACCTGAGTGGGTGGGGGAAAACAAACAGCGTTTACAAGTGAAAAGTGAAGTTAAAAAAAAAAAAAAAGAAGAATATATAATTAAAAATGCAATCACGCCTGCAGGATCCTCCCCCTGTCTTGGCTTCTCCAGCAGTGGGGGTGTGAACTGTCCACACTGGGCAGCTCCTGAAGCATCCTGGCCTATGCCTGTCTCCCGCAGTGGGGCTGTTTTGATCCTGTCTCCTGGAGGCAGCATCAAGTTGGGTTTTGTTTTTGGTACAACCAGTCACTATGTGTCTTGTTCTTTGGTGAGTTCAATTCATTTCCATAAAGGGTGATGACATGATGACTTACTACTGTGCTTTTGTCTTCAGTCAAATCCAGGCAAGAAATGTGTGGTGTCTGGAGCGGGTGGTGCGGGCTCCAGGGTCACTGCCTCCTTGGTCCCCTGGTCAGTTTGGAGGATGGTGTCGGTCCAGAGGCCCAGACATTAGCCAGGTGGCTGGGGTTCTGACCTGGGCACTGCCATAACCCCTCAGTCTCCAGGTCCTTGTTTCTGAGAGGGTGTGGGGGAGGGGTGTCAGGTCAGTATCACTTTCCAGTTCACAGAGTGCTGGGGAGGGATCTCCAAGGTCACACAGAGAAAGTAAGTGCTGAGGTCAAGTAGCCGGCCTTTCATCAGCTCCCTGAGCCACCTCTGTTCATGTGCCCACATCTGGCTTTCAAGACCCAGCTCCCATGTCCCCTTCCTGCTGAGGAAGGAACCTCCCTGGCTCTGCCCTTGGCCCCCTCTGAGGCAGCTACTGCAGCCCTTCTCTTCTCACACACCCCAGGCTGCAGGACCTCCAGGGTGGGGTCATGTGGTTCTCTGTGACCTTAACGCCCTGTGGAGTATGTTCCTGGGCACCAGCATGCATTGGGTTAGGGTACCCCAAATGTCCACTGCAGGTCTGTGTCAGCGGAGTTGCCTGGGATGTGTTTAGAGAGAAGTTCCCTGGCCCATCCCCAGAGGCAGAGAGTGGGCTCTGGCTGCCCAGGGCTGGGGAGGGGTAAGAGGGTGTGGTGCCCCCTGGGCCCAGACCCAGGAAACAAGGTTGTTGTGGTGATGGAGATGTTCTCAAGGTAGAGTATGGGATGATTGTCCTGCTCTGCACTTACCAAAAGGACATGACAGGTGAGCTTTCAACAAATGACTCAAAGGCCAAAAGTTATATCTCAATAAATTTGCTTTTAAAACATTAAAAAATGGGTCTACAAGTTGCACTGTGTCTGTTCTCCACTGTATCTTCATCGAGGGCTTATGGGAAAACTACTGTAGACCACGAGGAGCTGAGCACAGACAATTTCACTGCACAGATGTTCTCAAGGCGCCTCCTCTTTGTGGTCCTGAGTCACGCGATGAGATGCTGATGTCCCGCTGCTCCTGCGATGGGATAGACTTTTAGGGGCCTTGGGTGGGAGGCAGCTTATTTTTTATGTGGACAGAATAGAAATAATGAGTGTCCAGAAGGTCTACTGTGTTGGTTTTCAATTTTCCTCCAATTCTGGGATACACAGGAGGGGAGACAGTGCCCCCCCGGAGTGTGTCTGACTCGCTGGCTCTTTCTCGTGAGGAGAATGAAGCAGAAGGGACGTGCCACGTCACAGAGTCAGGCTCACAGGGGCTGAGACTTCCCGCCCGGGCTCCCCTCCCGGTCCCTCTCTGGGGTGACTCCATTCACACGGTGGACGCTCAGCTAAGAGGATGCCCACAGGACAAGGACCTGAGGGTTTTCTCCAGGAGCCACATGCATGAGCTCTGAGGCAGGTCCTTCCACGCTGATCACGGCCGTTCAGATCTGCCAACATCTCATCCCCATCGCAGCCTCGTGGGACCCAGAGCTGGAGCCTCTGAGTGAGGGCCTTCCTGCCGCCTGCCCCTCAGAGACTGTGGAGATGCCGGATCTTTGTTTTAGGTGCAAAGTAGGAAGAGATTTGGTATAAACCAGTAAAATATTCAGGCAATAAGTTGATCAGTGGCTGTTTTCTCACAAGAAACAGTGGAGGCCAGAGTAGCTCACGTGACGGTCAAGGTCCTGATTGCAATGAGCTGTCAGACAAGGATTCCACGTCCTCTGAAGTGTCCTTCAAAATATGTGATTTTAAAAAATCATTTCAACCATTTTTAGATTCCCATTTAATTTTGCTGTTTTGTTTCTTTATACTATCCCCAGAGCGGTGTCTGCAGGGTCACGGCACAGAGGGGCTCTCAGCAGCCTGGAACTGTGAGCAGCAGGGCTGACTCTGACCCGCCTGTAGGGAGTGGGGACCTGGAGCCCCAGAATCAGCCCCCAGGGCTGACCCTCCAGAGCAGTGCAGGCTTTTCTCCTCTTGATTCCCTGAATCACCTCCTCTTGATTCCAGGAATCTTCCTGCCACCCCAGCATTGGGGAGTTGGGGAGGATGTTCTGGCTCAGGAAATGGGGGCCTCCTCCTAACCATCTGTCCTCTCCTCATCTCTCTCCTTCATCAGCCTGAGTGTGCAAGTTTGAGTCACACCAGCCCTGCACGTACAGGAAAGGCCCAGAACTTAAGTGATTCCCTGGTCAGTTACAGCACCAGCCCCTCTGCAGTCTCACCAGGAGAGACAGAGACTCTCCCACCCCCAGCAAGAGCCGCATCACCCACACAGACCTTCCCCTCACAGTGTCCCCGATGCTGCCCCTTCCTGGCCCCACACTTCCTGGTGCCCCCACCACTCCTTTTGGGCCCCATCCTCTAGTCACCATTTTCATCCACTGCTCCATTTCCAGGAGTCTCCCCACCTTCCTAGCCATGCCCTGGGGGCTCTACTCGACCTCCCCTGATTCAGAGATGGATAATTTTTAAAAGATGTATATTTATTTATTTATTTTCTGACAGCGTGGGTCATCTTTCTATAGTTATTGTTCCTCTTAGGTGCGGCCCTTCCACCAATGATCCACCACACACCACCACCAGCTCCCCGGGTCTCTCCACGGTTCTGATCACTCCTGCTCCCCCCTGCTCTAAGACGTGGATGGGTGGTCGGCCCACGGGTCTTGGCATTATCCTGGAACCTTTTCCTTTTCTTGGGCGAGGACCTGGGCTCCTGGGTAGAATTGAATGTTAATTCCCAGGAGCAGGCGCTTTCACCCCTGGAAGCAGAAGCAGAAACAAAGTACAGAGACTCTGGAGTCCAAGGATCCAGAGGTTCCTTCGATCTCGAAGGAACCTCTATATTTGGGGATCAGCCCATAATCTGGGAATCAGCTATTAGGACCTGGAAACCTGCTTTTGTCCTTTGTCCATAGGACTAAGAAAATTGGAGGATTCTGACCTGACACTGGACTTGGGCGCCCCCTTGTGTGCAGATCCCTGTCCTGCCGCTGGGGGCCCAGGGAGCCTGGGGAGGGCCTGGCTGAGCAGGAGAAAGGGCGGCTCTGGGCTCCTGTGCTCAGCTCTGTGGCCACACGGGGGCGCTGCCGCCTGTTCCGGATTCTGGTGGAGCCGCCAGGACATGGCGGGGGCTGAGGTGGGCAGAGTTGGGGGTCCTGGAGGGCGGCGTCCTGGGCTGAGATGCTCTGTGAGGAGTCTGAGCAGCAGGGCTCAGGGGAGAGGAGACTCCGGAGCCTGCCCTGTGTGTGAGGTTTCCAGCTTTTCTCCCAGAACCCTTCTCTCCACTCCCTGGACGGTGATACCTGGGAAACTGGAAAAGAAAAAAAACTTTCCATCTATAACCTATTAAATATTGAGAGTATTTTAAAAAATAACATTTAAAGAACACTGTTCTAATTACAAAAAAGTTGCAAAGGCAGTACAGGTCTTGTTTATCCCACACCATTTCCATTTTGTTAACATCCTACATGAGTACAGATTTTTTTTTACCACTAATGCAGCAATGTTGACATAATAACTAAACGCCATACTTTAATTTGTTTTTGCTAATGCCATTTTATGCCCAATAATCCCATCCAGTTTGCCTGGATGACAGTTTCTCAGACTTTCCTTGTTTCCTTGGGAGAGGTGTTGGGGTCACAGATGGGGTTTCTTGGGTCACCTCTAAGAAAAACTTCACCAGAGTCCTCCTTTCAGTGGGGTGAGGGCACACACACACACACACACACACACATGCGCGCGCGCGGGAGAAGAGAAGTCGATGCTTGTGCAGACAAAAATTGGCAGGAGGACCTGATCCTGGAGAGGGGGCGTGTGTTAGGGGAAGCCTGTTAGTGGAGGCTCATTAGAACTCTGTTGGTGTGTGTGGTGTGGAATTACACATTTTAATAGGTGTGAAGCTGTACTCCAAAAACTTATGCACTGTTATAAACTAGTGTAACACACACATATGTATATTAATTATTGCTTTTGGGTATTTTGCATATAACTGCTAAAAACCATGATCCGTTATGGTGGTCTTACTATGTGGGCCTCTTAGTTGAATTATAGTCTCTGGTACACTATCAGCTTTCCAATCCTCAGATGTGGAGGAAATTTCTAATTCCATTTATACCACATCTAAGTCATGGGTAAGAAAATGTTTGCTCCTCAGTTGATCTATGTAGCCAACATCTGCATCAATAATATAGAAAGTCCTTGAATTTCCTCAAATTATGTCCTGAAAAATGTTCCTCAAATTATGTCCCCTGCAGTTATTTCATTGTTTTCCTTTCCTTTCCAGTCTGATTTGGCTAATTTTAATGCCATTCCAATAGGGAACAGTGGCAGCGAAAGAAATAGATGAGATAGTAAAACATTACTCCTTAATTCCTGTAGCCCTAGGAAAATCAAGTGTCCTCTATGGTGGTGAAAAAAGGAGATTATTTCCTGATGCAGGAGCACTCACAATGTAATGGAAATGCAGGGTTGTATTGCCATGGTTTTGATCCCTAGGATATTTTGGAATAGGGCCCAAGTCCTATTTCACAAGCCTAAATAACTAATCTGGACCCGGGTTCCAAGGAGGACCATGGATTTGTGGCTCATGCCTGCACACTTCTCTGCCCCAAGGGAGGCATATTGTGGCACCATCCGTGTAGAGAATTTGGGCCCAAGACCTGTTTCCTGTGGTTTCCTGAGGGGAGGTTCCCCAAACTGTGTTTGCATGGAATAGCTGTGAGCCATCTACAAACTTCCATAATGGAGTTTCCCTTCATATATTTAAGTTGTTTTCTGTTGTATAGTGATTTGTGGACTAGACAATGTATCAGAAGTACACTAAAGCAAGTCGATTAAGAGTTGATAAATAAATGCAATGTAACAGAATTAGCTGACTGATTTATTCTCAAAATGTTTATAATTCAGTTAGTTTATGCTTTAGTTTGAGTGACCATGTTAATCCCTTCATCATATTGCTCTCTACTATTCTCAAGTAGTTTCTCATTAAAGTCTTTTCTCCTTGATCTGCTTTGCAGACTTTCCAAACAAAGATTGCCACCTTTTTCCAATGTATTTTTTTTAAGCATAGAAGAACTGGGGTGTAGACCAGAGGTGCAGTGGTTGAGAGGATTCACCAGAGAGAGTGGGGAGCAGAACAGGCAGATGTACTGAAATACATTGCTCAAGGGAGCAGCAGGCATGACAGAAGAAGACTGCTGGACCCTATGTGGCTTAGCTCCCTCGTGGGGAATTGAACTCAGGCCACAGCAGTGACAGAGCTGTGACTTACTCCCTAAGCCACCAGCGAGGCCACTTTTCCAATAATTTCTCACTGCAGTATTGGCCATATTGAATTTAATATAAAATTAATGTGTCTTCATTCCCGCGCCACTGATCTGGGCTACAGCCCGCGTCCTGGAACTGAGGGCTTTGGAACTGAGACCCGGGCGGAGGCCCTCCCTGAGTGAGCAGGAACAAGGCGCCCAGGCAGGGGAGCGGGATTCAAAAGGCGCCATTCCCGCGCCACTGATCTGGGCTACAGCCCGCGTCCTGGAACTGAGGGCTTTGGAACTGAGACCCGGGGCACGAAATTAGGGGCGTGGGTTCCCCACGACGGTGGGGCACAAGGCAGACACAGCACCCCAAAGCCGTTGAGGTGTACCCTACCATCCCCGCTCTGCTCCCTGTCCCACGGGGTGGAAAATCAGCTCCCCAAGGGCTCTAGGAGAGATCTCTGGCGCCACCTAGCGACTTGACCCCAGCACAGGCTACTGAAGGAGCTACTGGCCAGCTGGGGAGTTAGCCCACACCGGGCCCCTTCTGAACAAGTAGTCTGAGCCCACAGGGAGAGCGAGCACCCACAGCCGGGGCAGACCAGGCGCGCAGAAGAGTGTGCCTGAGACCAGAAGCGCAGGGAGTGTGTCCCACATCACCATTTTAGAACAGGGACATTTCTTCAGTAAAGACTACCTGCAGAAGGCTTCCTCAGGAGCCAGAGGTGAGCGGGGGAAGTTCGCCCACGCCAGACCCCCTCTGGCCTGCAGTCCAAGCCCAGAGGGGAGCAGGAACCCACCGCCGGGGCAGACCAGGCGCACAGGGGAGTGTGTCCCCACATCGGCATTTTAGAACAGGGACCTTTCTCCAGTAAAGGCTGCTTGAAACTGACAGATGACTCCTGGAAGAACCAGAGGGGAACAGAGAAGCCCACCCAAGATGCCGGCAAGTCCCAACAACACAGTGTCCCAACGCATACGGCAAATTAGAAAACAGACAGTAGGGAGGAGAAGAACCACACGCAACCTAGCAACTCTCCAGAGAAAAAGCACACCACAAAAAGAAAGCCAGCCCCCAGATTGCAACGACAATAACTTGGAAGAATTTCTGAGCCTTCCAGAAAGAGAATTTAAAATTGCCGTGATTAAAAAACTGACAGAAGTCATAAAGGAAAACAATGATAAGGGAAAAATAATCAACGATCAGAAGAATGCAATTGAGTCCCTAGAGAGGGAAAACAATGGTCAGAAGAAAGAAATTGAGTCCCTAAAGAGGGAAGTAAAAGAAATGCAGGAGATCAAAGAATTAATGGAAGAACTAAAGAATTCTGGGAAAAGCAATGAAAGCAGAATAGATGAAATGGAAGAACGAATATGTAATCTTGAAGACACAGAAATAAAAAGAACCAAAACAGAAAAGGAAAGAGAAGTATGAAGGAAAAAGAACGAAGAAAGACTTCGGGAACTATCTGACTCCATGAGGAAAGGAAATATAAGAGTTATAGGAATACCAGAAGGAGAGGAGAGATATGTAGGAACAGAGAAAATATTCAAAGAGATAATTGAAGAGAACTTCCCAAATGTGAAGAAGGAGCTGAAAATTGATATACCAGAAGGAAGAAGAACACCAAACTTCCACGACGAAAGGAAAAATACAGCAAGACACATAATAGTAAAGCTCCCAAGAATCCAGGACAAGGAAAAAATAATGAAGCTGGCAAGAGGGAAGAAACAGATAACATTCAAAGGAAAACCAATCAGGCTGACATCAGACTTCTCCGAAGAAACACTACGGGCAAGGAGAGAGTGGAGGGACATAGTCAACAGACTCCAAGAAAACAGATGCCAACCAAGAATACTCTATCCCGCAAAGCTCTCCTTCCTCTTTGAAGAAAGAATATGGACCTTCCCAGACAAACAGAAACTCCGGAATTTCATTGCAACTAAACCCCCACTCCAAAAAATACTACAAGGAGTCCTAAAGCCAGAACCTCAGAGCGACGAATAACAATGAAAGAAGGCCAAAAAAAAAAGTTATTAAAAGAATAAATAAATAAAATCAAAGGAAAGACAAACACAATGGCAAATACAGATGTTAACATATCAATATTAACTCTAAATGTAAATGGACTAAACTCTTCAATAAAAAGACACAGAGTTGCAGCCTGGATTAAGAAACAAAACCCAACCTTTTGCTGTCTCCAGGAAACACATTTAGCTACAAAAGATAAAAATAGGCTCAAAGTTAAAGGATGGAAAACAATCCTACAAGCAAATGGACCAAAAAAGAAAGCAGGAACAGCTATACTTATATCAGATAAAACAGATTTCAAACTCAAAAAGATAAAAAGAGACCCCAATGGTCACTACATTATGATCAAGGGGACAATATTTCAAGAAGAAATAACACTCATTAACATATACTCACCAAACGAAGGAGCACCAAAATATATCAGACAACTGTTGTCCTCTCTGAAAACAGACATCAGAGAAAACACATACGTAGTGGGAGACTTCAACACACCACTATCAACAATGGATAGATCAACAAGACAAAAAATAAGTAAAGAAACCAAAGCTCTAAATAAAGACCTAGAGCAATTGGGCTTAACAGATATCTATAGAACACTAAACCCCCAAAAAACGGAGTACACATTTTTCTCAAGCGCACACGGATCATTCTCCAGGATCGATCACATACTGGGGCACAAGACAAACATCAACAGATACACCAAGATTGAAATCATATCAACCATCTTTTCTGACCATGAAGGCATCAAACTAGAAATAAACCATAAAAAGAAGGCAAGGAACTTTCCTACCTCATGGAGATTAAAAACCACACTACTGGAAGACCATTGGACTAATGAGGAGATCAAAGAAGAAATTAAAAAATTTTTTGAATTGAACGACAAGGAGGACACCAATATCCTAAATGTATGGGATGCAGCAAAAGCAGTAATAAGAGGAAAATATATAGCAATAGAAGCTCACATCAAGAAACAAGAAAGAACGCAAAGAAACAACCTAATCTCGAAGCTCAAAGATCTAGAAAAAGAACAACAAAAAAACCCCAAAACCAGTAGAAGAAAAGAAATAATAAAAACCAAAGCAGAAATAAATGAAATTGAAACTAAAAAAACAATCCAAAAGATCAATGAAACCAAGAGCTGGTTCTTTGAAAAAATCAATAAAATAGACAAACCCCTAGCCAGGCTCACAAAGGAAAAAAGGGAGAAAGCACAAATAAACAGGATCATCAATGAAAGAGGAGAAATCACAACGGACACAGCAGAAATCAAAAGAATAATCAGTAACTACTATGAACAGTTATATGGAAACAAGTTTAACAATCTAGAGGAGATGGACAAATTCCTACAACTCTACAATCACCCAAAGCTAGATAAAGAAGAAATAGAACACCTAAACAGACCAATTACAATTAGCGAAATTGAAATGGTAATCAAAAACCTCCCCAAAAACAAAAGCCCAGGACCTGATGGATTTACAAATGAATTCTACCAAACATTCAGAGACGAATTAGTGCCTATCCTTCACAAACTCTTCCAAAAAATTGAGAAGGAAGGGACAATACCAAACACGTTCTATGAAGCCAACATTACACTAATACCAAAACCGAACAAGGACAACACAAAAAAGGAAAACTACAGGCCAATCTCCCTAATGAACAATGATGCAAAAATCCTCAATAAAATTTTAGCTATCAGAATCCAACAATGTATCCATAAGATAATTCACCACGACCAAGTTGGATTCATTCCAGGGGCACAAGGATGGTTTAACATCTGAAAATCAATCAACGTTATCCAACACATCAACAAAAAGAAATATAAAAACCATATGATAATATCAATAGATGCTGAGAAAGCTTTCGACAAAGTGCAACACCCATTCATGATAAAAGCCCTTGAAATTCTTGGGATACAAGGAACATACCTCAACATCATAAAGGCCATCTATGACAAGCCAACAGCCAGTATCATTCTCAATGGTGAAAAGCTGAAAGCAATTCCATTAAGATCTGGAACAAGACAAGGATGTCCACTCTCACCATTGCTTTTCAATATAATACTGGAAGTCCTAGCCAGGGCAATAAGACAAGAGAAAGACATCCAAGGAATCCAAATAGGAAAAGAAGAAGTCAAACTATCACTATTTGCAGACGATATGATATTATACATAGAGAACCCCAAAAACTCCACAGAAAAGCTAATTCAACTCATCAATCAGTTCAGTAAAGTGGCAGGATACAAAATCAACACGCAAAAGTCAGTAGCCTTCCTATACACAAACAATAAATCTGAAGAAGAAGAAATCAAAAAGACCATCCCTTTTGTTATTGAAACAAAAAAAATCAAATATTTGGGAATAAATCTAACAAAAGAGGTAAAGGACCTATACAAAGAAAACTATAAAACACTGTTAAAAGAAATAGAAGAAGATACAAAGAAATGGAGAGACATCCCCTGCTCATGGATTGGAAGAATAAACATTATTAAAATGGCCATCCTTCCAAAAGCAATATACAGATTCAATGCTATTCCAATCAAAATTTCAATGTCATTCTTCAAAGAAATAGAACAATTATTGATGAAATTCATATGGAATCACAAAAAACCCCGAATAGCCAAAGCTCTCCTGAAAAAAAAAGAAGGGAATGGAGGCATCAGACTCCCAGACTTCAAACTATACTACAAAGCCATAATCATCAAAACTGCATGGTATTGGAACAAGAACAGACATACAGACCAATGGAATCGAATAGAAAATCCAGAAATAAACCCACAGATTTATGGTCAACTAATCTTTGACAAAGGAGCAAAGAATATGCATTGGAGCAAAGAAAGTTTGTTCAATAAATGGTGCTGGGAAAACTGGGTCGCTACATGCAAAAGAATGAAGCTTGACCACCACCTCACACCATACACAAAAATCAACTCAAAATGGATTAAAGAACTAGACATAAGACCTGAAACCATAAAATATATAGAAGGAAATATAGGCGAAACACTACGTGATTTGCACATCAAAGACATCTTTACAGACACATCACCCAAAGCAGTGATAGTGAAGGCAAAGATAAACAGCTGGGACTATATCAAATTAAAGAGCTTTTGCACAGCAAAAGAGACAATAACAAAAACAAAGAGAAACCCCACCAACTGGGAGAACATTTTTGCACCCAACACTAATGATAAAGGACTGATCACAAAAATCTGCAAAGAGCTGATGAGACTCAACAACAACAAAGAAAATAATCCAGTCAAAAAATGGGCAGAAGAGCTTAAAAGAAACTTCTCTGAAGAGGAAATGCAAATGGCCAACAGGCATATGAAAAAATGTTCAACATCACTTGTCATCAGGGAAATGCAAATCAAAACTACCATGAGATACCATCTCACACCAGTGAGAATGGCACATATTAAAAAAACTAGCAACAACAAATGTTGGCGAGGGTGTGGAGAAAAAGGAACTCTTCTGCACTGTTGGTGGGAGTGCAAACTGGTCCAACCACTGTGGAAAGCTGTGTGGAGATTTCTGGACCTACTAAACATAGAGCTTCCATATGACCCAGCAATTCCACTCCTAGGTATTTACCCAAAGGACACAGAAACATCAATTCCAAAGAACACCTGCACCCCTATGTTTATAGCAGCACTGTTTACAATAGCTAAGCTTTGGAAACAATCCAAATGCCCAAAAATAGATGACTGGATCAAGAAGATGTGGTACATATATACCATGGAATATTACTCAGCATTCAAAAAAGATAAACACATGCAATTTGCTGCAACATGGATGGCGCTGGAAGGGATCATGCTCAGCGAAATAAGCCAAAAAGAAAAAGAAAAATACCGGATGGTCTCACTCATAGCAGGAATCTAGAAAACTTAAATAAGGGACCAGGAAAATGAATAACTATAAGAAAGTGAAAATCAAAATCAACAAAAAACTATGAACCAGAGACACTTTTAGGGGGGCGGGGGCGGGAGGGGAGGGATTGGGGTCAGAATGGGGGGCTGCAATTGTATGGGGAATATAACAATAAAATTTATAAAAAAAAAAAAATAAATGTTAGGCAGAATTCACCAACAAAAAAAAAAATAAAATAAAATAAAATAAAATTAAATTAATGTGTCTTTACTGATCAATGAATCATGTCACAGGCCACTTTTAGATTTAAATTAATTGGTATGCATGTGTAAGGAATATATACTACATGGTTGATATGAACAGTTTTTCTGGTTTTTAAGTGACTCTGAAAATGAAGAGATTTTTGGTAAATGTCAAAGTAAAAACTAATATGAAAATATTTAACCTTTCATTCTTATAACAAAATGTAGAATAACAAATGGCAGGGTTTCACATGGTAGCCCTGAAGGATAATGCTTTTCAGATCCCTTTTATCTATCTCTTTTAATAAATAGCTCTTCATTATCTTTTTATGTTACAAGTTTGCATACTGAACCAGATTGCAATGAAATAACAGTGTAATGAAAAACACTATGTTTGAAATAGATGTAGGTCATTCTGTGCCCATAAATTTTTAAGTAGTTGATGGAAAATTGGTCTAAGTAAGAGATTTTTGTTTATTTTCAAATTAGGCTATAATTTTGGATCTGTGGGCAAACCATTTACTCTCCCTGGTATTATCTTTCTTCTAACTAATTCTGTGAGTCATAGTCTCTTCTGGTACCATCGATATTATTGCAAATAGCAAGATTTAATCTGGTGGGGTTTTTTAGTAGCTGAGTAGTATTTGTGTGTTGTGTGCCATATCTTCATAACCAACTCATCTGTTGTTGGACACTTAGGTTGCTTCCATCACTTTGGTATTGAAAATACCATTACAGTGAACATAGGAGTGCACATATCCCTTCATATTAGTGTTTTTGTATACTTCAGAGAGATATCTAAGAATGGGATTGCTGGATCATAAGGCAGAACTATTGTTAGTATTTTCAGAAATATCTATCCTAATTTTCTAGGAAAGGAAACAGTCTACATTTCCACCAACGGTGGAGTAAAGACATGGATAGAAGTTCTCAAATCACAAAATACACAGAAAAACAAAAATGACAGAGTTCCTTAATTAGCCTTAGAGATGACTTTTGTCAATCGGATTACATTGGCAAAGGAAACAAAAGCAAATATAAACAAACGGGACAATATTAAACTAAAAAGTTTCTATAGAGTGAAAGAAACCACCATTAAAAAAGCTAATGATTTGGAGAAAATACTTGCATATGTCAGACAAGGGCTTAATATAAAAATTTTATAAATAGCTCATTAAACTCGTCAACAAAAGAACAAATATCCCCATTAAAAAGTGGACAGAGATGTTGAATAGCGACTTGTCCACAGGACAGAGATGGCAACAGGCCCATGAACTCGTGTTCCTCCTCTCCTATTAAGAAAGCAAATCAGAAGCAAAATGAGTGATCATCTCCTATCTGTTAGGAGGGTTATTATCAAAATAGACAAGAAACAAGTGATAGTAAAGTCGTGGAGAGACAAAATCTTTGTAGATTGTTGTTACAGATTTAAATTGTTGCAATCATGGAAATAGTGTGGCAATACCTCAAGAAATTTAAGAAAATAAATATCACATGACCCAGCTAGCTGACTTCTCTTTAGTTGTCAAACTTTACCACAAAAATACATAAATTTAAATTCAAAGAGATATATGGAACACCATGTTCATCATAACATTATCACAACACTCAAGACAGAGAAACAAACTTAGAGCCCACTGATAGATGATAAAATAAAAAAAAAATGTGAGAGATATATATCTATATATCTATCCATCTATCTATCTATATATATATATATATATATATATATATATATATATATACACACACAGTGGGAGACTACTCAGCTATAAGAAGATGAAATCCTGCCCTTTGCAACAACATGGATTGACCTAGAGTATATATACTTTGCTATCTAAAATAAGTCAGAGGGATACTAAAAGCACCATACGATTTTGTTACAGGGCAGGGAGAGGGGCAGCCCAGACACCACAAACCTACCTGCTCTAAATAGGTTCTGCCATCCGCTGCATCAACACAAAACATATGAGAAACACAAAACATATGAAGTTCCTGGGAAGGAACTTCAATACAATTAGGAAACAATACAGGAAAGGCAAAGACTACAGTTTCTTTTTTTAATATTTTATTTTATATAATTTTTACATCATTTTTCATCTTTGCACAATGTATGCATTTTCATTTTGGTTATAATCCCAATACAATTGCACCCCCCCCTTATTTTGACTCTAGTCCTTCCTCTCCCTGGCCCTCCCTCCCCACCCCCACCCCCCGCCGAAGTGTGTCTCTATAGTTTCTAAATAAAGTACCCAAAGTTACCAGTCCCCTCGTGGGTAAAAGTCCATCCAAAATGGATTGGCCCAGAATTAGGCCCCAAAGCCTGCCACAGGTCTAAGGCATCTTCCAGTGGGGACCCATAGAAAAGGATCAGAAACCACCAGACAATTCTGGAAGGAAAAGAGTAAATTATCAAAAGCAAGACAAAAACTATCATTGCCACCTCCCCGTGGGTCTCTCGCCCACATCTGTGTCACCCAGTCCACGACCAAAAGGCAGGCATGGTTTCTTCATGTGTCTCTCTGCTCCACGTGCCTCCTCCGGGTCTCCTTCTGGCTCCATCCTGCTTCCTTCCTTCTTCAGTTTCCTCTGCCGCTTCTTCTCTCCCTGCTCAGCTCCACCCTCCCTTGGGTGGGGTGGAAACCTGGAACCACCCCCTTTCCTGGGGACCACCCTGTTAAAATTTCACACCTACATAGATGATAAAGAAACAAAACAAATGAACAAACAAAACAAACCAAAAAACAACATTTTTGTAAGAACCAAGTATCTGCTGCCAGAGGGAAACAGGAAAAGGGGCTGAGGAATTTGGGTAAAGGAGTTCTTGTATGGTGAAGAATAGAAACTTTTTATTCAAATGTTAATTTTTAATGTACACCAAAACCTATCACTATATAATAGTACTGATACAGGAAATCCAGGCTGCAGGGCAGCGCTGAGCCCCAGCTGCTAGACCCCCCCACGGGTTGGTGTCTCACAAAGCCTCAGCAGGAACTTCGCAGACACTCAGGCAAGCAAGCGAGAAGAGGCAGGGCAGGTTTGTTTAGAAAAAGTTTATTGAGAAGAAAAAGAGCAGAAATAAAGTGGGACTCCCAGGCCAGGCCTGGGAGGGGCAAGGAAGCCAAAGTGGAGTCGTGTCTCAGGGAATATATACCTTTTTTCCCTCATTATTCTAAAGCTTCACCAGTCTCTCTGTGATTGGTTAGTTCTCGTCTGTCTCACTTAATTTTCTACTGAGTGGGGATCTTCACATTTCTTATCTAACAGCTTTCTCTTTCCCCATTTGTTGCATCTTTAAATTTATGGCCCAGTCCTCTGGATGGGCATCCCTGCTTTGAAGTTAAACAGCTGCCCTTCTAATGTGACCATAAATTAAACCACTCTCCATTTCTCCAATCTCCGCCTCTCTTTACCACTTGAAGGAAACCAGCACCAGCATTAACAATGTTGTCCTTGGTCCTGGCATGTTTGTTTTTCCTAATGGAATGGGTTACTTTCCCTTGGCTGTCCTTATCTCTGTAGCCTCCCTAAATTCTTCAGAGGCCCCCTCCTGCACTGTCCCTAAAACTGCCTAATAACCCTAGCTTGCCCTGTCTTAGTACAAACCAGTGGAACTTCAGTAAAAATTAAAAGAAAATGAAGTGAAACACAAAGATGTTTATTAGAGCTCATGAAATTGGTGATAATTCTGAAACTCCATTTTTATATATATATGTAAAAAAGTAAAAGCTATTCTGAGATATTTTGACTTGCTCTCTTATACGCAATCCTCATACTTTTCCTTTTTTAAATGTTTTCTCTCACTGCAGTTAATTTTTAAAAACAATGGAATCAACTGATGGCATATGAAGGGGCATATAAAGGTATTAATTTCAGAGGACATTTATTCTGATTGCTGTGTGTTCTTTTTTTTTTTTTTTAAAGAGGCATGTATTTTTATTTTTATTTGATTGTTTTTTGTTCATTTGTTTGTTTATAAAAGCACTGGGTACAGTCAGAAGTGCGGGAGGGTGAGAAAATTCACCAGAGCCAGAGCGGGGAGCAGAGCAGGCAGAAGGACCGAAGTACACTGCTGAGGGGAGCAGCGGGCGGCAGGAGAGGTCTGCGCGCCATGTGGGACCCTCCTCCGGGGGCCAGGGAGCAGCCGGATATCGAACCGGCGCCGCAGAGGCCGCGGTCAGCTTCACAACCCAGCGCTCAACCGCTGCGCCACCGGGGAGGCCCTGCTGTGTGTTCTTTACAGTTTTTGCTCTAATACATGGGAGTCAGAATCTACAAGATGGATGAGGGTTGCTCAAAGACCCACATTTTGATGCAAATTTTCTAAGTCATCCTAAATTCCAGCCACTTCAAAATTCATGGAGCAAACCCAAAGATGTAGAATTGTGGAAAAAAGGGAAATTATTTCCTTAGAACAAGGAAATGACACCCTCAAGCTAAATTCAACCTTGTAAATACAATGAAAAACCAGCCACCTTCATTTAATTGCCTTGGCTATCTCCTTGCTGTAGTGCAGATTTTATTAGTTGCAAAAGAAACTACAATAGGGCCTCCCCGGTGGCTCAGCAGTTGAGCACTGGGTTGTGAAGCTGCCCGCGGCATCTGTGGCGCAGGTTCGATCCCCTGCTGCTCCCTGGCCACCCGAGGAGTGTCCCACATGGCACGCAGACCTCTCCTGCCACCCGCTGCTCCCCTCAGCAGTGTACTTTGGTCCTTCTGCCTGTTCTGCTCCCCACTCTGGCTCTGCTGCTCCCCACTCTGGCTCTGGTGAATTCTCTCACCCTCCCGCGCTTCTGACTGTACCCAGTGCATGTTTAAACAAACAAACAAACAAAGAAACACATAAATAAATAAAAACATGCCTCCATAAAAAAATTAAAAAAACAAACAAAAAATAAACTACAATATATGGTGAATAAAGTTTGAAATATTTATTCCTTGATGAGAGACAAATCTGTCAATCCTTGTTTTCCAGTCATGATTTGTAAACATTCAAGCACAGCTTCTCTGGCATAGGGAGGGTGAAGAAAGAGATCTGAGCCTGTGTCCTTCCCTTATCAGGTCTCTGAATCTACAGAAAATAAGGGAACTTTTTAGAGTTTGAAAATCAATGAATTTATCTTTAATTGTCCAACCAATATTAGCTTGCTAATGCTGTTGATAACATTTATATCAGAAATAATAATAATTCAGGGGTCAGTGATATAAGCGATGATTGGATAGTTTGTTAAGTTGAACAAACATTATTAAGCACTCTTTGTGGTGGAACCATAGCTGAGGGATGTGTGAGGGATGGGGGTGTAAGAGTGCAGCAGAGATGGAGTAGAGAACAGAAAAGGAGGATTTATTGAAATAGCCTGGCAGGGAACAGGGGACAAGAGGGAGCTATAAAGCTGTGTGTGAAGGATTTGACACTTTTACACTAGGGTTACATAGGGTTTCTTACTTGGGGAGCCAGTTTGCACGGGTTATCAGCTAGGATGTCTGCTCTTGGGTGCAGACCTTTGACACAGACACATGTGCAGGCCCTGCCTCTGCATTCCTGGAGTTGGGCTGGTTTATCTGCCATGGTGGTCAGACTAGTGGCCCAGTTCCCGTGGCAGCCTAACTGATGCCCTTCTCTGCTCAAGTCTCTCAAACATGACTATGGGGTAAGAGTGAGAGCTTAGTTTTTAAACTTATGAAATTATACCCTGACACCCGTGTTGGGCCAGATGTATACTGCAGGAGTGACAACATGATCCTTTCTCTGGAAATCACAGTATTTTCTTTCCTTTTTCCAGAATTTATATTATTTTTGCTTATTTGATGGGCACATATTTTAATATTTGCTATTTAAACATGGTTTTGACAGGGAATGAGCAATAAAAAAATAAAGCAACCCAATTCAACCCCCTTTTGCTCTTTTGAGTGTACCATAACTTACAACCTAATTGTCAGAAATTCTCTCTTAAGAAAACGTAGAATTGATTCTGTGTTTAGCCTTTGGGGAACTGGGGTTCCCTTTTTGGTAATTTACTTGACACTTACTGATGTAAGAGTGTTAGGTCATAAAGTGCATGCTTTGAATTGTTTCTGTTAGTAGAGACTTCTGAATTTAACAGAAGCAGACAGGTGAAGACCAGGAAGAGGGAATGTAAATTGCATATAGGAAAGTATCCACTATGGCAGGAAAACAGAAACCAAATGGTATGGGGTGGGGTAGCATTAAATAAGGTTAAAATTAAACCTCACCCATTGTCCAGCAGGAAGGTTTGGGAGGCTTGAACACAGAGAGAATTGATAAGGCTGCTCTGGGTCCCAAACCGTAAGATGGATCCCTTTGACCAGGAATGTGGAAGATAGGCCAGGACACATTCTGTGTCAAAGATCAATCCCCTAGGATCAGACACCCCTGCACTAACCAGCCCAAAACTCACTCCCCAAAGCAAAACTGACAAAATCATTTATAAAAGGTAGCCCCAAATCTGTCTTCACTTGCAGATTTTTCCTGTCTCCCCAGCTGCTTCTCTTAGCAGTGTATTTGAACAAATGTGTCTTTTCTGTTCTCCAGTCTGCCTCTGGTGAAATTTTTCACCCCTGCACCTCTGGCCTGTCAAGGTATCATTAAGAATTTGAAAACCAAGCCCCCACTCCTTGGCCAGCAAGCAAGTTTGGTAGGCTGGAATGATAAAGGGAGTATGGATGGAACTGCCATGGAAACATGGACCTTAAGCTGGTGAGGCCCAGAACTGATGATCCTCTATGCTGATTCAGATCATCAGTCAGGACACACCCAAGACTAGTCACCCTAACCAGTCAATGGTGTCTAGAGTATAAAGAGAGACTTGGGACCCAAACTCTGAGCAGTACACACTTCTGCTTTCGCCCTCTGCTTCTTTTAGCAGTATATTTCAATAAATTCACCTGGCCTTTCCCATCTGTCTCTGGTGAATTCTTTCACCCCTGCAACAGGGTCTCTACCTTGATTCTTCCCCACAACATTATATATCAATAAATCTTTGTTAGATATTAGAGTGGTGTGATTTCTTATAAAAGAAGATGGAATCTAACTTCTTCAACTACACCAATCTTTTATCTACCCAAACCTCTACTCTTTGTTCTCTGAATTCAGCAAATAAAAATAAAACTTTAAAAAAAAGCATGTACTTCCCCTGGTGGCCCAGCGGTTGAGTGCAAAGCTGCGAAGCTGCCCGCAGCCTCTGCAGCGCAGATTTGATCCCTGACCACCAGCGAGGGTCTCACATGGTGCTACAGAACTCTCCTGTTGTGCCTGCTGCTCCCCTCAGCAGTGTATCTCGTCATTCTGCCTATTCTGTTCTCTGCTCTGGCTCTGGTGAATTCTCTCACCCTCCCGCACTTCTGACTGTACCCAGGGCTTGTATAAATAAATAAATAAATAATTTTTAAAAAAGCAAATAGCAATTAGATCTACCAAGTTGCTCAGGATAGAAAGTTTGGCAGCATCTTTAATTTCTGTCTTTCCCTCACTTTCTATATCCATCCAAATCAGCCCTATTAGCTAACATCCTAAGCAAAGTACCATTCTGTCCCACACCTCTCTCTAAGTCTAATGCAAGTTTCTCGGTTGTTTTCCCTGTTGCATTCTTGGTCTCCTACAATCTAGTTTCCCCAATGTAAAGAGATTTTTCTCAAACACAAATAATTCAATTCACTCCACTCACCATCATCTCTCTCCATTTTCACAATTAGCATGAAGTTCAGGCCATCACCCTGAATTAGGAAGTTCTGAGTGACTAGATTCTGTGAATATCTTTGACCTTGTCTCACAATTCCTTCTCCTTTGTCCACATGAAACACTGACCTCCTTTTTCTTACTGCAGGGTGATTCAGTCATTTCTGCCTGTCCGTGTTCCCCTCTGCAATTGTGCTTTCTCCCAAACTTTGCTGTGTGCATCCTGGTCTGTAAATAGAGTTCATATTGTCATTTATTTAAGTCTTATAATTTCCATTAAAGAATAATGTTTTCATAGCTTTACAGATGCATACATTTTATAAAAATATCCTGAAGGGTTTCATATTTTGATGTTATCCTATATGTTATTGAAAATACAATGGGTTTGTTTCGATCCTTTGTACAGATCCTATCACCATTTGTTATTTCTCTGTTGGATATTTTAAAACTATTTATATCGCTTTTATTCCCTGCCACTGAAAAGTCAGTTTTATCACAACAGTCTCTCTATATCTTGATCAGTAGAACACTATCAATTCTACAAAAGTACAGTGTAGTTTCTCAAAAATTAGTCATTGTTTCTTTTGAGTGAATGTCATATATAGGTAACCTTGGAAAAAGTAACCTCTCTAAATTTCCTTCCTCAGATATTAATATATTTGTAAGTGCACATATAGATATATGTAATATATACAGAATTAAAACAATGATACTTAGAGTTTCTGATATTTATCACTATTAAATCACTTTATTTTGGCTAAAGTGTTAAAAGCAACCTAAAAAACAAAGTATTCTGAATTTCCTAACATTTTTGTTTAGTTTTTAAGCACATTGGTATTGTTATGACCTATTGGATTTGTTAGTATATTCCTTCTCAAAGGAACTATTTTGTATATAGTATTATTATTTAATGTTATTTTTCTACTAAACTAGACTCCATAACACAATTAAAACCCCAAAAAAGAAAGAGAAGTTGAAAAAGAATCCTGAAATTACCTCTTGAAAATTTTAGAATTTAAACCTTACTAGTTCACTCCAACAGTAGTAACTGTGACTCCTATTTTTAAATTTTTTTAAAGATTTATTTTATTTATACTAGCACGGGGTGCAGGGCAGATGTGCAGGAGGGTGAGAGGATTCCCCAGAGGCAGAGCTGGGAACAGAACAGGCAGACTGACTGAAATCCACTGCTGAGGGGAGCAGCGGGCCCAGCAGGAGGGGTCTGCGCGCTACATGGGCCCCTCGCGGGTGCGGCAGAGGCTGTGGACAGCTCCCCAGCACGCGCCCAACCGCCTGCGCCCCCTGTTTGCTGTTCTCTCCACAGTGTGAGCACGACAGTAAAGCATCTGCACAAGGCAGGGCCAGGATGGGGACGCCTTGAAAAGCCAAAACCCAGGACGGGATTGCTGAGCACAAATGAAAGGGCCTCTCAGGCATTCCAAGGGGTGCCGATAAGCGGCAGCTTTTTCGTTAAGGCTAAGAAACCGCTGGGGGTTCCCTCTGCCAATGGCTGTGGCCTCTGGCTCCGACGCCACGTAGAGCCATTGTGACGGCACCAGCACCGCCTCCATCAGGCCCGCCCAGACTGCACCTGTGTCCTCAGGAGCCGGGAAGCTTTGGACAGTGACCTGTGCACTCCGGACGCCGACAAAGAGAGAGAGATTGTGTTTTGCGGTATTTGGTTTTCTTTTGCTTTATTTATTGGTTTATTTATTTAATTATTTGTTTAGGCTATTTATTTTAGTTATTTTATTTTTCTTTCCTTGTTTTTTCCTTATTTTTTTATTTGCTTATCGTTTTTTCTACTTTTTCTTTTTCCTTTTATTTCCTTATTTTTTTATATTCCTTTATTGTTTTGTTACTGGCTTTTTTTCTTTATTCTTTTATGTCAGTTTTTAGTTTTTTGATTTTATTTTTTGAGTGATCTCCCCCATTTTCCCTTTTGTTCTTGCTTCGTTGTTTGTTCTTTCTTCCCCTTTGTCGTTTCTCTGGGTTTTTATTTTGGTTTGTTTGTTTGTTTCAGGTTTTAGTTTCTAATTGTTGTTTGTTCTGTTGTTTGTTCTATTGGGCTTTGTTGTTCTGTTTTATTCTTAAATTTAGTGGTTAGTTTTAAATTAGTTTGTTTTTAATCACATTTTTACATTTACATCTCATTTGTCATTTTTGTTTGTGTAGTTTCATTCATTTGTAGTGTAGTTAGTATTGCTAGTAAGCTGAGTGTGGTTAGTATTGTTGGTGGAGTTAAGTTAGCATTGTTAGTATTTAGTGAGGTTAGTGAATACTTTCTGAGTACTATTAATACTAGATAAATAGTACATTTGTTAATATGGTAGGAGAGTCAGCTGTCAGTGGAGGTAGCACAAGGGCTGGGAGCACAGTCAGGGCTGGTGAGGGTAGTCAGTGTAGTCAAGTGCATAGGCGCTATGTTCCAGGGACGTCAAGGGAAAAGCGACCTGGTGCTGCGGGAGCTGGGACGGGGCTCCAACGCCAAGGTGACGCTGGCGGTGCACGTGCTCACGGGCACGAAGGTGCTCATCAGGGAAGTCCGCAAGTCCGAGCTGTCCGACCTCCGCCTCCTGGCCCGCGAGATGGGGTGCATGAAGGCCCTTCACCACCCTAACATAGTGGAGCTCTTCCAGGTGGTGGACACTGGGCCGGAGCTGCAGCTTGTCATGGAGTACGTGCAGGGGGAGGACCTGCAGGACTTCCTGAGCAGGTGTGGGCGCCTGGACGAGAGCGAGGTCCACCTGCTCTTTAAGCAGATCCTCGCGGCCCTCAGCTACTGCCATGCCAAAGGCATCGCGCACCTGGATGTGAGGCCCGAAAACATTCTGCTGACCCGAGAGGGAAAAGACAAGCTGGTGGGCTTTGGGTTCAGCGTCCAGGCCTTCAACCGGGCACTGAGCACGTGCTGCTGTCTCCCAGAATAAAGGGCCCCCGAGGTCTATCTTGGCCAGCAGTACAATGGCCCCAAGGTGGACGTGTGGAGCCTGGGCATCGTGTTCTATAAAATGGTGACTGGCACACTGCCCTTCAGGGGCCCAAACCTCGAGGTGATCAGGGTGTGCGTCCTGGGAAGGTAGGTCCATATGCCTAACTACCTCACTTAGCAATGCCAGGACCTACTGGCCAAAATGCAGGCACCAGACGCCTGGAGGCGCAGCACCCTAGAGAAAATCTAGCAGCACGCCTGGGTAGCAGAAACGAGCGAGGGACTCCTGCCCTTCAGCGAGCCATCGCTTAGCCCCCAGGACCCGGCCATAACCAAAGCTATGGAGCGCCTGGGCAATCAGAGGCAGGAAATTCGGGAGGCCGTTGACGCTAACAAGTATGACAAGGTCATGGCCACCTACCTGATCCTCCGCTCCAGGAAGTAGGCAGGGGAGGAGGACTATGAGAATGAGGGGGAGGAGCGGCCCAGGTGCGTCACATCCCGGGTGCCAAAGCGTGTCACCTTTCGGGAGCCCAGTGACCCCGATTCCAAGGACTGCCTCCCGCAGCCTGAGGTTTCGGGGAATACCCCAAGGCCGGGTATCCTGCGAAAGCAGGAAGTCCATAAGAGGGGAATGGATGCCACCCCGGGCAAAAAGGTCACCTTTGCAGGTGTCTCTGAGCTGGTGGACGCCCAGAAGCACACCACAGCTGCAGGGCCAGGATCCCTGTTAAAGGACGCCCCGAAGGGCAGACCCTCTGTGCTAGGCCCGGTGCTGGAGGACGCCTGGGGGGACACCAGCACCTCTGTGGCCAGACCCCAGCAGCACACCAGGGAGCATAGCAGCACCTTGGTGTCAGTCCTCCAGCTGGAGGACGCTGGGGAGCACAGCAGCACCACTGAGACAGGCCCCCAGCTGGAGAGGGACCAGGAAAGCAGGGCCAACACAATCTGTCCAGCTCCCCAGCCCTGCAGCACCACCCTAAGACCTCCCCCAAGACGTGGCTGGCCTTCCAGTGCAGTGGCCCCTTCAGCAATCATCAGGGCCAAAGATAGGGTATTAGATATTATCCTAGAATGTTGTTGCTGCTGTTCAGCATTCAAATTGCAGAGCAACAAAGACTAAAAATAGCACCAAACCAGACAAAAACCTCCCCATCCCCAAAGCACAACCACTCAGTGGCCATGGTGAACAGGAGTACACCAGGGAAGGTTGAGGCTCTGGAGAGGCTCAGGGACTGGGTCCAGTCACAGGAGCCAGGAGGAGCATGAGACCCACGGGACTGCAGCACAGAAATCTGGGCAAAACTGATGTCCCTGGAGCACAGATGTCCCTGGAGCAGAGCAGGTGAAGGGCCAGGAGGGCCATGGAACTGGTGAAACACCTGGAGGGGAGCAGAACGGGTGAGTGGTGGGGTGTGGAGGGGCTGGGGAGAGCTGAGCAGGTACAGGGCCCAGGAGGGGTATGAGGCTGTGTGGATGGCCCCAGGGTCAGAGGCCCCAGGGCCAGAGGCAGGAAACCCTGGACCTCTCTCCCCCATCATAGGCTCAGTTCCCTGAGAACCATACTGCCCCCTTGCTGGGAGAGACCTGCTGCTCTATCCTGGGCACAGGGATGGCATAGAGAATGCAGGAGCTCTTGCAAAGGCTTGGGCCCAGTTGGTAAAACCTGCAGATTGCAAGGAGCAGATAGAGATGGTCTCTAGTTCCTTTTAAGAAAGACTATGGGACCAGTATATTAGAATCCAAACGGGACTCTTCAAGGTGGACAGAGTTTATTCACAGGCCAGCCCTTCTCCACACGACCTGCTCAGATGGAAAATCTGCACCCCATCTTCCTACACCAGGAAGCCCTTGGCTATGATCAATCTCAGTCCCGCAGTGAGCATTGTCACCTTGAACTTTTGCAGCTTGGGATTCTTACACAGTGTCAGCCCAGCTGGAATTTCTCCTTTTAAAAATCCTCTCCAGATGGCCAACCACCCCTCATCCTCCCTGGATTCAAACCCTGCAGGGTGACGTTAGCTAAATTGGAAACATTATTATTGCCCAACAGATGCAGGCTTTGGACACCATTCTCTGCCAGTTGAATCACTGAGTCAGGAACAAAAAGCTACAGGGGCTATCTACCTTAAATTTGTGATTTTTCATCATTGTTTGATGGTGTTCAATTCCCTTCTAAAACAGGTTTTGCTAAGGCTGGTAAATGCAAGTGAGGTGAGGTATGTGTGTTTGAAAAAAGAAATGTATGGAAGAGGGATATTCTGAAGGGCCTTAAGATTATGTAAAGCCGATGGGTAAAATGAAATGGCATTAGAATGAAATCAAGCAAAAGAAAGTGTTGAAGGTCTGAGAGAGAGATTTTGGTGAGAAATCGTGTGTACTCAGGTGCCTCCCTCTCCTCCAACACATTCATGGGCTTGCTCATCTGACCAGCAAAGCCCCCTCTGATCGCTAACTCGTCAGCCGAACGTGGGGCCAAGACATCATGGATCCTGCCCCTAGTAGGCCCAGTGATCATGATTATGCTTTTCTTTGTTTCTGCACCCTGTTGTCTCTGCTTTATCCAGGCAAAGCTCTCTGACATGAGCCTTCACTCTCCCAGACCCGGGAAAGCCATTCCTGTAATTGACAGATGAGCAACAGGGCATTGCTCTAGGGGTTCTGGGCCAACCTGGGCTGTCCAGCGACCAGTTGCTTATTTCTCTAAACAAATGGATCCCACTGTAAGAGGATGGCAGGCCCACCTGTGCACACTTGTGGCAGCTGCTCGTCTCGCTAGACAGGCCTTAAAACCCACACTGGGCCAACCTGTACATGTTAGTTCTCCACATTGGCTCCACGACCAACTCATTTACCAGGCTCTCTCCCCTCCATCACCCTCTTGTCTGTTAGATTTCTACTCTTTGTCAAAGACCCTCTCATCTCCCTCTCTCAATCCACGACTCTCCAACCTGCTAGGCCTCATGGGTGTTCCACTCCCCAATGCAGATAACACCCCTTCTTACTATGGTGGACACCATCACCTGTCGGACAGTGGACCTGCCTTTATCTCAAAGATTACTCCACAGGTCTCCTCCCTGGGCATCACCTGGAATCTACACATTCCCTCCCGACCGCAATCCTCTGGTAAGGTAGAACAGGTAAATGATCTGACCAGAGACCACCTAACCAAACTCCACTGAGCTGGGGAAATCCTGTGTGGAGCTGCTCCCACTGGCTTTAATGCACCTCTGAGTCACCCCTTGTGGCCCCTTGTTCCTGACCCTCTTTGAACGGATGTATGGCAGACCTCCTCTTACTAACCATGAGCTCCCCGTCCAAACTATACTGTTGGCTGGTTATTTCCCATACTGCTCTTTGCTCAGACAGCTGCTCCAAGAACATGCAGACAGTTGTCTGCCACAACCTGTGCCTCCGTCCCATGATGCACCTGTCAACCTGCTGTGTCTTAGAGACCAGGTTCTTCTGAAAGCCATCACTCCAAAATCACTTCCGCCAAAGTGGATGGGTCCACACACCATCATCCTGACTACACCAATGGCTGTCAAGGTCTTGGGCAACAAGTCTTGGGGTCAGCTTTGCAGGGTCAAACCGGTCCCTGTGGACAAGCATTATGTATGCGAGTGCTGGGCCCAACTGGGGTATGCATCACTGCGCCCCTGGTCCAGGTTCCACTCAGCCTACAGAGCAGAGGCCCTCTGACTGTCTCTCCTCTGTTTCTAATCCCATCACTTCAAGCCACATCCCATTCTTCTGTCTATGCCTAGAGATTCCAGATCAGCACAGCCTCAGGCAAGGGATTAGCACTCCCAGGGCCTCTGATCCTAACCTTATTTTTTTCTCTTTGCCCCATGCTTACTGCATTTCATCCAACACCGGATCCAGGACCTGCCCCGTAGCACCTTTAACCAACTCCTCCACCCATATCCTCGTGTCCCTGCAAAGACCGTCTCATAACCAGGCCTGATCCCCATTCTGGTCTTTGCCCCCGTCCAGCAGGAAGTAGCCAAAGAAAGAACCGTCACCCCTTTTTCCTATCAACAAAAGGCTGGTATGAAAGGTCGATGCAGGGGCCAGGAATGGGGAAGCCCACATACAAACAATAAGATGGCCCTAACACCAGTACCCCTGATTCCATCAAACTTAAACTGAAGCCATAAGCAGGAGAAAACAACTCGGCTCCATGAAAAAACAACTTTGTTCCCCCTAAGCCTGTTTCCCCCGCTACCAACCCAGTTTTCCTGCCTAATGTCTCCTCACCCTATGAAATGACATCTCCCCCCACAACGGGCGTGACTTCAGGGACAACCAACTTTGGGTCAGCAAAGCTCGCCTGGGGGCACAATGAGTTTTCCCTTCCTTTGAGAAAGTTTAGCCTGGCTCCCCTTTTCTTTGCCACACCAAACATTCATCTTGGTGCCCGAAACCCAGAAGGCTGTGTTCCCTGGCGCCGGGGCCGCCTCCCTGTCCCTGGGACTCTCCTCTCGATTGTAGATGCCGCACATCCACCACAGGCCTTGATCCTTGGGGGTGAGTCACCTGCCTGACCCTCCTTCCTGGGAGGCCCTCATCCCTGGTTACCCGGCTCCTCTCCTCACCCCCATCCTGGTTGACTGTTCCATAAACCGCAGGCCTATGCCAGCCAACCCCCATTGCTCCTGGTTCTGGATTTGGGGACGCTCGTCCAGCCCAGTTGTCCCAGTCCGGGTGTCAACCGAGCGGTGGAGATGTCCCCCTCGCTGGCCTGCCACCATTCCAAAGGCCAGGACCGTGTCATGGGATGCCGCGATTCGGGTCCTGTGCCCCCTAATGTCAGATGAGGTCATGGGAAACTCCGTTCCTGAGTCTGTACTCCCATTCGTTTGGGAGAGGAGCCGACTTAGCCATTGGGTCCTCACATTCCAAGCTGAGCCCAGCCATCCCTCTGGGACGCCGTCTCTCAAACCTTGATCCCCTGGGGCTCAGGCCAGATCTGTGCCTCAGCGTCTAGTCTTCTCCTGCAACACTGCCCAGCCTCAGTGCCCAATGGACAATGGCTCTCATTGGCCAGAACAGGGCGCTTTCCATTTCACGGTCCTTACAGACCTGAACAGTTTCTGGTCATTGCAATGGAACATGGTCAGAGATCCCTCATGTCCAGGCTTGCTTTCTCGTGCGCTCCAGTCCCTCCCTCCTGAAAACCAGTTCTACTTCCCAAGTCTCGAGACTCTTCTCACTCATCACCCTCTCCAGACCCCTCTTCTGCATTCTCTTATCATCTAGATGTTCAGTCTTCACCTCCTTCAGCTTCCCAGGCCCGGCCCCCCTTCCACCTCCCAGCCACCACACCTGCTCTCACAGTCGTCCTCTATGTCCCCTTAGGCAGGTTGCGGGGACCGAAGGAGTAGGTGGAGTCCACGATCCTTTCCCTCTGTCTGATCTCTCCCAGATTGAAAAGTGTCTCGGCTCATTCACTAACAATCCCACTACCTACACCAAAGAATTTCGTTATCTTACCAAGGTTACACCTAAGGTTACACCTATAACCTTCAGTGTCATGATTACACGTTATCCTCTCTTCCACCCTGACCTCTAATCAAAGAGAACGTGTTTTTCAGTCTGCTCGAGGCCACACAGATCAGGTCCACTTCACTGACACAACCATGCCCTCGGACCCTGAAGCAGGTCCCCGCCAGGAGCCTGGCTGGGAATACCAGACTGACACTGATGCGGGTCGCGGGGGCAGGGCTTGCTGAGACGCTTCATTCCCTGCCTCTTAGCTGGGCTCCAAGAAGCAGCCGGTCTCCAAGGCAGTTAATTTTGACAAGCTGCGGGAGATCACCCAGTTCCACCCTGTACGGAGGAGAACAGGGACTACAAACAGCTATGAAGTGCATGTGGCTGCTAGATCCGTTCATAAACCTACCCGGGATGGGTTGGTTGCATTACCACTGGCATAGACGGCAGGACGGTTCAAAGCAGGATGGCTCTACGCAGACAAAACCCTTTGGAACCTGAGGAGGGATTGCCAGGTGGCCGGCCATGAGCAGATGGTACTCAGTGGCCAACCTCCTCGCCATGTGGGCACCTCCCCAGGAATGGCCAGAGGTAGATGGATCCCCGGGGCAGTTGGAACAGGCCCTGTATGAAATAGAAGAAACCCTGAATGGGTGCAGTGCCCGCGAGGTAACAGGAGCAGTGGGGTGGATGTTTTTCACAGCTCTGCGACAGTCCAAGCAGAAAGAGCAATCTAGAGTCCAGCGAGTATGGGATGAGATGCGGGAAGAGATGTGAAAACTGCAACAATGTTTGAGGATTCTGGAAGCGGAAGTTCAGAGAAACCAACCCACCATTCTGGAGATTCCAGACTCCAGCTCAGACAGGAAGGAGAGGGATGCTGGCCCTTTGCCCGAATCGCAGCTGGTGGTGGCAAACCAACCTGCGACTCCAGAGATGCCAGACCCCTCCTCAGGACAGGAGGAGGGGGAGGCTGGCCCTTTGCCCGAGTCCCAACCGGCGATGGCCAAACAAACTGCAACCCCGGAGATGCCGGACTCCTCTGGAGAGGAGGTGGAGGCTGGTCCCATGCTCTGGCCCACCGAGTGGTGAATCAGAAATAAAGCAGCAGCCACCCATGACCCCAGCGGGGGGCGGGGTCAGGCTGCTGGACCACCACAAATGACAGAATTTACTTCCTATCAACCATACACCCAGGCGGAACTGGTGAACTTGGGCAAACAGTTTCCACCAGAATCCAGGGGAACCCTTGGCAGCCTGTCTGCTACATTTGAGGGGCCTGGGGCTGGATGGGATTATTTGTATGCCACAAGTGATGGAGAGACTGGCCTCCGTGGCTTTACACCCATCCTTGCGACAGAGGCTACAGAACAGCCAGCGGTATGAACAGGGCGACCCCACCCTCCGGGAATGGATAATGGCTGCCATACGGACAGTCCGGCTGATGCAGGAGATGTGCCGGACACAGTAAGTGGATGGGAGACGTACGCCGAGCTGATACAGGTCATTCGGGAATTGGGGATGTGGTAGGCCATGTTTAATGTGAATTCCCCTGGTCCTGATGACGAGTGTTTCACAGCAGGGATGAGAGACTTAGTATTAAAAAATGTCCCCTCATCCTCATTTGGATCCCTCATGGCAGTTCTAGCACCCCGTGTGGGTCGTCAGCTACATGACGTCACAACAATGATAGCCAGCTTGGGCGAAGTTGAGAACCGGCACTCTCAAACTCAGAAGGGAATATGGGTAGTTGTTGAAAAGTGAAAAGGAATGCCAAGGAGGGAAAGGAAGCCTCTTGGCATCACAGAACTTATTAAAATCACCTATAACCAAATGTGGACAGATTTAGTGAGAGCAGGTGTAGATAGCAGTAAAATACATGCACAGCCCAATCTATGTTTGTTGGAATTATGGCAGCAGCTGCAAGAAGACCAGAGGTTCATGCCCATGAGAAGGACTGCTGCTCAGGGGGAGCCTGGAAGCTCCAGGCCTCAGGCACATACCCTGCACCTGGAAGACACTTGCTGCCAAAACCATCCTCGGGTGATGGCCTGATCGCTTTCAAATAGGGTGAGGGCCAAGGAACCTGTCCACAGGGGACGGAGGGGGACCGGAGGCCACATGTGGAGCTTGCCATCCACTGGTCCCCAACTAACATGCAAAGGGTTTTAGCTCTGGCAGACACAGGAGCAGAATGTACTCTGCTCTATGGAAATCCAGAAAGATTTCACGGGTCTATTTGTATTGATGGCTATGGAGGCCAGAGTGTCAAGGTGACAGCAGTGAGACTATCTCTGGGGATTGGGGGATTACCCCCCAAAAGAGTATAAAGTATATGTATCGCCCGTCCTGGAGTACATCCTGGGGGTGGAAGTACTACGTGGCTTATGGCTAGAGACCACAGACAGAGAGTTTCACTTTAGAGTGCATGTGGTAAAGGCAGTGGTGAGAGGACACGCTAAGCATCTGCCCACACAACTGCCAGTCCCTAGGGGAGTGACTAATACCAAGCAATATCAGTTGCCCGGAGGCTACAAGGAAATTACGGGCACAATATCAGAACTGGAGAAAGGGGGCATTGTGCGTACTTTCCACAGCCCCGACAATTCACCGGTGTGGCCAGTTAAGAAGCCCGATGGCTCTTGGTGCATGAGGGTAGATTATCATGAGTTAAATAAGCTAGTTCCCACCTTGCATGCTGCAGTGCCTTAGGCAGCAGATTTTGTGGATCATCTGCTGGTGCCAATGAATGTCTGGTGCCAATGAATGGCACCAATGCTGGTGCCAATGAATGTCTTTTGCCACTAGGTTGCTACATCGTCTGGACTAACTTGTGTTCTGTTGTATTTTGTTATAGTGTGATGTATACTATTCACTTTTCTGGGCCATGGTTGCATTGTTTACGTTTGCTAAGAAACAAAATTGTATATATGCAGATGGTCTGGCAGAAAACCCTGAGGTGGTGGATTGTAGGGTAAGTTAAAAAGCATCAGGATTTTCTGCCCTCCCGCCATTAGGAGAGATGACGGATCCCTGCGGGCCTGAATGCAGGCCTGATGGTGGCACCTGGAGTAGGGTGGGGGTGCGGTGTCGAGGGTGGAGGAGAGCAGTGGGGGGTGCGTTGTCGAGGGTGGAGGAGAGCAGTGGAGTGTGCGGAGGAGAACGGCAACTACAAACAAGGGCGAGGAGCATGTGGCTGCTAGAACCGTTCATAAACCCACCTGGAATGGGTTGGTTGTGTTACAGCGGGGTCCTGGGGTTCACTCTGAGAAAGGTGTCAGTGCTCCCCTGTCAGTGGCATGCGGCGAGTTTCCCAGGCGAGTTTCTCCACAAGACAGAGACGGTAGTTATATTTAAAGAACAGGTTTATTAGGGAAAGGGAAGGGGGCAGGTTTTGCTGAGAGAGGCCTGCATGGTTGCAGGCCGGCGGCCTTGACAGGTCATAGGCGGGCAGGAAGCTGCTGCCTTGCAGAGGGAGAGTTGGTAAGAAGAGGAACCTACACAGTCCCAGGTGGGTAGAGGGAGTGCTGCCCAGAACCACTTCAGAGACTTTACCGACACAGTCCTCTTCTGTTTGGGGGGGTCACTCCCTGTGAGCCGTCAGTTGGTTGCTGTTTTTGGATAACCACGCAGAATCCAAGAGGGACCGGAGGTACCAGGATCGGGAGTGGAGATTCCAGGATGGGCCCAATCTCCAAATCTTTCCCGTCAGGTCTGTGCTCCACTCCCTAGAGCATCTGATACTGCTTGGGTTTCATGCCTTGTGATATGGCCCTGGTGCCTAAGGGTCACGACCTCTACAGCTGAGTTAATGGTCATGCTATTTCCCTCTATCCCTACCTCCTTGTGAGTCAGGTTCTGGTGTCAGGGTACCTCCTTTCCAGTCTTTCTATTCTGTCTGCCATTAAGGCATTCCTATTATATTTTGTGAGGAGGGGAAGTTGGCTCCCGAATGCTGGGTGAGTACGGAGTAAGTGGCTCCTATAGCAATCAGAAAATTAATATCTTACCTGTGACATCCAGGGTTACCCTAGGCTTAACCACAGAGACCATGTCATTGGGGACCTGGTGACATCCTTGGGCCCTATCACTTGTCATCCAGGAGGTGTCAGTATCAGTCTACTACAGGGCAGGGAGAGCGGCACCACAGACCACCCAAAGCTGCTTGCTCTAAATAGGTTCTGCCATCTGCCACATCGACACAAAACATTTAAGACTTTAATGGAAAGGAACTTTACCACAATTAGTAAACAATACAGAAAAGACAAAGAATCTGTTAGAGGTCAGGGAGAAGGGCAGCCCAGACACCACAAACCTGCCTGCTCTAACTAGGTTCTGCCATCTGCCGCATCAACAGAAAACATATGAGACTTAAATGAAAAGGAACGTTAATACAATTAGTAAACAATGCAGGAAAGGTAAAGAGTATATTTTCTAAATCAAGCATCCAAAGTTACCTGTCCCCTTGTGGGGAAAAGTCCACCCAAACAGGATTGGCCTAGAGCAAGGCCTGAAAGCCTGTCTCAAGTCTAAAGCGCCTTCCAGTGGGGACCCACAGAAAAGGATCAGAAACAACCAGACAAGTCTGGGAGGAAAAGAGCAAAATCAAAATCAAGACAAAAACCACCATTGTCACCTCCCCACAGGTCTCTCACCCATGCTGTTGTCACCCAGTCCACGACCAAAAGGCAAGTACAGTTTCTGCACGTGTCTCTCGGCTCCATGTGCCTCCTCCAGGTCTCCTTCTGGCTTCATCCTGCTTCTTTCCTTCTCAGTCTCCACTGCAGCTTCTTCTCTCCCTTCTCAGCTCCCTCCTCTCCCTTCCTTTGGGTTGGCAGAGAACCTGGAACTTCCCCTTTACCTGGGGACCACCCTATTATCATGGATAACTGTACGGAAACACATATTTTAACTGTCTTAATTTGTTTAGGTGAGATGTCATTTAATTTTAGTTTTCTTATACTAAGAAGCAAAATATAAACCTGCAAGCTCAACAATATTTAGAGAAAGTGATATTGTTTAACAAATTCTCATTCTTAAACTTAATAAGACCTTAGTTTTACATGAAATTTGGCCACCATTTAAATAATGATGAAAGAAAAAAATTAAGGGAGAGATACCAATTGTAACTGTTAGTTTTTCTTAGGACTGGAATTTTAAATTAATTTTTGAGTTGCAAATTCTAACATCCCAAAAACCAAATTTCTTTCTTAGGCAAGTACTAGATAGATGGATGAAAACGAAGAAAAATAAGAGAGACTTAATATCATATACATTTCCTACATACCTGTGAGGAACACAGTGTTGCTGAGGAACTTGCCCACGAGGCTAATTTTTGCTAGGACAAGGGGAAAGAAAGAAGTCAATCTGGGATTTTTCTGGAAAAGAATTTTATCAGAGATTTAGGTGTAATCATCAAAATGCAAACTTATCTTTTTTGATGTAGACTAGGTCAATTACTCTTTTTTTTTCATGAATACTATGTGCTTCCTTTTCAAAATAAAGACAATTCAACATTAAATTTTGATACTCAATATGAAAAATGTAATGCTTGCATGCTTCAAATTCAGCCATTAAATTTTGATCTAGTTTTTGATTACCAAAATCTTAAATCCTGATCTCAAAATTGGGGATTTTTTATTAGACTTTATATGGGTGTCATTTATAACTAATACTCCTAAGGCATCAGACAGTGATAGAAATGGATATTTTTGGATTCTTTTTTTAAAACGTTGGTCATGTGCATTAGTTTTAAAAAGTAGTTATTTTTTTTAAAGGTAGTTATTCTATCTGTGAAAATACTGAGACATATTTATTGATGAAAAATAGAAACTGTTTTTACTAATTCCTTTGGAGAAAATATTTCTCAAAATTGTATATTTTTTATTTAATTTTTTAAAAATATTTATTTATTTATTTATATATGAACCAGGGTACAGGCCAATTGCCAGGGAGGGCAATTTATATTTTTTCACCAAATTGCCTTGAGTGCCCTTATTTTTTTTAATATATTTTGGTGCTCCTTCGTTTGGTGAGTATATGTTAATGAGTGTTATTTCTTCTTGAAGTATTGTCCACTTGATCATAATGTGGTGACCATTCGGGTCTGTTTTTATCTTTTGAAGTTTGAAATCTGTTTTATCTGATATAAGTATAGCTGTTCCTGCTTTCTCTTTTGGTCCATTTGCTTGTAGGATTGTTTTCCATCCTTTAACTTTGAGTCTATTTTTATCTTTTGTAGCTAGATGTGTTTCCTGGAGACAGCAAAAGGTTGGGTTTTATTTCGTAATCCAGGCTGTAACTCTGTGTCTTTTTATTGAAGAGTTTAGTGCATTTACATTTAGAGTTAATATTGATATGTTAGCATCTGTATTTGCCATTGTGTTTGTCTTTCCTTTGATTTTATTTATTTATTCTTTTAATAACTTTTTTTTGGCCTTCTTTTATTGTTATTCGTCCCTCTGATGTTCTGGCTTTAGGATTACTTGTAGTATTTTTTGGAGTGGGGGTTTAGTCATAATGAAATTCCGGAGTTTCTGTTAGTCTGGGAAGGTCCTTATTCTTTCTTCATAGAGGAAGGAGAGCTTTGCGGGATAGAGTATTCCTGGTTGGCATCTGTTTTCTTGGAGTCTGTTGACTATGTCCCTCCATTCTCTCCCTGCCCGGAGTGTTTCTTCGGAGAAGACTGATGTCAGCCTGATTGTTTTTTCCTTTGAATGTTATCTGTTTCTTCCCTCTTGTCAGCTTCATTATTTTTTCCTTGTCCTAGATTCTTGGGTGATTTACTATTATGTGTCTTGCTGTATTTTTCCTTTTGTCGTGGAAGTTTGGTGTTCTTCTTCCTTCTGGTATATCAATTTTCAGCTCCTTCTTCACATTTGGGAAGTTCTCTTCAATTATCTCCTGGAATATTTTCTCTGTTCCTACATCTCTCTCCTCTCCTTCTGGTATTCCTATAACTCTTATATTTTGTTTCCTCATGGAGTCAGATAGTTCCCGAAGTCTTTCTATGTTCTTTTTCCTTCGTACTTCTCTTTCCTTTTCTATTTTGGTTCTTTTTATTTCTGTTTCTTCAAGAGTACTTATTCGTTCTTCCATTTCATCTATTCTGCTTTCATTGCTTTTCCCAGAGTTCTTTAGTTCCTCCATTAATTCTTTGATCTCCTGTGTTTCTTTTGCTTCCCTCTTTAGGGACTCAATTTCATTCTTCTGACCATTGTTTTCACTCTTTAGGGACTCAATTTCCATCTTCTGATCATTGTTTTCCTTTATGAGTTCTGTCATTTTTTTAATCACGGCAATTTTAAATTCTCTTTCTGGAAGTCTCAGAAGTTCTTCCAAGTTACTGTCGTTGCAATCTGGTGAGTGGTTTTCTTTTTGTTGTGTGCTTCTTTCCTGAGGAGTTGTTAGGTTGAGTGTGGTTCTTCTACTCCCTACTGTCTGTTTTCTAATTTATCGTATGCATTGGGACACTGTGTTGCTGGGACTGGCCGGCATCTTGGGTGAGCTCCTCCACTCCCTTCTGTCTCCTCCAGGAGCCAACTGTCTGTTTCAAGCAGTCTTTACTGAAGAAAGGTGCCTGTTCTAAAATGCTGATGTGGGGACACACTCCCCTGTGTGCTTGGTCTGCCCCGGCGGTGGGTTCCCGCTCCCCCTCTGGGTTTGGACTGCAGGCCAGAAGGGCCTGGCATGGACGAGCTTCCCCACTCACCTCTGGCTCCTGAGGGAGCCTTCTGCATGCAGTCTTTACTGAAGAAATGTCCCTGTTCTAAAATGGCGATGCTGGACGCACTCCCTGCACGTCCGGTCTCAGGCACACTCTTCTGCATGCCCGGTCTGCCACGGCTGTGGGTGCCAGCTCCCCCTTTGGGCTCAGACTGCTGGTCTGAAGGGGCCTGGGGTGGGCTAACTTCCCAGCTGGCCATGGGCTCCTCCAGGAGCCTTCTGCTGGTCAAGCAGTCTTTTCTGAAGAAAGGTGTTAGTGACTTTTTTTCTGGTCACTAGGTGGCGCCAGAGATCTCTCCTAGAGCCCTTGGGGAGCTGTGTTTTTCACCCCGTGGGACAGGGAACAGAGTGGGAATGGTAGGGAAAACCTCAATGGCTTTGGGGTGCTGTGTCTGCCTTGTGCCCCATCGACGTGGAGGGCCCACACCCCGAATTTCATGCCCCGGGTCTCAGTTCCAAAGCCCTCAGGTCCAGGACGTGGGCTGTAGCCCAGTTCAGTGGCCCCAGGAATGGCGCCTTTTGCCCCCTGCTCCTGTGTCTGGGCACCTGGTTTCTGATTACTCAGTGAGGGACTTTCATCTCAGTGAGGGCCCCCAGGTGTCTACCCGCAAGCCTAGGTCGCAGGCGCGGGACCTGGGCAGCCGCGATCCTGATCCACATTTGCTTTTCAAGCGCACCGCTTTTTTGAGCGATCCTGATCTGCATTTGCTTTTCCAGCACTCTGCTTCTCTGAGCAAGCTTACCGGCCAGCCCAGGGCTGTGTGCAGGTCTCCAGAGTCTTTGTTGTTCTCTAATGGTGCCTGGAGCCGTTCGCTCACCACCTTGGTGAAACCTGCAGGGTTCTCCACAGCTCCCATTCACGGGGTGTGGTGGCTGAAGTATTACCTTTCCACTCCCAGTCCCACTTGCTGCGTAGTTTGTTCTTGTTGTTTGTTTTAGTTTGTCTTTTTTCCTCCTCTCTGTTGGTTGGAGAGTGCCGACTTTGTGGGTGGGTTGGGGGGCAGGGTTCTACGCTTTCCTCCCTTCTAGTCCTCTTTTATGGCAACTTTCGTCTTCGGGTAGTTTGCTGGAGTTGTCCATTTATCTTCCGTGCCCCAGTTCTCATTGGGACCTGCCACTTTTCCATCCTATTAACTTTTTTTTTTAATGGGAGATCTTACTCACAGCATCTCCTTGCCGCCATTTTGCTCCGCCCTCCTATTTATTTATACATGAACCAGGGTACAGACCAGTTGCCAGGGAGGGTGAGAGGATTCACCAGAGACAGAGTGGCAGACTGACTGTAGGCCAAATGGTTTCCAGGCTTTTCTGCCCTCCCACCATCAGGACTGCCCTGCCTGACGGGGCACCTGCAGTTGTTACATTGTAGCAAACTATCTTCATTACTTCTGTGGGCCATGAGAGGAGTCCTGAGAGATAGTCACCAAGAGAAGCAGAATCAGGAGAGAGGAGAGAGACAAAGAGACAGAAAGAGAGAGAAGGGGAGAAAAGAATCCAGAGAAGCCCAGAGTGAAGACTTAGGGCTTGGAGGCCTGCCGGCCTCTTGGCCCCCTGGCACCCCAGCCTGCCATGTACCTGGTTGCTGCAATGCATGTAAAGCACAATAGAAGCCTGAGAAAGCCACTGAGGACTCCAAGACTCTCCTTACCCTGTCTGCCAGATCAGAGAACCTGCACTCTCCTTTACCCTGTCTGCCAGATCAGAGAACCTGCACTGTGCTGTGCCTATCCTGCCACTACACTGCTGAGGGGCACAGCAGGCGCCACAGGAGAGGTCTGCAGTGCCATGTGGGACCCTCGTTAGCCAGCCGGGATCGAACTGGCACTGCAGAGGCTGTGGACAGCTTCACAACACTATGCTCAAACGACTGGGCCACTAGGGGAGGTCCTCATATTTATATTTTTAAGAGTGACTTGTTGGCTTTAACTTTTTTTTTTATGTACCATGAGGTATATAGGAGAAGAGACACATTAAGATCTTATTTTATAGTTCGCTTATTCCTGGACTCTCACTAGATCTGATTTTGGGGCCTCCCCGGTGGCACAGCAGTTGAGCACTGGGTTGCGTGGCTGGCTGGTTCGATTCCCGGCTGCCATTTGATGGTCCCACATGGCGTTCAGACCTCTCCTGCCACCCGCTGCTCCCCTCAGCAGTATACTTGGTTCCTCTGCCTGCTCTGCTCTCCCCTCTGGCTCTGGTGAAATCTCTCACCCTCCTGTGCTTCTGACTGTACCCAGTGCTTATATAAATAAATAAATAAATAAATAAATCTTTAAAAAAAATAAATCTTAGGTTTGGAATTTAACTCGGAAGAGCTGAATTTTCACTCTATAGTTTTAGCAGGCTAAGTAGTTTTAACAAAATTTTACATAGACCCGATAAGCAATTTGGAAGTTTTCTCAACCATTAAGTGTCCTGTATAGATTATTAGAAGTCCAAAATAACTTAGCAATTTTTTACAATAAACAGTCAGATTTTAAGATTAGGAAAACACAGAGAAATAGAAATTTATACCCATAGTATTTGTAGTGTAGTTAGTATTGCTAGTAAAGAGAGTGAAGTTAGTATTGCTGTGAGTTAAGTTAGCATTGTCAGTATTTAGTGAGGTTTAGTGAATACTTGAGTACTATTAGTACTAGTACATTTATTAATATCATAGGAGAGTCAGTTGTCAGTGTAGGTAGCGCAAGGGCAGTGAGCGCAGTCAGGGCTGGTGAGTGCTGACCCGAGAGGGAAAAGTCAGGCTGGCAGACTTCGGAATCAGCGTCCAGGGCTTCAACCGGGCGATGAGCATGTGCTGCTCTCGCCCAGAACACAGGGACCCCGTGGTCTACCTTGGCCAGAGGTTCAAAGGCCCCAAGGTGGATGTGTGGAGCCTGGGCATCATGCCCTACCAAATGGTGACCGGCGCACTGCCCTTCAGGGGGCCCAGCCTCAGGGCGATCACGGAGCGCGTCCTCGGTGGGAACGTCCACCTGACCTCCTACCTCATGGTCCAGGGCCGGGACCTGCTGGCCAAAATGCTGGCATGGGACCCCTGGAGGCTCCGCCCCCTGGAGAGCATCCAGCTGCATGCCTGGGTAGCAGAAACGAGCAAGGGACTCCTGCCTTTCAGCGAGCCGTCACTCTGCCCCCAGGACCCAGCCATAACCAAAGGAATGGAGTGCCTGGGCTACCAGAGGCAGGAAATTCGGGAGGCCATTGACGCTAACAAGTACGACGAGGTCATGACCACCTACCTGATCCTCCGCTCCAGGAAGCAGGCGGGGGAGGAGGACTATGAGGAGGAGGAGCAGCCGAGGCGCGTCACTTTCCAGGTGCCGAAGTGCGTCAACTTCCGAGAGCCTGGTGACCCGAGGTTTCGGGGAATACCCCAAGCCAGTTATCCTGCGAAAGCACCCAGTGCAAAAGAGTGGAAAGGATGCCCACCCGCCCCCATCCTGCATCCTGAGGTTTTGGGGAATACCCGAAGGCTGGGGATCCTGCGAAAGCTGGAAGTCCAAAAGAGGGGAAAGGATGCCACCCCAGGCAACAGGGTCATCTCCGCCAGGTCCCTGAGCTGGAGGACGCCCAGAAGCACACCACCGCCACAGGGCCAGGTCACCTTGCCGGGGACCAGCCTCCAACAAAACATCTTGTCAGGGGTTCCTGAAAGGATGAGACGGCCTAGGCGAAAACGAAAGAACTGAAAACTTAAGGGCTGAGGGGAAGGGAATGAGGAGACACCAACACTTGGTGAGGTGTTAGTATCTTCTGCCGAGAGACTCAGCAGGTCTTTATTTATTCATTATTAGTAATAATAATAAGAAAATACATTATCAAGTGTAAAGCATAAACAATTAGTATATTATGTTTCCCATAGACTACTGGCCCCTACAGGTCTCAGGTAGACGGCAGCTCTCAAGGTTAACAGATAATAAACCAAACCTAACATTAAAGCTACTTATTTTTTCATTTAGACAATTATTAAAAACAGTGAATAACCACCAGTGCATCCCTATCAGCTAAAGCCTAAACATCAAAGGACTATTCTATTCACATGACCTTCAGCCGGAGACCAGCTGCTGTTCAGCTATCAGAACTTTTTTTACCTAGAAACTCCTTAACTCAAATAGCTTTATATTAAAAACTTTCCCAAGAAACTTCAAGAGAAAACAAAATAGAAGGACCTGCTATGATTATTGTATTGTAATGCTTGTCAGGCATGCTCAATAAGTTGTCTTCCATTGTCAAGTAGGCCAAATTGTTTAATAATTAGTTTTTAATTTTCCATGCCGTTTATTTGCAATATACTGATGCATATAATATAGTGCCTAATGTACTTTTTTGGGAAATTTTTTCTTATTTATGACCAAGAACAAAAAGTGAAGGAATGTTAGATCTTCAACCTCACGGTGTGAGGCACAAGGAATCTTCAGCCCCACGGTGTGAGGCCCTTTAGCTTCGGCCCCACGGTGTGAGGGCCTTTGGCTTCGGCCCCACGGTGTGAGGCCCTTTGGGCTTCGCTGCTTGCCAGTGTCTTATCTGGCTGGGGCATCAAGGCCTCCTGCAGCACCTCCCCCTTTTTTGTTTTTGGCCATCATTTGCATAGTTTGCAACTCAACACGTGTCTGATTGATAGCACGGAAAAGCAATTTAATAAACAATGGGAAGAGTATCAATATAATTATGGTGACAAGCAAAACAACACCTAAAGTAATAAATGATGGGAACCAGGCGGCCTTAGTGGTATAATATTGCAAGGAAGCCAGGAAGGAAGCAGCAACTTCTGCAGGTGTGGAGGAGGGGGCATGAGCTAAACTAATTGCCTTAATATCTTTCTGCAGAGCAGTAAGGTCCAGGGAAACGTTTGTATTATTCCAAACACCCAGTAAATGATTTTTGACATTATTCCAAGAAACAGAAGAAGAGTTATAAACATGCGGAGTGACACAAATCCATTTGTAATCAGAATGACATTTGGTAGTCAAATGCGTTTTTATGTGTTGAATTTGATTGCCAATATGTAAAAGTGATTCCTCAAGAACATTTAAATGAGCTTCAAACTTATTATCAATGTGGTCTTGGATAATCAAAGCATGTGTGATGTTACGAGACAAATCATTAATATGGGAGGCAGTATGAACTTGTTGCACGAGAGCAGTAGTAGAAACAGCAACAGAACTAATAATAGCAATAAGTGCCGTAATACCCAGTATAAGTGCCGCTACAAACCTTTTGGAGTGACGCAGTCCCTGTCCCACAAGCTGAAGAGTATACAGTCCAATGTCATCATACCACGGCTGTTGTAAGCTTACAGGGAGCATGACATAAGGAGGTTGATGTAAGATAACAAAAGTAGCTTTAGACAATGAGCCAACAGAAGTAATACAGTTGGTGAGAATACAGCCAGTACAATTAACATGAAAAGTATGGTGATAATAAGTAATGGTTAAATGTCCGGGGCCCTCAATGAGGAGGGCATGAGGGGGGCCCACACAAGCCCGCACGGTGACAACATGAATAGAATGTCCAGGTCGGCGAAAAAGCACAGGTGAAGTGGCGGCAAGGAGGCGAAATAAGTCCGGGTATGCACGGGAACCATTCGAAGTGTTGATGATGTAGGTGGGAGTAATCCATCCCGCTGAATACCATCGAGTGATAGGTTCAAGGGGTGGGATGAGGCGATTCGACCGGTTGTAGATGAGCGCATCCTGCAGAAGAAACCTATAATCCTTGGGGACATTAGTGGCAGATGTAACTGCTCCAAAAACTGAAAAATCATAAATAGAAAGATTAGTCTGGTAAGGCTGGTAACGAATTCCTGCAGAGGGAAACCCACAATTATGCCAGGTGGGAAATCTGTGATTTGTGTTAATAATATTTTGGGAATTATCTGAGTTATAAATTGAACAGGCTGGGAGAGTGGAGGATACTGAAACTCGAGCTATGTTTTCATTAGTGCTGTGAGGACCAAGGAGAGATATAAGCAGTACCCATAAATTACGGTTAAGTCCGGAGGAGGAAGGCTTTGAAGTTACTGTCAAAAAATATTTATTGTTAATAGGTAGGCAGCCAGGTAGTTGAGACTTCATATAGATAGGATTGGATGTAAAACACATAGGAGGCGAATCCATGCGTCCCTGAAAAGAAAAGTTATTAGTGCTTTTAAATAAAACAAAAGAGTCTGAATCTCCACCTAGTAAATCAGAATAATTAGTGAACACACGGGGAAAGGGAAATCCCCAAGGAGTGGGATGGAAAAAAGGGGGGATCTGGGATGTAAGCCCAATAGGAAACAGAAGGCATGAGAGAAGCAGGAGAAGCTGGTGATATGCTATATGAGAAGATTGCTAGCACGGCAAGGAACATAATCTTTGGGGTGATGCGCGCATTTTGCTGCATAAGTAGCTGTTCAGAATTAGAGGCTAGTTTTTTGAGCAAATTCCAATTGTCATGATGAGACGTCTTACGAACCCGAAGGTGGTGCAGGGAAGAGGACAATCTTCCAACAGGGGATCTGGAGCGATGACATCTTGGAGGAGGTGGGTGGTGTCCCAGAGGGCTGCACCTACGCATCTTGGAGCATCGGTTGTTTGACGGGGGGCGTGTCGGTGAAGGCTTTTGACACATGATGTTGGATCAGTCTGTCAGGAATCCAAATCGGGCTGTCGGAATCCTGTGGAAAGATACAAGCATAGCCTCTCCCATTTGCTAATAACACATCAGGGCCTTTTCATATTCCGGAATGGAGATCTTTTCACAGAACTTGAGGTTTAGGGGCCAGTTGGTCAGGATCCCAATGTCTATTAATTGGTGACATCCCTTGAGAATTACAATTTAAATAATTGATGAAAAACATTGCATGAGTTAAAATATGATGAGCCGAACTATGTTTAAAATCAGATTGTTGTAGTTTATATATCTGAGACTTTAAAGTCTGGTGGGCTCTTTTAACAATAGCTTGCCCTTGTGGATTATAAGGAATTCCTGTAGAATGAGCAATTTGAAATGAAGCACAAAATTTCTTAAAGGCAGAGGATGTATATACAGGATCATTGTCAGTTTTAATAGCACGAGGTTTGCCTGCGTAGGCAAAACAAAACATTAGATGTTGAGAGACATCTTTAAAAGCTTTTTCTGTCTGGGCAGTAGCCATAATAACATGAGAAAATGTATCTATGGAAACATGGACAAAACTGAGTCTCCCAAAACTAGTAACATGAGTGACATCCATTTGCCAGAGATCATTTGGTCTGAGGCCTCGTGGGTTCACCCCCATCGGAAGTGAAGGGTGAGTGGTGGGGCAAACCGAGCATTTGCAAACAATTTCCCGGGCTGTTTCTCGAGTTAGATGAAATTGTTTCCGCAATGAAGCGGCATTTTGGTGATGAAGGGCATGATCATTAATTGCCTCCTGTACTGTGAATACTGCTGCTTGAGTCAACAAATCGGCCAGTTCATTCCCACGAGCTAGAGGACCTGGTAATTTAGAATGACCACGAATATGGCCAACATACACTCTGGATGTTCTAGATCTTATTAAAGTTTGCAGCTCCAATAGCTGTGGAACAATGGTAGTTTTAGCATCAGCAATTACAGCAGTCTCAATATCAGGAAATAATCTGGTTACATATTGGGAATCAGTAAAAAGGTTAAATGGCTGATTTTGTAAAATTTTAAATACTGTGAGAACTGCAAATAATTTAGTTTTTTGGGCTGAGGTTTCTGTTGTCTGGATGGACTCTGGTTTGTCATTGATAACGAAAGCAGCTCTACCGTTGGAGGAGCCATCCATAAACACAAGTGCAGCAGGTTCTGGCAAAGGCACAGCACTAACAATGGTTGGAAAAATAAAAGCCTGTTTCTTAAAGAAATGAAGCACAGGATCGGGAGGCAAATGAAACTTTATTTCACCCGAAAAAGATTGCAGGGCTATTTGTCAATCATCACTTAAACTAAGTAAGTCATTAAGTTGTTCTTTCTTGTAAGGTAAAACAAGAACAGGAAATTCTCGGCCAAAAAGCTCAACGTTCCTATGCCTTCCTTTAACAATTAATGCAGCCACTTGGGAAGCATAGGGACAAGCAACCTTCTTTGTAGTAACTGGTAAATGTAACCATTCCAGTGGCCCCTTTTGCCACAAAACACCTGTTGGTGTGTGTGGGGTGGCCAAAATTATGAACTCCCAAGGCTTAGTATAATCTAGCCGCAACAGTTGTTGATTGTTGAGTGCATCATTGACCTTTTGTAAGGCTAGTGTAGCCTCAGGTGTTAATTGTCTAGGGGAGTTAGGATTAGAATCACCTTTTAATACATCAAACAGTGGACGTAAATCAGCAGTGGTCAGCTGCAGATGAGCTCTTATCCAATTTATGTCTCCAAGTAGTTTTTGAAAATCATTTAATGTCTGTAAAGAGTCTGTTCGTAGCTGCAGTTTTTGTGGTGTCACAGTCAAAGAACGAACAATCCTTCCTAAATAATTAATTGGCGGAGAAGTTTGAATTTTTTCTGGTGCCACCACAAGTCCATAACTTTGCAGCAAAGCTACCAGCTGGGCCAAGGCCTGATTTAACAAGTCCACTTGAGCATTACTTATTAAAATATCATCCATATAATGAACACAGTAAATGGAAGGGTACTCATCCCTAAAGGATGACAAAGCCATATCCACAAATTTTTGACATAAAGTAGGACTGTTTTTCATGCCCTGAGAAAGAACTTTTCATTCATATCGTTGAAATGGCCTTTTTAAATTTACTGATGGGACACTAAATGCAAATCTTTTGCAGTCTTGGGGATGTAAAGGGATGGTAAAAAAGCAATCTTGTAAATCAATAACAATAACATGTTCATCTTTAGGGATGGCCACAGGTGATGGCAAACCTGGTTGCAAACATCCCATATCTTGCATAGTGACATTTATTGCTCTTAAGTCCTGTAACAATCTTCATTTTCCTGATTTCTTTTTTATCACAAATATAGGAGTATTCCATGGGCTGGTAGTAGGGCGAATGTGCCCTTTCATCAGTTGTTCTTGAACCAAAGTTGTTACAGCCTGGATTTTATCCTCTGTCAGGGGCCATTGCTCTACCCATACTGGGTCATCATTTTTCCACACAATTGGGTCGGCTGTAACCTCCGCAATGGCCCTCTTTATAAATTTGATCCATATCCCAGGCCTTGTCGTGGCTCTCTCTGAGCAACCTCAATGGGAAATACTCGGCCCTTCAACCTTCTTCCTAAACCTTGATTTGGGTCAAAGCCCATTTGTAACATTTGAGCGGTTACCTTATCATTGGGGCTAAATAGGAGCACTCCCATTTGAGAGAGTATGTCTCTTCCCCACAATGTCATAGGAAGAGATGGGACAACATAAGGTTGAAAAGTCCCGGACACCTCTCCATCATTCCAATTTAAAATTTGAGAACTTTTTGCCACATTTTGTGCTGATCCCAATTCGACCAAAGTAGAAGGCGTAGCCTTTGTGGGCCAGGCATTAGGCCAATCACGCCCTGCTATGCAAGTAACATCAGCACCAGTGTCTAACAATCCTTTAATTGCTTTTCCTTGAATTCTTATAACTTTGGTCGGTCTATTGTCTTTAATTTGTTGGACCCAAAAAGCCATGTCACTGGATTCAAAACTGGAATCACTTTGTGGTTCATTGGATGCAATTTTATTGCCAACTGACACCAGAGGCAGTAAAAGTAATTGAGCAATTTTTTGTCCTGGATGAATTTGTATAGTTTTTATTGGAGGCTCCAGCATAACTTTTATTTTACCAGTAAAATCAGAATTAACAACAACCGGTATTACTTTTATGCCTTGCAGAGACGCAGAACCTCGGCCAAAAACAAGCCCCATTGTACCCGGGGGGGGGGGGTCCCATACACCCCAGTTGTCAACATGGTGTAAGATTGATCAGAAGTTAATATTGCGGCGGAGGTGGAATGCAAGTCCAAGCCCGCTCCGCCTGTGGTCCTGCGGACGAGATCAGAAATTGTTCGCCGCTCTGGTCGTTTAGGTTCCCAATTATTTGAGGGGCCTGGGTCGGGCCCCTTACCCAGTTTTTTGACTGTGAGATGTTTTTTGAAAAAACAGTCGGATTGGTGCCCGCTGTAAACTTTTCATTTGGTGGCAACAATGTACCATTTTTATGATATTTAGACCGACAGTCCTTCATCCAATGAAATCCTTTATTACAACGCGGGCAGATAGTTTTTGGAAGTATCATTTGAGAAGGAATTTCACTATTATTTGTTGCAACAGGCATGTCAGACTGTTGAGGCAAGGCTGGAGGCGGCATAGAGATTACTTTGTTTGGGCAATTTTTACTATAATGTCCTGGCTGTCCGCAAGAAAAACAATTTCCAAAATTTTTGTTTATTTTCCTTTCCTTCTGTTGATCAAGGGAGGTGAACCATTGGCTGCTGGTCTGTCCCTTTAAGGCAGCCGCAATGGCCACACCATGAAGGTATGAGGGTGTCACCTCCGAACAGGTTTGAACATATTTATTAATGTCGCCTGTTCGTACAATGGGTCTTAACAATGCCTGACACGGTGATGAAGCATTTTCAAAAGCCAGCTGTTTAGTTATAATATGAGCCGCCTCAGCATTAGGTATAGTTTTTTGGACAGCATCCATTAACCATGATAAAAAGTTTTGATAAGATTCCTCAGGCCCTTGTTTAATGTTAGCAAGGCCAGAGGTTTTCACTTCACCAGCTGGCAACCAGCTCCATGCAGCAACTGCAGCTTCACGCACGAGATGAAAGACCAGAGGTGGCATACGAATCTGCACATTGTTTTCACACCAATCATCTTGACCCAAAACCATTTCAAGCAGAATTTTATTATTTCTCATTCTCATTTCTTTATCATTATATTTCTTTACCATCCTCCATGCCTCCTCCTCATAATTTGCCTTCCACAACAAATAATCTCCACCAGACAAACTAGATCTAGCCGTCATCTGCCAATCAAGGGGTGTGAGGAAGCAACTGGCCACTGATTCTACGAGTTGCAAGGTATAAGGAGATATAGCCCCGTAATCAGCAGTTGCTCTTTTCAATTCCTTTAAAAGCTCAAAGGGAAGGGGTTCCCATTGAGGCTGCTCATGGTCATTGTCTACATTGAGCACAGGAAAACATCGAAAGGTAAAATCACCTTTTTCTTTTGCTTGTCTCACTGCACCAGCAAAACCAGCTCTAGACATACAAACCAAATCACCAGACAACATTTGTGGCATTGACCTGGACACAGGCTCTGCGTTTTCAAAGGGGTCTGATTGTATATTTGCAGAACAAGGCTTGAGATCAGTCTTAGCTCTAGCCAAATCACTGATATATCTTTTAACAATCTTAGCCAAGTCCGGGCTGGAAATTAAATCAGATTTAGGAATAGATTCATGAAAAGGAGCCGACTCTTCAGTAGAGAGGTCAACTTTGGCTCTAGAATCAATTTTTGACTTTTGAAAAACAATTTCATCATCCGAAGAATCCGAATCACTTTCTTTAATGCAGCTGGCCAATTTTTGTTTTACTTTTGGTTTTGTATTTTTTGCTTTGCCTCCAGCCTGGCTAAAGCAATCTATTTGTTCAGGCAATTGTTTTGTTAATGACGGGCTGTCAGCTGAGGACCCTTTAATGTCCTCCAAGGATAAGGAAGCAGTAGGCTCAGGCAGCTGTAATTCCCTGAGCTTTTTATCTATCTTTTCTAATTCAGACCCTTTATCTAGCATGTCTTGCAACAGACCCCACAATGAAAAGGCATCAATGGGGACCTTCTCTGGACCATGGAGAGTATAATAGGATGTCATTTCCTCTCCTACTTTGGCCCAAGTTTTTGCATCCAGAGTACCGTCCCTTGGAAACCAAGGACAACACATTTCAACAAAATTTAGGAAACTAGCCAATTGTGCATGAGAGGTTTTAAGGCCTCTCTTTGCAAGAGTATACTTAATTATATCAATAGAGTCCTCTTTCCTTAGACTCAGTATGGCCCATAGCTTCTCAACGATAAGACACTCACTCGCCTTATCACGCAATAAGACACTCACTCGCCTTATTACGGTTCTGACTTACTGCTCCCCTCAAACCTGCTTTCTCTAAAGGCGGGTATGCGCCCTACCCTATGGAGCAGATCCTAGCCGTCCCCGCACGGGAAAGAAATCTTACCTTTCAAGTCCCTGCTCCGGGCGCCACTTGCCGGGGACCAGCCTCCGACAAAACGTCTTGTCAGGGGTTCCTGAAAGGATGAGACGGCCTAGGCGAAAACGAAAGAACTGAAAACTTAAGGGCTGAGGGGAAGGGAATGAGGAGACACCAACACTTGGTGAGGTGTTAGTATCTTCTGCCGAGAGACTCAGCAGGTCTTTATTTATTCATTATTAGTAATAATAATAAGAAAATACATTATCAAGTGTAAAGCATAAACAATTAGTATATTATGTTTCCCATAGACTACTGGCCCCTACAGGTCTCAGCTAGACGGCAGCTTTCAAGGTTAACAGATAATAAACCAAACCTAACATTAAAGCTACTTATTTTTTCATTTAGACAATTATTAAAAACAGTGAATAACCACCAGTGCATCCCTATCAGCTAAAGCCTAAGCATCAAAGGACTATTCTATTCACATGACCTTCAGCCGGAGACCAGCTGCTGTTCAGCTATCAGAACTTTTTTTACCTAGAAACTCCTTAACTCAAATAGCTTCATATTAAAAACTTTCCCAAGAAACTTCAAGAGAAAACAAAATAGAAGGACCTACTATGATTATTGTATTGTAATGCTTGTCAGGCATGCTCAATAAGTTGTCTTCCATTATCAAGTAGGCCAAATTGTTTAATAATTAGTTTCTAATTTTCCATGCCGTTTATTTGCAATATACTGATGCATATAATATAGTGCCTAATGTACTTTTTTGGGAAATTTTTTCTTATTTATGACCAAGAACAAAAAGTGAAGGAATGTTAGATCTTCAACCTCACGGTGTGAGGCACAAGGAATCTTCAGCCCCACGGTGTGAGGCCCTTTAGCTTCGGCCCCACGGTGTGAGGCCCTTTGGCTTCGGCCCCACGGTGTGAGGCCCTTTGGGCTTCGCTGCTTGCCAGTGTCTTATCTGGCTGGGGCATCAAGGCCTCCTGCAGCACCCCCTGCTAGAGGACACCCCAAAGGGTAGACCCTCCATGCTAGGCCCAGAGCTGGAGGACGCCTGGGGGGACACCAGCACCTCTGTGGCTGGACCCCAGCAGGAGGATGCCGGGGAGAACAGCAGCACCTCGGTGTCAGTCCTCCAGCTGGAGGACGCTGGGGAGCACAGCAGCACCACTGAGACAGGCCCCCAGCTGGAGAGGGTCCAGGAAAGCAGGGCCAACACAATCTGTCCAGCTCCCTAGCCCTGCAGCAACATCCTAAGATGTCTCCCAAGACGTGGCTGGCCTTCCAGTGCAGTGGCCCCTTCAGCAATCATCAGGGCCAGAGATAGAGTATTAGAAATTATCTTGGAATTTTGCTGCTGCTGTGCAGCATTGGAACTGGAGAGCAACAAAGATTGAAAATAGTGCCATATGCTGGAAGGGATCATGCTCAGCGAAATAAGCCAGAAAGAAAAAGAAAAATACCAGATGGTCTCACTCATAGCAGGAATCTAGAAAACTTAAATAAGGGACCAGGATAATAAATAACTACAAGAAAAAAAAAAAAGAAAATAGCGCCATACCTGGCAGAAGACACCCACCCCCAAAGCACTAGCACTCAGTGGCCATGGGGAACAGGAGTACACCAGGGAAGGTTGAGGCTCTGGAGAGGCCCAGGGGCTGGGCCCAGTCAGAGGGGCCAGGAGCAGCATGAGACTCATAGGACTGCAGCACAGAAGTCTGGGCAGCACAGATGTCCCTGGAGCACAGATGTCCCTGGAGCAGAGCAGGTGAAGGGCCAGGCGGGCAACGAAACTGGTGAAGCACCTGGAGGGGAGAAGAGTGGGTGAGGGGTATGGTGTGGAAGGGTTGGGGAGAGGTGAGCAAGTACAGGACCAGGAGAGGGGTGTGGGGCTGTGTGGGCAGAGCCTCCAGTGGCCCCAGGGCCAGAGGCGGGGAACCTTGGACCTCTCTCGCCCATCTTAGGTTCTGCCCCCTTGGTGGGAGAGACCTGCTGCTCACCCCTGGGCACACGGATGGTGCAGAGGATGCAGGAGCTCTTGCAAAGGCTTGGCCCCAGGTGGTAAAACGTGCAGATTGCAAGGAGCAGATAGAGAGGCTCTTTAGCTCCCCTTAAGAAAGACTCGGGGACCAGTATATTAGAATCCAAACGGGACTCTCCAAGGTGGGCAGAGGTTATTCACAGAGCAGCCCTACTCCACCATGACCTGCTCAGCTGGAAAATCCGCACATCCACCTGCTCCTCGAAGCCTAGGCTATGATCAATCTCAGTCCCCCAGCGAGCACACCTGGGTGTCCAGTGTCCCCTGGGCCGAAGATGCAGCTTGTCATGGAGTACGTGCAGGAGGGATTTTGCAGCTTGGGATTCTTACACAGTGTCAGCCCATCTGGAATTTCTCCTTTTAAAAATCCTCTCCAGATGGCCACCCATCCCTCCTCCTCCCTGGATTCAAACCCCACAGTGTGACCTTAGCCAAATTGGAAACATTAATATCACCCAACAGATGCAGGCTTGGGACACTAGTCTCTGCCAATTAAATCACTGGGTACAGGAACGAAAAGCTACAGGGGCTATCTACCTTAAATTTGTGTTTTTTCATCATTGTTTAGATGGTGTTCAATTCTCTTCTAAAACTAAGGTTTAGCTAAGTCTGGTAAATGCAAGTGAGGTGAGGTATGTGTGTTTGAAAAAAGAAATGTATGGGAGAGGGATATTCTGAAGGGACTTAAGATAATGTAAAGCAGGATGAGTAAAATGAAATGGCATAAGAAAGAAAGCAAATTAAAGTGTTGAATGTCTGAGAGGGAGATTTTGGTGAGAATCCGTGTGTTCTCAGGTGTCTCCCCCTCTTTCAACACATTCATGGGCTTGCTCATCTGACCAGCAAAGCCCCTCTGATCGATACTTTGTCAGCCGAAGCTGGGACCAGTACAACCAAACGTGGACAAGCTCTCCCTTACTGCCATGGATGCTGCCACTAGTAGGCCCAGTGATCATGATTAAGCTTTTCTTTGTTTCTACACCCCTTTTTTTCTGCTTTATCCATACAACGCTCTCTGAGATGAGCCTTCTCTCTCCCAGACCCGGGAAAGCCATTCCTATTATGGACAGATGAGCAACAGGGCATTGCTCTAGGGATTCTGGACCAACCTGGGCCAGTCCAGCAAACAGTTGCTTATTTCTCTAAACAAATGGATCCCACTGTAAGAGGATGGCAGCCCTGCCTGCGTGCACTTGTGGCAGCTGCTTGTCTCGCTAGACAGGCCTTAAAACCCACACTGGGCCAACCTGTAAACGTTAGTTCTTCACCTAGGCTCAAGGACCTGCTCATTCAACAGGCTCTCTCCCCTCCATCACCTTCTTGTCTGTTAGATTCTACTCTCTTTGTCAAAGACCCTCTTATCTCATCTCCCTATCCCAATCCTCGACTCTCCATCCTGCCAGGCCTCACGTTCCACTCCCTAATGCAGATAACACCCTCTTCTTACTATGGTGGACACCATCACCAGTCGGACAATGGACCCACCTTTATCTCAAAGATTACTCCACAGGTCTCCTCCCTGGGCATCACATGGAAACTACACATTCCCTCCGGACCGCAATCCTCTGGTAAGGTAGATCGGGTGAATGGTCTTAACAGAGATCACTTAACCAAACTCTCCACTGATCTGCGTAAATCCTGGGTAGAGCTGCTCACACTGGTTTTAGAGCACTTCCGAGCCACTCACTGTGGCCCCTTGTTCCTGACCCCGCCTTGAACGGATGTATGGCAGACCTCTTCTTACTAACCATGAACTCCCCGTCCAACCAACACATTGGCTAGATATTTTCCATACTTATCTTTGCTCAGACAGCTGCTCCAAGAATACGCAGACTGTTGTCTGCCACAACCTGTGCTTCTGTCCCCTGATGCACCTGTTAACCTGCTCTGCCCTGGAGACCAGATTCTTCTGAAAGCCATCTCTCCAAAACCACTTCCGCCAAAGTGGATGGGTCCACACACGATCATCCTGACTACACCAACGGCTGTCAAGGTCTTGGGCAACACATCCTGGTATCAGCTGTCCAGGGTCAAACTGGTCCCTGTGGACAAGCAGTATGTATGCGGGCACATGGGCCCAACTCAGGTACACATCACTGCGCCCCTGGTCCACATCCCACTCAGCCTATAAAGTAGAGGCCCTCTGATTCACCTTCCTCTGTTTTTGTTTTGTTTTTTTTTTTAAGATTTATTTATGCAAGCACTGGGTACAGTCAGAAGCACAGGAGGGTGAGAGAACTCACCAGAGACAAAGCAAAAAGCAGAACAGGCAGACTTGACGAAGCACATTGCTGAAGGGAGCAGTGGGCGGCAGGAGAGGTCTGCCTGCCTTGTGGGACCCTCGCCTTGAGGCCAGGAATTGAACCGGTGCTGTAGAGGCTGCAGGCAGCTTGGCAATCCAGTGCTCAACCGTCCACCGCTGCACCACCTGAGAGGCTCCTCTCCTTCCTCTCTTTCTAATCCCATCTCTTCAAGCCACTTCCATTTCTTCTGTCTATGCCTGGCAATTTCAGATCAACACAGCCTCGGGCAAAGTATTACCACTCATAGGGCCTCTTATCCTAATCTCCTAATTTTTTTTTTCTTTTTGCCCCATGCTTACTCTGTTTCATCCAACACTGGATCCAAGAACTGTCCCATACCACCTTTAACCAACTCCTTCTCCACCCATATCATCGCGTCCCTGCAAAGACTATCTCATAACCAGCCCTGAGCCCCCACCCTGGTCTTCACCGCTGTCCAGCAGAAAGTAGCCAAAGAAAGAACCATTGGCCCTTTTCAACAAAAGGCTGGCATGAAAGGTTGATGCAGGGACCAGGAATGGGGAAGCCCACATACAAACAACAAGATGGTCCTGACACCAGTACCCCTGATTCCATCAAACCGAAACTGAAGCCATAAGCAGGAGAAAACAATTCGGCTCCATGAAAAAACAACTTATTTCCCCTAAACCTGTTTCTCCGCCCCCCTGCCAACCCAGTTTTCCTGCCTAACCTCTCCTCACCCTATAAAATGACATCTCCCCCCACAACGGGCACGACTTCAGGGAACCCCCCTTCTTGGGACCCTGAAGCTCGCCCGGGGGTGCAATGAATTTTCCCTTCCTTTGAGAAAGTTTAGCTTGGCTCCCCCTTTCTTTACTGAGCCAAACTGTTACAGGGCAACCCTGGTATAAAAAGGGTTGTCTGACTGTTTCCCGATTCTGGTGGAGTGTTTCGGATTCTGGTGGAGTTGCAAGGACATGGCCGGTTCTGAAATGGGAAGAGTTGGGGGTCCTGGAGGGCGGCATCCTGGTGGTGAGATGCTCTGTGAGGATTCAAAGAAGCAGGGCTCAGAGGAGAGGAGACTCGGGGGAATGCCCTGGGTGTGAGGTTTCCAGCTTTGCTCCCCAGAATCCCTCTCTCCAGCCTCTGGATAACAAAACCTGGGGAAACACGAAAGTAGATCGTTTTTTTTCCTTTTACAACCTATTTAGTATTGAGGACATTAAAAATATATAACATTTAATGAATACTGTTAAATTTACAGAAAAGTTGTAAAGATAGTACAGTTCTTATTTATCCCACACCATTTCCACTTTAACATCTTACATGATTTTTTTTGTATTTTTTTACAGCTAATGAAGCAATATTGACACAATTACCAAACTCCGTGCTTAATTTCATTAGTTTTTCCTAATGTACATTTTATGTTCCGTAATCCAAATTGCCTCATTCAGTTACAGCCAGTTCTCTTTGATGTGCCTCTTGCTCACTGTTTCTCTGAATTTGCTTGTTTTTATAACATTGACATTGGTGAGGAGTGATATTTTGGAGAGGTGTTGGGGTCATAGTTGGAGTTCTTGGGTCACGTCTGAGAAAAGTTTCACCAGATTCCCCCTTTCACATACACAGTGAGTATCCCCACAAGACAGAGACTTTTAGTCTCTGCCAAAGAGAAGTTTTATTATTTCCTTTTTTTTAAAAAAAAGGGAAAGAGTCAGAACCCTGCTACCTCCTCCACCCACTGAGTAGGCACTCTCTGACCAACGGAAAGAGGGAAAGAAAAAAACCCAGCAAGAACAAACTACAGATCAAGTGGGACACTGAGTAGAGAGGAACTATTTCAGGCACCTCACCCCACAAATGGGGACTGTGGAGAACGGTGATGAAATCACCACAGAGGTGATCGAGTGGCTCCGGGCGCCATCAGAGGATGACAAGGACTCCACGGAGACCTACAAATAGCCTAAGGCCAGCTGAGGATCACTGGGAAAAAGGAAAGGTCAGCAAGAACAGGTCTCTTGTGCCACCTCATGACCAGAACAAAATCACCAACTAACTGATTCCCTGTTGGAACTAAGTAAATACAGAGGGAGGGAACTGTAAGGGACAGTGCCCAGCAACACAGCATGAACCCTCTGGTAGAGTTTTGGCCTAGTCTCAGTCTGGTGAACAGTTTCCGACATCCCTAGAGGAGCACTCCAAAGAGATGCTCGCCAACACCAGTGGCACAACGTCTCAATGCATAGAACTAAATAGAAAGCAAACAACAGGGAGAAGAAAACATACACAGGGTACGCAAGGCTTCTCATTCTGGCTCAGTCGTACGGAGCACCTAGAACAACTCAGATTTATGGAGACAGACCACCTCCTAGGTTAGTAACAAAACAGTGGATTATTCTTTTGTTCCTTAGTATTCAGCATTATTCTGGCACACATGCACAGCCAAGGTTCTGCATTATCAGATTATTCTGTTCTATCTTCTAATCTAGTTTCTCTCACAGGCCTGGATTCGCTGACACAACATGCTGATCTGTAGGAGGGCCAATCTTCTGACCAGGGCTGATCCATCTTTTAGCCATGCCCAGTCTTTCAGCCATGACCGTGATAGTTTCCTTGCCTCAGCACTTTATGCCATAGGGGTCTCCACATTTCCCCCCTTTTTAAAAAAATATGTATGTTTTTATTCATACAAGAACTGGGGTACAGGCCTGAAGTGTGGGGGAATGAGAGAATTCACCAGAGTGGAGAACAGAACAGGTGGACTAATGGAAATACACTGCTGAGGGGAGCAGCAGGGTGTCTGGAGAGGTCTGCTGTGCCATGTGGGTAACCCCCTGGCTGGAGATCGACTCGTGTTCACTGGCTTTGGACAGCTTCATAGGTTGCGTCTCAACCCCTTGCACCAGCAGGGAGGTCCCCTTTTTTTTTGTTTTGTTTTTTAGTTTAGCCTTGACAATGACTATGGCAGCAACATTCAGTTGTTTTCACTCCCACATGCTTCTTCCTTTACTTTTGTAGAAGAGGATTTAAAGTAACAGATATGCAAAAATAAGGATTAGTGCAAATAACATGAAGATAATTCCCAAAGCTTTTACATAGTTCAGTTTATTTAAATTGGCTAACCCCCATCATTAAATTTACAACGTATTTCCCTCCTACTGCTGATAAGCATTTAACAAATGTCCCCTATGTATTTTGTTGCAAGTGTTGCATCTGCTCAGACATATTTACATTTCCTTGAAATTGTAGCTTAATATGTTTCCATGTAGCCTGATTCTGATTATATACAAATGGAGTTACACAGATGGATGTACAGGTCCAGTCACAGGGCTAAGACAGTTGGGTCTGTACAGTTTTTAGCTGATCTCTTGACAAATTTACCGTCTGTTGTCCTTATAGTTTGTCTCTAAGGTCCGTGACATCAGAATAGGAGTTTCGTAGAACAGTGTCATAACAAAACACAACAGAGTTGGTGGTGTCTAGGGGGCTTGTTGATGTCCATCATGTCAGCGTACAGCAGCCTGAAGGGCATCGAGTCTTGATCTGAGGTTCCGGAGAACAGCACAGTCAGTGGGAAGGGTCCTCGTTCCTCCTGTCGGCCTACATAGGTGGCATCCCAGGTGGCAGCTAGATGGCTAATGGCTGGAGCTCTGCAATAAGATGGGTCCTTTTCTGCTGGAATCCAAATTGGTCCTGTAGGTAATGAAACAGTAACATACCCTCTCCCCCATGTTCAGTGTTTTTTTTTAATATTTATTTATTTATGCATACAAGAGCTGGAATACAGGCCAGAGGTGTGAGTGTGTGTGTGTGAGAGAGAGGATTCACCAGAGACAGAGTGGGGAACAGAACATGCAGATTGACCGGAGTACACCACTGAGGGGAACAGTGGGTGAGTCAGGAGAGGTCTGCTGCACCATGTAGGAAGCTCCCTGGCCGACTGGGGGATCCAGCTCCTGCTGCGGTGGCTGCAGACAGCTTCATAGGTTGTGCCTTAAGCCCTTGTGCCTCCGGGGGGGGGGGCCCATGTTCAGTGTTTTAAGGTCCCAGCCAAGTTGGCCCTTGCGATGGACAGTAATCTATGACCAGGGGCCTAGGGCTTGGTGTTGCTGTCATAAAATGCTGCTCCACTGCCCTGAGGAAGTAGGAATGAGATGTTGCTCAACAGTTGTTAGACCAAAGCAGTTGCAATTCAAGAATTTAAAAGGAAATAAAATGTTGTATATAAGTACCGATAGGCACATATTTTCTTCTAGACGCCCACTATTTTTTTTTTTGTATTTTAAACCCCGATCTCAGGCTTTTAGTGTATGCTAGAGAATAACAATCAGCTGCCAGTGTTGTCTGTACGTGTCTAGTATGATAGTCCTTCATTCCTGGAAATTACTCAGTCCATGGGGGTGGGGTGAGAAGATTCACCAGAGAGAGTGGGGAGCAGAACAGGAAGATCTACTGAAATACACTGCTGAGGGGAGCAGCAGGCAAGCCAGAAGAGGTCTGCTGTGCCATGTGGGTAGCTCCCTGGCCAGCCGGGGATCGAACTCATGCTTCAGTGGCTGGCAATAGTTCGATAATTCTGTCTTTAACACCCTGCGCCACCAGGGAAGTCCGATTTGCATAAAATCACAAGGCAGAGTAACCAAACAGCAATTCTAGCTAACTTTGCTGGAAAACTCCATATAAGATCAGAGTGAACTCTTGACATCTAGTCCGTGTAGGCTTCAGAAACAAAGTTGGTTTCCACCTGGAGTTTCCTATTCTCCAGGTTACCAGAAACTTTTTTTTCCTTAGTTGTCGAGTCCTGCCAGTGGAGGCAAGCTTCCTCACCCTCTTTGGATGTCTCTGTAACCCCACAAACAAAGCAGCAGGTTCTTTTTCTTGCTTCAGGTCAAATTCAACTTTCACAAAGAATTCCTATAGAAGCCACAAAATGAAACATGTCCATAAGAGCTGGGGTACAGGCCAGAAGCTCAAGGGGTGAGAGGATTCACCAGACAGATTGGGGAACAGAACAGGCAGACTGATGAAATACATTGCTGAGGGGAGCAGCAGAGAGACAGGAGAGGTCTGCTAAACCATATGGGAAGCTCCCTGGCCAGAGATCAAACTTGTGATACATGACAGCGGATAGCTTCATAGGTTGTGTCTTATGCCCTTGCGCCACGAGGGAGTCCTGCATCTAATATTAACAAGAAGGTGTGACTATGTGTTTCTTTACAAGGGATCAAAATTTTCTGAAAGATCTCTAGAATTTTAGAAGATTATTTCTAAACCTTTTGTTTAGAAACTTTACCACATTCATCTATATCTCTTATCTTTGTTTATCAATTGACCCACAATTGATCGATTGATTGATCTATACATCCATCCCTCTATCATCAATCAGCCATCTATCTAGTGTTTTCTCTTTGCTTTTTGTTTTCTTCTGTACATGCACAACAGCAGTTTTTTATGTTGAATTTCCATTGGTTATGCTCACTAATTACAATTTCATTTTATGTCTGTAATTAATTTGTATTTTTGTCCTCAAAACTATGAGATTTTTCTTGTCCTCCCCGGTGGTGCAGCAGTTGAGCGCTGGGTTTTGAAGCTGCCCGCGGCCTCTGCGGCGCCAGTTTGATCCCCGGCTGCACCCCGGCCACTGGAGGAGGTCCCCACATGGCGCGCAGACCTCTCCTGCTGCCCACTGCTCCCCTCAGCAGTGTACTTCGGTCTTTCTGCCTGCTCTGCTCCCCGTTCTGGCTCTGGTGAATTCACTCACCCTCCTGCACTTCTGACTGTACCCAGTGCAAGTATAAACAAAACAAACAAACAAACAAACAAATAAATAAATAAAACATGCCTTTATTAAAAATAATAATAAAAAAAAAATACTGTGAGATTTTTCTCAAACAGATTCTCAATGTCTGTCATTCATCTGTATGTTTTAATTCTGTTGTTTTCTCCTCCTGATCATGTTTGTAAATTGTATAGTAGCATCACATCTTAATTTCATTCATACATAATCTTTTCATCACTTTTTTTTTTCAGAAGAGATGGGCAGACTCTTTTTTTTGTAAAGATTTATTTTATTTATTTATACAAGCACTGGGTACAGTCAGAAGCGCAGGAGGTTGAGAGAATTCACCAGAGCCAGAGCGGGGAGCAGAGCAGGCAGAAGGACCGAAGTACACTGCTGAGGGGAGCAGCGGGCAGCAGGAGAAGTCTGCGCGCCATGTGGGACCCTCGCTGGTGGCCTGGGGTTGAAGCAGCGCTGCAGAGGTGGCGGGCAGCTTCGCAGTCCAGCGCTCAACCTCTGCACCACCGGGGAGGCCCTAATTCATTTCTTGATCAATATTTGTGCTCAAATTTGATAGGGGTTCAACTCCCGAATTATGTTCTAGAACATCTATGTATGTCAGTCCCATTGTCTCTGATCTGTGCACACTGGCAATCAATGCTTTGGAAGAAGGATATACTGGACAATTTTCAAGAATGCCAAGGGGTCCTTAATAACAGCAGCTGATAGGAACTATGTCCACAAAGCCTGTGGATGCTTAGCAGTCCTCAGTCTTGAATTCCCCCAAGTTCTAATATCCTTTTAGAGCACACTGAGGGGTGGAAATCAGACAAGGGCTATTTGAGACTGCCTTGGGCCTGGTGAATCACTCGGGACCCCGTCATCAAGGACCAGCAGGAACAGTAGCTAATGAGATTATTGGTGGGAACAAGACCTGTGACCCAGTCTTTCTAGGTCTTCTGAGGCTTCTCACCTGGAATATGGGAGTTCACAGGAGAGCCTGGAGAAGTCGGTCAGTTTTCAGTGTGCTGGGCTGAGGAATCTGGAAATGACATTAAGGTTTCCTCAGGAACCAAAGAGTATCTGGGAAGAGCAGCTGTGATTCTGTCTGGCTCTGAAGTGCTAGAACTACCTGCATTAGAGAAGAAGCAGTGGGAGGGAAGGGATGAGAAAAGAGGATTGCTGGAGGTGATTGGAGGCAGCATGGGTGCTAGAGGGAAGGAGCTAACCTGGAGTCCATGCCAAGGGTAAATAGATAAGGGGGAGACAGATGAAAGGCACATCTAAGACATGGAAGGTTCTGGAAATAAGTAAGCATTACATGAGATGTCTGGAATATGGTTCCTCTCTGGCTGATGGGCCTTTATCTGTGTTCTGAGAACAGCTTGTATGAGGGGGATGGCACATGAGAAGGAATGAGTGAGGAATTCTTACAGGAACTTTCAAAAGGCTGGCTGATTCACTTCTAGAGCTGATCAAAGCTATCAAGCTGTTGGCGTTTGCTACGAGAATTTTAACACCAACCACACATGGAGTGCCACACCCCCTGGATGGACCTGGGATCACATCCTCCCTTTATGGTGCTTTCCAGTTGTGATTTTCCCAAACTGAATTCTTCAAGTATTTGTCCCCTGCCACGTCACCCTTTCTGTCAGTCCCCTAACCCAGGCCCCTGCACATACTTTCCCCTCAGGCATCAGTCATGAAGGCTCTTCTGTGTAGGCAGCCTCTTATCTCCTCTCAGCTCTCAGGTGCCCTGCCTCCAGGCCTCACTCGGCACCAGAGCATTTCTTTTTCTCTTAGTAGTCCCCATAGCTCTCCCACCGCCACATCACCAGTGAACCATCACTGTGTTTTCCTCTCCTGTCTTGCCTCCCTCACTCTCCTTCCTTTGCTGTGGACCTCAGCTCTGTGGTCAGTTTGCTAGTTTTATATTTTTCTTGATTTTTTTTTTTGGTTTCTCTATATTCCACATATCAGTGAGACCATCCGGTATTTATCTTCTTCCTTCTGACTTACATCAGCTAGTGTAGCCTTCCAGCTCCATCCTTGTTACCGCAGATGACATGAGTTTGTCTTTCTTGATCACAGTAACATTTCATTGCGTGCCACTGCACCAGAACATTTATGAAGAACATTCCTGGGAAGAGCCCAGCAGGAGTGGACCTGCCTCAGCTGTGTCAGTCTTTGGTCTCAGCTGTCCTGAGCCTCCCTGCTCTGTCCTCAGACCTCTCCTGGGTCTTCTCTCTCATCAGCTGGCCTGTGACCTCCAAGTGTGTCCTCCACCTGTTTACAACGACTTCTTGCTTTCGTTCTTTGGAACTAAGGCCTCTGACATGGGCCTCTGGACCTGTTTTTCCGGACATTTCTGTACATTGGTATCCTCTTCTTTGCATGAGGACGTGAGGGCAGCCCTCTTTATTCTATCGCTTGGTCTCATCCTTCCCAGCCTGCTCTGTGGCTGTTGCACCACTCAGGCTGTATCTTGACATCATCAAGGCATTAGGGGAGACTTCGAAAAGTGGGGAGTACCTGTGCTCCCCTGAAGAGGGAAAGTTGTACTTCACAGAGACGGGAGTTCTTGCACATCCCAAAGAAGATCTGAACTAGGGAGTCTCCATGGCAAAGCCTGCTGAAGCTCTCCTCTTTGTTCCTAGTTAATGCTGAAGTAAGTTAGTTATTCATTGGCCTGTGAAAACCTAATTTGGACCCAGGTGACAATTGGCTTATTGTTCTTCCGCATGAACTGTCACAAAGGAAATAAAAATTGTTAAATATATAGTTAGGAAAGAAATGTTTTGGCCCTGAGAACTATGGAGAATAAGCTGCCCTGAACCAGCTGTGCTTGGAAACCATAGCCTAACCTGGGGGGTACCTGTTTGCGGCAACAGTACATCTCCTGTTGTATGCAAAAAATTAACAGTGTGCAGGTTGTGTGGAGGTTCGGTATTTCTAGTTGAAAGTTAGATTTCTGTAGAACTAAACAGTATTGATGAGTTACTTTAGCTCACTTTGAAGTAATTGATAATGGGCTAGAGGAATTGAGTACTAGGAATTGAGTACTATTTTAGTAATATAGCATAACAATGGACTTTCATGTCCACTCTGAAATTAGGAAGGCTTGACAGGGTGATTGATTGTTACTGAACATGTTAGGAGTTGGCGCCTCAACTCCGTCCGGGGTTCCCAAAAACTACACAGAGCCAGAGATGCAAAAGCAAAAAGGCTTTATTGCTAATTTAAGCTAGGGTCCAACTCTGCCTGGTGTACTGACACAGCAGTCTCATCAGGTTGAGAGAGGGACCCCATTAAGGGTGACAAGCTGTTTTTTATACACTGTTAACAGCAGAAAAAGGGGACCTTTCATATCATAAAAAGGGGACCTTTCACAACAGGGACCAAGTTCAATCTGATTGTGTACCTTTCTTTGGCAACCTTTAAGTTTTCGCCCTTGCCTTGTGGTTCTCGTGGTTTTACCCTGCAACAGACAGCTGTGCTCTTTAATACGGTCATTTTCCTTAAAATGGATGCTGTCTTGCTATGTTTAGTCCTTCAATATCTTACAAACATTTTACTGTGTGAGACAATGGATTACATTAGAAAAAGAGTTGTAGGGCCTCCCCTGGTGGCGCAGCGGTTGAGTGCTGGGCTGCGAAGCTGCCCGCTGCCTCGGCAGCACCGGTTCGATCCCCGGCTGCTCCCCGGCCACCTGAGGAGGGTCCCACATGGCGCGCAGACCTCTCCTGCCGCCCGCTGCTCCCCTCAGCATTGTACTTCGGTCCTTCTGCCTGCTCTGCTCCCCGCTCTGGCTCTGGTGAATCCTCTCACCCTCCCGCGCTTCTGACTGTACCCAGTGCTTGTATAAATAAATAAATAAATATTAAAAAAAAAAAAGAAAAAGAGTTGTCCCTAAGGGAGTCATTGTCCCTGTAGATTTTCTTAATCAGATTAAGGAAGTGTCCTTTTGTAGTATGAGATCAAGAGGGTCTTTGTATGTTCATGAGAAAATATGTAATGATGGTCTCTGTTCTTCTTTGATGCTTAGGCTAATGTCATCTCACCGCTGGCCTTAAGGTATAAGAAAAGACCTGCTGAGACCCTCAGGAGGAGATACTTGCACGAGAGACGGTGTCTGTGTCTTCCTCACTCCTACCTGGCTCCACTTCCCCTCAGCCCTCTGAAAAACTTCACCAAGGCAGTCCTCTCCTGCTGAGATCCCTGACAGGACATCTAGCTGGAATTGGTCTCCAACCTGCTCAGATTCCCCACCTTGAACACTCTCTGTTCACTGAACTCAGCCCTTGATCCTTCATTTAGACAGGAGTATGGAATCAGGGAAGAGGTAAAATGCATCTTGATTTTCCCTAATTCTAACTGAAATTTAGTATTTTATTTAATGGCGGCATCAAATTACAGTTGTAGTAGCAGTGTCTGTGATTGTCCTGCCAGCAGAACCACATGTATTTTCAGCGCTCACGATTGGTTTGGTTTTACAGTTGACTGGCCCTTAAGCAACATGGGGTTGGGGCACTGATCCCGGGCGGTGGAAAATCCATGTAGGACTTTTGAGCCCCCAGAAACTTTACAGTCATCCCTTGGTATCTGGGGGAGTTGGATTTAAGAATGACACCCCCACACCCCCAGCAGATAGCAGAAGTCCACAGATGCTTAAGTTCCATATTGTTGGCTTGGAGAGTCCTCAACACAGAGTCAACCTGCTAACATCTGTTCACCAGATTGAGTCCAGCACCGCGAGCCAAAACACCAAAAGGGCGCTGATGCCCTGTTGCTGGGCTCTGCCTCTTGTGGTTCCCGCCCTCTGTGTTTACTCAGTTCCAGCAGGGAATCAGCTCGTCGGTGACTTTGTTCTGGTCACCAGGTGGCGCCAGAGACCTGCACTTGCTGACCTGCACTTTTCCCCAGTGGTTCTCTGAGAAAAGGGTGGGGGGCACCTCAACACAGGGACTGTCGTTCAAGCCGGGTGCTGTGTCTGCTGCTTGTTCACCCGGCTCTGTGCCCGCATCTGTATGGATCCCACCCCCAATGCTGCGCTCTAGGTTTCATTTCCAGGGCTGTCAGGTCCAAAACGCTGGCTGTCACCCTGTGCAGTGCCCGCTGCTAGGGCGCGTCCACGACCGGGTTCCTGCGCTTGGCTCTCAGCCCCAGGATGGGGTCTTGCTCCACGCCTGGTTTCCCTTCTTACCCCGTAGGCATGACCCAGCCCCTCTCAGCGCCTGAGGGTGGTTTTGGGATCCCTGGCTTCCCACTATCAGCAAGGTGGTGATTTTGTTCTTGGAACTAGGTGGCTCCAGAAATCTTTCCTAGTGTCCTTCCAGAACTGCAGGTTTTTTTCCATGGGCCTCGGGGGAATAGAGTGGGTGTGACGGGGTCTTTGGAGTGCGAGGTCCTGAGGTTCACTCTGGGAAATGTTTCCCCAAACCCTGTTTTCAACAGCACCTGGTAGTTTCCCAGGTCACTTCTCCACGAGACGGAGCCGTTAGTTGTGTTTAAAGGGCTGGTTTCTCAGGGAAAGGGAAGGGGACAGGTTTGCTTAGAGAGGACTGCACAGTTGCAGGCGGGCGGCCTTGAGGAGAGTGGCCTCCGCTGAGGGAGATCAGTGGAGACGTCCTGGCAGGTACAGGCCACCAGCCAGGAGGCTGCGGCCCCGCAGAGGCGAGAGCTGGTGAGAAGAGGCTCCTGTGTGGTCACGGGCGGGCAGGGGGACGGTTGCCCTGGGCCTATGTGGAGCCTGCCCTGCCACAGTCCCTTTCTCCTTGGGAGGCTCACTCCTCCGTGGAGCGGCTGCTTGTTGCGGATGTTGGGCAACAGGCAGTGCTAGAAAGGGATCAGAGATTCCGGGGTAGGCCCAGTCTTCACATCCTTCCCCTCAGGCCTGTGCCCCACTCCCTAGAGCAGGGATCCTGCTCCCTCTCCTGCCTCGTGACAAGGTGCTGGCGCCTGAGGGTCAGTCCTCAGCAGCTGGGTTAAGGGTCGTGTGCATTTCCTCGACCCCCACCTCCTTGTGTGAGTCAGGTTTTGGCCTTGGGGCATGTCCTTTCCAGTCTTTCCATTCTTGTCCTCCATCATCCCCCCAGGACCATATCCAGCCCAAAATATTTTGGGGAGTTGAAGGGAGGAGGTCCATTTTCCGTAGCTGCTTCCTGCTGGAGTGGGATGTAGAGCTGGCCCTACCTCCAAGGGCCCGGGAGATGGTCTCCCTGACACGAGTCCCTGAGCTGTCTATTGGTGGTTCTGGAAGGAGGTGAGGGGTGCATCTGGAGTGCAAGAGTGGGACATCTGGACAGGCTGTTCCTCTTGTACGGGTGAGCTGTTTGTTGGGAAGAGGAGTTTAAACTTGAGGCGCTCCCCCTAGGTTAGAAGAAACAAATTTGAGTAGGAGATTGTGTATGTTAAGATTTAAAGAGGAGAATGAGAAGTACAGCAGCAGCTAAGGGCCCTCGGTCAAAGGTGAAGTTGTAACGGGGGTCCCTAGGAAAGGGGGAGGTTCCAGGTTCCCTGCCCCACCCAAGGGAGAATGGAGCTGAGCAGGGAGAGAAGAAGCTGCAGAGGAGAGTGAGGAAGGAAGGAAGCAGGATGGCAGAACCTGTTTAGAGCAGGCAGGTTTGCAGGGTCTGGGCTGCCCCTCTCCCTGCCCTGTAGCAAAGTCATTGGGGACAGCCGCTGAGTGGTAGGCTTAGTAACAAGACGAGCAGTAGTAGAATAGCTAGCAAGTTTTGGGGTTGTGACATGAGAGTACATTTCACCAGGGAAGCGACCCATTTTTAGAGTGCTGTTAGACTAAAAAGAATGTCGGTGGTATATTTGTTCCTAGCAGAGGAGCTGTTCTAAATCCCGTGTGTCCCTAGTTAGGGCAACACCCACCCGGGGAGCCCTGAAATGCTGGAGTAAGGCACATTGCCAGGAACTCTGCAGGAGGGTTGGCTTGCTGTGTGTGCAGAGTCGCAAGGCCAGTGAAAACTACTAGTTTCTTAGTTTAGTTAGGGACAGTGTTGTGAGCATGATCACTGGGAGGCTAGTCAGACTCTCAGGAAAGTTGGGTGAGATTTAAAGTCAAGTTAGAGTGAGGACCGCAGTCCACCTTTTTATTTATTTATTTATCCATTTGTTTATTCTTTAAAGATTTATTTATTTTTATACAAGAACTGGGGTACAGGCCAGATGCTTGGGAGGGTGGGAGGATTCAACGGAGACAGAGCGGGGAGCAGAACAGGCAGACTGACTGAAATACACTGCTGAGGGGAGCATCGGGGAGACAGGAGAGGTCTGCTGTACACCTGGGTATCTCCCTGGCCGGGGATCCAACCTGCGCTGCAGTGGCCGTGGACAGCCCCATAGCCTGTGTCCCAACCGCTTGCCCCACCAGGGAGGCACCATAAAATGATTTTTTAAATATTTATTTATGCATACAAGAGCTGAGGTACAGGCCAGAGATGCAGGGGTTGAGAGGATCCACCAGAGAGAGTGGGGAACAGAACAGCAGATTGACTGAAATACACTGCTGAGGGGAGCAGCGGACGAGACAGGAGAGGTCTGCTGCACCATGTGGGTTTCTCTCTGACTTGCAGGGATTGAACCCGTGCTGCAGAGGCTGCAGATTACTTCATGGTGCGGCCCTCAACTGCCTGCACCACCAGGGAGGCCCCATAAAAAGATTTTTAAAGACGTTTTCCGACGTGGGCCTTGGTCCCATCCTTCTCGCTGTTTCCAAGATCTGTGGCTCAAAAACAGTTTCCATCAGAGCCCTGGGGGCAGGAAGGGGTGCCCTGAAAATTCAGTCTGCCCTTTGAGCCCCACTGCCCAGTGACGCTTCGCTGAGGGCACGCTGCAGTTCACCCACCTTGCATGCAGCAGCCAGGCAACCGGGGCAAACCTTCGTTCAGTGGGGAGGAGCAATGTGTCTTCAGAGCTGTTCGGTAACTTCTGCTAACTGGAAAAATGTCAATCCTTCGCTCTCATTGTTTAAACAGCTTCTCTCTGTCTTGGCCAGAAGATGGCGCGGGGGCTCCAAGTGCTGCTCCCAGCGGCGTTAGAAGAAAATCCTGTGGGAGAGAAATTGATGGGTAAGTGCAGAGGAGCCTCGGCCCAACCCTGTGATGCGCACGAACCAGGAAGGAATTTCGAATAGTGGGGGGCGTCAGGTGTCCCGTCCCCACACACATCTCTTCTCCAGGGAGAGACGAGCAGACGCCGGGTGGGTCCTTGGACCACAGTGGGCGCCACCCTTGGGGCAGGGCAGGCTCTGGGGGGACAGCAACTGGGAAAGGTCGGGGGCGCCAGCTCCGGGCAGGGGACACTGACCTGCAGACCCTTGTGAGCGCCCCTCTCCCTGGGGCAGCCCCGGGCAGGGGAGATTCAGCTCCTGCTTTCAGGGGTGTGGGAGTCGTTGTTCTTGACCCAGCTTTTTCTCAAGGGCCTGTCCTGCACTGAATCTAGGGCCACAGCGGCATGTGAGGGGGCTATTCTGCTCCCTTGCAGGTGGAGGGGTGCACGGAGGTGCCACCTGCTGGGGTCTCCCCTTCCGCTTTCCCGTGGACATCCCTGGCCAGCTGGAGACTCCCGTGCAGAAGCCGCCCTCTTGGGCAGGTGTTTGCCCCAGGGATGTCCCTGCAGTGTGTCTGGGAATCACTCTGCAGCATGGGCAGGAATGAAAGAGGCCGGGGGTGGGGGACAGAGACCCCTCGTGGCTCAGGCCCCTTGTTGGGGCAGGTCCGTTCCAGGACAGACATGCGAGATGGCGGAGACCCCGACAGCAAGTTCGCGAAAATTCAGGAGCCTGAGGGCAGGGCAGGTGTGTCCGCTTCCCCCACAGCCCCTGGAGGGGGGACTTGCAGAGAGGACGCCGCAGGCAGTGCCCAAACCTGGGGTCATCACTGTGGGGGTCATGGGACTGACCCTGCAGGCCCGGGAGGCTTTGGTTCCTTGGAAACTGTTTAACCCTGTCCTTTCTCCTCTCCCTTGCAACCCAACCCTGTTGTTTTCCACAGCAGGGCTTTCACGTGAGGGGGTGTTTGCTCCGCACACAACAGATGGCAGTGCCAGTGGAGGGTGCGCAGGGTCTGGGGTCTCAGGGTGCCTCTGGGTCTGCCCCAACACTGCCACCTGCTGCTGCCGCGCGTCTTCCCTTTCCTTGTCTCCCTCGGCTTTCCCTCCTCTTGCTCCTGGGGTAATGCCTTTAAGTCCCTTTTCTCTCTCCTCATTGGGGGGCCTCGCCCTGGATTCCCCAGCACGCGCTGATGACTCCCCACCTGGGTCAACCCTTCCCTTCGGGTTTGTCCTTTAGCACCTCCTGTCTCCCCTTCTGTATACTCCTCTGGGTCTGCGCCGGGATCCTGGGAGGAAACGTCATCTCATCTACCCTGTGGTTCTCCATGGAGACCTTCCTGGAATAAAGGGCATCAGTGGGAGAAAATACACTTGAATACACGTGGACACCTCCTCGCTCACCTGGGGAAGACCCAGGAACACTGAGTGACCCGCCTACATGGTCTCTGCCCCTCTGCAATGACATCTTCAACCCCAGAGAAAGGACAGAGGATGGGGGTCAGCCCTGGGGGGCAGTGGGAAGCCCAGCTACAAGTGTGCGAGTGGTGCGGTCCTAAGGGGCCGCCTCCCCCTCTGATAAGGGATGGAGAGATTTGGACAAATCCTTCCAACGTGAGAACCTGGACGCCTCCTCATGGGGATGTTCTCTTATTCGTGGAAATGAGTCTCACAAAAGGGCAACCTCCACCCGCCTGTCGGAGGCCTTCCGTCTGACTCCCAGGAGCGCCCAGTAATGTAATCCTCCTGTCACAGCAGTGCCTGTAGAGCCGCGAGTGTCCTCCCCAGGGTCCACACAGGCTCACACCCCTGCATCCGATTAATGCACGTGCTGGGGCAGCTCAGCCTCTTGGTAATTACCAGATGGAAATTTACCTATCCACTCCCCCTGTCTTTTTCGTCCTCCATGATACTCACCTGGTGAAGAGAGGAGGCCGTTGGCCCCTCACCTTCCTGTGCCAGGCCTGTCCACTCCAGTCCTGCTGTGTGGCTCAGCCTGCTGCCCAGTGAGTATATTTCCCCCAAATACCTAACTCCCCTTCAAGCTTGATTTATTTAAAAGATTCATTTTTATTTATGTATGAATATAAGAGGTGGGTCCAGGCCAGAGGTGCGGGGGTGAGAGGACTCATCAGAGACAGAGTGGGAAGCAGAAAAGGCAGATCCGAGGTGCTTCACTCCTTGCGCCACCAGGGAGACCCCACATATCCTTCTATTCTGGTGAATTCAGCTCACATGTCCCACATAAAAGCTGACTGACTTCAGTTCCAGAATACTTTCACTGTCTCTCCTGCCTTACTGCTGGGGACTCTGCCTGGCAGCGTGCTCTCTGCAGTTCAGTTATCATGGTGAGTGTCATTTATTTTCTCACTCTATGACATCTGCTGTTGTCTCATCCTCATGACAGTGTGATTTACAAGGAAGAGCTAAGTGTTTGGGTCTTCAGTGACGTGTAATCCAACACTACAAAGTGTTGTTTTTTCTTCTCTTTGTACCGTGTCTGCATTCAGCAGGCTTTTCACACCGCTACGTAGCACGTTATTCCACGTATGTGTCTATTCTACCTGCCAACCAGGTGATAAGCTCTCCAAGGAGATTTTATTCATCCTTGTATTCATAGACTCAAAGACACTTCCAAATTTGTATGGTAAACTATTGTGGTTCTTTTAGGAGCAAATGGGTTAGTCTAGAGGTAAGACTATTTCCCCTGAGAATTCTGTTCACAAAACAGTGTAGAGTAGGAAAACGGTGCCTCCTGTACAAGAGCACAAGAAGGAGTGTTTACACTGTTGCTGTGTGACCGAGGCTGACGGCCCTGAAATGAGGAGAAATGTTCCCTCACAGGAGATGGTGTCATTGAAGGACGTGGCTGTGAACTTTCCCTGTCAGGAATGGGAAGACCTGAATGATGCTCAGAGGACCCTGTACCGGTATGTGATGCTGGAGACCTGCAGTCACCTGGTGTCCCTCTGTGAGGACGCTCCAGTGTAACACGAGTGCAAGTGCTGTTTTCTACACTGATTAAGTGTGGTCTTTCTTGTGAAATTGGGTGGTGGTGAGGTTGAACATGGCAAACAGACTAGATTGTGGGTGTTTGCCCTATTTCTGAAAAGTTCTAGTTGAACTTCATTGCACAGCTCTTAACACTGCTTTTGTTAGTCTTCAAAACTGAAGTTTAACTTGACTGAACCAACACTGTTCCTCATCACAGGGCATTTGTTACCAATCCTGAGGAGAGCATCAGGTTGGAGAAGGGAGTAAGGCCATGGACTGTGGAGGAAGCCCCAAGCCAGAACCTCTCAGGTCAGTCAGTGCTTGCCTGGCAGGAGGCTAGCAGGAGGCTGGGAGAGTGGCCACACTGTGCTACTTTTCCAGTGTCCAAACCTTGGACGGTTTATCTGCATTTATTGAAGTGATTCTTTATTCACTTTCCACATAAACTCTCTCCTAGATTTACTCCAGCTCTTTTTTTAATGGTTGTTAATGTTGGACTTCACCAGTATGCAGACCCTGATACTGCAGGAAATTATTCCACAGTAGTCACATTTTCTGTGTTCTCAATATTAGTTTATTCTCACGGACTGTTTTCTTTAAGGTACTTATTCAGGCATTTTTTTTATTGATTAATTTATTTATTTATACAAGCTCTGGGTACAGTCAGAAGCGCGGGAGGGTGAGAGAATTTCTCAGAGCCAGAGTGGGGAGCAGAGCAGGCAGAAGGACCGAAGTACACTTCTGAGGGGAGCAGCGGGCGGCAGGAGAGGTCTGCGTGCCATGTGGGACCCTCCTCCGGTAGCTGGGTAGCAGCCGGGGATAGAAACATCACTGCAGAGGCTGTGGGAAGCTTCGCAACCCAGCGCTCAACCACTGCGCCACCAGGGAGGCCCCAGACATTTGTTTTTTTCACTCAGTATGTTCATGGGATGTTTTTGACAGTGATAAATTATCTATGAGTGGGGATAAGAACAGTAATCACGGAAGTGGTCTTTGCTTTGTTAAAGTGATATGCTGTGAGAAAGGAAAATGTGGGCCTCCCTGGTGGTGCAAGTGATTAAGCACAGCACTGTGGCCTCTGCAGCATGAGTTCCATCCCCGACCAGCCAGGGAGCTATACACATGGCACGACAGACTTCTCCTGTCTCTTCTGCTGCTCCCCTAAGCCAGTGGATTTCAGTCAGCCTTTGGGAAACTGAGGAGAAACCAGAAATCATTCAGTGAGGGATGGGATGTTCTGACATGGGAGGGGAAACCTAAGGTTGTGGTTTCTAAAGCCGTGGAACCAAGAGTTTCAGGTTGGGGGCTCATACCTTGGGAGGAGTTTGATTTGTGCAATTCCACCTTCTTGTGGTAATCATCTGGAAGAAAGCAAAAGCATCATTGAAAGGATGATATAGTACAACTAACATACTAGATAAAAACTTGAGCTGCTATGAATTACATAGAAACAGGTACCAAGTATTGCAGGGACTCCAGTAGCAGCCAAGGAGTGTTGATGTCAGAAGGATGTGCAGAAAGCCTTTCACAGTGACGACCACAGGCTGGATGCAGAACTTTTTTCCCTTCGATGAGCAGGAGAAAGTTGGACAAAAGATGAGGGAGAGTTTGCTGCATATGCTGTCATTCTGAGCAGCACGTGATATAACATTTAAATAAGAATTGACAGAAAGGTCTCTCCCTACCATGAAGGGAAGTACATGCCTTTGAAAACGTCTACAGATGACTGTAGCCAGTGCCGAGGAGACATAAAAACTAAGGAAATATCTTTATGGGTTTCACTTCTGATTTTCTTGGTCTTCTGCCTTTCCTTTATAGTGAATTGAACTATCATTTTGTTAAATTTATTGCTTTTTTCAAATTCCAGACTTCTGTTCATAGAGAAGCCCAAGCATTTTTGCCATCATGTTACGTTTATGTATTTCTTCTTTATTTTGAAATGTCCTTCTTGTGGAAATTTAGAGTTTAGATTGTTCCTTTTCTAGTTTCTTGAGTTGTGGAGTTAATTTAAACAGCTGAGATCCGTGTTATTGTTAGTGTGTCAGTGCTTGAAATTTACATCTTATCGTTTTCTGAGTCCACAGTTTTTGGGAAATTTGTTTCATCTCCATATTTTCAATATATTCTTTAATTTTTTGAATTGAGGTAACATTTGATTTAGGGAATAGAGTTTCATCTTCTCAGAGGTCTGCCACCACCACACTCACCACCAGTGCACTCGTGGGCCTTCTCCATAGATCTTTGAACACCCTCCCACCTCTGTACCCACACCCACTCTCTATCCCTCTGTAATACGCACAATTCTGCAGTCATATTTCTGGAGTTTGTTCTGGTTTGTTGTTTCCTTTCTTTTTTACTCCAGATTTGAAATTGGAGTGAAGCGATCCAGCAAATGACTTTCTCCTGATTTTCTACATTAGCTATGCTCCTGCTATGTTCCATCCTGTTGTTGCAAATAGCCTGAGTTCATCCTTTTTTATAGCTTAGCTGTCTCTACTCTATGGTGTATGTGAACTGCATCTTGCTTTCAGATTTAAATTTGGCCATATTGGTCAACTCAACTTCTTGAACTTACATTATTATTTTCCTTCTAATCGCAGTTGGGGCTGGAACCTCTCCTAGAATTGTATTGTCTTACTCTTCTGCATTCAGTCCTGCCTGTGTGGTCTGCACACATTCAGCGACCTCATGTTAGTGCATGTGGAATATTTTTAATGACTACCCAAAATATGTCATTTTCTATTGTTGTGATCTTCTTTACATTCTGTGATGGTTTTGACTCAGTTTATATTCTTCTGATATTAGTTTGTTCAACACAACTCCATATTTGATTATCACTTTTCCCAGCATATAGTTCCATCTTCCATTCCTCATGGTGCACGTAAATCTTTGGTGGGTGTGATATGGATAAGATTGTATTTGTGTCGTTTTCTTATTCATTCAGACACATTGTCATTTCAGTGTGGAATTTTTTTCATTTATGAACAAACTAATTATAGAAAGGGAGACCCAGGTATTGTTATTTAAAAATGTTTCCTTTATGATCAGCCTTTTTCATACCTCATTTCTTCTCGATTGCATCTCTGTGTTTCTTTGACTTTGTGTGACATGCTTTTATTCCTTTTTCTTTTTTGTCTTGTGATTTTCGTCTAATATGTCATCATATTTTTTATGCTTAGTGAGGTATATTGATTCATAATACTATTTATTGTGTACAGTATTGTCATCTAGCCTGTGTGCACAGGACATCATGCTCCGTGTTCATTTCCCTCGCATGTGTTCTCCTGGTGTCTTTATTGTTATAATGTGCATTACGTGCCATATTGAAAAGCTATGAAACCTTTTAGACTGAAAAGAATGTAATTTCAATTGCACACATGAAACTCAACTCTTTAACATTCCTACCCTACACCAACATTGTTGCCATCACAACATCTCTCTACATCGTGTATTCCAGAATATAATTCCATGGGTATTTTTGATGTGGCCTTTCCAAATGCTCAAGCAGAATCAATAATTTTACTACAGGACTGTATCATGCAATTTTGTATATTTTCTTTGTATTTACCTTTCCCCCTAAGGACAGTACCTTTTCACAAACTTTTGTGTTGCTGTCTAGAATCCTTTTGGCTTTATAGGAAGAGCAAAGTCATAGTGTTACCTATTCTAACATCATGCCTATGTTCTTTACTTGATATTACTTTTATAGACTATGCATTTAATGTATTTTGTCTTGAGTGCTGTAAATGTGGTAAATAGTCACTTGCTTTCTTCCAGTCATCTCTTCTCGTGACATCCAAGTCCTCATGCCATAGTCAGGCACAGAAGATTTGCTTCCAGATATGGAACTGGGAGGAGATGGAATCTGTGCCTTTGAGAATTTACAATTAGTTGAAGATCAGACACGCCAAAGATCCATTGAAGGGCAGAACATTTGTTGCAATGAAGATAGCCAAGCTGGAACAATGACCCAGAATACAACTCTTCCCACAAGAAGAGATCATGTGTGTGAAATGTCTTGGGTCAAGCCACATTTTATGTCTGTTCCTTGCATAGATAAGGGTGTTTCTGTAAGCAGAGATCTCTATCAGATTTTTAATAATACATATTCTCTGAGAAGACAGTTAGAACATGTAGGCAGTCCCATAGTCCATCATGCAATAATCATTCAGTACATTGTGAATATGGGACAGGTGTATACTTTGAGTCAAATAGTACTCAACATCAGAGATGCGAATGGGAAGATAAAAAAATCTACTTGGGATCATATTGAGGAGTCCTCAAAACTACTCCAACATCACACATTTCAGGAGAATCCCTGCAACTGTAAAGGATATGGCAATGCTAACAAATGGTGCTCAAGACTCACTCAGCATCAGAGAGAGAAAAGGCACAAATGTGAAGAGTGTGGTAAAGCCTTTTGTTGGCATCCACAGCTCACTAAACATGTAAGGATTCATACTGGAGAAAAGGCTTACGCATGTCCACACTGTGGTAAAGCCTTTCTCTACCTGTGTCACCTTTCTGAACACCTGTGAAAACGTACAGATGTGAAGAATTTGGGAAGGCTTTTAACCAGCAGTCAAGTCTTACTCATCGTCACTGAATTCATACAAATGTGAAAGAAAAAGCTTATAAATGTGAAGAATTCAGCAAAGCCTTTAAGCAGAAGGCAAAACTTGCTCAACATCGGAGAATTCATTTAAGAGTGAAATGTTCAAAATGTGAAGAATGTGGCCAACTGTTTAACCAGAAGTCAAATCACTCTGCACATCAGAGAAGGCACACTGGGGAGAAACCTGCCAATGTAAAGTGATGAGTGGTTTGTACGAATAGATATTTTGTAACCACCATTTTCATGCTAGCATGATACTTTGAAGAAGTAAAGATATGGAAAAGTAAGTTGTCATAAAATAATCAACTCTAAATATACATTTAAAAATTGCAGTACAATAATAATTCAAAAACTTCACTGATATTTAAATCAGATATTTTTATGGAGCGTAAACCAACATTAAAGCACTAAGTATGTATTAGTATCATTTAAATGTCCAAGACGATGTGTTGGGGACCAGTATAATTACATTCCACGTACTTTTTGTCAGTCATGCTTGAGATATTATGAAGAGGTGATGAATATAATTCAGCTCTAAATCCATTCATTCTCTGGCTTTGTCTACTTGTGTATGTGAAGTCAGGGGTTTGATTTTTTTTTCTGCCTCAAACATCTGAGAGGCTGTCCTAGTGGATGGATTTGTTTATATCTAACTTGCAGGGTAAATTTAGGACAGTAATGTGCCATGTATCAGGAATATATGAATGGACATGCTGCTTCTGGTTGACTCAAAACATTGATCTAAATCACCAAGAGTTCTGGGCCTTAATGTTGCCATTGAAGTCAGACAGAGGAACATGTCAAATCATATCACGACAGACTCTTTGAGGAAATGCAAAGTTTATTAAAATCATGATGTTTCTTTATGGTAGTAATAGAGAGATGAATATTATTTGATATAATTGCCAAAAGAAATCTTCACAGACACATGATGACAGAACACGTGGCTGTCCCATACTGGGCATAGAATTTATGCATGCACAGTAGCTATGTAATGACTCTGTTGACCACCAACTTAGGGATCCTGGTTTCAGAAGAACAAGAATGCTTCTTAAATGCCTGCATTTTTATTTTCAACATGGAGCATACAGTGATATTTAAATATTTAGACTATATGTGAACCTAATGCAGATTTTAATAAAGTCGATTGATTTTTTCCAAAAGACTTAATTCATTCTTTTTTAAAATTTTATTTATTTATTTTTTACATTTATTTATTTATTCAAGAACCGGGGTACAGTCCAGATGCACAGGAGGGTGAGAGGATTCACCAAAGACAGAGTGAGGAACAGAACAGACAGACAGACCGAAGTACACTGTTGAGGGGAGCAGTAGGCAAGACAGGAGAGGTCTGTCCTGCCATGTGGGTTGCTCCCTGGCCAGCCAGGAATCAAACTGGTGCTGCAGTGACTGCGGATTGCTTCATGGGTTGCGTGTTAACCCCTGCGCCACCAGGGAGGCCCTGGATAAATAACTTGTAGAAGTATTGCTGACATATGAAATTTCCATTTTCACTTTTTTATTTTTTTAAATAATAAATTTTATTTTTATATTCCCCATACAATTGCAACACCCCCATTCTGACACCAATCCCTCCCCTACCGCCCCCCATCCCCAAAAAGTGTCTCTGGTTCATAGTTTTTTGTTGATTTTGATTTTCACTTTCTTATAGTTATTAATTTTCCTTGTCCCTTATTTAAGTTTTCAAGATTCCTGCTATGAGTGAGACCATCCGGTATTTTTCTTTTTCTTTTTGGTTTATTTCGCTGAGCATGATCCCTTCCAGCGCCATCCATGTTGCTGCAAATTGCATGTGTTTATCTTTTTTGAATGCTGAGTAATATTCCATGGTATATATGTACCACATCTTCTTGATCCAGTCATCTATTTTTGGGCATTTGGGCTGTTTCCAAATCTTGGCTATTGTAAATAGTGCTGCTATAAACATAGGGGCGCAGGTGTTCTTTGGAATTGATGTTTCTGTGTCCTTTGGGTAAATACCTAGGAGTGGAATTGCTGGATCATATGGAAGCTCTATGAAATCTCCACACAGCTCTCCATAGTGGTTCGACCAGTTTGCACTCCCACCAACAGTGCAGAAGATTTCCTTTTTCTCCACACCCTTGCCAACATTTGTTGTTGCTAGTATTTTTAATATGTGCCATTCTCACTGGTGTAAGATGGTATCTCATGGTAGTTTTGATTTGCATTTCCCTGATTACAAGTGATGGTGAACATTTTTTCATATGCCTGTTGGCCATTTGCATTTCCTCTTCAGAGAAGTTTCTTTTTAGCTCTTCTGCCCATTTTTGGACTGGATTATTTTCTTTGTTGTTGTTGAGTCTCATCAGCTCTTTGCAGATTTTTGTCATCAGTCCTTTATCATTAGTGTTGGGTACAAAAATGTTCTCCCAGTTGGTGGTGTTTCTCTGTTTTTTATTTTTATTTCTTTAAGAAATCTCTGCCCCATTATCTGCAGAGACTGTCCATCTCTCATGGCCACCAGCTGTGGGTGAGAGCTCCCTTTTCTCTGCTCCCTCTCCAGCGTTGTTCATTTCACTCTTTTATTTGGACCATTCTCAAGTGTTGAGGTGGCATCTCAGTGTGGTTTTAATTGACATTTCTCTTACAATAAATTAAGGTGAACATTCCTATGTCTGTTGGACCTCAGAATTTCCTCTTTAGCGAAGTGTTTATTTCATTTGCCCTTTTCAATTGACTCAGTGGTTTTTCGCACTGGGTGGGAACATTACAAATTTTGGAATGAACCCCTTGTCAGATGTGTTGTGTGTGTTCTATTCTGTAGGATGCATTTCTGTTTCTGTGCTGGTTTCTTTTGAGTTCTAAAAGCTTTTAGATTTGGTGTTGTCCCACTTGTGAAACTTGCTTTTGTTTCCCTTGGCGTTGGGTTTGTGTTCCCTCGTACGTTTTGCAGCAGCTGTCCCGTAGTGTACCCTATTATTTTCTTTCAGTGCTTCATGCTTTGGGCTCTTATGTCCAAACTTTTAATCCATTTGGAATTAGTTTTCTGTATGGAGTTTTTCTTTTAAAGATTTATTATTTATGCATACAAGAACTGGGGTACAGGCCAGAGGTGTGGGGGGTGAGAAGATTCAATATGTATCACAACCAGGGACAAAGTGAGGAACAGAACAGGCATACTGACTGAAATACACTGGTGAGGGGAGCAGCGGGCAAGACAGGAGAGGTCTGCTGCACCATATGGGTAACTCCCTACCTTGGGATTGAACTCATGCTGCAGTGACTATGGATACCTTCATATGTTGTGCCACCAGGGAGGCCCTGTATGGAGTTTCAAATGGGTCTTGGTTCTTATTTGTGCAAGTCATTATTCATGTTTCCCTGCACCATTTTTTTAAAAATATGTATTTATTTATTTATGCATAGAAGAACTGGGGTGTAGACCAGATGTTCAGGGTTTGAGAAGATTTGCCAGGAACGCAGTATGGAGCAGAACAGGCAGATCCACTGAAATACACTGCTCAGGGAATCAGTGAGAGGGACATGTGAGGTTGGCTGTGCCACATGTGGATCAGCTCTCTGGCCTGGAATATCCGTGATAGCACTGACTCTTAACCCCTAGGCCGCCAGGGAGTCCATCCCAGTATTATTTATTAAAGAGGCTGTCTTGTCTGAAAGGTGTGATATTAGCACCTTTGTCCAAGATTGAACTCTTCATATTTATATCATTTGCTCTCTGGGTTCTGAGTTGCCTTCCCTGCTCTGAGTTCTGGTTTTGTTCCAGTAAAATAATGTTGTGATTACTGTTGGCGTTTTATATATATATATATATTTTTTTTTTTTTTTTGAAGTCAGGAAATGTGATACTTATATTTTCTTCTTTTTTCCCAAGATTTTTTTGCTATTTGGGACCTTCTGTGGGTTCATATAAATGTGGGGATTGTTCTATTTCCTTATGAAAAACGTCCTTGTTATTTGGTAGGTATTGCATAAGTTTGTAAATTGCTTTAGACAATAAGGCCATTTATGATGTTAATTGTCCCCACCTAGGAGGATGGGCCATCTTTGGATTTCTCTGTGTCTTTTATTTCCTTTAATAGAGTTTTTTAATTTTCAGGGTTCAGGTCCCTCACCTCCTTCTTTCACTTTAATGATACAGTCACAGTTATTTCATTCCTTTCGGTGTGAATGTCAATGGAAATGCCAGTCATTTCACACACATTCTCTCTCATAGCTTGTTTATACTTCCAGAGAAATGAACCAAAAATGTTATCATGTATTGAATTGTAGTAAAATTTTAAAATAGTTGAACCTATATAATGTAACATTTTTTTGAGAAATTACACTCAAAAACAGTAGCTTTTATTATAATGGATTCCACATTGTATGTCTATGTAGTGGGTTTGAAGTATGTACATAGTATCACCCACAGCTCGGTTTCCTTCGTAGTATTTGAATAATCCTGAATTATTTGACAAGACTACATTCATCCATGTAGTGTGTATGTGGTCCCATTTTTATTAATTGAAACATAACATTGTATACTGTGTCCTGTGTCTTTCCCTTTTTTAACCAAACCATTATTGTCGGCTATAAAACCTGCTGTGTTCATTCATTTAGGGTCCTCTTTGATTCATTTTAGCTCAGATCTGTAGGGAAAATCCTGGTCTGTAATATCGTGGGTGTTTGAGGATATGGTCACATAAAAGATAAAGTATATTAAAAGCTCAGAGAATTATATCTGGTTCATACATGAGTCTAATGAAAGCTGTGGGAACGGGGTCTCCCTGGTGGGGCAAAGGCTAAGCACAACACTGTGAAGCTGTCCGCAGCCTCTGCAGCACGAGTTCGATCCCTGGCAGGCCAGGAGGCTGCCCACATTGCGCAGCAGACCTCTCTTGTCTCATCCGCTACTCCCCTCAGCAGTGTAATTTGGTCAGTCTGCCTGTTCTGTGCCCCACTTTGTCCCTCTGGTGACTCCTCTCACCTCCCGCACCTCTGACCTGTACCCCAGTTGTTGTATGCATAAAAAAATAATCTTTAAAAATGATTGTTTTTGTTGTTGTCACTTTGCTTAGTATTTGATCATTAACTACAATTTCCTTTCAGTCTTTCATCTCCATTTCTACTATGAATTTTCCAATTGTCCTGCCTCCTTGTTGTACAGCTATGTGCCCTGGGTCAAATTTGATGTCACTGAAATTATAGTGTCCATGGTGGTTTCGTGGGCATATGTGATCCTCTGGGCTCAGTGGGTGCATTAGACTGTTGCTGTGTAAACATGGATGTCACTGCGTAAGGGCATTCTTCTTTCTCAGAACCAGGTCTCCCCATTTTTTTAAAGATTTATTTTATTTACTTATACATAAATTGGTGAGGTATGGGCCAAAGGTGAGGGTTCGAGGCGGGGGTGAGAGGATTCACCAGAGACAGAGTGGGGAGCAGAACAGGCAGATCTACTGAAATAAACTGCTGAGGGGAGCAGCGGACGAGACAGGAGAGGTCTGCTGCGCCATGTGAGTCAGTTCCCTGGCCAGGGATCAAACTTGTCCTTAAGTGGTTCTCATAGCTTCATAGTGCTGAGACTGAACCCCTTGTGCCACCATGGGGCCCCTCACAACTCTCTTTTCACTTTGTGTCCTATTTAGAGTTCTGCTGGTGGCCACATAGTAACTGTGTAATTTGATTTCAGGAACCCTTGACCTTCAGAGATGTGGCCATCAAATTCTCACACAAGGAGCAGGAGGGCCTGGACCAGCTACAGTGGAAATTGTACAGGGACGTGGTTCTAGAGACCTACAGATATGTGGTGTCCTTGGGTGAGGAGAATATCCCTGTAGATTTCCTCACCTGCCCTCAGTGTTTCCTGTACCACGTGTGGATGAGCTCCAGGGATGCCCAGGATTGTCGGATACTTTTAAGTCCATATTTTAATGAAAAAAGTGTGGGTTTGTTGGAAAGTCTCATGATGTTTCATCATGGCTTAAATTTCTCCTGTCTTAGGATGATCTGCAACCTTCTCTCTGTATGAGTGCTCATTCAAGAAAATATGTGACTTAAGTGTTATGGCTACAAGCAAAATCCTAGCTTCTCTATCACATTGCTAGGACTCAGAGGTGTAGAAATGGTTCTTAGGATATGAAAATTTCAATGATTTCTGGTAAAGGTGCTGTCAGAAAAAGTATTTGCAGTGATCCTTTTCTAGAACCTTCTATACTGTCCCCTCTACTGAACACAATACTGTATTGGGGATTTGAGAATCTTCAGGCCATCTCATATCACCTGTCCTAATAAACAGATCTTGCTGTGTCTATGCCCAAGCTGGTCATCTTGTTAGAGCGAAAAAAATGGAGCCCTGGGATGTGAAGAGAAGTCTTAGTCTTGCTCTCCCTGGGGGAGTCTCTTCTCTGACACTTGAGTCCTCTGTCTTTCCTTCTTACTGAATTGAACTTAGGTTTTGTCCATTTTGTTGATATTTCAAAATCCAGACTTCCTTTCATAGAGAAGCACCTGATTCTTGGTCATAATGCTCTATTTATGTATTTCTTATTTTTTTCAATGTCCTCCTTTCTGCCAATATGGAGCTAAAATTGTTCTTTTTCTAATTCCTGGAGGTGTGAAGTTACATTGCTCAACTGAGATCTCTTTTATTGCTAGTGTAATTGTTTAATGCTTCAAAATTACCTCTTAGTATTGTTTTCTGAATCACAAGTTTTGGGGAGTTTGCTTTGTTGCAATGTTTTCTCAGTATTGCTTAGTTTTTTGGAATCAAGGAACCATGGGTTTACCTCACACTTCGTGATTCAGGGAATAGATTATCATATCCTCAGATGTCTGTCACCCCCATACCCACCACCAGTGCATTGTGGGCTTCTCCATAAATCTTTTAATCCCCTGCCACTTTTGTACCCACCCACACCCACTGTCCTTCCCTCTTTGTACCCTCATTCTGCAGTCCTATCCCTAGAGTTTATTTTGGTTTGTAATGTCAGTTTCTTTGCCTTGTTTTTCCAAAGTCCATATAGGAGTGAATCCATCCAGTAAGTCTTCTTCCTTCTGATTCTTTTCACTGAGCATAATCCACCCCCAGCATTCCATTGTTGTTGTTGCACAGGACAGATGTATCATTTTTCATAGCTCAGTAGTATTTCATCCTGTCTATATACCACATCTTTTTTTTTCGAATTATTTTTCACCCGTTTGTCAACTCTGATTCCTGAATTTATAACATTATTTTACTTCCAATTGCAATTGGGCCTTGAACCTCTCCTTGATTTTATTGTTTTCATCTTCTGCATTGAGTTCTGTCATTGTTTGTGGCACACATTCAGGACCTCATCTTAGTGTATAGATAATATTACAATGACTTCTCAAAACAGGTAGTTTTCTGTTATTTTCTGGGGTCATTCTTTTCATTCTGTAATGCGTTAGCCTAAGATAATATCATTAGATTGATCCACACAGCTCCATTTTCATGATTAGTCTTCATAGAATCTATTTCCATGCTTACATTCCACATAGTGCGCTGAAGGCTATGTTGAGTGTCATATAGGTAAGATTGAATTGGTGTTATTTTTAATTCATTCAGACACATTTGCCATTGTAATGTGGACTTTTATTTACACCAAAGTATTACTGAAAGGGAGGTGTTAACTTTATTAAAGAGTGGTTCCTCGATTCTCAGTCATTTTTTTAAATTTTTTTTTATAGAGGCATGCTTATTTATTTATTTATTTATTTATTTCATTTGTTTGTTTTGTTTATACATGCACTGGGTACAGTCAGAAGCGTGGGAGGGTGAGAGAATTCATCAGAGCCAGAGCGGGGAGCAGAACAGGCAGATGGACCTAAGTACACTGCTGAGGGGAGCAGCGGGCGGCAGGAGAGGTCTGCGCGCCATGTGGGATCCTCCTCTGGTGGTCGGGGAGCAGCCGGGGATCGAACTGGTGCCTCTGAGCCTGCGGGCAGCTTTGCAACCCAGTGCTCAACCACTGCGCCACCGGGGAGGCCCTAATTTTTTAATTTTTTTTAAGATTTATTTATTATTTATTCAAGCACAGGGTGCAGTCAGAAGCATGGGAGGGTAAGAGAATTCACCAGAACCAGAGCGGAGAACAGAACAAGCAGACTGACAAAGTACACTGCTGAGGGGAGCAGTGGGCAGCGTGAGAGATCTGCGCAACATGTGGGACCTCGCTGGTGGCCGGAGATCTAACCAGAGCTGCAGAGGCTGCGGGCAGCTTCGCGACCCAGCGCTCACCCGCTGCGCCACTGTGGATGCAGTATTCTCAGCCATTTTATACCCCATTTCCAACCTACTGCATCACTGTATATTTTTTGACCTTTTCTTATATGCTTTAATTCCTCTCTCCTATCTTGTTGGTGATTTCCCTCCACTTTCACACATTTTGATGTTAATGGAGGTATATTGGTTTGTAATATTATTTACAAACAATGTAAAGCATTGTCATCCAACCTATGTACACATAACATCAGTCTCTGTTTTTATTTCTTTTCCATGTATTTTACGGTATCTTTTTTTCTCATGGGCATTCCATAGCATGTTGAATAGTTATGGCAGTCTTTTCTAAAGTGAAAACCATGTAAATTCAGCTGCATACCCAAGCTCCACTCTTTAACATTTCTAACCCTACTGACATCACAAATTATATCTCATGATATTTGTATTCTATAACATGAATCTATGATTTTTTTTGTGCCATATTTCCAAATTCTGAAGCAGAAACAATATTTTTACTCTAGGGTTATATCAGTATTTGCTATGTATGTACCTTTCCCTAGGGACGTTGCCTATTCATAAGCATGTGTGTTGCTGTCTAGTGCTGATGTTACCTATCCAAACATCATATTGGAGGTCTTTATATGGTATTAATTTTATGTCTTAAATTTTTAAAGTATTTTTTCTTGAGTACTGTGCGTGGGGTAGTTATTCCTCATTGTCTTCCTGCCCTGTCTTCTCAAGACAACCAGGTCTCCATGCCACAGTCAGGCACAGAAGATTTGTTGCTAAATGTGGGACCGGTAGGAGATGGAATTGGCACCTTTGAGAATTTACAATTATTGATAGACCAGACATGTCAAGAGACATGTGAAGGGCACAACAGTTGTTGCAATGAAGATTCCCAATATGGGACAATTATACATAACACAATTCCTCCTGTACAAAGTGATCCTGCATGTAAACCATGCTGGGTAAAACTCCATTTTACGTCTGTTGCAGGTAGAGATAAATATGTTTCTGTTAGCAAAGATCCACGTGACATTTTTAACAAGACACAATCTCTGAGAAGAATGTTGGAACATATGGGAAGTCCCCTAGTCCATAATGCAAATTATTATTCAAAACACTGTCAATGTGGGATAGATTTAAACTTTCAGTCATGTCATTCTCACCATCAGAGAATTAGAAAGGAAGATGAAAAATCTACACAGGATCCTACTGAGGAGTCCTCAATACTTTTCCAGCATCATGTACTTCATGAGAAACTACAATTTTAAAGGATATGAGAAAGCTACCAAATGAAGCCCAAGACTTACTGAACATCACAGAGAGAAACCTCACAAGTGTGAGGAGCATGGTAAAGCCTTGTATTGGCATCCACAGCTGACTAACCATCTAAGGATTCATGCTGGAGAAAAGCCTACACGTGTCCTGATTGTGGTAACACCTTCCTGTGCTGTGTCACCTTTCCCGACATCAGAGAGTTCATATTGGGGAGAAACCTTACAGATGTGTGGAATGTGGGAAAGCCTTTAACCAACTGTCAGGCTTTAACTATCTTAGCTTCACAGAATTCATACTGAGGGGAAGCCTTACAATTGTGAAGGATGTGGCAAAGCCTTTAACAATAAGTCATGTCTTACTCGACAACATAGAATTCATACAGGGGTAAAACCTTCCAGATGTGAAGAATGTAGGCAAAGCCTTCTACCATTCATCACATTTAAGCCAACATCACAGAATTCATACTGGGGAGAAACTTTACAAATGTGAAGAATGTGGCAAAGCCTTTCACCGCAAGTCAAGTGTTACTCTACATTAGAGAATTCACATCAGAGAGAAATGTTAAAATTGTGAAGTCAATTTTTCTTTTTTACTTTAGTCTCTTTTTTTTCAAGATTTATTTTATTATGCATACAAGAAATGGGGTATCTGCCAGAGGTGGGGGTGTATGATAGGATTCATCAGAGGCAAGGTGGGGAACAGAACAGGCGGATTGAATGAAATATACTGCTGAGGGGAGCAGCAGGCGAGACAGGAGTGGTCTGCTGCACCATGTGGGTAGCTCCCTGACCTGGAATCCAACTCGTACTACAGTGGCTGCGTATAGCTACATAGGTTGTGTCTTAACCCCTTGTGCCACCAGTGAGGTCCCAACTTTGGTGTCTTGAACCAGAAGTCCAGAAGTTTAACCAGAAGTGTCAAAGTGATTAACTAGAAGTGAGATGATCCTAAACATCAGAGAGTGAAAACCAAGAGAAACTGTAAATGGAAAGTGATGAGTGGTTTGTCTAAATATGAATTTTGAAGCCACCAGGTTTTCATACTGGAAACTTGAAAGAAGTGAAAATATGATTAAGTAATTTATAATGCAATTTAGATTCATATTATGATATTGCAATAAAGTAGGAAGTGAGAAACACTTTACATTCCTTAAGTCATAAAATTGTTATGAAGCATAAGCCAACATTAAAACACTAAATATTAGCATAACTAAAAAGTCTGAGGGCCTTCCTGGTGGAGTAGAGGGTTAAGTCACAGCACTATGAAGCTATTGTTTGGTCACTGGCCAGGGAGCTGACCACATGAAACAGCAGACCTCTCCTGACTTATCTGCTGCTCCCCTCAGCAGTGTGTTTCAGTCAATCTGCTTGTTCTGCTCTGCACTCTGTCTTTGGGGAATCCTCTCACCCCGTACACTTCTGGCCTACCCATCTGTTCTTGTATGCGTAAATAAATAAAATCAATCTTTAAAAAAATAAATAAGAGTTCAAGACGATGGTTTGGGGCCCTGTATAGTTATTTTCTTTGTCCTTTTTTTATCAACCATACTTGAGATATTGTGAAGAGACCTGATAAATATAATTCAGCCCTAAATCACTTCACTCTATGGCTTTCTCCTGGTATGTAGGTGGAGTCATGTATTTGACTTTCGTGTGTCAAACATCTAAGGGATCCTCTCCAGTTGATGAGTTTCTTTAAATCATAATTGCTTGGGTACATTTACAATGGTGTCATGTATCATGGATGAAGAAAATCTAAATGGATATGCTGTTTGTAGCTGACTGCAAAGATTGATCTAAATCACCCAGAGGAGTCGTGGACTTTATTGTGGGCATAAAAGTTAGACACGGAAACATGCTGAAGTTCAACTCATTTCATCATTTTCTCCTTCAGGGAATACACTAACAGTTTATTAATATCCTCATGTGTCTTCATGGTAGTAATGGAGCCATGAATATTATTGGACGTTGTTGCCAAAAGAAATCTTCACAAGCATGTGATGAAAGAGCAGGTGAGGGCCTCCCCGGTGGCGCAGCGGTTGAGCGCTGGGTTGCGAAGCTGCCCGCGGCCTCTGCGGCGCCTGTTCAATCCCCGGCTGCTCCCCGGCCACCGGAGGAGGGTCCCACATGGCGCGCAGACCTCTCCTGCCGCCCGCTGCTCCCCTCAGCAGTGTACTTAGGTCCTTCTGCCTTCTCTGCTCCCTGCTCTGGCTCTGGTGAATTCTCTCACCCTCCCGCGCTTCTGACTGTACCCAGTGCATGTATAAACAAAACAAACAAACAAATAAATAAAACATGGCTCTATTAAAAAAAAAAAAAGAAAGAGCAGGTGAGCTTTTCATAACAGTGTAGAATTCTTGTGCATTCACATTAGCTAAGCAAAGCATCTTTATGTTGAACACCGACTCTGTGATCCAGGTATCAGGTCAAGATGCTTCTTAAATACCTGAATGTTGATTTTGATGAAATGTGTCTTGATATCTGAATGTCTTATTTAGACTGTATGTGAACTTCTTCTGTATATTTTTAAAATTTATTCATACAAGAGCTGGGGTGCAGGCCAAAGGGGTGTGTGTGTGTGTGTGTGTGTGTGTGTGTGTGTGTGTGTGAGAGAGAGAGAGAGAGAGAGAGAGAGAGAGAGAGGATTCACCAGAGACAGAGTGGGGCACAGCACAGGCCGACTGACTGAAATACACTACTGAGGGGAGCAGTGGGCAAGAAGGGAGAGGTCTGCCATGCCCTGTGGGAGGCTCCCTGCTGTGGAGGGGGCAGATAGCCTGTCAGTCAGCGCGGCGCTTAACCCCTTCATCCCCAGGGCGGCCCCGTTGACCTCTCTTCCCTCAGAGCCCTGAACCCATTATGGGCCCCGCAGTTTTCACGGGCCTCGCCCACCTGCGGGTTCTCCTCAACCTCCACTCCTCCCACTTCCAGGCCGCAACCCCACCCCTACGACGGCCCGAAGGGCTGCGCAAGGGGTTGTGGGAAATGTGGTCTCCAGCCCCTGTGGTTCCCGCGGAGGTTTCTGGGCGGGGCTTCCGCGATCTGCACAGGCGCGGCCCCGCCCCCATCCGTTCGAACGTTCTGGCGCCTCTGCAAGCGCTGGGGCGCCCCGAGGTGAGCGCGGGTTTGTTCCGGGAGGCCGGGCTCGGGTGAGCGGAGACGCCAGGGAGTTGGGGAGCGGGGGGCGCGGGCGAGCGGGGGCCCCGGCCGCGTGGAGTCGGGCGCTTTGGAGCCAATTCCCCCCAGAGCGCGCGTGGGGGCGGGGCAGGGCCTTTGGGGAGAACGTCCAGGCCTTTCCGGGGTGTCCCCGTCGCGGCCGCCCGGCCCTGACCCCGGACGCTGCCCGGGGTCTTCCCGGGGCGGGGGGGAAGGGGTCCCCAAGGCGGGGGCCCTGGGGAAGCGCGGGGGTCTGCCTGTGCGCATGCGCACTGACTCCTCTGGGCCCCCCAAATGTCTGGGTGTGAGGGAGAGGAGAGCCAGGCTGCGTTTCCCGGGGGGGGGGGGGTTGGGGGGTGGTATTGTGGTATTGCGCCTGGGGCCAGATTCACGGACCCAGGGTGGGGCGGGTGAGGTCGCACCCAGGGTGGGGCAGGTGAGGTCGCGCGGGGTGCCTGGGGAGGTGGCCCCTGTGGGTGCGGGGAGGTCCCGGGAAACTGGGATGGCGGGGGGGGGGGGGGGGGGGGGGGCCGCAGGGAGTTCCTGGGTCGTTAGAGGCTAGTTGTCTGAATTTCCAGGCGTACTAAGCATTCCTGCCCCCAGGCGGCGTCCTGCTGGCTGCTGCATTCTGGCCTCCTGCCTGGACATGCACACCCCAGGGGGAGGGGGGGAACCAAGTCACTGTCCAGGTGTCCACAGAGAGGAGGGCGGGAAGCTGCGCGGAGCCACTGCCGGGGTGTCCTGGCAGAACAGTGCGTTCGGGGCATCATCTCGTTGTAAATCGTGTCCACACTCTGAAGTGACTCCTCAGCTTTGATACTGTTGTTCTTGGCGTGACTGTTGATCAGGCAGTGGGCAGTGTCACCTTTGTTAAGTTATGGTGAACCGTAAACCCAGGTTCTGCCGCTCATGGACTCGCGGGGCCTCTCCTGCCCCTTCTGTAACACTGCCGTCACCCGCAGTGACTCTCTGGTGTCTCCAGGCAGCGTGTGGCGGGCTCTGGACAGGATACTCCAGGACCCCGTGCAGCTGCCTCCGTCCTATGTGCTGGACCCCATCGCCTCTCCCAGTGCCGCTCCAGAGCCCTCATGCCTCTGTGAGAGCAGCGACAATGGATCAATCTCTGGTGAGTGCTGTGTTTGCTTTGGGTCGCGGTGCATTGACTTTATGGGAGTATCTCAACGGACACGTAAATTAGAAATATAGTTTTCTCCAGGGACACATTCCTCACCAGAGAAAGGTGTGGCATAGATCCAGGCACTTCACATGTCCAGCATGCGTGAAGATTGGGGTCTGCCCTGGTGCTCACGCAGCGCTGAGTCAGAGTCTGTACCTGGGTCACGGTTGATGACGCTGAAGGTGTGGACTGTGGCTCTTCACCCCACTGGACAGAAACACTTCCCCGCTCTGCGCTGGTCCGGTGCGGGGTGAGGGAGGAGGGGGAGGATGGGGCCTGAGGACCTGAGTGCAGAATGGGGGTGAAGGAGCCACATGTCTTAAAAAGGACAACTGATTTTTTTTTCAAGATTTGTTTATTTATTTATACATGCACTGGGTACAGTCAGAAGCGCGGGAGGGTGAGAGCATTCACCAGAGCCAGAGCGGGGAGCAGAGCAGGCAGAAGGACCGAAGTACACTGCTGAGGGGAGCAGCGGGCGGCAGGAGAGGTCTTCCCGCCATGTGGGACCCTCGCTGGTGATCAAACTGGCGCTGCAGAGGCTGCGGGCGGCTTCACAACCCAACGCTCAACCCCTTGCGCCCCCCAGGAGTCCCCAACTGAATTTTTAAGGTTTCTGTGCAGTAGCTAAAATCATATACTGTGTCCTGCACAACTCTCGGAGACTTGCATGCAGGTATCATTCTTGGCATGTATGCCGTTGAGTCCAATGGGGGATCCTTACACACCTGCCCCTGCCTTTCTCTCAGGTGGCCTGCAAACTGAAGGTGCCCAGTAGACTCTTCAGAGTCCTTTTTTCTGGCTGTTGTTTCCACTGCTCCTGCGCATTTCTCCTTGGTGTGGTCTGAATGCATTTCTAGTGACACTCACTACACCCTAAGTTGCTCTCCAGTCCAGTTACACTCTCCAAAAGTTCCTGCCATGTTTGAGAACACCGTGTGTGACCTTGGGGAAATTTCTTTTTTTTTTTTAATTGTTTTAAAGCTTCTTATACTTCTTATTCTTTTACTTATTTTCCCTCCTCGATCTGTCATTGACATGTGTAGCACTCAAAGCCTTCTGCTGAAATAGTTGCCAGTTTTTTCCTACAATCCTAATGGGTCTTGCCCTACCCCTTGTTTCCCCTCTACCAAACCACTCTGGCCCATCCCCATTCTGCCTCCCTCCCTAAATTCTCCACCCATTTCCCTGTTCCCTCTGGTGGTCATCTTTACCTTCAAATGACCCTGTTCAAGTTTTATTCAAGTATATTGGCTGTAAATGTTTTTTGGGTATTTATTTTCCACAGATGAGTGAAGCCATCTCATATGTGTCTTTACTTTTTGGCTTATTTCACTCAAGAACAGTACCACACGGGGCCTCCCTGGTGGCACAAGGGGTTGAGATGCAACCGATGGGGCTGTCTGTAGTCTCTGCAGCACAAGTTCCATCCCCTGGCCAGCCAGGGAGCTACCCACATGGCGCAGCAGACCTGACTGGCCTGCTGCGTCCCTCGGCAGTGTATTTCCGTCTATCTGCCTGTTCTGTTCCCTGCTCTGTCTCTGGTGAATCCTCTCATCTTCCTCCCCCACACCTCTGGCCTGTACCCCAGCTCCTGTATGCATAAATAAATAAATCTTTAAAAAAAAAAAAAGAACAATATCACCTCCTTGCCCACCCATTTTATCCTCAGTGTGGCCCTTTGCTCCTTCCTCACAGCCCTGCAGTGCTCCCCTGCGTGTGCTCCACCCTTCCTGCCCTGCGTCTGCCAAAGGGATGTAGATTGGGCCATGACTGGGCAGTTGGAAACACAGCTGCTCTGCTCACGGATGGGATAAATCTTTTTGTGTTTGAGTTTTCCCATGAGGATAATGTGTAAAAGTATTGCAGATGATATGGAATTTCCGTTTTTATTTCCTTAAGAACATCTGCACCCTCATCCACAGGGTCTGTTCCGACTGTCATGGCCACCAGCCGTGGGTGAGAGCTCCCTTTTCTCTGTGCCCTCTCCATTGTTGTTCATTCCATATTTGATTTTTTTTTTTTTTAGTGTTTCACTTTTTTAAATACTATTTTACATATTTTACATCATTTTCATTTTTGCACAGTGTAATCATTTACATCTTCGTTATAGTCCCCATAAAATTCTCACCCCTCAACCCCCGTTTTGTATAAATCCATTCATTTTAATTTGGGCCTTCTCAAGGGTGAGGTGGCATCTAAGTGTGCTTTTAATTTACATTTCTCTTAAAATAATTTAAGGTGAACATTCCTATTGTCTGTAGGATGTCAGAATTCCCTCTCTAGAGAAGAGTGTATGTAGTTCCTTTGTCCATTTTTTAATTAAGATTTATTAATTTATGCATACAAGAACTGGGGTACAGGCGAGAGGTGCAGAGGGTGAGAGGATTCGCCAGAGACAGAGTGGGGAGCAGAACAGGCAAACTTACTGAAACACACTGCTGAGGGGAGCAGTGGGGAGTCAGGAGAGGTCTGCTGTGCCATGCGGGTTGCTCCCTGCCAGCCAGGGATCGATCTCGCGCTGCAGAGGCTGTGGAGAGCTTCATAGGCTGCGTCCCAAGGAGGCCCCCCTTTGTCCATTTTTAATTGAGTCATCAGTTGGTTTCTCACATTGTTTGGGGATGTTATAAATTTTGGAATGAACCCCTTGTCACATGTGTGGCATGCAGATTCTTTTCCTGTTCTGTAGACTGCCTTTCAGTTTTTAGGCTGGTTTCTTTTAAGGTATGAAAGCTTTTAGGTTTAGTGGTGTCCCACTTGTTGATTTTTGCTTTTGTTTCCCTGGGTGTTGGTGTTGTGTTCCCTAGTGCACTTTGGGACAACTGTCCTTAGTGTGTCCCTATATTTTCTGTCAAGTACATCACCAAATATTTACTCCATTTGGAATTTTATAGATTGATTTATTTATCCATATAAGAGCTGGGGTACAGGCCAGACATGTGGTGGGTGAGAGGATTGACCAGAGACAGAGTGGGGAACAAAACAGGCAGATCTGGTGAAATACACTACTAAGGGGAACAGCAAGGAGACAGGAGAGGTCAGGTGTGCCATGTGGGTGAGTTCCCTGACTGGGGATCGAACTCATGCTGCAGGGGCTGTGGATAGCTTCACAGTGCTTTGCCTTAACCCCTTGCTTCACCAGGGAGACTCCATGTTGCTGTATTAACTCGGTTGGAATTTGTTGAGGATTTTCGCTTCTCTGTTCTTTGGTGGTGTTGGTCTATTTTTCCCTTTTATGCTGTCTTTTTTTGGGGGGGCGATCAGGGCAATGTTGACCTCGTTGTATGTGTTGGTGAGTTTTCCTCCGTCTTCAGTGTTTTGGAAGATGCAAATTTCTTTGTGTTTGCTTGTCATGGTCTCTCTGATGATTTCTTTTCTGTGTCCCTGCATGCTTGAGTATCTTGTGCTTCTGAATGTAGCTAGTCCCTGTGTTCCGATCTGGTCTCCCGTCTTCAGTCTGCACTTCTCCTGAGTGAGTCAGTCAACTGTGTTTTGCCATTTCTGCCAGTTACACTTGATCATGGGCCTCCTGCCCAGGCCTAGTACCACAGGCTCCGCTCCCACCTGACTGTGCCTGTAGCCATCCCGATGGCACCTGCTGCTCATGCAACATGCAAACCTTGTCCTGTGTTGTGCCCTCCCGTGTGGAATTAGATCTTTGTCAGCCCAGGTCTCCCGCCACCAGAAAGGGATTTCTCTGTTCCAGAGTTTAGTCTCACCCAATGCAAGTTACTCTTCAGTATTACCTAGTATCTTAATGGTTGCTAACAACAGCACCGCCGTGCGTGCATGTGTGCGTGTGTGTGTGTGTGTGTGTGTGTGTGTGTGTTCACTTTCTTTCACATTACAGTTCTCATTCTTGGCCAAACCTGATGGGTACATTTTCTCAGTGATGAGGTTGCTCACTTTTCTGCCTCAGACTGGCCATGGTGTGGTGACACCTCAGAGTTCAGGGGGAGAAAGTGCTCAGGGGTCAGTGGGACACGTTTGAACAAGGGTCATGACAAAGACACTCGCTGAGTAAAACCAGGTAGTGCAGATGTTCATCATTTGACCTTTGGTTGTTGGGAGTTTATGTCAGTGATGCTCAATGTAGTTTTTAATAAAGAGCTTCAGGTTTCTGTCATCGAGTCTGGAGTATGGTAGGTGTGTTTGCATTTGTCACACGTATGATTCTTGCTGAAGTTATGCTTAATGGTAGATTTTTTTAATTGTGATAGATGTTTATAGAATATTGATAGAATGAATATATTTTGCAACTTAATTTTACCAGCTCTTCTGTCACCTGTGACCATGCAAGTGTTTCATTTTATAAACCTTTGCACTCTGGGGAGCAGCAGTGGCTGTTCTTCTGCCCAGCATGACCTTTGCTTCCTTTTCTCCTTTTCCTAGTAAACGTGGCCCTCCATTCATTCATAATTCAAAAGATGAACTTATTTATGCATACAGAAACTGGGGTATGGGCCAGAGGTGTGTGGGGTGGAGGATTCTCCAGAGACAGAGTGGGGAGCAGAACAGGCGAATCTATTGATATACACTGCTGAGGGGAGCAGTGGGCAAGTCAGGAGAGGTCTGCCACGCCATGTGGGTAGCTCTCTGGCTGGGGATTGAACTCATGCTGCTGTGGCTGCGGGACAGTTCCATAGGTAGTGTCTTTACCTTTGAGCCACCAGGAAAGCCCCTGACCCTTTATTTAAATGTAAAATAAAAAGCCTCCTTTCGCTGTTAATTGCATGTGGTGTTCTTTGGCTTTTAGTATCTGCCAGTGTTATACAGCCATCACCACATTCCAGATTTTTTCATTTCCCAGTAATAAAATACTGTACTCATTAAACTCTCGCTCCCAACTGCTCTGTCCCTCACCCCTGTGTCCACCATTTACTTTCTGTTTTCAAGAGTTTGACAACTCAGACCTGTATGAATGGAGTCTTATTACACCTTGTTTTCTTGGTGAATCTCTTATTTTATTGCATTGTTAACTGTTTTGTCATTTCAAAGGTATCGTACATGAGTGCATTCATATTGTAGTGTGTGTCATTGTTTAGTTCCATTGTGAGGCTCATTAATATTCTCTTGTGTATTTACCAGTCTTATTTATCCATTAATCCATCACCTGGGGTTTGGGTTGATTTTGCTTTGGGCTGTAATGACTGGTGGTGCAGTGACCGTAGGTGAGCAAACGTCTCTGCCCGTTCCTGCTGTCCCTGCTATTGGTGAACACCCCGGGGTGGGGGTGGGTCCTCCTGTCATTCTGAGTTCCCTTTTTCCCAAGAATCACCTTCCTAACTTCCCTATTGGCTGCATCATTTATGTTTGCCCCAACAGTGCTCAAGGGAGCCAGGTCCCAATTTTTGCCAGTACTTGTTCTTTTCTTTCTTTTTAAATCATTGCGATCCCAGCGGACGTACAATCTCATCTCTTGTTTGTCTCATTCATTTTTTCTTCGTGACTGCTCGTATTGAGCACGTTCATGTGTTAGGACCCGCTTGGGCGTGTGATTTGCAGAACTGTGTATTCCAGTCCTTTACTCATTGCTGCACATTTCCATTTTGAACAGGTTCGTAAGTGCGAGGGGATTGTATTGTCCCATTTCATCATACGGTCCTTTTATGGCATCCTGAGCCCACTCCTGCTGGGAGGTCCCGTGAGTTTCTCTGCACAGTAATGAGCCATCCACCTTCTCTCTGCTGTTGTTTTATTTCTCATATTAGTGTTTTAATCAATGAGCCTGTAAATAAATGCATTTTTGTTTTCCTAGAACTGGGATGTGCTGGGTTACCTTGCGAGAGTTGCTGTCAGTGAAGCAGGCTCATAGTGTCCTGGATGCTGTTGTGTCTTTGCATTTGTTTAATTCATTGTTTAACCCTCTGGGTTTCTTTATTCCAGCAAGTCTCTGCCCTTGGTTCCGCTACATGCATTGCTTACTGTTTCGTCATTTCACTGACAGCGTACAGGAGCTCCTGTTTGTGTGAACACGGGTGTGAGTTATACTCATAGTCTGCTCACTGGGTTTTCCTTTCCAGAGTCGCTTTACTGTGGCTTTCATTAGTTTTCCAAGAATGAATTATAACTAGTTATGACCATTTTTATGTATGTTGTCTTTTTGTTGTTGTTGTTGTTACGTAGTGTCACCCAAACCCATTGTGAATAGGGGGCACTGAGCATCTTTGTTAGTCCTCCTCTCACTGGGAATGCTGATGTCGCCTGTGGCTGTGTCAAGGACTTGTTTTGTGTTGAGGAAAAATACTCTGAATCCTTTTTTAGCTAATACAAATGGAAATTTATTTTAATGGGTTCCAATTCTGTATGTATGTGGAGGTGCACAGGATTTACTACACAGGAAAGGAAATGATGGAATGAATTTACGGATTTCTTAAGATGTTTGTTTTCTTATACCGTGTATCTTATTTTTCAAAACTCTTTTATTGCTATGATCTATTTTTTTTTTCTTTCTCCAAAAGAAATATTTGTCTCTTCTAGTTGTTTTTCCTCTTCTTTCGATACCTTTTGTTCTGGTCACTGTGTTCTCCCCTACGGTGATGAAAACTATCAATAATATCCTGGAGATTCCCAAATTCTTTCTTTTCTTTAATATTTATTTTATGTATGCATATAAACGCTTGGGTGTAGGCCACAGGTGCAGGGGGTGAGAGGATTCACCAGAGACAGAGCAGGGAACAGAACAGGCAGACTGACTGAAATACCCTGCTGAGGGGAGCAGTGGGGAGACAGGAGATATTTTCTGCGCCTTGTGAATAGCTCCCTGTTTGGGGATCAAATTCGTGCTGCAGCAGCTGCCTATAGCTTCATAGTGCTGAGACTTAAACTCTTGTGCCACCAGGGAGGCCCTGATTCCCAAATTTCTGTTTTCAGATTAGACTTCCTGATCTATCAGACACATGTCCAGTTGTGTGTGAATTCCAGTGTCTACCAGCCCATCATGCGGACAGCATATTAGGAAAACATTCCTCGTACCTCAGCCACCAAGTTATTGCCAAGTTCTCCTCCCCTTTGTCCTTCCATTTTAGAAGTGATGACCTGTTCTGTCTTCTTCTGACTCTGTCAGCTGAACATCTTTTCTTAAAATTTTCTTTTATATATATTTTACATCATTTTTTTTTATTTCTGCACAAGTTATGCATTTTCATCTTGGTTATAGTCCCCATACATCCCACCCCCCTTATTTTGACCCTAATCCCTCCCCCCGCCAATAGTGCATCTCTGGTTTATACTTGCTTGTAGTTGAACATCTCTTACCTGTGCTTTTTCCTACCTCATTGCTTGAACATTCTGGTTTCGGGTTCAGTTTTTGTTTACTGTGAGTTGGAGATACCAGGCTTTGAGGTCACAGGAGTAAAATATTGGCATAAAATTGCACATGCTTTTCATTTGTTATGAAACTCCTTTAGCACATGATTCCGGGTGTGTGTCTGTTACACCTGCCAGCCAGGCTATCAGCTCCTCAAGGAGCCGATTATATTCATCCTTTTATTCTTAGAATCTTAGACACTTCAAATACATAAGGTAAGTTATAGTTCTACTTGTAGGACCAAAGGGGTGAATGTAGAGGCGAGGCTCTTTCAACTGTAAATTCTATACAGGACCGAAGACCCACAAAATAAGATGTGTTTGTACTTGCTCTGTCTGACCCAGGCTGCCGGCCCTGAGATGAGAAATGTTCCCTCAGAAGCGATGGTGTCATTTGAAGATGTGGCTGTGAACTTCACATGGCAGGAGTGGCGGTACCTGAGTGAAGCTCAGAGGACCCTGTACTGGGATGTGATGCTGGAGACCTGCAATCACCTGGTGTCCCTAGGTGAGGAAGCTCCAGTGTAACACTCTAGTGCAATGCTGTCTTCTGCACCGATAAGTGTGCACTTGCTTATGAAACTGAGTGTTGGTGAGGTTGAACATGGCAGGCAGTGTACATTGTGGGTGTTTCGGTTTTTGTTGGGAAAGATTCAGATTGGCCTCTTTTGCACAGCTCTTCACACTGCATTTGTTAGTTTTCAAAGACTGAAGTTGAACTTGATTGAAGACCAACACTGTTTCTCATCACAGGGCACTGTGTTACCGATCCTGAGGAGAGTATCAGATCGGAGCAGGGATTGCAGCCGTGGACTGTGGACGTTCCCCCAAAACAGGACCTCTCAGGTCAGTCAGTGCTTGCCAGGCTGGGAGGCTGAGAGGAGGCTGGGAGTGTGGCCAGTGATATTGGCCACACTGAGGTGCTTTTCCAGTGTCCAACCTTGGACAGTCTGTCTGCATATATCAAACTGATTCTTTATTCAGTTTCCAAATATTACTCTCTTGTGAATTTCATACTGCTCTTTTAATGATGGTTGTCTATGTTCTTAAACCAGTATGCAGTCCCTGATACTGTGGGGATTATTCTGCAGTAATCACATTTCTCTGTTCTCTTAGTTTATTCTCATAGACTGTTTTCTTTAGGTACCTGTTGAGGAATTTTTTTATTCTTTCCGTATGTTTATGGGAAGTTTAACCTGTGGTAAATTTTCTGAGAGGGGAGAGCAACAGTACTCACAGAAATGATCTTTACATTCTGAAGTTATACACTCTGTGAGGAAAGAATATGTAATAAATACATTTATTAATAGAGAGGTAAAGCCACAGAGGATGTTTGACCAGCATGAATGAAACAAAGTGGAGGATGTTGTTTTTGTGTGTGCTCCGTATGCATCATTATAGAGATTAATTATTTTCTTTCAGAGCTCAGGTGAGGTGAATGGGTTGCACTGACATGTCATATTTATAGTTCCCTCTGCAGTCTGGGATAGAGGCTATGTATTGCTATTGGAGATGTCACTGGCAGGTGACTAACTCAAAAGGGATAGAGAGGCGTTGACTGGAGAGTTATTTAGAACATGAGTAGTGTTTCAGGGGCAAGCCTTGTGACCGCCCTCATAGTAATTGTGAGGCTGAGGAGAACCCAGAATTGTTCAGCGTTGGAAAGGATGTTCTGTGACATGGGAGGGGGAACCTGAGGTGGTGGTTTCTAAAGCCATGGCACCAAGAGTTTCAGGTTGGGGGCTCATACCTTGGGGAGCAGTGTGACCTGTGCAATTCCACCTTCTCGTGGGAATCGTTGGGAGGAAAGTAAAGGAATCGACGACAGTGTGATGTAACTGAGAGTCACACACGACATAGAAACTGGAGCTGCTATGAACAATGCAGAAACACAGTTTCCAGGGAGTGCGTTTTGAACACCAGGGTGTTGCTCTCAGAAGGATGTGAGAAAAGACTTTAATGCTGATAGCACAGGATGGATGGAGAACTTTTTTTTTTTTTAAAGATTTATTTATTTATACAAGCACTAAGTACAGTCAGAAGTATGGGAGGGTGAGAGAATTCACTAGAGCCAGAGTGGGGAGCAGAGCAGGCAGAAGGACTGAAGCACACTGCTGAGAGCAGCAGCGCGCCATGTGGGACCCTCCTCCGGAGGCCGGGGAGCAGCCAGGGATCGAACCCGTGCTGTAGAGGCTGCGGACAGCTTTGCAATCCAGTGCTCAACCACTGCGCCAACGGGGAGGCCCTGGATGGAGAACTTTTTTCCTATCGCTTAGCAGGGGATGTGGGACACAATGATGAGGCGGAGTTTGCTGCATGTATTAGGATTCTGAGCCTTATGTGATATGATATTTAAATATGAACTGACTGGTCTCTGCCGTGGAGGGAAGCGCATGTCTCTGAGACCCTCTGCAGGTGACCGTGGCCCGGGCGGTTTGAAAGAAGAACTAAGGAAATGGAGAAGCAGAGTCCTTGTGTCTCAACAGGCCTCTTGCTTGAAGTGCCTGGGCAATGACTGGTCTCTCAGTCCACAGGTTTTTGGGAAAGCCATGGCCTCTGCAGGTCTTGGTTATTCAGTACCCACAAGAGCTGCACAGGGTCAGTCTAAGAAAGAAAGTGTGTAGGATCTATGTTGGGTGAAATGCTTCTGGTTGAAATCGACAACTCTAGTTAAAATACTATATTTACCAAATATTTATGATTTTATAAATCCATTGTGAAATTAGATTTACTGCTTTGTTATCCTGGTTTGGCATTAAAAAAAATCTGTTAATTGGGGCCTCTCTGGAGGCCTAGGGATTAAGTGTCTTAGCTCTCACTGTTATGGCCTGAGTTTGATCCACAGTGAAGGAGTTCACCGACTTTGGCGCAGCAAATCTCTCCTGTCTCACCCGCTGCTCCCCTCAACAGTGTATTTCAGTCAGTCCGCCTGTTCTGGTCAACACACTCCCCTACAGCACGCTCTCCTACAGCACCCGCACTCCTGCATCTCTGGCCTACACCCCAGATCTCCTATGCTAAAGTAAAAAATACCAAAAAATCTATTCTCCCCATAATTTACTACGGGCAAAAAGCATGAATCAGAAAATCAATACCTGTAAATTATGTTGTAATATGGGAAATTTCGTGCCACTTAGTAGTATTCACTCAGAATGCTTACTTTTTAGAGACATGGCCATTTTTATCTCCCTTTAGATGTCCATACTGTGGATCACCTGACTCAGGACAGCCCTGCAAATCAGGGCAGACATTTGTGGCAAGTTATTACCACCAGCAGCAAAATACCATCCAACGAGAGAACTGACTTAATGGAAAAAAGCAATTTGCACTCAATTTATTGTTTGAACCATAGTATCAAAAATGAAAACAATTCAGCAATGATGCCTGAGAACTTTACTATACATAGGACCATGATGATCCCTGGTGAGCCTCATGAAGGGCATGCTGGAGAGAATGAGGAGGTCTTTTGTAGAATGAGGGAACCCATCGAGTATCCTGAGCACCTTAGTCACCAGGTGATTCAGAACTTTCAACAGCCTTTTGAATTTCCTGAACAAGGAAAAGTCGTGAGTGAAGAAACAGTATTTACACCTAGAGGAGCCCTTCTGGAAGGGATTGTCCGTAAATGCAATGAGTGCAGGGGCACCCGTGATGAGGTACCTTTCATTTTCCAAGTCAGAACCCAAGGAGGACAGACTTGCTGCAGTTTTAATGAAAAGGGGAGAGCTGCGGAGATGACTCCAGTGCATTTGAGTTCTCCTAGGTATGTTGGACATGAGCAGCAGGAATGTTATGAAAGTGGGGCCAGTCTCAGAAACACATTTCACACCTATCCTCGTGAGAGTACCCAGTTAGGAAAGAATAATTTGGGATATAAGAGATATGCTGAGCATCAGAGATTTCACAGTGGAGAGAAGCCTTATGAATGTCAAGAGTGTAGTAAGACTTTCCAATGGAAATCATCCCTCAGTCAACATCAGAGAAGTCACACTGGAGAGAAGTCTTATGAATGTCAAGAGTGTAGGAAGACTTTCCTCTGGAAATCATCTCTCTGTCACCATCGGCGAAGTCACACTGGAGAGAAACCCTATTATTGTGAAGAGTGTGGGAAAGCTTTTTCTAGGAAGTCATCCCTCAGTGTCCATCAGAGAAGTCACACTGGAGAGAAACCCTATGAATGCGAAGGGTGTGGGAAAGCTTTTTTCAGTAAGTTTTACCTCAGTGAGCATCAGAGAATTCACACTGGAGAGAAGCCTTATGAATGTCAAGAGTGTAGGAAGACTTTCCAGTGGAAATCATCCCTCACTAAACATCAGAGAATTCACACTGGAGAGAAATCTTATGAATGTCAAGAATGTGGGAAGGCTTTCCTCCAGAAATCATCCCTCAGTAAACATCAGAGAAGTCACAGTGGGGAGAAGCCTTATGCGTGTCAAGAGTGTGGGAAAATTTTTTCCAATAAGCAAGCTCTCACTGGACATCAGAGATGTCACTGGACAAAATCCCTATGATTGTGAAGAGTGGGAAAACTTTTCAGGAAGTCAGCCCTCACTAGGCATGACAGACTTCACACTGGAGGGAAATGCTGTGAATGTGAAGAGTGTGCAGGCAGGCCTCCCCTGGTAGTGCAGGCGGTTGAACGCAGCACTGTGAAGCTGTCCGTGGCCTTTGCGGTGGGAGTTTGATTCCCTGGCCGGCCAGGAGCAGCCCCATGGTGCGGCAGACCTCTCTTGTCTGGCCCGCTGCGTGTATTTCAGCAGTGTATTTCGGTCAGTCTGCCTGTTCTGTTCCCCGCTCTGTCTCTGGTGCACCCTCTCACCCTCCCACACATCTGGCCTGTACCCTGGTTCTTGTATGCTTGAATAAATAAAAATCTTTTAAAAAATCTTCAAACTTAGGAGCTCAAACCACATCATGCAGCTGAGAGCAATGGGAACTGACATTCAGTTTCAATCCTAATTGTGTGGAGTTACCTGGTTCACTCTGTTCTCCCAAGTTCATGCAGTGATGATGTCGCTGTTCCTGTGCTGTTGCTTCTAGTATCCTCTTAAGTTCCTGGGCGATGCTATGCCTGTTCACAGCAGCTGTCTGTCTACATGGCACACTGCATGTTGCGTGGGTAAGTGATCTCTCTGGGTGTTCTTAGTCATCACGTTCTGTCCAGTACTCTAAGTCTCTGTGGTGCCCCCTGGTGCTGGAATTGCTCACCACCAAAATGTCCTCCTCTAGAAGGAAATGTTGAACTGTGTGCTCTCGGCTATAGGTTGAGGTCTGCAGCTGTCTTTACCTACCTTTCATGGTGAAGGTTTTTCGGGGCCTCCCTGGTGGCCTCGGGGTTAAGTCTCAGCGCTATTGCCTGCTCTGGCCAGGGTTTCAGCCCCAGCTAGGGAGCCGCCCCACATATGGCCTCAGCAGGCCTCTCATGTGTCACCCGCTGCTCCCATTAGCCAGGTATTTCATTGGTTCTGCCTGTTTGTCACCACACTCAGTATCTTGTGAATCCTCTCACCCCCTAACCTCTGGTCTACACCCCAGTTCTACAAACTAAGGGAATTTTGTTGGAAGATTAATTCTGCATACAAGATCTGGGGTGCAAGCCAGAGGTATGAGGGGGTGAGAGGATTCTCCACAGAGAGAGTGGGGAGCACAACAGGCGGATCTACTGAAATCCACTGCTGAGGGGGGCAGTGGGGACACAGGAGTGGTTTACTGTGCCTGTGGGTCACCTCCCTGGCCAGGGATCGAACTCGTGTCTGCAGTACTGCAAACTGCTTCATAGTGCTGAGACTTTCACCCCTCTGCCACCAGAGACCCCTGAATTTTTTTTTAAAGGAAAGGATTCTTGCCTGTTAATTTTTTTTTTATTAAATCGTTGTTCCTCTTTATGCAATATTGGATTGCTCCCCTTCTGTATAATTCTTGCAAATGTCCTGTCTGCACCGCCCCTGTGACCTGTCACCCCAGGCTCTGGTGCACCTCCTCCCCTCCTGGCCCCTCTTCTGCCCCATCCCCTGCTGGCGTCTCAGCTCTGTCATATGCCTGCTAGTTTTGTCTTTTTCCCCTGACCCTTTCTTCGTTCCCCTGTATTCCTCCTGGAGGTGATGATGTAATCCAGGTCTTTTTCCTTCACTCTTTGTTCAGAACATAATCCCTTCCGCCATTGCTGGCCGTGCCCTGAATGTGGTCTTTGTCTGAGTCAGTTCATACCTTGGGGTGAGTGGTCGGTGTGGAAGGTGGTGGCCGAGGAAGTCCTTGATGTCTCTCTCGCTACCACTCCCCCCTCAGGGGCCCCGGGCGCCTTCTGGTGTGTTTCTTTGGCGCTGTGGTGATGCCCAGCAGAGAGTTTGAGCAGCAGGCCCAGAGTCTGAGGCCTCTGGTGTGCTCTTCCTCATTTATTCTCTTTGGTGTGAAAGTACTTCCAAGTGGAGCCCAGAGTTCCAGAAGAGCCAGAGATTTACTCACACGAGTAAGGACAAGAAAGCTCCCTGAGCAGAATGGTCCTGAGGGGTGGCCGCTGGGGCCAAGAAACAGGGGCTCCCACGGCGGTGGTGGGCAGGGAGCAGGGGCTGGTCGTGGGGGTCTCTGCGGCGTGTCTCTTGCTGAAGGGCTAGGCCTGAGGGCTCTCCCGAGGCTCCGAGGCCCGCGGAGTTTGCCCCCGTTACTCGCCTGCATGTCCACGCTGAGCCTCAGTCTGTGGGTTTGCAGTCGTGCCCTGTGTAGGCTCCGCGGCGTCCTCTCTGCAGGGCTGGGCTCTGGGCCCGTCCATCGGGGATTGTTTCTCTGATCATGGATTTGGGACTTGGGCGCCCGCTCCTCCCTGTCCATGCCCTCTATGCTTCCTCCATCAGGAACATCTCTACGGCCAGAGCCCCCGTCCTGTGTTTCCAGGTCAGTTACTGACGGGGTGTCTGTCCCCTGAGAGCATCCTCCCTGATGCAGGGGGAGGTACATTGGTCCCTTCATACTCCACCTGGAGTGTCGGGGCCAAGGGCCATATTCCTCAACGCGCCATGGGAGGTTCTGAGGTTTTCACCCCCCGGCTGCAGGCCGCTTTCCACGATGCTGCAGGCTCCTAGGTGTCCTCGAGCGCCCATTAAAGATGGCATCGGGCCCCTCAGCCTTCATCTCAGACTTGGTCCAAAGAGGCCTGCAGGGTTTGCTAAAACAACATTCCTCTGCTAGTGCCACGTTCCCTGAAAGTGTCTGTTGCTGTGATGTGACCCATGTGGGCTGTTGCAGGAAGGGTCACTCTCTGGTCTGAAGGTGACGGGTTCAGGGGGTCGTGTCTCGTCCCCCTGCAGGTGTGTTGGGGTGTCCAGGGGTGTGGCGGGTGAGGCCTCTGCGGATGCGTGGGCGGCCCAGGTGGGTGGTGATGCTGTCGGCGGAGGCCCAGGAGAGGCCTCCACCGTGCTCTGTGGGGACCTTGCCCAGCTCAGCCGCATCCCGGGGTCAGGATGCGCAGCATCAGCACAGCCCAGAGACACTGTCCACGCTCCAGCGGTGAGGACACTACAGGAGCCCTGAGCTCCAGGGACAGGGAGTGGACCAGGGCGGGGGAGCACTCTTCAGAGATGAGTGGGGAGCAGAACAGGCAGATCCACTGAATTCCACTGCTGAAGGGAGCCGCGGGGAGACAGGAGAGGTCTGCTGCGCCCTGTGGGTCAGCTCCCTGGCTGGGGATGGAGCTCTTGCTGCAGTGGCTGTGGCTCAGCTTCACGGTCTGAGACGGAGCAGGGAGGCTATGGCTCCATTCTTGTGTGGGGCGCTTATCCTTTGGATATGGGGACAAGAGGTGTGTGCTACTTGCAGGTCTGTGCCATCTCCCTTGTTCGCCCCAACCCATAAGTTCATACCCTGGATGAAAGGGAGTGTACCCATAAGATACTGAGGTGGATGGCCGGTCTTGGGCTGGGAGGTTCTCTTTCTCTGGAGAAGCAGAACTGCTGGGAAGAACATGTTCATCTTGGTAATGTAGCCAGGCTAGAAGACAAAGAATAGTTTGACTTTGTTTACAGTTAACCCTTTGCACTCCGAACCATTCTGGACATTGGCTACCAGCTACTGGACGCTACTTTGCGGCGGAAATGTGCATTTACAGACCCTCGTATTAGTATAATTTTGGAACCAAGTAACGTATTATAATGATATTGGACTTATATGAATTGGGTGACATCGAGGAATGTATATGTGCAAAAAAAAAACAATATTTTATAGTTTATAATTTTCTACAGTATGGTAAGTTTTGTAACACTCCCCAATATGCATTGCAGTCTGATTAGTGGAGCTCATCTTCACTACTACTTGTGTCATGAGACTCCTTTGTGGTTGGACGCTTTGCCATTGACTAAATGAATAAATGAATAAATGAATGGGTTGAAAATTTCTAATTGTTATTACTAACTGACAAGATGATATTTACCAAAATCGCTTTCACCAAACAATTTATTCACTAAGAAAAGAATCACTTTTTCCGATTTTCTCCTCATTAGATCTGTGCACTGCTTGAAGCTTCAAACAAAAATGAGCTCAGCTTTGAAAATCTTTTCCTCCAGATGTAGACTTGTTTATTTGTAATTATATATCTCACTATACAGTGTTCGCTATGTTTGAAAACCGACCTTTCTTCTACAAACTCCCCTTATCACTCTATTCAAGTGGCGTCGCGAAGTGCTCGGACCATCGTGAGCACGCATCTCATGTTCTCGTCCGACACAAAACCCGCTGAAATTTCTTCTATATATCTTAGTAATTTTACAATATTTTGATTTAATTTCTTGTGCCATTTCAAGATAAAACTTCAGGGAAACGTGCATGTCTCAAAAAGTTGTGTTGAAATAACTCAATTCCCCGTAATCACTAATAAATTGCGATGTCCCCTGAGAGGGTACAGCGGAATGAAAAGGGTTAAGCAATGAGCAGAAAGAACACAGGTCTGTTTTGGGGATGTATATAAGCCTTTGGGACACCCTGGTTTCAGAAATAAGAGTTACACGACAGAGTGAGTGTATGTAATGACACCAAACTTTGCATTGAAAAACTTATGCATTCCTAAGTACAAATAATGAACTAGAAGAGGAAATTAACAAAGCCATCCCACCTACAATTGCACATGCAAAAAAATTAACTGGGAATAAATTTAACAGAGGAGGTGAAAGACTTTTACAAGGAAAACTATAAAACATTGTGGAAAAAAATAATAGAAAGCTCATGGGTTGGAAGAATCAACATTGTCCAAAGGGCCATTCAACCCAAAGCCCCTTCTAGATTCACTGCAACCCCAATAAATATCCCAATGGCATTCTTCAAAGGAATAGAACAAAGATTACTGAGGTTCATATGGATACACAAAAGACCCCAAATAACCAAAGCTTTCCTGATTAAAAGTGGGGGGAAATGAAGGAGTCACACTTCTGATCTCAAACTAAAGGTAAGTGGCCTCCCAGGTGGCCCAGGGGTTAAACACAGTGCTCTTAAACTACTCTCAGCCTCTGTGCACAAGTTGGATCCCCAGCCGGCCAGGGAGCTGACTGCCATGTGCCTCAGACCTCTCCTGACTGGCCTGCTGTGCCCCTCATCAGTGTATTTTGTCAGTCGGCCTGCTCTGTTCCCTGCTCTGTCTCTGGTGAATCCTTTCAACCCCCGGCATCTACGGCCTGTACCCCAGCTCTTGTGTGCATAAATAAATGAATCTTAAATATTCGTTAAACGAGTATTGTGGAAAGCCAAATAAATAATTGAGCTAGATTTACCTTATCAAATCCTTAGTTATAAATTAATCTGACTTGTGATATCATTTTGAAGAATACTAATAATAAATATGTGTAGGTTCATGAAACAAATCTGTAAAAACTTGGATGTGTGCAAGATTATGTGGAACATCCTGAGAGACAGAAAATACATCCCGAGAGCAGGCCAGGAGGAGCTGCTCACCTTCTCACAAGCAGGGTTGAGCATCAAGCAGTCTCCGGCCGGGAGAGGCGGCATTGTTTCCAGATCGTGTCATGAGACTTTCCTGGGCTTGGCTACGGTGACCGACATGTCGGCCAAGGTGAGGTGAAGTGTGGACTCTCTCAGTCCTGAGGAGAGAGTGATTGGGGCCGTCCTCCTGCAGAGAGCTGGGGTGGAGGATGTGGACACCGCTCGGGGCGCTGTCTCACCATGACTCTGCACACCCTGCTCGGTGGCCTTTTGGGATGAGCTGAGGAAACAGTGTGAAGGACACGTGAAGTCTGTGAAAAGGCCCCCGGCGCTCGCCACGGTCACTGCTGAGTAGCCCGGGAATGTTTTCCCTCTGCGGCGAGCCCTGTGCAGGCTCCGGCGTCTCCCGGCCCTCGAGGGACACTGTCGGGGAAGCCAGAGCCGTCGCCTCCTGGGCCTGAGTCCGGAACTCGCTGGGGGAGGTTCCGGGGCGGGGTGGAGTCAGGGTGCAGAGGTGGCCCAGACCCGGTGGTGCCAGGAGGCGGCCCTCGGCGGGTGGATTCCTCCATCTGGCGCGAATGTCCTCAAGGCGCTCGCGGGGGATTCTCTCCACAGCGGCTGGCGAGGCCCACGGAGGAAACGGGGTGACGAGAAGCCACAGGTGGCGGTGTAGGATGGGGGGACCTGCACCCACCCTGGCAGAGGCAGCCCTGGCACAGTTGCCCTCGGGGGCTTACACCGTCGTGGGGCGCTCTGCGGGGGGACGGACCGTCCCGGGTCCCCTGCGGGACCGTCCCCCCCTCGCGGCCCCGTGACCCGCGTGGCCTCCCCGCGCCGCGACGGTCTTGGCACCTCGGGAGCGTCAGCCCATCCCAGGCATGTCCTCCCCGCGTGCCGGGGTCTGAGCTGGCGGTGCCTTCTCCGGGTTCTCAGTCCTCCCTTGACTCTCCCTGGGCGCTGCTCCTTCAGCACCACTGGACACGGGGTGTCCCCAGGGGTCGTGTGGGCGGCTGTCGTCAGAGTATGGAGAGACAAGTGTGTGCGGGGTGGTTCTGTGTCTGTCACTCACCTCCTTCATCTCCTGGAGGGTGTGACGTCGAAATTGGGAATTTAAAAAGTCCTATTGTTACAGGAGGTGGGGGGACCGCAAAGCCCCCAGAATATCCGCTCCATAAAGGGTCTGCATCTGCTGCATCAACAAAAAGCATAAAAAGGGGCCTCCCCAGTGGCGCAGCGGTTGAGCGCTGGGTTGCGAAGCTGCCCGCAGCCTCTGCAGCGCTGGTTCAATCCCCGGCTGTTCCCTGCCACCAGAGGAGGGTCCCACATGACAAGCAGACCTCTCCTGCCGCCCACTGCTCCCCTCAGCAGTGGACTTTGGTCCTTCTGCCTGCTCTGCTCCCCGCTCTGGCTCTGGTGAATTCTCTCACCCTCCCGCGCTTCTGACTATACCCATTGCTTGTATAAATAAATAAATCTTAAAAAAATGACTTTACTAGACATATAGACCACTAGCCTAGAAGAGAGGATCTGGGATGCTGACACTTGGGGATACAGCGTGTGCGCGTACAAAACTAGAATTTCTGATGATGGAGGATGTAGAGGCAGGAATAGACACGGTGCAGGTTTCCTGATCCCATGCAGACTGGGTAAAGGAGGAGTCAGAGTCCTCAGTGTTTTTTTGCAGGTCTTTTATTGGGGTTCAGTGGGTACGTGGAAGGCAGGGGTGCTGGGGAGCCGGGAGGCTGGCAATCCTCCCGGCCCCCAGCAAATCTTCACTCTATCTGGGCTCTCTGGTGTTCTCTGCTTCTGCTTCGGGCTTCTTTTCTTTTGGCTACTTCTTCTGTCCCCATGTCACCGCCCTTAAAAGCACAGTCTTAGCACAGGTGTACCCACTTCAGGTGCCCGCCATCAGGCATGCATTCTGGACCACAGGGTTCCCTCATCTATCCTGATGGTGGTAGGGCAGAAAAGGCTGACCTTCCACCTTACCTTACAGAGGATAAGAATAAAAAAAAAAAACTGAAAGGGAGGTGCCACAAGACCAGAAACCTGGCTCACAAGGAAGTAAGGGTAGAAGAGATTAACAGAGCCATTGACACAGCTATGGAAACAAAGATCCTCAGGTGGGCCTCCCCGGAGGCGCAGCAGTTGAGCACTGGGTTGAGAAGCTGCCCACAGCCTCTGCAGCGCCAGTTTGGTCCCTGTCTGCTCCCCGGCCACCGGAGGCGGGTCCTGCATGGCGCTCAGACCTCTCCTGCCGCCCGCTGCACCCCTCAGCAGTGTACTTCGGTCCTTCTGCCTGCTCTGCTTCCCGCTCTGGCTCTGGTAAATTCTCTCACCCTCCCGTGCTTCTGACTGTACCCAGTGCTTGCATAAATAAATGAATAAATCTTTTTTTTAAAAAAAGCATAAATTTAAAACAATCTGGCCAAGAGTCTTGAGGAAGGGTTGGTTGCTGGATCCCCATGGGCAGGAGGGGAGTGGCTGAGCACTGCACAGTGGGACCAGGGCAGCTGCCCCTCTGGTGGCCCAGGCTGCGGCCACAGAAGCAACAGCATTTTGCTGCCCCCAGGCCCTGCATGCAGAGCCCCTCAAGCCTCTCAGCACCGCAGAATGTGTCCAGGTCAGTCGGCCCCTCAGGAAGGCTCTGAAACATAAACTGGACAGTCGGCAGAGTCATAGGTCAAGGAGCTTCCATTTCTCCTTGTTTAAGGAGAATGATTCTAACAGTGAAACCGGAGTTGTTGTTTAGAGCCAAGTGGAGTTTCGGGTTCATAAGAACATCCAGAAGTTTCTGATGACAGTATTTATTGGCAGTTTTTTTCTATGGAGAGCAGTCATCTCAGCTTGGGAAAAATTTACATGTCGGGCAGCTGGGTTCCTGGGAGATGATACTGACAAGGCAGCACGGGATGGGTGCACCGATAAAGGAAAAGACACTTGAAGAGGTGTCCAGGATGTCGTCGTTATTCAAGACTCCATTTGCATCGCTCACAGTAAACGACCCCAGGTGCTATAACGTGGAACCTGGAACACTGGGTGCTTCAGCCTCTAAACTCCCTCCCTCTCTCATGTGGGTGCCTGTCTGGCTCGGGGCATCTACGTGTGATCATTTGGGAGCTCTGGCTCCTCGGGTGTTGATTTCGTCCTCCTGTGTGTCTGTGGTGTCCTCTGGCTGCAGCCAAAGGAGGGGTGGGGAAAGACACTGTGGTGAGGTGGGGAGGTTTCACTAGCAGACTTCCCTCCTGCCCCTGCTCGGGTGGCTACAGCTCCCTCAGGCACAGCTGTGATGGAGACCCGTGATGTGATCTCATTGTGGCTCCAGAGACCGTGTGCCAGCGAGCATCTGGCCGTTCTGCTCGCTTCCTTCCTGGAGTGCTCTGTTCACCCTCGAAAACTCAGGGTTTTAAGTATTTCCCTTATTTGTACTCTGGAGCCAATGCTGCGTATTGTTCAGGGTCTCAAATAGTTAAATATTTCTTGTCTATAATGAAACCTCATTGTGTCTTTGGTTCTTGTGGACCGGGTGCTCCCAGCCCTGGACACCTGGAGGGACATGTTGGCAACGGTGTGGTGCGATACATCCCCTCACTCCTTCCTGGGAAAATAATGAGATTGTGTCATCCTCCTGCAAATAGCTGGAAATTTAGAACATGTAGACTGCTGGATACGGTCTTTCTTTTTTGGGGGGAATGACCTGAGGAGATGCTTTCCAATGCAGATGAAATCTTCGAGTGTGACAGTACTCACCAGCCGTGTCTTGCAGTAACAAATCGCTGGAGACGATGTGTGAGTGCCAACCGCGAGGACGGTTGGACAGAGGACAGTGGACCGTGTCCCTGGACTGCGGTGGGGCAGCTGCAGGTGGACGGTGGAGCAGACTGCGGAGGATGCGGGGCCTAGCAGGGGCAGAGAAGAGGCCGCCCCCCCGGGTGCCAAGAGGCGGGGATGCCGCGAATACTGGGTGGCAGGGCGCGGTGTGTTGCTGGGGCGGGGCGCCAGGTGCATGGCGCCCTGCCCGTCTGCGCAGTGGGCCCACCTGTCTCCAGGGAGGGCCGGTCTGGCGTGTCCGCGGTCCCCGCTGAGGAATCCCGAGCAGGTGCCCAGCTCGGGACAGGCGACTGTCGCCCCTCGAATGGCTCCCGATGCGTCCGTGAGCGTGTTCGGAGCAGACACGGGCCATCTCCTCCATCTCCTCCCTTTAGGCGGAACTTCCCGCCGGGCGCCCCCGAGGGAGGTTCCCAGGTGTGCCAGCCCCGCGCACCTGCCGGCCGCACCTGCGTGTTCCCCGCCCTGCGCCCGCGCGGGCTCGGCCCAGCCACCTGCGTGCCCGCGTGCCCGCGTGCCCCGCCCGGGCCCCAGAGTGAAGTCAGGGCTGGTGGGACCCCAGTTTCGGCGCAACCTGTCTCTGGCCTGGGGCCTCTGCGGTCGTGGGAGGAGCAGGTGAGTTGGGGGATGCGTGGGAACACCCCCGTGCGGCTGCCCGCGGAGAGGGGCCCCGAGGCCCCGGCGTGGGGGCTGCGGGTGGGAACCGGGGGGCTTGTCTGGCATCTTCCCGGGCCGGGAGGACCCTGGGGGTTGGGGTACAGGCCAGTTGTGCGGGAGGGTGAGAGGATCCCCCAGAGCCAGAGCGGGGAATAGAACTGGCAGTCTGACGAAATACACTGCTGAAGGGAGCAGCGGGCACAACAGGAGGGTTCTACCGCACCTCGTGAGACCCTCGTAGGCCAGCCGGAATCAACCTGGCACTGCAGAGGCTGCGGACAGCCTCAAGCGCGATGCTCAGCAGTCTGTGCCACCATAGACTGCGTGTTCACAATGATCTGCGGCTCCTCTCTTGGCTCCCCGTTGGCTAGTTGCTTTGATAACTGTCAGTTCAAAACCACATCTGATAGAATGAAAGTCTCCCAGTAATTTGAGCAGAGGCCATGCCAGGGACTGTATTGGTTCAGGTTGTCCTAAATTGCATTCTGAATGGAAAAAAGTTTTTTTTCTAGCTGTCCTACTGCAACAGGGTGGTCCTCAGGAAAGGGGGAGGTTCCCTGCCCCACCCAAGGGAGGGTGGAGCTGAGCAGGAAGAGGAGAAGCTGCAGAAGAGACTGAGGAAGGAAGCAGGATGGAGCCAGGAGACCTGGAGGAGGCGCATGGAGCCTAGAGACATGTGAAGAAACTGCGCTTGTCTTTTGGTCGTGGACTGGGTGACACAGATGTGGGTGAGAACCGTGGGGAGGTGACCATGGCAGCTTTTATCTTGATGTTGATTTTGCTCTTTTCCTTCCGGGCTTGTCTGGTGGTTTCTGGCCCTTTTCTGTGGGTCCCCACTGGAAGATGTTTTAGACTTGTGGCAGGCTTTGGGGCCTTGCTCTGGGCCGACCCCATATGGATGGAGTTTTACCCACGAGGGGATGGGTAACTTTGGGTGCTTCATTTAGAAACTAGACTCTTTGCCTTACCTGTATTGTTTCCTAGTTTTTATTGAAGTTCCTTCCCATTAAAGTATCATATGTTTTGTGTTGATGCAGCGGATGGCAGAACCCATTTAGAATAGGCAGGTTTGCGGGGCTTGGGCTACCCCTCTCCCTGTCCTATAACACTACGAGGCTATGATTGAATAGGGAGGGACACCAGTGACTCTCTGCATTTCATTTTTCTAAATTGTTGATAATGTAAGTTAGGTTATTCCTCGGATTTTCATTTTAGGTTTCTCCACTTAGTCATGATACTTGGGAGGTTTCTCCCACGAGGCCTCTGAGCTCCATGTCTAAAACAAAAATTCTCATTTGAGGCTGGGGTAGATAGAAAGAAAATAGACTTTTAGAGAAGCATGAAAAATATTTTAGTAAGTTTATTCCAGTTTTATCTGCTGCAACGCGTGTAGTAGGTTGCCGCGGACCAGCACAGCAGTAGACAATGGGGCCACCTCAGGGTTGAGAGAAGCGTGCAGGGTGGTCAGGGCGTCGGCGAAAGAAATGACAAACAGACACACTTCAAGAGTGAAAATCTGAGTGTAATTTTCTTTGAGTTTGTGACCAGTATATATATGTTTTCCAAAAGCACAGGAATGAATATCAAAGAAATTAGCTTGCTCATGGGCTCAGTCTATCACCATCAGGGAGGTGATCTACATAACAAACAATGACCATTATAGAAGAAAGGAGGAAGTTTAGAAAGACAGATAAGGGATTAAAGTTTGTAGTTCTAGAAAGACGGGATAAGATTTTTTAGCATTCTTGTAGTGGTTCTTGGTGGTCCTTATCTATTGATAAGCTTCTGCCTTTTCAGGGAACTTCCGCTGCACTTCCTCTGCTTCAGGCTGTTCTCTCCCCGCTCACTGGTTGCCCAGTCGGATCTAGGGACCCTGGCGAAAGCCATTCCTAAAGATCACTGCGGGGGGAGGTGCAGCAGGTAGGGTTTTGCTGTTCTTCCCCTGCGCGCTGGTTGCCCAGCCGGACCTAGGGCCGGTTAGCCCTAAAGGTCACTGCAGGGGGAGGTGCAGCAGTAGGTAGATGAAGAAATGGGAGGAATAAGCCCCAGATAGTTGACTTTTTAATACAAAACTCACTGCGAGTGGGCTTGGGATGCATGTTAGTGCTCCGTTGGTCCCAGTCTTACCACTTGCAAAGCCTTGATTGGGAGTCACAATAGGAAACGGTCATGTTAAGCCCTCGACGGCACTCTGCGGAAGGCTTTGTTTTAGCCCAGATGGACAGTAGCGCCCTTAGGTGTCTGGGCACTGTGGAACCAAGCTTAGCCGAGGTTTCGCCATTTTGTATATCCTCCACCTTGATATGTTAGTCCTTGTCCAGCCACATTCCGGAGATAGTTTCAGCAGTCACAACCCTCACTCCACTTGGTGACAAAAAAGCAGACCACCCCAGCCACCAATGAGGGCAATCCTGTCCATAAATGGGACGGCATCTCTAACCGTCCAATCAGTTTGAAACTGTAACCGCATGCGCCCGAAATGCCTTTGTAGTAGCCAGTGAGTAATTGTCAGCTTCTTGCAAAGTTCACGCCACTCGCGACCCTATAAGATACCCCTGCTTCCTCTGTTCGGGGCTCTCGACCTCTGCCGTTGCATCGGTGTGTGTCGAGGGCCCAGTCTCGAGCCCGTAATAAACTCCCTTTTGCATTTACATCAGCTGTCTTTGGATTCTTGGAGGCTATGCTCGCCGAGTCTGCTGATCTTGGGCACAACAGGCACATCCACTGACTGACCTGGAACAAAGTCCTGGTGATAATCCGGCCCCTTTCGGCTTTAGGATGTAGTAAGGAACCTGTGGGATGGAGGCAGCACTTTCTGGTTTTCACATCTAGTTCTGCCGTTCCCTGGTTTACCTTCTGCCACATGTGTCTGCTTCTAGTACTGAAAATGTGGCTGATGCCACTGGTTGCTTTCACAGGGATCCCAAATTCCAAATCCTGAAAGAGGGTGTAAGTCTGATGTTCTGGTATCCACTGGTGTCCAGTGTTTGGAAATGCACCGGGCTTATTTGGAAAGTTTGGATTCTCTAAGCTTTCTTCTGGAGAGTCTGCAATCACTGTCAGTCTCTCCACGATGGGAGAGGTGGTGCAGAGTCCAGCCACATTCCTTAGTCTGCCTGGCCTTCATTACCTGTGTCAGGTGTATCTGGACACTTCAGGGGCAACCTTGGCCCACTGCAACTCAAGACAACTCCTCCCAAACACTTTATCTGCAGAGAGCCATTGAGGAACCTCCTGTGTGCCAATATTTCTTGATTTTTCTACTGTGTGCAGTGTTGTAGATCTGTGATTTCATTCATCTGTAAAACACACTCAGCAGTGGTTATTGCTGGTCCCATTTTATACCTGAGAAAATTGAGACTTGGGCCTCCCCGGTGGCGCAGCGGTTGAGCACTGGGTTGCGAAGCTGCCCGCAGCCTCTGCAGCGCCGGTTCGATCCCCGGCTGCTCCCCGGCCACAAGAGGAGGGTCCCACATGGTGCGCAGACCTCTCCTGCTGCCCGCTGCTCCCCTCAGCAGTGCACTTCGGTCCTTCTGCCTGCTCTGCTCCCCGCTCTGGCTCTAGTGAATTCCCTCACCCTCCCGCGCTTCTGACTGTACCCAGTGCTTATATAAATAAATAAATAAATCTTTAAAAAAAAAGAAAATTGAGACTTGAAGGAAGAGCAACTTACCAAAAGTCCACAGCTATTTAGCAAAATGGACCTCAAAGCCTTTCCTCTCCATCAAACCAGTTTGCCTCCCCAGTAGAAGGATTTGTGCCTCTACTTCTCCTGGGCAGGAAAGCACTCCCTGCGGACTCTGTAGGGGGCTGCCCTCCTGCCCTGTGGAGCAGCTGTGATAAGGGCTCACTGCAACCTGCATGGGGCTCTCCCCACTTCTGTCGACACCCTCCTGTTGAGCAGGAAGCCACACACATATTCCTCCAGAAGGTTAGTTAGAGAGCTCCAAGTAGGAGTTGATTTTTCTTTCCCTTCTGAAACAGAAATATCGCTAAACTCCTTTAAAAATTGACTTCCTAGTTGATTTTGAGTGTAGGTGATGCAGCAAGCCTCAGAATTAGTATTTTCAAATGTCCTTGGCCGGTTATTACCAATGACTGTCAAATGTGTTCTCGGTGGTCTGGGTGTATCCCATGGGAAAATGCCTTTTCTCAGGGAGTGGAGCTTTTAAAGTTTATTTGTGACTTAGATTTTAGCTCTATATTGAATTCATACCTTTATCCATTTTTAACTATCCTGTCTCATAGTAGAAGCCGTAGAAGCTGTTGAATATGGTCTGTGCTCATAAATTAGGTTTCTGATGTGATTGTCTTTATTCTGGTGGATTGGACCGGGAAGGGGTCGCTTCAGCTGTGGCCAGCGATATCCTGGGGAGAAAGTGAATCCATTTGCCCTGGATTCTGTCCAGCATATTCAGTTCCTTTATTTTACATCCTAGGGAGGTGACATGATGGTCAAAGTTACAGTACTTCTTCTTAGTGGTACCACAAGTCACCCAGATTTCTAAGTCACAGCAATGTTGACATAATAACTAAATGCCATACTTTAAATTCGTTTTTGCTATTGTCCATTTTATGCCCAATAATCCCATCCAGTTTACCTCGATGACAGTTTCTCAGACTTTCCTTGTTTTTATAACATTGACACTGGTGAGGAGTGATGTTTGGGAGAGGTGTTGGGGTCACAGACGGGGGTTCTTGGGTCACCTCTAACAAAAGCTTCACCAGAGTCCTCCTTTCAGTGGCATGAGGGCACACACACACACACACACACACACAAGGAAAGAAGATGATGCTTACACAAACAAAATTGGCAAGAGGAGCTGCCCCTGGAGAGAGTGGGTGTGTTAGGAGAAGCCTGTTAGTGGAGGCTCATTAGAACTCTGTTGTGTGTGGTGTGAAATTACACATTTTGATAGGTGTGAAGCTGTACTCCAAAAATTTATACAGTGTTATAAACTAGTGTAACACACACACACACACACACATATATATGTGTATATATATATATATATATATTAATTATTGCTTTTGGGCATTGTGCTCACATAACTGCTAAAAGCCATGATCCATTACGGAGGTCTTACTATGTGGGCCTCTTAGTTGAATCATAGTCTCTAGTATACTGTCAGCTTCCAATCCTCAGATGTGGAGGAAATTTCTAATTCCGTTTGCTCCTCACTTGATCTATATAGCCAACATCTGCATCAATAATAAAGAAAATCCTTGAATTTCCTCAAATTGTGTCCTGGAAAATATTCCTCAAATTATGCCCCCTGCAGTTATTTCATTGTTTTCCTTTCCTTTCCAGTCTGATTTGGCTAATTTTAATGCCAAATTAAAATTCCAATAGGGAACAGCGATAGAGAATGAAATAGATGAGATAGTGATAGATCACTCCTTAAGTATTTTCTTTTAGCCCTAGGAAATCAAGTGTCCTCCACGGTGGTGAAAATAGATGATTTCCTGATACAGGAGCACTCACAATGTAATCGAAACGCAGGGTTGTATTGCCATGGGTTTGATCCCTAGCCAATTTTGGAATAGGGCCCGAGTCCTGTGTCATAAGCCTATATAACTAACCTGGGTCCCGGGTTCCAAGGAGGACCATGGATTTGTGGCTCATGCATGCACACTTTTCTGCCCCACCAAGGGCATATTGTGGCACCATCCTTGTAGGGACTTTGGGCCCAAGACCTGTTTCCTGTGGTTTCTTGAGGGGAGGTTCCCCAAACTGTGTTTGCATGGACTAGCTGTGAGCCATCCTCAAACTTCTAAAATGGATTTTCCCTTCATGTATTTAAGTTGTATTCTGTTGTATAGTGATTTGTGGACTAGACAATGTAGCAGAAGTACACTGAAGCAAGTCGATTAAGAGTTGATAAATGAATGTAATGTCACAGAATTAGCTGATTTATTCTCAAAATGTTTGTAATTCAGTTAGTTTATGCTTTAGTTAGAGTGACCATGTTTATCCCTTCATCATATTGCTCTGTACTATTCTCAAATAGTTTCTTATTTAAAGCCTTTTCTCCTTGATCTGCTTTGCAGCCTTTCCAAAGAAAGACTGCCACCTTTTTCCAATGTGTTTTTTTTAAGCATAGAAGAACTGGGGTGTAGCCCAGAGGTGCAGTGTTTGAGAGGATTCACCAGAGAGAGTGGGGAGCAGAACAGGCAGATGTACTGAAATACACTGCTCAAGGGAGCAGCAGGCATGACAGGAGAAGGCTGCTGCACCTTATGCGGCTTAGCTCCCTCGTGGAGAATTGAACTCAGGCCATAGCAGTGACAGAGCTGAGACTTACTCCCTAAGCCACCAGCGAGGCCCCTTTTCCAATAATTTCTCACTGCAGTATTGGCCATATAGAATTTACTATAAAATGAATGTGTCTTTACTGATCAATGAATCATGTCCCAGGCAAGTTTTAGATTTAAATCAATTGGTATGCATATGTAAGGACTATATACTACATGGTTGATATGAACATCTTTTCTGGTTTTTAAGTGACTCTGAAATTGAAAAGAGTATTTTTGGTAAATGTCAAAGTTAAAACTAACATGAAAATATTTAACCTTTCGTTCTTATTATAGCAAAATGGAAAATAACAAATGGCAGGGTTTCACATGGTAGCCCTGAAGGATAATACAAGGATAATGCTTTTCAGATCCCTTTTATCCATCTCTTTTAATAAATAGCTCTTCATTATCTTTTTATGTTACAAGTTTGCATACTGAACCAGATTGCAATGAAATAACAGTCTAATGAAAAACACTATGTTTGAAATAGATGTAGGTCGTTCTGTGCCCATAAATTTTTAAGTAGGTAATGGAAAATTGGTCTCCAAGTAAGAGAGTTTTGTTTTATTTTATTTTATTTTATATTTTTTATTTTTATTTTTTTCAAATAATAAATTTTATTTTTATATTCCCCCATACAATTGCAAACGCCCCATTCTGACCCCATTCCCTCCCCTCCCGCCCCCCACCCCCCAAAAAGTGTCTCTGGTTCATAGTTTTTTGTTGATTTTCATTTTCACTTTCTTATAGTTATTCATTTTCCTGGTCCCTTATTTAATTTTTCTAGATTCCTGCTATGAGTGAGACCATCCGGTATTTTTCTTTTTCTTTTTGACTTATTTCGCTGAGCATGATCCCTTCCAACGCCATCCATGTTGCTGCAAATTGCATGTGTTTATCTTTTTTGAATGCTGAGTAATATTCCATGGTGTATATGTACCTCATCTTCTTGATCCAGTCATCTATTTTTGGGCATTTGGGTTGTTTCCAAAGCTTAGCTATTGTAAATAGTGCTGCTATAAACATAGGGGTGCAGGTGTTCTTTGGAATTGATGTTTCTGTGTCCTTTGGGTAAATACCTAGGAGTGGAATTGCTGGATCCTATGGAAGCTCTATGTTTAGTAGGTCCAGAAATCTCCACACAGCTCTCCATAGTGGTTGGACCAGTTTGCACTCCCACCAACAGTGCAGAAGAGTTCCTTTTTCTCCACACCCTCGCCAACATTTGTTGTTGCTAGTTTTTTTAATATGTGCCATTCTCACTGGTGTGAGATGGTATCTCATGGTAGTTTTGAAATGCAAATGGCCAACAGACATATGAAAAAATGTTCAACATCACTTGAAATCAGGGAGTTTTGTTTTATTTTTAAGTTAGGCTGCCAGGGACCAGCCTCTGGCAAAATGTTGTGTCAGGGATTCCTGAAAGGATGAGACGATGTCTGAGAAAACAAAAGGGCTGAGGGGAAGGGGATGAGGTAGAATGAGGAGACACTGACACTTGGTGAGGTGCTAGTATCTTCTGCCCAGAGACTCAGCAGGTCTTTATTTATTCATTTTTAGTAAGCAGAAAAAAAAATACATTGTCATGTGTAAAGCAGAAACAATTATTGTATTTTATTTCCATGGACTACTGGCTCCTACAGTTCCCAGCTAGACGGTAGCCTTCAAGGTTAATAGATAAAAAAACAAACCTAACACTAAAACTTATTATTTTAGCTAGACAATTATTTAAGACAGTGGATAGCCGCCAGTACATTTCTATCATCTAAAGCCTAAGCATAAAAAGGCTATTTTATTTACATGGCCTTCAGCTGGAGACCAGCTGCTGCTCAGCTATTAGAACTTTTTCTACCTACAAACTTCTTAATATAGTCAACTTCATTTAAAAACTTTCCTAAGAAACTTCAAGAGAAGGCAAAAGAAGGACCCACTACAATTGTGCTGGATTGCTTGTCAGGCATGCACAACAAACCGTCTTTCATTGTCAAGTGGGCCAAACTGCCCAACAACTAATTTCTAAACAGACAATTTTTCATACTATTTACTTACAGTATGCTGATACATATAATTTATTGCCTAATATACTTTCTGATAATTTTTTTTTCTATGACCAAGAACAAAAAGCAAAAGATGCCAGATCTTCAGCCCCATGTTGTGAGGCCCTTTCTCTTAGCTGCTTGTCAGTATCCTGTCTGGCTGGAGCAACAAGGCCTCCTGCAGCATTAGGCTATAGTTTTGTCAGTGAGCAAACCATTTACTCTCACTGGTATTACATTTCTTCTAACTAATTCTGTGAGTATAGTCTCTTCCGGTCCTACCGATATTATTGCAAATAGCAAGATTTAATCGGTTGTTTTTTTTTTTTTTTTTTAAGTAGCTGAGTAGTATTGGTGTGCTGTGTGCCATATCTTCATAAGCAACTCATCTGTTGTTGGACCCTTAGGTTGCTTCCATAACTTTAGTATTGAAAATACTATTACCATGAACATAGGAGTGCACATATCCCTTCATATTAGTGTTTTTGTATACTTCATAGAGATATCTAAGAATGGGATTGCTGGATCATCAGGGAGAACTATTTTTTGTATTTTCAGAAATATATGTACTATTTTTCTAGGAAGGGAAACAGTCTTCATTTCCGCCAACAGTGAAGTAAAGACATGGATATAAGTTCTGAAATCACAAAATACACAGAAAAACAAAAATGACTGAGTTCCTTAATCAGTCTTACAGATGACTATTGTCAACCGGATTACATGGGCAAAGGAAACGAAAGCAAATATAAACAAATGGGAGAATTTTTTTTTGAAATTTTTTAATAGTTTTTATTTTTTTTAAGATTTTTTTAATTTATTTATTCATACAAGCACTGGGTACAGTCAGAAGCGTGGGAGGGTGAGAGAATTCACCAGAGCCAGAGTGGAGAGCAGAGCAGGCAGAATGAAGTAGTACACTGCTGAGGGGAGCAGCGGGCGGCAGGAGAGGTCTGTGCACCATGTGGGACCCTTGTCCAGTGGCCGGGAATTGAACCAGCGCTGCAGAGGCTGGAGGCAGATTTGCAATCCAGTGCTCAACCGCTGCGCCAGCAGGGAGGCCCCAAATGGGACAATATTAAACTAAAAATTTCTATAGAGAGAAAGAAACCACTATTAAAAAAAAAAAGACAAGCTAATGACTTGGAGAAAATACTTACATATGTCAGACAAGGGCTTAATATAGAAATTTTATAAAGAACTCATTAAACTCGTCACCAAAAGAACAAACACCTCCATTAAAAAGTGGACAGAGATGTTGAAGAATGACTTGTCCACAGGGGACAGAGATGGCAGCAGGCCCATGAACGTGTATTTCTCCTCTCCTATTCAGAAAGCAAATCAAGAGCAAAATGTGCGATCATCTCCTATCTGTTAAGAAGGTTATTATCAAAATAGACAAGAAACAAGTGATGTTAAAGTGTGGAGAGAAAAAATCTTTGTAAATTGTTGTTAGGAATTTCAGTTGTTGCAATCATGGAAAATAGTGGGGCAATCCCTAACAAAATTAAGAATAGAAATATCGGGCCTCCCCTGGTGGCGCTGCAGATGAGCTCTGGGCTCCGAAGCTGCCTGCAGCGTCTGCAGCGCCGGTTCGATCCCGGCCACCAGCGAGGGTCCCACATGGTGTGACAGACCCTCTCCTGTCGTGCCTGCTGCTCCCCTCAGTAGTGTAATTCTTCACTCTGCCTATTTTGTCTCCGCTCTGGCTCTGGTGAATTCTCTCACCCTCCCACACTTCTGGTTGTACCCAGTGCTTGTATAAATAAATAAAAATATCTTAAAAAAAAAAAAGAAGCAAATAGCAATTACATCTACCAAGTTGCTCAGGATAGAAATTTTAGCAGCATCTTTAATTTCTGTCTTTCCCTCACTTTCTGTACCCATCCAAATCAGCCCTATTAGCTAACATCCTAAGCAACGTACCACTCTGACCCATTCCTCTCTCTTTGTCTACAGCAAGTTTCTCAGTTGTTTTCCTGTTGCATTCTTGTTCTCCTACAATCTAGTTTCCCTAATGCAAAAGGATTTTTCTCAAACACAAATTGTTCAATTCACTCCATTCTCCAACTCCTCTCTCCGTTTTCACAATTATCATGAAGGTCAGGCCATCACCCTGAATTAGGAAGTTCTGAGTGACTAGTTTCTGTGAATATCTTTGACCTTATCTCACAATTCCTTCTCCTTTGTCCACATGAAACACTGGCCTCCTTTTTCTTACTGCAGGGTGATTCAGTCATTTCTGCCTCTCAGTGCTCCCCTCTGCAATTGTGCTTTCTCCCAAACTTTGCTGTATGCATCCTGGTCTGTAAATAGAGTTCATATTGTCATTTAAGTCTTATAATTTCCATTAAAGAATAATGTTTTCATAGCTTTACAGATGCATATATTTTATTAAAAATATCCTGAAGGGTTTCATATTTTGATGTTATCCTAAATGGTATTGAAAATTCAATTGGTTTGTTTCGATCCTTTGTACAGATCCTATCAACATTTCTTATTTCTCTGTTGGATTATTTTAAAACTTACTTATATTGCTTTTTTTCCCTGCCACTGAAAAGTCAGTTTTACCACAACATTCTCTCTATATCCTGATCACTAGAATACTATCAATTCTACAAAAGTACAGTGTAGTTTCTCAATTATTAGTCATTGTTTCTTTTGAGTGAATATCATATATAGGTAACCTTGGAAAAAATGGTTAACCTCTCTTCTCTAAACCTCCTTCTTCAGATACTTATTAATATATTTGTAAGTGCACATACTGATATATGTAATATACATAGAATTAAAACAATGATACTTATACTTTCTGATATTTATCACTATGAAATCACTTTATTTTGGCTAATGTTTTAAAAGCAACCTAAAAAAAAAGTGTTCTGAATTTCCTAATATTTTTTTGTCGTTTTTAAGCACATTGGTATTGTTATGACCTATTGGATTTGTTAGTTTACTCCTTCTCAAAAGAACTATTGGGTATATAGTATTATTATTTAATGTTATTTTTCTACTAAACTAGAGTCCATGACACAATTATAGCCCCAAAAAAGAAAGACAGGATGAAAAAGAATCCTGAAATTACCTCTTGAAAATTTTAGAATTTAAACCTTACTAGTTCATTCCAACACTAGTAACTGTGCCTCCTTTAAAAAAAAAATATAGATTTATTTTATTTATACAAGCACCGGGGTGCAGGCCAGATGCACGGGAGGGTGAGAGGATTCCCCAGAGACAGAGCCGGGAACAGAACAGGCAGACTGACTGAAATCCACTGCTGAGGGGAGCAGCGGGCGCGGCAGGAGGGGTCTGCGCACCACGTGGGCCCCTCACGAGCGCAGCAGAGGCTGTGGACAGCGCCCCAGTGCCCGTCCAACCGCCTGCGCCCGTTTGCTGTTCTCTTCACAGTGTGAGCACGACAGTAAAGCATCTGCACAAGGCAGGGCCAGGATGGGGACGCCTTGAAAAGCCAAAACCCAGGACTGGATTGCTCAGGACAAATGAAAGGGCCTCTCAGGCATTCCAAGGGTTGTCTTTAAGAGGGAGCTTCTTCGATAAGGCTGAGAAACCGCTGGGGGTTCCCTCTGCCAATGGCTGTGGCCTCTGGCTCTGATGCCACAAAGAGCCATTGTGATGGCACCGGCACCGCCTCCATCAGGCCCGCCCGGACTGCGCCTGTGTCCTCAGGAGCCGGGAAGCTTTGGACATTGACCTGTGCACTCCAGACGCGGACACAGAGAGAGAGATTGTGTTTTGCGGTATTTGGTTTTCTTTTGCTTTATTTATTGGTTTATTTATTTAATTATTTGTTTAGGCTATTTATTTTAGTTATTTTATATTTCTTTGTTTTTTCCTTATTTTCCTTTTTTTTTTAATTTGCTTATAGTTTTTTCTACTTTTTCTTTTTCCTTTTATTTCCTTGTTTTTTATTTTCCTTTATTGTTTTGTTATTGGCTTTTTTCTTTATTCTTTTATGTCAGTTTTTAGTTTTTTGATTTTATTTTTTGAGTGATCTCCCCCATTTTCCCTTTTGTTCTTGCTTCGTTGTTTGTTCTTTCTTCCCCTTTGTGGTTTCTCTGGGTTTTTATTTTGGTTTGTTTGTTTGTTTCAGGTTTTAGTTTCTAATTGTTGTTTGTTCTGTTGTATGTTCTATTGGGATTGTTGTTCTGTTTTATTCTTAAATTTAGTGGTTAGTTTTAAATTAGTTTGTTTTTAATCACATTTTTACATTTACATCTCATTTGTCATTTTTGATTGTGTAGTTTCATTCATTTGTAGTGTAGTTAGTATTGCTAGTAAGCTGAGTGTGGTTAGTATTGTTGGTGGAGTTAAGTTAGCATTGTTAGTATTTAGTGAGCTTAGTGAATACTTTCTGAGTACTATTAATACTAGATTAATAGTACATTTGTTAATATTGTAGGAGAATATTAACTGTCAGCGGAGGTAGCACAAGGGCTGGGAGCACAGTCAGGGCTGGTGAGGGTAGTCAGCGTAGTCAAGTGCATAGGCAATATGTTCCAGGGACGTCAAGGGAAAAGCTACCTGGTGCTGCGGGAGCTGGGGCGGGGCTCCCACGCCAAGGTGACACTGGCAGTGCACATGCTCACGGGCACGAAGGTGCTCATCAGGGAAGTCCGCAAGTCCGAGCTGCCCGACCTCCACCTCCTGGCCTTTCGAGATGGGGTGCATGAAGGCCCTTCACCACCCGAACATCTTGGAGCTCTTCCAGGTAGTGGACAACGGGCCGGAGCTGCAGCTCGTCATGGAGTACGTGCAGGGAGAGGACCTGCAGGACTTCCTGAGCAGGCGTGGGCACCTGGACGAGAGCGAGGCCCGCCTGCTCTTTAAGCAGATCCTCGCGGCCCTCAGCTACTGCCATGCCAAAGGCATCGCGCACCTGGATGTGAGGCCCGAGAACATTCTGCTGACCTGAGAGGGAAAAGTCAAGCTGGTGGGCTTTGGGCTCAGCGTCCAGGCCTTCAACCGGGTGCTGAGCACGTGCTGCTGTTTCCCAGAATACAGGGCCCCCGAGGTCTATCTTGGCCAGCAGTACAATGGCCCCAAGGTGGACGTGTGGAGCCTGGGCATCGTGTTCTATAAAATGGTGACTGGCACACTGCCCTTCAGGGGCCCAAACCTCGGGGCAATCAGGTGCGCATCCTGGGAAGGTGGGTCCATCTGCCTGACTACCTCACTGAGCAGTTCCAGGACCTACTGGCCAAAATGCTGGCACCAGACCCCTGGAGGCGCAGCACCCTGGAGAGAATCAAGCAGCATGCCTGGGTAGCAGAAACGAGCGAGGGACTCCTGCCCTTCAGCGAGCCGTCGCTCAGCCCCCAGAACCCGGCCATGATCAAAGCTATGGAGCGCCTGGGCTACCAGAGGCAGGAAATTCGGGAGGCCATTGACGCTAACAAATACGACAAGGTCATGGCCACCTACCTGATCCTCTGCTCCAGGAAGCAGGCGGGGGAGGAGGGCTATGAGGAGGAGGAAGAGGAGCGGCCCAGGTGCGTCACCTCCCGGGTGCCAAAGCATGTCACCTTCAGGGAACCCAGTGACCCTGATTCCAAGGACTGCCTCCCGCAGCCTGAGGTTTCGGGGAATACCCCAAGGCCGGGTATCCTGCGAAAGCAGGAATTCCAAAAGAGGGGAACGGATGCCACCCCGGGCAAAAGGGTCACCTTTGCAGGTGTCTCTGAGCTGGAGGACGCCCAGAAGCACACCACCACCGCAGGGCCAGGCTCCCTGTTAGAGGACGCCCCTAAAGGCAGACCCTCTGTGCTTGGCCCAGTGCTGAGGACGCCTGGGGGGACACCAGCACCTCTGTGGTCAGACCCCAGCAGGAGGACAGCAGGGAGCACAGCAGCACCTTGGTGTCAGTCCTCCAGCTGGAGGACGCTGGGGAGCACAGCAGCACCACTGAGACAGGCCCCCAGCTGGAGAGGGACCAGAAAAGCAGGGCCAACATAATCTGTCCAGCTCCCCAGCCCTCCAGAACCACCCTAAGACCTCCCCCAAGACGTGGCTGGCCTTCCAGTGCAGTGGCCCCTTCAGCAATCATCAGGGCAAGAGATAGGGTATTAGATATTATCCTAGAATTTTGTTGCTGCTGTGCAGCATTCAAATTGCAGAGCAACAAAGACTAAAAATTACACCACACCAGACAAAAGCCTCCACACCACCAAAGCACAACCACTCAGTGGCCATGGTGAACAGGAGTACACCAAGGAAAGTTGAGGCTCTGGAGAGGCTCAGGGACTGGGTCCAGTCACAGGAGCCAGGAGGAGCATGAGACCCACGGGACTGTAGCACAGAAATCTGGGCAAAACCGATGTCCCTGGAGCACAGATGTCCCTAGAGCAGAGCAGGTGAAGGGCCAGGAGGGCCACGAAACTGGTGAAACACCTGGAGGGGAGCAGAGTGGGTGAGTGGTGGGGTGTGGAGGGGCTGGTGAGAGCTGAGCAGGTACAGGGCCCCAGGAGGGGTATGAGGCTGTGTGGGTGGCCCCAGGGTCAGAGGCCCCAGGGCCAGGGGCAGGAAACCCTGGACCTTTCTCCCCCATCATAGGCTCAGTTCCCTGAGAACCATACTGCTCCTTTGCTGGGAGAGACCTTCTGCTCTATCCTGGGCACAGGGATGGCATATAGGATGGAGGAGCTCTTGCAAAGGCTTGGGCCCAGGTGGTAAAACAAGCAGATTGCAAGGAGCAGATAGAGAGGGTCTCTAGCTCCCCTTAAGAAAGACTCGGGACCAGTATATTAGAATCCAAACAGGACTCTTCAAGGTGGACCGAGTTTATTCGCAGACCAGCCCTACTCCACACAACCTGCTCAGCAGGAAAATCTGCACATTTTCCTACACCAGGAAGCCCTCGGCTATGATCAATCTCAGTCCCGCAGTGAGCATTGTCACCTCAAACTTTTGCAACTTGGGATTCTTACACAGTGTCAGCCCAGGTGGAATTTCCCCTTTTAAAATCCTCTCCAGATGGCCAACCACCCCTCCTCCTCCCTGGATTCAAACCCTGCAGAGTGACCTTAGCCAAATTGGAAAATTAATATCGCCCAACAGATGCAGGCTTTGGACACCATTCTCTGCCAGTTGAATCACTGGGTCAGGAACGAAAAGCTCCAGGGGCTATCTACCTTAAATTTGTGTTTTTTCATCATTGTTTAGATGGTGTTCAATTCCCTTCTAAAACTAAGGTTTTGCTATCTGGTAAATGCAAGTGAGGTGAGGTATGTGTGTTTGAAAAAAGAAATGTATGGGAGAGGGATATTCTGAAGGGACTTAAGATAATGTAAAGCAGGATGGGTAAAATGAAACGGCATTAGAAAGAAAGAAAACAAAAGAAATTGTTGAAGATCTGAGAGAGAGATTTTAGTGAGAAATCCTGTGTACTCAGGTGTCTCCCCCTCCTCCAACACATTCATGGGCTTGCTCATTTGACCAGCAAAGCCCCCTCTGATCGCTAACTCGTCAGCCGAACGTGCAGCCAGGACATCATGGATCCTGCCCCTAGTAGGCCCAGTGATCATGATGATGTTTTTCTTTGTTTCTGCACCCTGTTGTCTCTACTTTATCCAGGCAAATCTCTCTGACATGAGCCTTCGCTCTCCCAGACCTGGGAAAGCCATTCCTGTAATTGACAGATGAGCAACAGGGCATTGATCTAGGGCTTCTGGGCCAACCTGGGCTGTCCAGCGACCAGTTGCTTATTTCTCTAAACAAATGGATCCCACTGTAAGAGGATGGCAGCCCCGCCTGAGCGCACTTGCGGCAGCTGCTCGTCTAGCTAGACAGGCCTTAAAACCCACACTGGGCCAACCTGTATATGTTAGTTCTCCACATCGGCTCCAGGACCTACTCATTCACCAGGCTCTCTCCCCTCCATCACCCTCTTGTCTGTTAGATTTCTACTCTCTTTGTCAAGACCCTCTCATCTCCCTCTCCCAATCCTGGACGCTCTATCCTGCTAGGCCTCACGGGTGTTCCACTCCCTAATGCCGATAACACCCTCTTCTTACTATGGTGGACACCATCACCAGTTGGACATTGGACCTGCCTTTATCTCAAAGATTACTCCACAGTTCTCCTCCCTGGGCATCACCTGGAAACTACACATTCCCTCCCAAAACAATCCTCTGGTAAGGTAGAACGGGTAAATGGTCTTACCAGAGACCACCTAACCAAATTCTCCACTGAGCTGCAGAAATCCTGCGTGGAGCTGCTCCCACTGGCTTTAATGCACCTCAGAGCCACCCCTTGTGGCACCTTGTACCTGACCCCCCTTGAACGAATGTATGGCAGACCTCTTCTTACTAACCATGAGCTCCCCATCCAACCTACACTGTTGGCTGGATATTTTTCATACTTCTCTTTGCTCAGAAAGCTGCTCCAAGAACACGCAGACCGTTGTCTGCCACAACCTGTGCCTCCGTCCCCTGATGCACCTGTCAACCTGCTGTGTCCTGGAGACCAGGTTCTTCTGAAAGCGATCTCTCCAAAACCACTTCACCCAAAGTGGATGGGTCCATACACAATCATCCTGAGTATACCAATGGCTATCAATGTCTTGGGCAACACGTCTTGGCATCAGCCCTGCAGGGTCAAACCAGTCCCTGTGGACAAGCAGTATGTATGCGAATGCTGGCCCCAACTCGGGTATGCATCACTGTGCCCCTGGTCCAGGTTCCACTCAGCCTACAGAGCAGAGGCCCTCTGACTCTCTCTCCTCTGTTTCTAATCCCATCACTTCAAGCCACATCCAGTTCTTCTGTGTATGCCTGGAGATTCCAGATCAGCACACCCTCAGGCAAGGTATTAAAACTCACAGGGCCTCTGATCCTAACCTTATTTTTTCTTTTTGCCCCATGCTTACTGCATTTCATCCAACACTGGATCCAAGCACCTTTAACCAACTCCTCCACCCATATCCTCGCATCCCTGCAAAGACCTTCTCATAACCAGGCCTGAGCCCCACCCTGGTCTTCGCCCCCGTCCAGCAGGAAGTAGCCAAAGAAAGAACCGCCGCCCCTTTTCCTATCAACAAAAGGCTGGTATGAAATGTCGATGCAGGGGCCAGGAATGGGGAAGCCCACATACAAACAATAAGATGGCCATGACACCAGTACCCCTGATTCCATCAAACTGAAACTGAAGCCATAAGCAGGAGAAAACAACTCGGCTCCACGAAAAAACATCTTTGTTCCCCCTAAGCCTGTTTCCCCCGCTACCAACCCAGTTTTCCTGCCTAACATCTCCTCACCCTATGAAATGACATCTCCCCCGACAACGGGCGTGACTTCAGGGACAACCCACCTTGGGTCAGCAAAGCTCGCCTTGGGGCACAATGAGTTTTCCCTTCCTTTGAGAAAGTTTAGCCTGGCTCCCCTTTTCTTTGCCACTCCAAACCTTTCATCTTGGTGCCCGAAACCCAGAAGGCTGTGTTCCCTGGCACCGGGGCCACCTCCCTGTCCCTGGGACTCTCCTTTTGATTGTAGATGCCGCACATCCAACACAGGCCTTGATCCTTGGGGGTGAGTCACCTGCCTGACCCTCCTTCCTGGGTTACCCGGCTCCTCTCCTCACCCCCATCCTGGTTGACTGTTCCATAAACCGCAGGCATATGCCAGCCGACCCCCATTGCTCCTGGTTCTGGATTTGGGGACTCCCTTCCAGCCCAGTTGTCCCAGTCCGGGTGTCAACTGAGTGGTGGAGATGTCCCCCTCGCTCGCCTGCCCCCATTCCAAAGGCCAGAACCGGGTTTTGGGACGTCGCGATTCAGGTCCTGTGCCACCAAAGATCAGATGAGGTCATGGGAAACTGCGTTCCTGAGTCTGTATGCCCATTCATTCGGGAGAGGAGCTGACTTAGCCATGGGGTCCTCACATTCCAAGCTGAGCCCAGCCATCTCTCTGGGACGCTGTCTCTCAAACCTCGATCCGCTGGGGCTCAGGCCATATCTGCGCCTCAGCGTCTAGTCTTCTCCTGCAACACTGCCCAGCCTCAATGTCCATTGGAGAATGGCTCTCATTGGCCAGAACAGGGCGCATTCCATTTCACGGTCCTTACAGACCTGAACAGTTTCTGTCACCGCAATGGAACATGGTCAGAGATCCCTCATGTCCAGGCTTGCTTTCTCGTGCGCTCCAGTCCCTCCCTCCTGCAAACCAGTTCTACTTCCCAAGTCTCGAGACTCTTCTCACTCTTCACCCTCTCCAGACCCCTCTTCTGCATTCTCTTATCATCTAGATGTTCAGTCTTCACCTCCTTCAGCTTCCCAGGCCCGGCCCCCCTTCCACCTCCCAGCCACCACACCTGCTCTCACAGTCGTCCTCTTTGTCCCCTTAGGCAGGTTGCAGGGACCGAAGGAGTAGGTGGAGTCCACAATCCTTTCCCACTGTCTGATCTCTCCCAGATTGAAAAGTGTCTCGGCTCTTTCACTAACGACCCCACTACCTACACCAAAGAATTTCGTTATCTTACCAAGGTTACACCTAAGGTTACACCTATAACCTTCGGTGTCATGATTACACGTTATCCTCTCTTCCACCCTGACCTCTAATCACAGAGAACATGTTTTTCAGTCTGCTCGAGGCCACACAGATCAGGTCTACCTCACTGACACAACCATGCCCTCGGACCCTGAAGCAGGTCCCCGCCAGGAGCCTGGCTGGGAATACCAGACTGACACTGTCACGGGTCGCGGGGGCAGGGCTCACTGAGACGCTTCATCACCTGCCTCTTAGCTGGGCTCCAAGAATCAGTCGGTCTCCAAGGTGGTTAATTTTGACAAGCTTCGGGAGATCATCCAGTTCTACCCTGTACGGAGGAGGACGATGACTACAAACAGCTATGAAGTGCATGTGGCTGCTAGATCCGTTCATACACCTACCTGGGATGGGTTGTTCGCGTTACCACTGGCATAGACGCAGGACGGTTCAAAGCAGGATGGCTCTACGCAGACGAAACCCTTTGGAACCTGGGGAGGGATTGCCAGGTGGCCGGCCACGAGCAGATGGTACTCAGTGGCCAACCTCCTCGCCATGTGGGCATCTCCCCAGGAATGGCCAGAGGTAGATGGATCCCCAGGGCAGTTGGAACAGGCCCTGTATGAAATAGAAGAAACCCTGAATGGGTGCAGTGCCCGCGAGGTAACAGGAGCAGTGGGGTGGGTGTTTCTCACAGCTCTGCGACAGTCCAGGCAGAAAGAGCAATCTAGAGTCCAGCGAGTATGGGATGAGATGCGGGAAGAGATGTGAAAACTGCAACAGTGTTTGAGGATTCTGGAGGAGGAAGTTCAGAGAAACCAACCCACCATTCTGGAGATGCCAGACTCCAGCTCAGACAGGAAGGAGGGGGATGCTGGCCCTTTGCCCGAATCGCAGCTGGTGGTGGCAAACCAACCTGCAACTCCAGAGATGCCAGACCCCTCCTCAGGACAGGAGGAGGGGGAGGCTGGCCCTTTGCCCGAGTCCCAACCGGCGATGGCCAAACAAACTGCAACCCCGGAGATGCCGGACTCCTCTGGAGAGGAGGTGGAGGCTGGTCCCATTCTCCGGGCCCACCAAGTGGTGACTCAGAAATAAAGCAGCAGCCACCCATGGTCCCATCGGGGGTGGGGGGCGGTCAGGCCGCTGGACCACCACAAATGACAGAATTTACTTCCTATCAACCATACACCCAGGCAGAACTGGTGGACTTGGGCAAACAGTTTCCACCAGAATCCAGGGGAACCCTTGGCAGCCTGTCTGCTACATTTGTGTTGCCTGGGGCTGGATGGGATTATTTGTATGGCACAAGTGATGGAGAGACTGGCCTCCGTGGCTTTACACCCATCCTTGCGACAGAGGCTACAGAACAGCCAGTGGTATGAACAGGGCGACCCCACCCTCCGGGAATGGATAATGGCTGCCAGACGGACAGTCCGGCTGATGCAGGAGATGTGCCGGACACAGTAAGTGGATGGGAGACGTACGCCAAGCTGATACAGGTCATTCGGGAATTGGGGATGTGGTAGGCCATGTTTAATGTGAATTCCTGTGGTCCTGATGACGAGCGTTTCACAGCAGGGATGAGAGACTTACTATTAAAAAATGGATCCCTCATGGCTGTTCTAGCACCCCGTGTGGGTCGTCAGCTATGTGACGTCACAACAATGATAGCCAGCTTGGGCGAAGTTGAGAACTGGCACTCTCAAACTCAGAAGGGAAAGTGGGTAGTTGTTGAAAAGTCAAGAGGAATGCCAAAGAGGGAAAGGAAGCCTCTTGGCATCACAGAACTTATTAAAGTCACCCATAACCAAATGTGGACAGATTTAGTGAGAGCAGGTGTAGATAGTAGTAAAATACATGCACAGCCCAATCTATGTTTGTTGGAATTATGGCAGCGGCTGCAAGAAGACCACAGGTTCATGACCATGAGAAGGACTGCTGCTCAGGGGGAGCCTAGAAGCTCAGGCCTCAGGCACATACCCTGCGCCTGGAAGACACTTGCTGCCAACCCCATCCTCGGGTGATAGCCTGATCGCTTTCAAATAGGGTGAGGGCCAAGGAACCTGTCCACAGGGGATGGGGGGGCGGACCGGAGGCCAAATGTGGAGCTAGCCATCCACTGGTACCCAACTAACATGCAAAGGGTTTTAGCTCTGGCAGACACAGGAGCAGAATGTACTCTGTTCTATGGAAATCCAGAAAGATTTCACGGGTCTATTTGTATTGATGGCTATGGAGGCCATAGTGTCAAGGTGACAGCAGTGAGACTATCTCTGGGGATTGGGTGATTACCCCCCAAAAGAGTATAAAGTATATGTATCGCCCATCCTGGAGTACATTCTGGGGGTGGAAGTACTACGTGGCTTATGGCTAGAGACCACAGCCAGAGAGTTTCACCTTAGAGTGTGTGTGTGGTAAAGGCAGTGGTGAGTGGACACGCTAAGCATCTGCCCACACAACTGCCAGTCCCTAGGCGAGTGACTAATACCAAGCAATATCAGTTGCCCGGAGGCTACAAGGAAATTACGGGCACAATATCAGAACTGGAGAAAGGGGGCATTGTGCATACTTTTCACAGCCCCGACAATTCACTGGTGTGGCCAGTGAAGAAGCCCGATGGCTCTTGGCACATGAGGGTAGATTATCATGAGTTAAATAAGCTAGTTCCCACCTTGCATGCTGCAGTGCCTTAGGCAGCAGATTTGGAGGATCATCTGCTGGTGCCAATGAATGTCTGGTGCCAATGAATGGCACCAATGCTGGTGCCAATGAATGTCTTTTGCCACTAGGTTGCTACATCGTCTGGACTAACTTGTGTTCTGTTGTATTTTGTTATAGTGTGATGTATACTATTCACTTTTGTGGGCCATGGCTGCATTGTTTAAGTTTGCTAAGAAACAAAATTGTATATATGCAGATGGTCTGGCAGAAAACCCTGAGGTGGTGGATTGTAGTGTAAGTTAAAAAGCATCAGGGGCCTCCAGTCGGCCTACATAGGTGGCATCCCAGGTGGCAGCTAGATGGCTAATTGCTGGAGCTCTGGAATAAGATGGGTCCTTTTCTGCTGGAATCCAAAGTGGTCCTGTAGGTAATGAAACAGTAACATACCCTCTCCCCCATGTTCAGTGGTTTTTTTTTTAATATTTATTTATTTATGCATACAAGAGCTGGAATACAGGCCAGAGGTGTGGGGGTGTGTGTGTGTGTGAGAGAGAGGATTCACCAGAGACAGAGTGGGGAACAGAACATGCATATTGACCGGAGTACACCACTGAGGGGAACAATGGGTGAGTCAGGGGAGGTCTGCTGCACCATGTAGGATGCTCCCTGGCCGACCGGGGGATCCAGCTCCTGCTGCGGTGGCTGCAGACAGCTTCACAGGTTGTGCCTTAAGCCCTTGCGCCTCCAGGGGGGGCCCCATGTTCAGTGTTTTAAGGTCCCAGCCAAGTTGGCCCTTGAGATGGACAGTAATCTATGACTAGGGGCCTAGGGCTTGGTGTTGCTGTCATAAAATGCTGCTCCACTGCCCTGAGGAAGTAAGAATGAGATGTTGCTCAACAGTTGTAAGACCAAAGCGTTGCAATTCAAGAATTTAAAAGTAAATAAAATGTTGTATATAAGTACCGATAGGCACACATTTTCTTCTAGACACCCACTATTTTTTGTATTTTAAACCCCGATCTCAGGATTTTAGTGTATGCTAGAGAATAACAATCAGCTGCCAGTGTTGTCCGTACGTGTCTAGTATGATAGTCCTTCATTCCTGGAAATTACTCAGTCCATGGGGGTGGGGGTGAGAAGATTCACCAGAGAGAGTGGGGAGCAGAACAGGAAGATCTACTGAAATACACTGCTGAGGGGAGCAGCAGGCAAGGCAGAAGTGGTCTGCTGTGCCATGTGGGTAGCTCCCTGGCCAGCCAGGGATCGAACTCATGCTTTAGTGTCTGGCAGTAGTTCGATAATGCTGTCTTTAACACCCTGCGCCACCAGGGAGGTCCGGTTTAACTTTTCTAAAAACAAGTTTTCTCCACCTTGACCCAATTTTATACAATAGTACGCTAAATATTTGCAAACTGAATCTACTCTCAGACCAGTTTACTTATTTTTGCATAAAATCACAAGGCAGAGTAACCAAACAGCAATTCTAGCTAACTTTGCTGGAAAACTCCATCTAAGATCAGAGTGAACTCTTGACATCTAGTCCGTGTAGGCTTCAGAAACAAAGTTGGTTTCCACCTGGAGTTTCCTATTTTCCAGGTTACCAGAACTTTTTTTTTTCCCCAGTTGTCGAGTCCTGCCAATGGAGGCAAGCTTCCTCACCCTCTTTGGATGTCTCTGGAACCCCACAAACAAAGCAGCAGGTTCTTTTTTCTTGCTTCAGGTCAAATTCAACTTTCACAAAGAATTCCTATAGAAGCCACAAAATGAAACATGTCCATAAGAGCTGGGGTACAGGTGAGAGGATTCACCAGAGACAGAGTGGGGAACAGAACAGAACAGTCAGACTGATGAAATACATTGCTGAGGGGAGCAGCAGAGAGACAGGAGAGGTCTGCTAAACCATATGGGAAGCTCCCTGGCCAGAGATCGAACTTGTGATGCATGACAGCGGATAGCTTCATAGGTTGTGTCTTATGCCCTTGCGCCACGAGGCAGTCCTGCATCTAATATTAACAAGAAGGTGTGACTTTATGTGTTTCTTTACAAGGGATCAAAAATTTCTGAAAGATCTCTAGAATTTTAGAAGATTCTTTCTAAACCTTTTGTTTAGAAACTTTACCACATTCATCTATATCTCTTGTCTTTGTTTATCAATTGACCCACAATCGATCGATTGATTGATCTATACATCCATCCCTCTATCATCAATCAGTCATCTATCTAGTGTTTTCTCTTTGCTTTTTGTTTTCTTCTGTACATGCACAACAGCAGTTTTTATGTTGAATTTCCATTGGTTATGCTCACTAATTACAATTTCATGTTATGTCTGTAATTAATTTCTATTGTTGTCCTCAAAACTATGAGATTTTTCTTGGGCCTCCCCGGTGGCGCAGTGGTTGAGCGCTGGGTTTTGAAGCTGCCCGCGGCCTCTGCGGTGCTGGTTCGATCCCCGGCTGCACCCCGGCCACTGGAGGAGGGTCCCACATGGCGCGCAGACCTCTCCTGCCGCCCGCTGCTCCCCTCAGCAGTGTACTTCGGTCCTTCTGCCTGCTCTGCTCCCTGCTCTGGCTCTGGTGAATTCTCTCACCCTCCCGCACTTCTTACTGTACCCAGTGCATGTATGAACAAAACAAACAAACAAACAAATAAATACATAAAACATGCCTCTATTAAAAATAATAATAATAATAATAATAAAACTATGAGATTTTTCTCAAACAGATTCTCAATGTCTGTCATTCATCTGTATGTTTTAATTCTGTTGTTTTCTCCTCCTGATCATGTTTGTAAATTTTATAGTAGCATCACATCTTAATTTCATTCATACATAATCATTTCATCACTTTTATTTTTCAGAAGAGATGGGCAGACTTTTTTTTTTGTAAAGATTTATTTATTTATACAAGCACTGGGTACAGTCAGAAGCGCAGGAGGTTGAGAGAATTCACCAGAGCCAGAGCGGGGAGCAGAGCAGGCAGAAGGACCGAAGTATACTGCTGAGGGGAGCAGCGGGCAGCAGGAGAAGTCTGCCTGCCATGTGGGACCCTCCCTGGTGGCCAGGGGTTGAAGCAGCGCTGCAGAGGCGGCAGGCAGCTTCCCAGTCCAGCGCTCAACCTCTGCACCACCGGGGAGGCCCTAATTCATTTCTTGATCAATATTTGTGCTCAAATTTGATGGGGGTTCAACTACAGAATTATGTTCTAGAACATCTATGTATGTCAGTCCCATTGCCTCTGATCTGTGCACACTGGCAATCAGTGCTTTGGAAGAAGGATATACTGGACAATTTTCAAGAATGCCAAGGGGTCCTTAATAACAGCAGCTGATAGGAACTATGTCCACAAAGCCTGCGGATGCTTAGCAGTCCTCAGTCTTGAATTCCCCCAAGTTCTAATATCCTTTTAGAGCACATTGAGGGGTGGAAATCAGACAAGGGCTATTTGAGACTGCCTTGGGCCTGGTGAATCACTCGGGACCCCATCATCAAGACCAGCAGGGACAGTAGCTAATGAGATTATTGGTGGGAACAAGACCTGTGACCCAGTCTTTCTAGGTCTTCTGAGGCTGCTCACCTGGTATGTGGGAGTTCACAGGGGAACCTGGAGAATTCGGTCAGTCTTCAGTGTGCTGGGCTAAGGAATCTGGACTTGACATTTAGGTTTCCTCAGGAACCAAAGAGTATCTGGAAAGAGCGGCTGTGAATCAGTCTGGCTCTGAAGTGCTAGAAATATATGCATTAGAGAAGAAGCAGTGGGAGGGAAGGGATGAGAAAAGAGCATCGCTGGAGGTGATGGGAGGCAGCATGGGTGCTAGAGGGAAGGAGCTGACCTGGAGTCCATGCCAAGGGTAAACGGATCAGGGGGAGAGAGATGAAAGGCACATCTAAGACATGGAAGGTTCTGGCGATAAGTAAGCATTACATGAGATGTCTGGAACATGGTTCCTCTCTGGCTGACGGGCCTTTATCTGTGTTCTGAGAACAGCTTGTATGAGGGGGATGGCACAGGAGAAGGAATGAGGGAGGAATTCTTACAGGAACTTTCAAAAGTCTGGCTGATTCACTTCTAGAGCTCATCAAAGCTACCAAGCTGTTGGCATTTGCTAGAAGAATTTAAACACCAACCATATATGGAGTGCCACACCCCCCGGGTGGACCTTGGATCACATCCTCCCTTTATGGTGCTTTCCAGTTGTGATTTTCCCAAACCTGCAGTCTTCAAGTATTCGTTGCCTGCCGCATCACCCTTTCCGTCAGTCCCCTAACCCAGGTCACCCTTTCTGTCAGTCCCCTAACCCAGGCCCCTGCACACACTTTCCCTAAGGCATCAGTCATGAAGGCTGTTCTGTGTAGGCAGCCACTTGTCTCCTCTCAGCTCTCAGGTGCCCTGCCTCCAGGCCTCACTCCGCACCAGAGCATTTCTTTTTCCTTTAGTAGTCCCCATAGCTCTCCCACTACCACATCACCAGTGAACCATCACTGTGTTTTCCTCTCCTGTTTCACCCCCCTCACTCTCCTTCCTTTGCTCTGTACCTCAGCTCTGTGGTCAGTTTGCTAGTTTTGTCTTTTTCTTGATTGTTTTTTTTTTCTCTATATTCCACATATCAGTGAGACTGCCCAGTATTTATCTTCTTCCTTCTGACTTACATTGGCTAGTGTAGCCTTCCATCTCCATCCTTTTTACCACAGATGGCGTGAGTTTGTCTTTCTTGATCACATTAACATTTCATCGTGTGCCACTGCACCGGAGCATTTATGAAGGACATCCCTGGGAAGAGCCCAGCAGGAGTGGACCTGCCTCAGCTGTGTCAGTCTTTGGTCTCAGCTGTCCTGAGCCTCCCTGCTCTGTCCTCAGACCTCTCCTGGGTCTTCTCTCTCATCAGCTGGCCTGTGGCCTCCAAGTGTGTCCCCCACCTGTTTACAACGAATTCTTGCTTTTGTTCATTGGAACTGAGGCCTCTGACATGGGCCTCGGACCTGTTTTTCCGGACATTTCTGTACATTGGTATTCTCCTCTTTGCATGAGGAAGTGAAGGCAGCCCTCTTTATTCTATCGCTAAGTCTCATCCTTCCCAGCCTGCTCTGTGGCAGGCTGTGCCTCCCATGCTGTCTCTTGACGTGGTCCGGGCTTTGGGGGAGACCCTTGAGAAGCGGGGAGTTCCTGTGCTCCCACGAAGAGGGAAAGTTGTACTTCCCAGAAGACGGGAGTCCTTGCACCTCGCAAAGAAGATCTGAACTAGGGAGTCTCCAAGGCAAAGCCTTCTAAAGCTCTCCTCTTTGTTCCTGGTTAATGCTGAAGTAAGTTAGTTATTCATTGGCCTGTGAAAACCTAAATCGGACCCAGGTGACAATTGGCTTATTGTTCTTACACATGAACTGTCACAAAAGAAGTAAACATTGTTAAAGATATAGTTAGGAAGGATATGTTTTGGCCCTGAGAACTCTGGAGAACAAGCTGCCCTGCACCAGCTGTGCTTGGAAACCATAGCCTAACCTGGGGGGGTACCTGTTTGCGGCAACAGTACATCTCCTGGTGTATGGGAAAAGTTAACAGTGTGTGTGGGCCTCCCCGGTGGCGCAGCGGTTGAGCGCTGGGTTGTGGAGCTGCCCGCAGCCTTTGCAGCAGCGGTTCGAACCCCAGCTGCTCCCTGGCCACCGGAGGAGGGTCCCACGTGGCACGCAGACCTCTCCTGCCACCCGCTGCTCACCTCAGCGGCGTGCTTCGGTCCTTCTGCCTGCTCTGCTCCCAGCTCTGGTGGATTCTCTCACCTCCCGTGCTTCTGACTGTGCCCAGTGCTTGTATAAATAAATAAAAATAAATCTTAAAAAAAAAAAGTTAACAGTGTGCAGCTTGTGTGGAGGTTCAGCATTTCTGGTTGAAAGTTAGATTTCTGTAGAACTAAACAGTATTGATGAGTTACTTTAGATAACTTTGAAGAAATTGATAATGGGCTAGAGGAATTGAGTACTAGGGGATGGGCTGATTTTAGTAATATAGCATAACAATGGACTTTCATGTCCACTCTGAAATTAGGAAGGTTTGACAGGGTGATTGATTGTTACTGAACATTGTCCTGACTTAGACAATGGATTACAATAGAAAATGAGTTGTACCTAGGGGAGTCATTGTCCCTGTAGATTTTCTTAATCTGATTAAGGAAGTGTCCTTTTGTGGTATGAGATCAAGAGGGTCTTTGTATGTTCATGAGGAAATATGTAATGATGGTCTCTGTTCTGCTTTGATGCTTATGCTGATGTCATCTCACTGCTGGCCTTAAGGTATAAAGAAAGACCTGCTGAGACCCTCAGGAGGAGATACTTGCAGGAGAGAAGGTGACTGTGTGTTTCTTCCTCACTCCTGCCTTACTCCACTTCCCTGCAGCCTTCAGAAAAACTTCACCAAAGCCTTCCTCTCTTGCCGAGATCCCTGACGGGACATCTAGCTGGAGCTGGTCTCCAACCTTCTCAGAACTGAACTCCCTGTTCACTGAACTGCACCCTTTATCCTTCAGTCAGACAGGAGTACGGAATCAGGAAGAGGTAAAATGAATCTTGATTTTCCCTAATTCTAACGGAAATTTAGCATTTTATTTAATCGTGGCATCAAATTACAGTTGTAGTAGCAGTGTCTGTGATTGTCCTGCCAGCAGAACCACATGTATTTTATGCTCTCATGATTGGTTTTGCTTTCACAGTTGACTGACCCTTAAGCAACAGGGGGGTGGGGTGCTGATCCCGGGCGGTGGAAAATCCATGTAGGACTTTTGAGCCCCCAGAAACTTTATAGTCATCCCTTGGTATCTGGGGGAGTTGGATTTAGGAATGACACCCCCACACCCCCAGCAGATAGCAAAAGTCCACGGATGCTTAAGTTCCATATAGTTGGCCTGGAGAGTCCTCAGCACAGAGTCAAGCTGCTGCCATCTGTTCACTGGACCGAGTCCAGCACCGCTAGCCAAAAAGCCACCAGGGCCCTGATGCCCTGTTTCTGGGCTCTGCCCATTGCGGTTCCCACCCTCCGTGTTTACTCAGTTCCAGCGGGGAATCAGCTCATCGGTGGCTTTGTTCTGGTCACCAGGTGGCACCAGAGACCTGCCCTTGCTGACCTGTGCTTTTCCCCAGTGGTTCTCTGAGAAAAGGGGGGGGGGCACCTCAACACAGGGGCTGTCGTTCAAGCCGGGTGCTGTGTCTGCTGCGCGTTCACCCCGCAATGTGCCCGCAGCTGTATGGATCCCGCCCTGAATGCTGCACTCTAGGTCTCAGTTCCAGGGCTGTCAGGTCCAAAACGCTGGCTGTCACCCTGTGCAGTGCCCGCTGCTAGGGCGCGTCCATGCCCCGTGTCCTGTGCCTGGTTCTCCGTCCCAGGCTGGGGTCTTGCTCCATGCCTGGTTTCCCTTCTTACCCCCTAGGCCACATTGTGCTACTTTTCCAGTGTCCAAACCTTGGACAGTTTATCTGCATTTATTGAAGTGATTCTTTATTCAGTTTCCACACACAGCTCTCTCCAAGATGTCCTCCTGCTCTTTTTTTAATGTTTGTTAATGTTGGATTTAACCAGTCTGCAGTCCCTGATACTGCAGGAAATTATTCTGCGGTAGTCACATTTACTGTGTTCTCTCTATTAGTTTATTCTCACTGGCTGTTTTCTTTAAGGTATTTCTTCAGGCATTAGTTTATTCACTCAGTATGTTCATGGGAAGTTTTTGACAGTGGTAAATTTTCTATGAGTGGTGGTAAGAACAGTAATCACGGAAGTGGCCTTTGTTTTGTTGAAGTGATATTTTGTGAGAAAGTGATACCGGAATTGTCAGGCCTAGTCTCCCAGCCAGGAACAGATCCCAGGCTGCAGGGCAGTGCCGAGCCCCAGCCGCTAAACCCCCACGGGTTGGTGTCTCATGAAGCCGCATCAGGAACTTCGCAGACGCTCAGGCAAGCAAGCGAGAAGAGGAAAGTTTGTTTATAGAAAGAAAAAGTTTATTGAGGAGAAAAAGAACAGAAATAAAGTGGGACTCCCAGGCCAGGGAACCAGGCCTGGGAGGGGCAAGGAAGCCAAAGTGGAGTTGTGTCTTAGGGAATTTATACCTTTTATTCCCTCATTATTCTAAAGCATTATTCACAGTCTATTTGTGATTGGTTAGTTCTCGGCTGTCTCACTTAATTTGCTACTGAGTGGGATCTTCACATTCATTATCTAACAGTTTTGTCTTTCCCCATTTGTTTCATCTTTATCTTTATGGCCCAGTCCTCTGGATGGGCATCCCTGCATTGAAGTTAAACAGCTGCCCTTCTAAGTTGTCCATAAATTAAGCCACTCTCCCATTTCTCCAATCTCCGCCTCCCTTTACCACCTGAAGGAAACCAGGACTAGCATTAACAATGTTGTCCTTGGTCCTGGGATGTTTGTTTTTCCTAGTGGAATTGGTTACTTTTCCTTGGTTGTCCTTATCTCTGAAGCCTCCCTAAATTCTTCAGAGGTCCCCTCCTGCACTGTCCCTAAAACTGCATAATTCCTAGGTTGCCCTGTGTCTCAAAAGGAAAATGTGTGCCTCCCTGGAGGTGCAAGGGGTTAAAAGTACAGCACTGTGAAGCTATCTGTAGCCTCTGCAGCACGAGTTCGATTCCGATCCGGCCAGGGAGCTATCCACATGGTGTGGCAGACCTCTCCTGTCTCATCTGCTGCTCCCCTCAGCAATGTATTTCAGTCAGCCTGCCTGTTCTACTCCCCACTCTGACTCTGGCAAATCCTCTCACCCCCTACACTTCTGGTCTACCCCTTTGCTCTTGTATGCATAAATGAATAAAATCAATCTTTAAAAAAAGTAAATTAATGTTCAAGACGATGGTGTGGGGAGCTGTATAGTTATTTTCTATGTCATTTTTTATCAAACATACTTGAAATATTGTGAAGAGACCTGATGAATATAATTCAGCCCTAAATCACTTCATTCCATGGCTTTCTCCTGCTATGTAGGTGGAGTCATGTATTTGACTTTCGTGTGTCAAACATCTATGGGACCCTCCTCCAGTTGATGAGTTTGTTTACGTCTTAATTGCTTGGGTACATTTACAATGGTGTCATGTATCATGGATGAAGAAAATCTAAATGGATATGCTGTTTGTGGCTGACTCAAAAGATTGATCTAAATCACCCAGAGGAGTCGTGGACTTCATTGTGGGCAATAAAGTTAGACACAAACTTGCTGAAGTTCAACTCATTTCATCATTTTCTCCTTCAGTTTATTAATATCCTCATGTGTCTTCATGGTAGTAATGGAGCCATGAATATTATTGGACATTGTTGCCAAAAGAAATCTTCACAAGCATGTGATGAAAGAGCAGGTGAGCTTTTCATAACAGCGTAGAATTCTTGTGCATTCACATTAGCTAAGCAAAGCATCTTTATGTTGAACAGCGACTCTGTGATCCAGATATCAGAAGGTTAAGATGCTTCTTAAATACCTGAATGTTGGTTTTGATGAAATGTGTCTTGGTATCTGAATGTCTTATTTAGACTGTATGTGAACTTCTTCTGTATATTTTTAAAATTTATTCATACAAGAGCTGGGGTGCAGACCAAAGGGGTGTGTGTGTGTGTGTGTGTGTGTGTGTGAGAGAGAGAGAGAGAGAGAGAGAGAGAGAGAGAGAGAGAGAGAGAGAGAGGATTCACCAGAGACAGAGTGGGGCATAGCACAGGCCGACTGACTGAAATACACTACTGAGGGGAGCAGTGGGCAAGAAGGGAGAGGTCTGCCATGCCCTGTGGGAGGCTCCCTGCTGTGGAGGGGGCAGATAGCTCATCAGTCAGCGCGGTGCTTAACCCCTTCAGCCCCAGGGCGGCCCCGTTGACCTCTCTTCGCTCAGAGCCCTGAACCCGTTATGGGCCCCACAGTTTTCACTGGCCTCGTCCACCCGCCGGTTCTCCTCAACCTCCACTCCTCCCACTTCCAGGCCGCAACCCCACCCAGACGACGGCCCGAGGGGCTGCGCAAGGGGTTGTGGGAAATGTAGTCTCCAGCCCCTGTGGTTCCCGCGGAGGTTTCTGGGCGGGGCTTCCGCGATCTGCGCAGGCGCGGCCCCGCCCCCGTCCGCCCGAACGTTCTGGCGCCTCCGCGAGCGCTTGGGCGCCCCAAGGTGAGCGCGGGTTTGTCCCGGGAGGCCGGGATCGGGGGAGCGGCGACCCCGGGGGTTGGGGAGCGGGGGGCGTGGGCGAGTGGGGGCCCCGGCCGCGTGGAGTCGGGCGCTTTGGAGCCGATTCCCCCCGGAGCGCGCGTGGGGGCGGGGCAGGGCCGTTGGGGAGAACGTCCCGACCTTTCCGGGGTGTCCCCGACGCGGCCGCCCGGCCCTGACCCCAGACGCTGCCGGGGCCTTACCGGGGCGGGGCACCGGGTCCCCGAGGCGGGGGCCTCGGGAAGCGCAGGTCCGCCTGTGCGCATGCGCGCTGACTCTCTGGGCCCTCAGAAGTCGGGCGGTGAGGGAGGGGAGACCCGGCGGCGTTTCTGGGGGGGGGTGTTGCGCCCAGGGCGGGATTCGCGGACCCGGTGGGGGCGGGGGACGTGGCGGGGGACCCAGGGTGGGCAGGCGTGGGTTGCCGGGGGGAGGCGGCCCCTGTGGGGGCGGGGAGGTTGGCTGGAGACTGGGTTTGCAGGGCGGGGAGTGGGGGGGGAGTTGGGGGGAGTTCCTGGGGTATTAGAGGCTAGTTGTCTGAATTTCTGGGTGCGCTTTGCGTTCCTGCCCCCAGGCGGCGTCCTGCTGGCTGCTGCACTCTGGCCTCCTGCCTGGACGTGCGCACCCCAGGGGGACTGCATCCCTGTTGGGGTGTCCACAGAGAGGAGGGCAGGAAGCGGCGGAGCCACTGCCGGGTGTCCTGGCAGAACAGTGCGTTCGGGGCGTCGTCTCCTTGGAAATCGTGTCCGCACTCTGAAGTGACTCATCAGCTTTGAGACGGTTGTTCTTGGCGTGACTGTTGATCAGGCAGTGGGCAGTGTCACCTTTTACTAAGTTACGGTGAACCATCAACCCAGGTTCTGCCGCTCATGGACTCGCGGGGCCTCTCCTGCCCCTGCTAGAAGTGTCACACGGCCGTCACCCGCAGTGACTCTCTGGTGTCTCCAGGCCGCGTGTGGCGGGCTCTGGACAGGAGACTCCAGGACCCCGTGCAGCTGCCTCCGTCCTCTGTGCTGGACCCCATCGCCCCTCCCAGCGCCGCCTACCGAGCCCTGGCGCGTCTGTGAGAGCAGCGACAATGGACCAGTCTCTGGTGAGTGCTGTGTTTGCTTCAGCTCGATGTGCATTGACTTTATGCGAGTTCATCACGGGACATGTAAATTAGAAACATAGTTTTCTCCAGGGACACATTTCTCACCAGAGAAAGGTGTGGCGTAGATCCAAGCACTTCACATGTCCAGCATGCGTGAAAATGGTGCTCACACAGCGCAGAGTCAGAGTCTGTACCTGGGTTGGGGTTGATGACGCTGAAGGTGTGGACTGTGGCTCTTCACCCCGCTGGACAGAAACACTTCCCAGCTCTGCGCTGGTCCGGTGCGGGGTGTGGGAGGAGGGGGAGGATGGGGCCTGAGAACCTGAGTGCAGAATGGGGGTGAAGGAGCCACATGTCTTTTAAAAAGGACAACTGTTTTTTTTTTTTTTTTTTTTCAAGATTTGTTTACTTATTTATACATGCACTGGGTACAGTCAGAAGCGCGGGAGGGTGAGAGGATTCACCAGAGCCAGAGCGGGGAGCAGAGCAGGCAGAAGGACCGAAGTACAATGCTGAAGGGAGCAGCGGCCAGCAGGAGAGGTCTTCGCGCCATGTGGGACCCTCGCTGGCGATCGAACTGGCGCTGCAGAGGCTGCGGGCGGCTTCACAACCCAACGCTCAACCCCTCGCGCCCCCCAGGAGGCCCCAACTGAATTTTTAAGGTTTCTGTGCAGTAGCTAAAATCATATACTGTGCCCTACACAACTCTCAGAGACTTTCATGCAGGCATCAGTCTTGGCATGTGTGCCGTTGAGTCCAATGGGGGATCCTTACATACCTGCCCCTGCCTTTCTCTCGGGGCCTGCAAACCGAAGGTGCCCAGTAGACTCTTCAGAGTCCTTTTTTCTGGCTGTTGTTTCCACTGCTCCTGCGCATTTCTCCTTGGTGTGGTCTGAATGCATTTCTAGTGACACTCACTACACCCTAAGTTGCTCTCCAGTCCAGTTACACTCTCCAAAATTTCCTGCCATGTTTGAGAACACCATGTGTGACCTTTGGGAAATTTCATTTTTTTTAATTGTTTTAAAGCTTCTTATACTTTTTTCTTATTCTTTTACTTATTTTCCCTCCTTGATCTGTCATTGACAAGTGTAGCACTAAAAGCCTTCGCTGAAATAGTTGCCAGTTTTTTCCTACAATCCTAATGGATCTTGCCCTACCCCTTGTTTCCCCTCTACCAAACCACTCTGGCCCATCCCCATTCTGCCTCCCTCCCTAACTTCTCCACCCATTCCCCTGTTCCCTCTGGTGGTCATCTTTACCTTCAAATGACCCTGTTCAATTTTTATTGAAGTATTTTGGCTGTAAATGTTTTTTGGGTATTTATTTTCCATAGATGAGTGAAGCCATCTCATATGTGTGTTTACTTTCTGGCTTATATCACTCAAGAGTAGCAACTCCCAGGGCCTCCCTGGTGGCACAAGGGGTTGAGATGCAACCGATGGGGCTGTCTGTAGTCTCTGCAGCACAAGTTCCACCCCCCGGCCAGCCAGGGAGCTACCCACATGGCGCAGCAGACCTGACTGGCCTGCTGCATCCCTTGGCAGTGTATTTTGGTCTGTCTGCCTGTTCTGTTCCCTGCTCTGTCTCTGGTGAATCCTCTCACCTTCCTCCCCTGCACCTCTGGCCTGTACCCCAGCTCCTGTATACATAAATATATAAATCTTTTTTAAAAAAGAAAAAAACAATATCACCTCCTTGCCCACCCATTTTATCCTCAGTGTGGCCCTTTGCTCCTTCCTCCCAGCCCTGCAGTGCTCTCCTGCGTGTGCTCCACCCTTCCTGCCCTGCCTCTGCCAAAGGGATGTAGATTGGGCCATGACTGGGCAGTTGGAAACACAGCTGCTCTGCTCACGGATGGGATAAATCTTTTTGTGTTTGAGTTTTCCCGTGAGGATAATGTGTAGAAGTATTGCAGATGATATGGATTTTCCGTTTTTATTTCCTAAGAAACCTCTGCACCTTCATCCACAGGGTCTGTTCCGACTGTCATGGCCACCAGCCGTGGGTGAGAGCTCCCTTTTCTCTGTGCCCTCTCCAGCGTTGTTCATTCCATAATTTTTTTTTCAGTGTTTCACTTTTTTAAATACTATTTTACATATTTTTACATCATTTTCATTTTTGCACAGTGTAAACATTTACATCTTTGTTATAGTCCCCATAAAATTCTCACCCCTCACCCCCCGTTTTGTATAAATCCATTCGTTTTCATTTGGGCCTTCTCAAGGGTGAGGTGGCATCTAAGTGTGCTTTTAATTTACATTTCTCTTAAAATAAGTTAAGGTGAACATTCCTATTGTGCGTAGGATGTCAGAATTCCCTCTCTAGAGAAGAGTGTACATAGTGCCTTTGTCCATTTTTTAATTAAGATTTATTAATTTATGCATACAAGAACTGGGGTACAGGCGAGAGGTGCAGAGGGTGAGAGGATTCGCCAGAGACAGAGTGAGGAGCAGAACAGGCAGACTTACTGAAACACACTGCTGAGGGGAGCAGTGGGGTGTCAGGAGAGGTCTGCTGCACCATGCGGGTTGCTCCCTGCCAGCCAGGGATCGATCTCGCGCTGCAGAGGCTGTGGAGAGCTTCATAGGCTGCGTCCCAACACCTTGTGTCAACAGGGAGGCCCCCCTTTGTCCATTTTTAATTGAGTCATCAGTTGGATTATTGCATTGTTTGGGGATGTTATAAATTTTGGAATGAACCCCTTGTCACATGTGTGGCATGCAGATTCTTTTTCTATTCTGTAGACTGCCTTTCAGTTTTTGGGCTGGTTTCTTTTAAGGTGTGAAAGCTTTTAGTTTTAATGATGTCCCACTTGTTGATTTTTGCTTTTGTTTCCCTGGGTGTTGGGGATGTGTTCCCTAGTGCACTTTGGAGCAACTGTCCTAAGTGTGTCCCTATATTTTCTGTCAAGTACATCACCAAATATTTAAGCCATTTGGAATTTTATAGATTGATTTATATATCCATATAAGAGCTGGGGTATAGACCTGACATGTGGTGGGTGAGAGGATTGACCAGAGACAGAGCGGGGAACAAAACAGGCAGATCTGGTGAAATACACTACTAAGGCGAACAGCAAGGAGACAGGAGAGGTCAGGTGTGCCGTGTGGGTGAGTTCCCTGGCTGGGGATTGAACTCATGCTGCAGGGGCTGTGGATAGCTTCATAGTGCTTTGCCTTAACCCCTTGCTTCACCAGGGAGACTCCATGTTGCTGTATTAACTCGGTTGGAATTTGTTGAGGATTTTCGCTTCTCTATTCTTTGGTGGTGTTGGTCTATTTTTCCCTTTTATGCTGTCTTTTTTTGGGGGGGATCAGGGCAATGTTGACCTCTTTGTATGTGTTGGTGAGTTTTCCTCCGTCTTCAGTGTTTTGGAAGATGCAAATTTCTTTGTGTTTGCTTTTGTCATGGTCTCTCTGATGATTTCTTTTCTGTGTCCCTGAATGCTTGAGTATCTTGTGCTCCTGAATGTAGCTTCCCTGTGTTCCGTTCTGGTCTCCCGTCTTCAGTCTGCACTTCTCCTGAGTGAGTCAGTCAACTGTGTTTTGCCATTTCTGCCAGTTACACTTGAGCGTGGGCCTCCTGCCCAGGCCTAGTACCACAGGCTCGGCTCCCACCTGACTGCGCCTGTAGCCGTCCCAATGGCACCTGCTGCTCCTGCAACATGCAAACCTCGTCCTGTGTTGTGCCCTCCCGTGTGGGATTAGATCTTTCTCAGCCCAGGTCTCCTGCCACCAGAAAGGGATTTCTCTGTTCCAGAGTTTAGTCTCACCCAATGCAAGTTACTCTTCAATATTACCTGATATCTTAATGGTTGGTAACAGCAGTACCGCCGTGCGTGCGTGTGTGTGTGTGTGTGTGTGTGTGTGTGTTCACTTTCTTTCACATTACAGTTCTCATTCTTGGCCAAACCTGATGGATGTGTTTTCTCAGTGATGAGGTTGCTCCCTTTTCTGCCTTCTACTGGCCAGTGTGTGTGACACCTCAGAGTTCAGGGGGAGAAAGTACTCAGGAGTCAGTGGGACGTGTTGGAACAAGGGTCATGACACAGACACTTGCTGAGTAAAACCAGGTAGCGCAGATGTTCATCCTTTGACCTTTGGTTGTTGGGAGTTTATGTCAGTGATGCTTAATGTAGTTTTTAATAAAGAGCTCCAGGTTTCTGTCATCTAGTCTGGAGTATAGTAGGTGTGTTTGCATTTGTCATACGTATGATTCTTGCTGAAGTTGTGGTTAATGGTAGATATTTTTAATTTTGATAGATGTTTATAGTATATTGATAGAATGAATATATTTCGAAACCTAATTTTACCAGCTCTTCTATCACCTGTGACCATGCAAGTGTTTCATTTTATAAACCTTTGCACTCTGGGGAGCAGCAGTGGCTGCTCTTCTGCCCAGCATGACCTTTGCTTCCTTTTCTCCTTTTCCTAGTAAACGTGGCCCTCCATTCATTCATAATTCAAAAGATGAACTTATTTATGCATACAGAAACTGGGGTATGGGCCAGAGGTGTGTGGGGTGGAGGATTCTCCAGAGACAGAGTGGGGAGCAGAACAGGCGAATCTATTGATATACACTGCTGAGGGGAGCAGTGGGCAAGTCAGGAGAGGTCTGCCACGCCATGTGGGTAGCTCTCTGGCTGGGGATTGAACTCATGCTGCTGTGGCTGCGGGACAGTTCCATAGGTAGTGTCTTTACCTTTGAGCCACCAGGAAAGCCCCTGACCCTTTATTTAAATGTAAAATAAAAAGCCTCCTTTCGCTGTTAATTGCATGTGGTGTTCTTTGGCTTTTAGTATCTGCCAGTGTTATACAGCCATCACCACATTCCAGATTTTTTCATTTCCCAGTAATAAAATACTGTACTCATTAAACTCTCGCTCCCAACTGCTCTGTCCCTCAGCCCCTGTGTCCACCATTTACTTTCTGTTTTCAAGAGTTTGACAACTCAGACTTGTATGAATGGAGTCTTATTACACCTTGTTTTCTTGGCGAATCTATTATTTTATTGCATTGTTAACTGTTTTGTCATTTCATAGGTATCGTACAGGAGTGCATTCATATTGTAGTGTGTGTCATTGTTTAGTTCCATTGTGAGGCTCATTAATAATCTCTTATGTGTATTTTCCAGTCTTATTTATCCATTAATCCATCACCTGGGGCTTGGGTTGATTTTGCTTTGGGCTGTAATGACTGGTGGTGCAGTGACCGTAGGTGAGCAAACGTCTCTGCCCGTCCCTGCTGTCCCTGCTATTGGTGAACACCCCGGGGTGGGGGTGGGTCCTCCTGTCATTCTGAGTTCCCTTTTCCCAAGAATCACCTTCCTGTCTTCCCTCCTGGCTGCATCATTTATGTTTGCCCCAACAGTGCGCAAGGGATCCAGGTCCCGATTTTTGCCAGTACTTGTTCTTTTCTGTCTTTTTAAAGCATTGCGATCCCAGCGGACGTACAATCTCATCTCTTGTACTTCTCATTCATTTTTCCTTCGTGACTGGTCGCATTGAGCACGTTCATGTGTTAGGACCCGCTTGGGTATGTGATTTGCAGAGCTGTGTATTCCAGTCCTTTACTCATCGCTGCACATTTCCATTTTGAACAGGGTCGAAAGCGCAAGGAGATTGTATTGTCCCATTTTGTCATACGGTCCTTTTATGGCATCCTGAGCCCACTCTTGCTGAGAGGTCCCCGTGAGTTTCTGTGCACAGAAATGAGCCATTCACCTTCTCTCTGCTGTTGTTTTATTTCTCGTATTAGTGTTTTAATGAATGAACCTGTAAATAAATGCATTTTTGTTTTCCTAGAACTGGGATGTGCCGTGTTACCTTGCGAGAGTTGCTGTCAGTGCAGCAGGCTCATCGTGTCCTGGATGCTGTTGTGTCTTTGCGTTTGTTTAATTCATTGTTTAACCCTCCGGGTTTCTTAATTCCAGCGAGTCTCTGCCCTCGGTTCCGCTACATGCATTGCTTACTGTTTTGTCATTTCACTGGCAGCATACAAGAGCTCCTGTGTGTGTGAACACGGGTGTGTGTTATAGTCTGCTCACTGGGTTTTCCTTTCCAGAGTCGCTTTACTGTGGCTTTCATTAGTTTTCCAAGAATGAATTATAACTAGTTATGACCATTTTTATGTATGTTGTCTTTTTGTTGTTGCTGTTGTTATGTAGTGTCACCAGAACCCATTGTGAATAGGGGACACTGAGCATCTTTGTTAGTCCTTCTCTCACTGGGAATGTTGATGTCGCCTGTGGCTGTGTCAAGGACTTGTTTTGTGTTGAGGAAAAATCCTCTGAATCCTTTTTTAGCTAATACAAATGGAAATTTTTTTTAATGGGTTCCTGTTCTATATGTATGTGGAGGTGCACAGGATTTACTACACAGGAAAGGACATGATGGAATAAATTTACGGATTTCTTAAGATGTTTGTTTTCTTATACCGCATATCTTATTTTTCAAAACTCTTTCATTGCTATGATATATTTTTTTCCTTTCTCCAAAAGAAATATTTGTCTCTTCTAGTTGTTTTTCCTCTTCTTTTGATACCTTTTGTTCTGGTCACCGTGTTCTCCCCTACGGTGATGAAGACTATCAATAATATCCTGGAGATTCCCAAATTCTTTTCTTTAATATTTATTTTATGTATGCATATAAACGCTCGGGTGTAGGCCACAGGTGCAGGGGGTGAGAGGATTCACCAGAGACAGAGTGGGGAACAGAACAGGCAGACTGACTGAAATACTGTGCTGAGGGGAGCAGTGGGGAGACAGGAGATATCTGCTGTGCCTTGTGGATAGCTCCCTGGTTGGGGATCGAATTCTTGCTGCAGCAGCTGCCCGATAGCTTCATAGTGCTGAGTCTTAAACTCTTGTGTCACCAGGGAGGTCATGATTCCCAAATTTCTGTTTTCAGCTTAGACTTCCTGATCTATCAGACACATGTCCAGTTGCGTGTGGAATTCCAGTGTCTACCAGCCCATTATGCGCACAGTATATTAGGAAAACATTCCTCGTACCTCAGCCACCAAGTTATTACCGAGTTCTGCTCCCCTTTGTCCTTCCATTTTAGAAGAGATGACCTGTTCTGTCGTCTTCTGACTCTGTCAGCTGAACATCCTTTCTTAAAATTTTATTTTATATATATTTTACATCATTTTTTATTTCTGCACAAGGTATGCATTTTCATCTTGGTTATAGTCCCCATACATCCCACCCCCCTTATTTTGACCCTAATCCCTCCACCCCCCCCATAGTGCATCTCTGGTTTATACTTGCTTGTAGTTGAACATCTCTTACCTGTGCTTTTTCCCACCTCATTGCTTGAACATTCTGGTTTCGGGTTCACTTTTTGTTTACTGTGAGTTGAAGATACCAGGCTTTGAGGTCACAGGAGTAAAATATTGACACAAAGTTGCACATGCTTTTATTTGTTATGAAGCTCATTTAGCACATGATTCCGGGTGTGTGTCTGTTATACCTGCCAGCCAGGCTATCAGCTTCTCAAGGAGCAAATTTTTTTTTCATCTTTTTATTCTTAGAATCATAGACACTTCCAAATATATAAGGTAAGCTATAGTTCTACTTGTAGGACCAAAGGGGTGAATGTAGAGGTGAGGCATTTTCAACTACGAATTCTATACAGGACCGAAGACCCACAAAATAAGATGTGTTTGAACTTGCTCTGTCTGACCCAGGCTGCTGGCCCTGAGATGAGAAATGTTCCCTCAGAAAGGACGGTGTCATTTGAAGATGTGGCTGTGAACTTCACGTGGCAGGAGTGGCGGTACCTGAGTGAAGCTCAGAGGACCCTGTACTGGGATGTGATGCTGGAGACCTGCAATCACCTGGTGTCCCTAGGTGAGGAAGCTCCAGTGTAACACTCTAGTGCAATGCTCTCTTCTGCACCGATAAGTGTGCACTTGCTTATGAAACTGAGTGTTGGTGAGGTTGAACATGGCAGGCAGTGTGCATTGTGGGTGTTTTGGTTTGCATTTGGAAAGATTCAGATTGGCCTCTTTTGCACAGCTCGTCACACTGCATGTATTACTTTTCTTTTTTTTTTTTTAAAGATTTATTTATTGATTGATTGATTGATTTATACATACAAGCACTGGGTACAGTCAGAAGCGTGGGAGGGTGAGAGAATTCACCAGAGCCAGAGCGGGGAGCAGAGCAGGCAGAAGGACTGAAGTACACTGCTGAGGGGAGCAGCGGGCGGCAGGAGAGGTCTGCGCGCCATGCGGGACCCTCCTCCGGTAGCCGGGGAACATCCGGGGATCGAACCGGCACTGTAGAGGCCGCGGGCAGCTTCGCAACCCAGCGCTCAACCACTGCGCCACCGGGGAGGCCCTGCATGTATTACTTTTCAAAGACTGAAGTTGAACTTGATTGAAGACCAACACTGTTTCTCATCACAGGGCACTGTGTTACCGATCCTAAGGAGAGCATCAGGTCGGAGCAGGGATTACAGTTGTGGACTGTGGATGATCCCCCAAACCAGGACCACTCAGGTCGGTTAGTGCTTGCCAGGCCGGGAGGAGAGGAGAGGCTGGGAGGAGGCTGGGAGGTGCTTTTCCAGTGTCCAACCTTGGAGAGTGTGTCTGCATATATCAAACTGATTCTTTATTCAGTTCCCAAATATTACTCTCTTGTGAATTTTGTCCTGCTCTTTTAATGATAGTTGTCTATGTTCTTAAACCAGTATGCAGTCCCTGATACATGGGGATTATTCTGCAGTAATCACGTATCTCTATTCTCTCTCTCAGTGTATACTCATAGACTGTTTTCTTTAGGTACCTGTTGAGGAATTTTTTTATTCTTTCCGTATGTTTATGGGAAGTTTAGCCAGTGATAAATTTTCTATGACAGGGGAGAGCAACAGTACTCACAGAAATGATCTTTACATTCCGAAGCTATACACTCTGTGAGGAAAGAATATATAATAAATACTTTTATTAATAGAGAGGTAAAGCCACAGAGGATGTTTGACCAGCATGAGTGAAACAAAGTGGAGGATGTTGTTTTTGTGTGTGTGCTCCATACGCATCATTATAGAGATTAATTCTTTTCTTTCAAAGCTCAGGTGAGGTGAATGGCTTGCACAGACATGTCATATCTATAGTTCCCCTGCAGTCTGGGATAGAGGCTATGTATTGCTATTGGAGATGTCACTTTACAGGTGACTAACTCAAAAGGGATAGAGGGGCGTTGACTGGAGAGTTATTTAGAACATGAGTAGTGTTCCAGGGGCAAGCCTTGTGACCGCCCTCATAGTAATTGTGAGGCTGAGGAGAACCCAGAATTGTTCAGCGTTGGAAGGGATGTTTTGTGACATGGGAGGAGGAACCTGAGGTAGTGGTTTCTAAAGCCATGGAACCAAGAGTTTTAGGTTGGGGGCTCATACCTTGGGGAGCAGTGTGACCTGTGCAATTCCACCTTCTCGTGGGAATCGTTGGGAGGAAAGTAAAGGAATTGACGACAGTGTGATGTAGCTGAGAGTCACACACGGCATAGAAACTGGAGCTGCTATGAACAAAGCAGAAACACAGGTTCCAGGGAGTGCGGTGAGAACACCAGGATGTTGCTCTCAGAAGGATGTGGGAAAAGACTTTAACACTGATAGCACAGGATGGATGCAGAACTTTTTTCCTATCACTTAGCAGGGAACGTGGGACACACTGATGAGGTGGAGTTTGCTGCATGTATTAGTATTCTGAGCCTTATGTGATATGATATTTAAATAGGAACTGACTGGTCTCTGCCGTGGAGGGAAGCGCATAACTCTGAGAACCTCTGCAGGTGACCGTGGCCCAGGCCGGGGTCGAAGGAAGAACTAAGGAAATGGAGAAGCAGAGTCCTTGTGTCTCAGCAGGCCTCTTGCTTAAAGTGCCTGGGCAATGACTGGGTCACTCAGTCCACAGGTTTCTGGGAAATCCATGGCCTCTGTAGGGCTTGGTTATTCAGAAAGTACCCACACGAGCTGCACAGGGTCAGTCTAAGAAAGAAAGTGTGTAGGATCTATGTTGGGTGAAATGCTTCTGGTTGAAATCGACAACTCTAGTTAAAAGACTATATTTACCAAATATTTATGATTTTATAAAACCATTGTGAAATTAGTTTTACCACTTTGTTATCCTGGTTTGGCATTAGAAAATCTGTTAATTGGGGCCTCCCTGGAGGCCTAGGGAGTAAGTCTCTTAGCTCTCACTATTATGGCCTGAGTTTGATCCACAGTGAAGTTTACCGACTTTGGCACAGCAAATCTCTCCTGTCTCACCCGCTGCTCCCCTCAACAGTGTATTTCAGTCAGTCCGCCTGTTCTGGTCAACACACTCCCCTACAGCACGCTCTCCTACAGCACCCGCACTCCTGCATCTCTGGCCTACACCCCAGATCTCCTATGCTAAAGTAAAAAATACCAAAAAATCTATTCTCCCCATAATTTACTACGGGCAAAAAGCATGAATCAGAAAATCAATACCTGTAAATTATGTTGTAATATAGGAACTTTCGTGCCACTTAGTAATATTCACTCAGAATGCTTACTTTTTAAAGACATGGTCATTTTTATCTCACTTTAGATGTCTATACTGTGGATCACCTGACTCAGGACAGCCCTGCAAATCAGGGCAGACATGCGTGGCAAGTTGTTACCACCAGCAGCAAAATACCATCCAATGAGAGAACTGACTTAATGGAAAAAAGCAATTTGCACTCAATTCATTGTTTGAACCATAGTATCAAAAATGAAAAGAATTCAGCAATGATGCCTGAGAACTTTACTATACATAGGACCATGATGATCCCTGGTGAGCCTCATGAAGGGCATGCTGGAGAGAACGAGGAGGTCTTTAGTAGAATGAGGGAACCTATCAAGTATCCTGAGCACCTTAGTCACCAGGTGATTCAGAACGTTCAGCAGCCTTTTGAATTTCGTGAACAAGGAAAAGTCGTGAGTGAAGAAACAGTATTTACACCTAGAGGAGCCCTTCTGGAAGGGATTGTCCGTAAATGCAATGAGTGCAGGGACACCCGTGATGAGGTACCTTTCGTTGTCCGAGACAGAACCCAAGGAGGACAGACACCCTGCAGTTGTAATGAAAAGGGGAGAGCTGCGGAGATGACTCCATTGCATTTGAATCCTCCTAGGTATGTTGAACATGAGCAGCAGAAATGTTGTGAAAGTGGGGCCAGTCTCAGAAACACATTTCACGCCTATCAGCGTGAGAGTACCCAGTTAGGAAAGAATAATTTTGGATATAAGAGATATGGTGAAGCGGCCTCTAAAACCTCTGTTCTGACTGAACATCAGAAAACACAAGCAGACGATCAACCTGATGAGTGTGGGGGCACCGCTGAGATTTCCTTACAGAGGGGATACCAGAGAAATCTCACTGCAGTAAAGTTGTTTGGCTCTAACAATTATGTGAAAACTTACTCATGGAAGACTGCCCTCACTTTACATCCACAGTCTCAAACGGGAGTGAAGCGCTACCCGTGTCAGGTGCGTAAGAAAACTTTAAGGTGGAAACATGCTTTTAGTGTCCATCAGAGAACTCATACAAGGGAGAAATCCTATCAATGTCAGGTGTGCAGGAAAGTGTTCTCCCGTAAGTCAGTTCTTGTTCTACATGAGAGGACTCACACTGGAGAGAAATGCTATGAATGTGAAGGGTGTGGGAAAGCTTTTTCCAGGAAGTCTCACCTTACTGAGCATCAGAGAATTCACACTGGAGAGAAGCCTTACGAATGTCAAGAGTGTAGGAAGACTTTCCTCTGGAAATCATCCCTCCGTAAACATCAGAGAATTCACACTGGAGAGAAGCCCTATGATTGTGAAGGGTGTGGGAAAGCTTTTTCTAGTAAGACACACCTTATTAGACATCAGACAATTCACACTGGAGAGAAACCCTATGAATGTGAAGGGTGTGGTAAAGCTTTTTCCAGTAGGTGTTACCTCAGTGAGCATCAGACAATTCACAGTGGAGAGAAGCCTTATGAATGTCAAGAGTGTAGTAAGACTTTCCGATGGAAATCATCCCTCAGTCAACATCGGAGAAGTCACACTGGAGAGAAATCCTATTACTGTGAAGAGTGTGGGAAAGCTTTTTCCAGTAAGTGTTACCTCAGTGTGCATCAGAGAATTCACACTGGAGAGAAGCCTTATGAATGTCAAGACTGTGGGAAGACTTTCCAGTGGAAATCATCCCTCAGTAAACATCAGAGAATTCACACTGGAGAGAAACCCTATGATTGTGAAGGGTGTGGGAAAGCTTTTTCCCGTAAGTCACACCTCATTAGACATCAGAGAATTCACACTGGAGAGAAACCCTATGATTGTGAAGGGTGTGGGAAAGCTTTTTCCTGTAAGTCACACCTCATTAGACATCAGAGAAGTCACACTGGAGAGAAACCCTTTGATTGTGAAGGGTGTGGGAAAGCTTTTTCCCGTAAGTCATACCTCATTAGACATCAGAGAAGTCATACTGGAGAGAAACTCTATGATTGTGAAGGGTGTGGGAAAGCTTTTTCTAGTAAGCCACACCTCATTACACATCAGAGAATTCATTCATAGTGGAGAGAAATCCTATGAGTGTCAAGAATGTGGGAAGGCTTTCCGCCAGAAATCATCCCTCAGTAAACGTCAGAGAAGTCACAGTGGAGAGAAGCCTTATGAGTGTCAAGAGTGTGGGAAAACTTTTTCCAGTAAGCAAGCTCTCACTGGACATCAGAGATGTCACTGGACAAAATCCCTATGATTGTGAAGAGTGGGAAAATTTTTCAAGAAGTCAGCCCTCACTAGGCATGACAAACTCCACACTGGAGGGAAATGCTATGAATGTCAAGAGTGCGCAGGCAGGCCTCCCCTGGTGGTGCAGGTCATTGAGTGCAGCGCTGTGAAGCTGTCCGTGGCCTTTGCGGTGGGAGTTTGATTCCCTGGCCGGCCAGGAGCAGCCCCATAGTGCAGCAGACCTCTCCTGTCTTGCCCGCTGCATGTATTTCAGCAGTGTATTTCGGTCAGTCTGCCTGTTCTGTTCCCCGCTCTGTCTCTGGTGCATCCTCTCACCCTCCCACACATCTGGCCTATACCCTGGTTCTTGTATGCTTGAATAAATAAAAATCTTTTAAAAATATTCAAACTTAGGAGCTCAAACCACATCATGCAGCGACAGCAATGGGAACTGACATACAGTTTCAATCCTAATTGCGTGGAGTTACCTGGTTCACTCTGTTCTCCCAAGTTCATGCAGTGATGATATTGCTGTTCCTGTTGCTGTTGCTCCTAGTATCCTCTTAAGTTCCTGGGCAATGCTATGCCTGTCCACAGCAGCTGTCTGTCTACATGGCACAATGCATGTTGCATGGATAAGTGATCCCTCTGGGTTTTCTAACTTAGTCGTCACATTCTGTCCAGTACTCTAAGTCTCTGGTGCCCCCCGATGCTGGAATTGCTCACCACCAAAATGTCCTCCTCTAGAAGGAAACGTTGAACTGTGTGCTCTCGGCTATAGGTTGAGGTCTGCAGCTGTCTTTACCTACCTTTCATGATGAAGGTTTTTTGGGGCCTCCCTGGTGGCCTCGGGGTTAAGTCTCAGCGCTATTGCCTGCTCTGGCCAGGGTTTCAGCCCCAGCTAGGGAGCCGCCCCACATATGGCCTCAGCAGGCCTCTCCTGTGTCATCTGCTGCTCCTGTTAATCAGGTATTTCAGTGGTTCTGCCTGTTTGTCACCACACTCAGTATCTGGTGAATTCTCTCACCCCCGAGCCTCTGGTCTACATCCTAGTTCTACAAAATAGGGGAATTTTGTTAGAAGATTAACTCTGCATACAAGATCTGGGGTGCAAACCGGTGGTATGAGGGGGTGAGAGGATTCTCCACAGAGAGAGTGGGGTGCACAACAGGCGGATCTACTGAAATCCACTGCTGAGGGAGGCAGTGGGGAAACAGGAGAGGTCTACTGTGCCCGTGGGTCACCTCCCTGGCCAGTGATCGAACTCGTGTCTGCAGTACTGAGAACAGCTTCATAGTGCTGAGACTTCACCCCTGCACCAACAGAGGCCCCTGAAATTTTTTTAAAGGAAAGGATTCTTGTCAATTTTTTTTTTTAATAAATTGTTGTTCATCTTTGTGCAATATTGGATTGCTCCCCTTCTGTATAATTCTTGCAAATGTCCTGTCCACACTGCCCCTGTGACCCGTCACCCCAAGCCCTGGTGCTCCTCCTCCCCTCCTGGCCCCTCTTCTGCCCCATCCCCTGCTGGCGTCTCAGCTCTGTCATCTGCCTGCTAGTTTTGTCTTTTTCCCCTGACCCTTTCTTCGTTCGCCTGTATTCCTCCTGGAGGTGATGATGTAATCCAGGTCTTTTTTCTTCACTCTTTGTTCAGAACATAATCCCTTCTGCCATTGCTGGCCGTGCCCTGAATGTGGTCTTTGTCTGATTCAGTTCATAGCTTGGGGTGAGTGGTCGGTGTGTTAGGTGGTGGCCGAGGAAGTCCTTGATGTAACTCTCGCTCCCACTCCCCCCTCAGGGGCCCTGGGCACCTTCTGGTGTGTTTCTTTGGCTCCTTGGTGATGCCGAGCGGAGAGTTTGTGCAGCAGGCCCAGAGTCTGAGGTCTCGGGTGTGCTCTTCTTCATTTCTTGTTTTTGGTACGAAAGTACTTCCAGGTGGAGCCCAGAGTTCCAGAAGAGCCAGACATTTATTTACAGGAGTAAGGACAAGAAAGCTCCCTTAGCAGAACGGTCCCAAGGGTTGTCCGCTGGGGCCAAGAAGCAGGGGCTCCCACGGCTGTGGCGGGCAGGGAGCAGGGGCTGGTCGTGAGGGTCTCTGCCGCGTGTCTCTTGCTGAGGGGCTTGGCCTGAGGGCTCTCCCGAGGCTCTGAGTCCCGCTAAGTTTGCCCCCGTTACTCGCCCGCATGTCCACACCTAGCCTCAGTCTGTGGATTTGCAGTTGTGCCCTGTGTAGGCTCCACGGTGTCCTCTCCGCGGGGCTGGGCTCGGGGCCCGTCCATCGGGGATTGTTTCTCTGATCATGGATTTGGGACTTGGGCGCCCACTCCTCCCTGTCCGTGCCCTCTACGCAGCTTCCTCAGTCAGGAACATCTCTACGGCCAGAGCCCCCGTCCTGTGTTTACAGGTCAGTGACTGATGGGGTGTCTGTCCTCTGAGAGCATCCTCCCTGATTCAGGGGGAGGTACATTGGTCCCTTCAAACTCCACCTGGAGTGTCGTGGCCACGGGCCTTATTCCTCAACACGCCATGGGAGGTCGCTGAGGTTTTCACCCCTAGGCCGCAGGACGGTTTCCATGATGCTGCAGGCTCCTACGTGTCCTCGAGCACCCTTTAAAGATGGCATCGGCCCCCTCAGCCTTCACCTCAGACCTTGTCCAAAGAGGCCTGCAGGGTTTGCTAAGACAATGCTCCTCTGCTAGTACCATGTTCCCTGGAAGTGTCTGTTGCTGTGACGTGACCCATGTGGGCTGTTGCAGCAAGGGTCACTCTCTGCTCTGAAGGTGACTCATGGGTTCAGGGGACTCGTGTCATGTCCCCCTACAGGTGTGTTGGGGCATCCAGGGGTGTGGCTTGTGAGGCCTCTGTGGATGGGTGGGCGGCCCAGGTGGGTGGTGATGCTGTCAGCGGTGGTCCAGGAGAGGCCTCCACCGTGCTCCATGGGGACCTTGCCCAGCTCAGCCACATCCCGGGGTCAGGATGCGCAGCATCAGCACAGCCCAGAGACACTGTCCACGCTCCAGCGGTGAGGACACTACAGGAGCCTTGATCTCCAGGGACAGGTTGTGGACCAGGGCAGGGGAGCAATCCCCAGAGACAAGTGGGGAGCAGAACAGGCAGATCCATTGAAATCTACTGCTGAGGGGAGCCGCGGGGAGACAGGAGAGGTGCTGCGACCTGTGGGTCAGCTCCCTGGCTGGGGATGGAGTTCTTGCTGCAGTGGCTGTGGACAGCTTCACGGTCTGAGACTTACGGAGCAGGGAGGCTATGGGTCCATTCTTGTGTGGGGCGCTTATCCTTCGGATATGGGGACAAGAGGTGTGTGCTACTTGCAGGTCTGTGCCATCTCCATTGGTCGCCCCCACCTCTAAGTTCATCCCCTGGATGAAAGGGAGTGTACCCATAAGATACCGAGATGGATGGCCGGTCTTGGGCTGCGAGGTTCTCTTTCTCTGGAGAAGCAGAACTGCTTGGGAAGAACATGTTGGTCTTGGTAATGTGGCCAGGCTAGAAGACAAAGAATAGTTTGACTTTTAACCCTTTGCACTCCGAACCATTCTGGACATTGGCTACAAGCTACTCGATGCTACTTTGCGGCGGAAACGTGCATTTACAGACCCTCGTATTATTTAGTATAATTTTGGAACCAAGTAACGTATTATAATGATATTGGACATACATGAATTGGGTGACATCGAGGAAAGTATATTTACAAAGAAAACAATATTTTATTGTTTATAATTTTGTACAGTACGATAAGTTTTGTAACACTCCCCAATATGCATTGCAGGCTGATTAGTGGAGCTCATCTTTACTATTACTTGTGTCATGAGACTCATTCGTGGTTGGACGCTTTGCCATTGTTCTAATAAAAATACAAATAAATGCATGGGTTGAAAGTTTCTAGTTGTTATTACTAACTGACAAGATGATATTTACCAAAATAGCTTTCACCAAACAATTTATTCACTAAGAAAAGAATCACTTTTCCGATTTTCTCCTCTTTAGATTTATGAGCACTGCTCGAGGCTACAAACCAAAATGAGCTCAGCTTTGAAAATCTTTTCCTCCAGATGTAGACTTGTTTATTTGTAATTATATACCTCACTACACAGTGCACACTGTTTGAAAACTGACCTTTCTTCTACAAAGTCCCCTTATTACTCTTTTCAAGTGGCATATTGAAGTCCTCGGACCGTTGTGAGCACGCATCTCACATTCTTGTCCGACACAAAACCCGCTGACATTTTTTGTATATATCTTAGTAATTTTACGATATTTTGATTTAATTTCTTGTGCCATTTCAAGATAAAACTTCAGGGAAACATGCATATCTCAAAAAGTTGCGTTGAAATAACTCAATTCCCCATAATCACTAATAAATTGCAATGTCCCCTGAGAGGGGACATCCGAGTGATATGCTATAATTCCGATGTCCCCTGAGAGGGGACAGCGGAGTGCAAAGGGTTAAGCAATGAGCAGAAAGAACGCAGGTCTATTTTGGGGATGAATGTAAGCCTTTGGGACACCCTGGTTTCAGAAATAAGAGTGACATGACTGAGTGTATGTAATGCCACCAAACTCCGCATTGAAAAACATATGCCTTCCTGGGCCTCCCTGGTGGTGCAGCGGTTGAGCGCTGGGTTGCGAAGCTGCCCGCAGCCTCTGCGGCACCGGTTCAATCTCCGGCTGCTCCCCGACCATCAGAGGAGGGTCCCACATGGTGCGCAGACCTCTCCTGCCGCCTGCTGCTCCCCTCAGCAGTGTACTTCGGTCCTTCTGCCTGTTCTGCTCCCCGCTCTGGCTCTGGTGAATTCTCTCACCCTCCCGCGCTTCTGACTGTACCCAGTGCTTGTATAAACCAAACAAACAAACAAATAAATAAAACATGCCTCTATTTAAAAAAAAAAAAAGAAAAACATATGCCTTCCTAAGTACAAGTAATGAACTAGAAGAGGAAAGCCATTAACAAAGCCATTCCACCTACAATTGCACATGCAAAAAAATTAACTGGGAATAAATTTAACAGAGGAGGTGAAAGACTTTTACAAGGAAAACTATCAAACATTGTGGAAACAAATAATAGAAAGCATAGAGAAATGGAAAGAAAGACCCAGCATATGGGGTGGAAGAATCAACATTGTCCAAAGGGCCATCCAACCCAAAGCCCCTTCTAGATTCACTGCAACCCCAATAAATATCCCGATGGCATTTTTCAGAGGAATAGAACAAAGATTACTTAAGTTCATATGGAAACACAACAGACCCCAAATAACCAAAGCTTTCCTGATTAAAAGCAGGGGGAAATGAAGGAGTCACACTTCTGACCTCAAACTAAAGGTAAGGGGCCTCCCTGGTGGCCCAGGGGTTAAACACTGTGCTCTCAAACTACTGCCAGCCACTGTGCACAAGTTGGATCCCCAGCCGGCCAGGGAGCTGACTGCCATGTGCCTCACACCTCTCCTGACTGGCCTGCTGGGCCCCTCAGCAGTATATTTTGTCAGTCGGCCTGCCCTGCTCTGTCTCTGGTGAATCCTCTCAACCCCGGCATCTGCGGCCTGTACCTCAGCTCTTGTGTGCATAAATAAATAAATCTTAAATATTCGTTAAACGAGTATTTTGGAAAGCCAAATAAATAATTGAGCTAGAGTTACCTTATCAAATCCTTAGTTATAAATTAATCTGATTTGTGATATCATTTTGAAGAGTACTACTCATAAGTAGATTCATGAAACAAATCTGTAAAAACTTGGATGTGTGCAAGAATATGTGGAACATCCTGAGAGACAGAAAATACATCCCAAGAGCAGGCCAGGAGGAGCTGCTCACCTTCTCACAAGCAGGGATGAGCATCAAGCAGTCTCGGGCAGGGAGAGGCCGCGTTGTTTCCAGCTCGTGTCATGAGACTTTCCTGGGCTTGGCTGCGGTGACCGACATGTCGGCAAAGGTGAGGTGAAGTGTGGACTCTCTCTCAGTCCTGAGAGCTGGGGTGGAGGACGTGGATGCTGCTCAGAGCGCCGTCTCGCCGTGACTCTGTGCACCCTGCTCAGCGGCCTTTCTGGGTGAGCTGAGGAAACAGTGTGAAGGACACGTGAAGTCTCTGAAAAGGCTGAGTAACCTAGGAATGTTTTCCCTCTGCGGCGGGCCCTGTGCTGGCTCCGACTGCTCCCAGCCCTGCAGGGAAGCCCTCTGGGAAGCCGGAGCCGCCGCCTCCAGGGGCCTGAGTCCCGAACTGGGGGGGTGGGGTGGGGGGGAGGTTCCTGGGCCAGGGGGAGTCGGGCTGCGGAGGCGAGGCGGCCCAGAACCTGTGGTGCCGGGAGCGGCCCTCGGCGGGTGGAGTCCTCCATTGGGCGCGAATGTCCTCAAGGCGTTCGCGGGGAATTCTCTCCACAGCGGCCGCCGAGGCCCACGGAGGAAACGGGGTGACGAGAAGCCACGGGCGGCAGTGGGCGGGGGGACCTGCACCCTCCCGGGCAGAGGCGGCCCTGGCACTGTCGCCCGCGGGGGCTTGTGCCGTCGCGGGGCACTCCACGGGGGGACGACCGTCCCAGGTCCCCAGTGGGACCGTCCCCCCGTGCTCCCCCATCACCCGCGTGTCCTCCCCGAGCCGCGACGGTCTCGGCGCCTCCGGAGCGTCAGCCCGTCCTAGGCACGTCCTCCCCGCGCGCCGGGGTCCGAGCTGGCGGCGCCTCCTCCGGGTTCTCAGCCCTCCCTCAACTCTCCTGGGGCGCTGCTCCTTTGGCGCCACTGGACACGGGGTGTCCCCAGGGGTCATGCGGGCGGCTGTCGTCAGAGTGTGGAGACACGAATGCGTGCGGGGGTTGTTCTGTGTCTGTCACTCACCTCCTTTGTCTTCTGGGGGGGCGAGACGTCGAAATTGGGAATTTAAAAAGTCCTGTTGTTACAGGAGGTGGGGGGGAGCGCAAAGCCCCCAGAATATCCGCTCCATAAAGGGTCTGCATCTGCTGCATCAACAAAAAGCATAAAAAGGGGCCTCCCCGGTGGTGCAGCGGTTGAGTGCTGGGTCGCGAAGCTGCCCGCAGCCTCTGCAGCACCTGTTCGATCCCCGGCTTCTCCCCGGCCACCAGAGGAGGGTCCCACATGGCACGCAGACCTCTCCTGCCGCCCGCTGCTCCCCTCAGCAGTGTACTTTGGTCCTTCTGCCTGCTCTGCTCCCCGCTCTGGCTCTGTTGAATTCTCTTACCCTCCCGCGATACTGATTGTACCCAGTGCTTGTATAAATAAATGAATAAGAAATCTTTAAAAAAAAGCATAAATTTAAAACAATCTGGCCAAGCGTCTTGAGGAAGGGATGGTTGCTGGAGCCCCATGGGCAGGAGGGGAGAGGCTGAGCCCTGCACAGTGGGACCAGGGCAGCTGCCCCTCTGGTGGCCCAGGCTGCGACCACGGAAGCAACAGCATTTTGCTGCCCCCAGGCCCTGCGTGCAGAAACCCTCAAGCCTCTCAGCGCCACAGAATGTGTCCAGGTCAGTCAGCCCCTCGGGAAGGCTGTGAAACATAAACTGGACAGTCGACAGAGTCATAGGTCAAGGAGCTTCCATTTCTCCTTGTTAAGGAGAATGATTCTAACAGTGAAACTGGAGTTGTTGCTTAGAGCCAAGTGGAGTTTCGGGTTCATAAGAACATCCAGAAGTTTCTGATGACAGTAATTATTGGCAGTTTTCTCTATGGAGAGCAGTCATCTCAGTTTGGGAAAAATTTACATGTTGGGCAGATCAGTTCCTGGGAGATGATACTTAGAAGGACAGCACGGGATGGGTGCACCAATAAAGGAAAAGATATTGCATGTGGTGTCCAGGATGTCGTCGTTATTCAAGACACCATTTGCATCGCTCACAGTAAAGGACCCCAGGTGCTATAACGTGGAACCTGGAACATCGGATGCTTCAGCCTCTAAACTCCCTCCCTCTCTCATGTGGGTGCCTGTCTGACTGGGAGCATCTACATGATCATTTGGGACCTCTGGCTCCTCAGGTGTTGATTCCGTCCTCCTGCGTGTCTGTGGAGTCCTCTGGCTGCAGCCAAAGGAGGGGTGGGGAAGGACACTGTGGGTGAGGTGGGGAAGTTTCACTAGCAGACCTCTCTCCTGCCCCTGCTCGGGTGGCTACAGCTCCCGCAGGCACCGCTGCGGTGGAGACCCGTGATGTGATCTCATTGTGGCGCGCAGAGACCGTGTGCCGGCGAGCATCTGGCCGTTCTGCTCGCTTCCTTGCTTCATTCCTGTGTTCACCCTCGAAAACTCAGGGGGTTTTAAGTATTTCCCTTATTTGTACTCCGGAGCCAATGCTGCTTATTGTTGAGGGTCTCCAGTAGTTAAATATTTCTTGTCTATAACGAAACTTCCTTGTGTCCTTGGTTCTCGTGGACCGGGTGCTCCCAGCCCTGGACACCTGGAAGGACATGTTGGCCACGGTGTGGTGCGATACATCCCCTCACTCCTTCCTGAGAAAAGAATGAGATCGTGCCATCCTCCTGCAGAGAGCTGTGCATTTAGAACATGTGGACTGCTGGATACGGTCTTTCTTTTTTGGGGGGAATGACCTGAGGAGATGCTTTCCAATGCAGATGAAATCTTCGAGTGTGACAGTACTCACCAGCCATGTCTTGCAGTAACAAATCGCTAGAGACGATGTGTAAGTCCAACCGCGAGGACAGTTGGACAGAGGACAGTGGACCGTGTCCCTGGACTGTGCTGGGGCAGCTACAGGTGGAGGGTGGAGCGTGCTGTGGAGGATGCGGGGCTCAGCAGGGGCCTCGGTCTGCGCGGGGGCAGAGAAGAGGCCGCCCCAGAGTCTGGGATGCCACGAACACGGGGCAGCCAGGGTGTGGGGTGTTGCTGGGGTGGGGAGCCAGGGGCATGGCGCCCCCACCCGACAGCGCAGTGGGCCCACCTGTCTCTCCCGGGAGGGCCGGTCTGGTGCATCCGCGGTGCCCGCTGAGGAATCCCAAGCAGGTGCCCAGCTCGGGACAGACGCCTGTCGCCGCTTGAAAGGCTCCCGACGCGTCCGTGGCCGTGTTCAGAGCAGACACGGGCTATCTCCTCCCTTCTGGGCGGAACTCCTCGACGGGCGGCCCCGCTGGAGGCGCCCAGGTGTGCCAGCCCCATGCACCTGCCGGGCTGTACCTGCGTGTTCCCGCCTGCGCCCGCGCGCCCCGCCCGAGCCCCGGAGTGAAGTCAGGGCCAGCGGGATCCCAGTTTTGGCGTGACCCGTCTCCTCGGGCCTGGGGCCTCTGTGGTCGCAGGAGGAGCAGGTTAGTGGGGGGGGGCGTGGGAACACCCCCGTGCGGCTGCCCGCGGAGAGGGGCCTCGAGGCCCTGGCGTAGGGGCTGCGGGTGGGACCCTGGGGGCTTGGCTTGCGTCTTCCAGGGCCGGGAGGACCCTGGGGGTCGGTGCTCATTCCTGAGCGTGACCCTCCATGACCTGCCTCCGCGGACGGGTCTCCTGGCACTTCGTGCCGAGTGGGTGCAACTGGGGTGGGTGCACCGGGCCAGTCCTGCTCCCCACCCGCGTGTTCATCTCAGGGACGCGCCTCAGGGTTTGGGGACCGCGGGGTGACATAGTCCAGGGCCGTTGCCCCCTCCCCGCCCAGTTCTGGCTGGCAGGTGAGTACCCCGCCCCCAACCGGGTCTGAATGGCGCCCCAAAGGAAGGGGAGCCGGTCTCTCCACCCCACCGTGTGCCCTGGGGACAGGTGATGAGGATCTAACCCGGGGTGCCCAGCCTCTACCCTCCAGAGAGTACCTTCAGGAAGGAGGCCACAGGGCCTCCCTGGGGAGCAAGGGTCAGACGCAGCTCTTTGAGGCTGTCCGCAGCCTCTGCTGCATGAGTTCGGTCCCGGCCAGGGAGCTGCCCACAGGTCACCACAGACCCCTCCTGTCTCCCCGCTGCTCTCCTCAGCAGTGTTTCAGTAGATCCTCCTGTGCTGCTCCCCACTCTCTCTGATGAATCCCCTCACCCCCCACACCTCGGGCCTGTACCCTAGTTCTGGTATGTATAAATAAAAAATGAGGAGATGAACCCTCCACATGATTAGGTCACGAAGGGCGGGAGGCAAAGTCCCTCTGTGCTCACGCTTCTTTTCCACTAGGGAAAATTCAAACTTTTTTTTGCAAGAAAGTGGATCAGGCGGCTTCCTGGGTGCAAATCTTCACTTTATTTTTTTTCAAAGATTATACAAGAACCGGGGTACAGGCCAGTTGTGCGGGAGGGTGAGAGGATCCCCCAGAGCCAGAGCGGGGAATAGAACTGGCAGTCTGACAAAATACACTGCTGAGGGGAGCAGCGGGCACAACAGGAGGGTTCTGCCGCACCTTGTGAGACCCTCGTAGGCCGGCCGGGATCAAACTGACGCTGCAGAGGCTGCAGAAAGCCTCAAGCGCGATGCTCAACAGTCTGCACCACCAGGAGAGGCCCCAAAATCAGACTGCGGGTTCACAATGACCTGCGGCTCCCCTCTTGGTTCCCCTCTTGGCTCCCCATTGACTAGTTGCTTTGGTAACTATCAGTTCAAAACCACATCTGATAGAATGAAGTCTCCCAGTAATTTGAGCAGAGGCCATGCCAGGGGCTGTATTGGTTCAGGTTGTCCTAAATTGCCTTCTGAGTGGAAACAAGTTTTTTTCTAGCTGGCCTATGAGGCTGTGATTGAATAGGGAGGGAAACCAGTGACTCTCTGCATTTCATTTTTCTAAATTGTTGATGATGTAAGTTGGGATATTCCTCGGATTTTCATTTTAGGTTTCTCCACTTAGCCATGATACTTGGGAGTTTTCTCCCACGAGGCCTCTGAGCTCCATGTCTAAAACAAAAATTCTCATTTGAGGCTGGGGTAGATAGAAAGAAAATAGACTTTTAGAGAAGCATGAAAAATATTTTAGTAAGTTTATTCCAGTTTTATCTGCTGCAACGCGTGTAGTAGGTAGATGAAGAAATGGGAGGAATAAAGCCCCAGATAGTTGACTTTTTAATACAAAGCTCACTGCGAGTGGGCTTGGGATGCATGTTAGTGCTGTGTTGGTCCCAGTCTTACCACTTGCAAAGCCTTGATTGGGAGTCACAATAGGAAACGGTCATCTTAAGCCCTCGACGACACTCTGTGGAAGGCTTTGTTTTAGCCCAGATGGACAGTAGCGCCCTTAGGTGTCTGGGCACATCTACTGACTGACCTGGGACAAAGTCCTGGTGATAATCTGTCGCCTTTTGGCTTTAAGATGTAGCAAGGAACCTGTGGGATGGAGGCAGCACTTTCTGGTTTTCACATCTAGTTCTGCCGTTCCCTGGTTTATTTTCTGCCATGTGTGTCTGCTTCTGGTACTGAAAATGTGGCTGATGCCACTGGTTGCTTTCACAGGGATCCCAAATTCCAAATCCTGAAAGAGGGTGTAAGTCTAATGTTCTGGTATCCACTGGTGTCCAGTGTTTGGAAATGCACTGGGCTTATTTGGAAAGTTTGGATTCTCTGAGCTTTCTTCTGGAGAGTCTGCAATCACTGTCAGTCTCTCCACGATGAGAGAGGTGTTGCAGAGTCCAGCCACATTCCTTAGTCTTCCTGGCCTTCATTACCTGTGTCAGGTGTATCTGGGCACTTCAGGGGCAGCCTTGGCCCTCTCCAACTCAAGACAACTCTTTCCAAACACTTTCTCTGCAGAGAGCCATTGAGGAACCCCCTGTGCACCAACATTTCTTGATTTTTCTACTGTGTGCAGTGTTGCAGATCTGTGATTTCATTCATCTGTTAACCACACTCAGTAGTGGGTATTGCTGGTCCCATTTTATACATGAGAAAATTGAGACTTGAAGGAAGAGCAACTTACCGAAAGTCCACAGCTATTAAGCAAAATGGACTCCAAAGCCTTTCCTCTCCATCAAACCAGTTTGCCTCCCCAGTAGAAGGATTTGTGACTCTGTACTTCCCCCCGGGCAGGAAAGCTCTCCCTGCGGACTCTGTAGGGGGCTGCCCTCCTGCCCTGTGGAGCAGCTGTGATAAGGGCTCTCTGCAACCTGCATGGGGCTCTCCGCACTTCTGTCAACACCCTCCTGTTGAGCAGGAAGCCACACACACATTCCTCCAGAAGGTTAGTGAGAGAGCTGCAAGTAGAAGTTGATTTTTCTTTCCCTTCTGAAACAGAAATATTGCTAAACTCCTTTAAAAATTGACTTCCGGGCCTCCCCGGTGGCGCAGCGGTTGAGCGCTGGGTTGTGAAGCTGCCCGCAGCCTCTGCAGTGCCGGTTCGATCCCCGGCTGCTCCCCGGCCACTGGAGAAGGGTCCCACATGGCACGCAGACCTCTCCTGCTGCCCGCTGCTCCCCTCAGCAGTGTACTTCGGTCCTTCTGCCTGCTCTGCTCCCGGCTCTGGCTCTGGTGAATTCTCTCACCCTCCCGTGCTTCTGACTGTACCCAGTGCTTGTATGCATGTATGTATAAATCAATCAAGCAATAAATAAATAAATCTTTAAAAAAAAATAAAAATAAAAATAAAAATTGACTTCCTAGTTGATTTTGAGTGTAGGTGATGCAGCAAGCCTCAGACTTAGGATTTTCAAATGTCCTTGGCTGGTTATTACCAATGACGGTCAAATGTGTTCTCAGTGGTCTGGGTGTATCCCATGGGAAAATGCCTTTTCTCAGGGAGTGGAGCTTTTACAGTTCATTTGTGACTTCGATTTTAGCTGTATATTGAATTCATACCTTTATCCGCTTTTAACTATCTTGTCTCATAGCAGAAGCTGTTGAATGTGGTCTGTGCTCATACATTAGGTTTCTGATGTGATTGTCTTTATTCTGGTGGGTTGGGCCGGGAAGGGGTCACTTCAGCCGTGGCCAGTGATATCCTGGTGAGAAAGTGAATCCATTTGCCCTGGATTCTGTCCAGCATATTCAGTTCCTTCATTTTACATCCTAGGGAGGTGACATGATGGTCAAGGTTACTGTAATTCTTAGTGGTACCACTTGTCACCCAGATTTCTAAGTCACACTGCACTCATACCAGGATTTGGGGCTCTCTGATAGGAAGAGGGAGGCTCAGAGGTGGAGTGACTTGGCTGAGGTCCTGGCTGATTGGTGTATGACTTGCAGATATAACTCAAACCTGCTAAGGACTGTAATGTAGCTAAATGAATGTTTAGCTACAGAATGTTTTTGTTGTATTGTAGCTAACTGAATGTTTTTAGAAACTCAATTATGTCTCAACTCTACCAAAAAAAACTAGCAGTTTAAACTTTCCCATTGTGATTGTAAGGTGAACAGTTCTCTCTGATTTGTCTTATAGTAGGGAGAGCAGGGACAGCAATTCAGATGTTTCCTTTTTGGATTTCCTGAGGCCAGCTCTCCTTAGGTTGCCCCCACCCCAATCCTAGATCCAGACCTAGGGCTCCACTGCTGAGGACTCTGCTCTACTCATTGTCTCCTTTATTCTACTCAAGAGTTCACCCTACGTTTCAGTTCCCTTTTGAAGCCAAGGTGGAGGGCAGAGAAAGAAAGGTGTGCTCCTCCACAATGTGGCTGCATTGGGCCGTCCTCCCCCTGGCCAGGAAAGTGGACAGACAGGGAGTGCTCCCAATTTCAGGAGTGGCCCTCCTGAGTGGCTTCCAGCACTTCTTACAAGAACAGTGAAGACCTCCTGGGCAACTGCAACAGGTAATAGGCTCGGTGGCCTCACTGGATCTTAAGATGAAGCCAGGACTCTACTGAGTGACCCCAGTCAGTGAGCAGTGCAAAGCAGTGGCCTCAGAACCTTCCTCTTCCCCACATCCCGGTCTCTCTGTGCTGGAGTCCTGGACAGGGCACCGGAGCATCTGGCTCTCAGTCAGGCTACTACAGTGTTGCACTGCTGAATACTCTTGAATCTGCTGCACCCTTTCTGTTTACACAGCGAGCAGAGTAATAGCAAGACTGTGCTATAGGTGATGGCTCTGCACTTAGCTAGGCTGTCAGGCAGGTCGGGCTCTGCCCCATGGTGGCCTGCTGCCTTTGTGTTTCCCTTCCTGTGCAGGTCTCTGCTGTCCCTGAAGCATCACCAGGACACCTTGGTGTCCTTCTGAATGTAATGACTTACTTGTAACTCTAGTCAAATCCCAGGAAAAGAAACAACAACATGGAACTGACCAACTCCTTAGACCCATCTTTGTTGTTTAGGCAACCAAACATATTTAGAATTCTGCCCTGTGTCTAGCCGAGGGGAGGAAGAAGTTTCTAGCAGTTATGGCTTTCTGTTTGCTGCCTGGTGCTTTCACAGAAATACTTCATTTAAAAAAAAATTGCATGTGTTCAGTTGTATTTGTTGAGGATGTATTTATTGTGTTTTACAGACGTGAGTAAATATATGTATGTATTTATATATATGTATGTATGTATGTATGTAGAAAACCAAACATATATAGACAAGGTCAAAGCATGTGTACTAGATATTTTGAAGTTATTTATCAAGGGGAAAGATGTGTGTTATAAAGTAAACAGAGTCTATATTTTATACATAATGTAGATAGCAAGAATAGCATACACGTTATACACAATTTTCCTTTCCTCTTTTATTATTAAAGCAAAAAAAAAAAAATAAGGACAGTGCATGCAGCTGTTCCCAGGGTTGTGAAGGCCACACTGCTGTGAGGGGAGGGACTCCCTGGCCCTGGGCTGCACTCTGTGCTGGGGCCCAGCCCTACACTCTCCGCCGGCTGGCGCTGCCTCACACATGGCTTCCTGCTGCCCCCCACGGTCTGCATCCCTGGGGTGAAGGGTGAGAGTAACCAGTAAAGATTGACCAACAGAAGCGATTCTGGCTCTTGTCCTGCTGGGTCGTCTCGGGGCTCTCCTTCGGGAGCTCGCACCTGGTGGGTTGTGGACTCTGAGGCAGAGATGTGAGTGGGTTGTTGGTGGTATTTAGCATGTGCGTGGGGTTGTTAGGGGGAAAAGGATGTCCTAAAGCTAATTCCATACAGGTTTTGTGGACTCTACCCCCACCCCAGGCCAAAGACACTGGGACTCCACATCCCATCACCACCTAAGGGAAGGTGGCTGGGACCTGAGGGTGGGGTTAAGCCGCCAGGTTGATATAAAGCCAGACACGTGGGCTTGGGGAGTTCCCCCATTTTGGCTTTCCGCCAGCTCGCAGCATCCGGCCAGCTCTGAGAGTGACTTTGGGTTTCCAGGTCGGCAGATCGGGTAGGACGCATTAAAGACTTTATTTCCCTATTTTCTTCCTGAGTTGTACGTTTTCCTTATTTCCTTTTCCCTTGTAAATAAACCTTTTGATACCGGAATTGTGAGGCCTAGTCTCCCAGCCAGGAACGGATCCCAGGCTGCAGGGCAGCGCTGAGCCCCAGCTACTAGACCCCCATGGGTTGGTGTCTCACGAAGCCGCAGCAGGAACTTCGCAGACGCTCAAGCAAGCAAGCGAGAAGAGGCAGGTTTGTTTATAGAAGAAAAAGTTTATTGAGGAGAAAAAGAGCAGAAATAAAGTGGGACTCCCAGGCCAGGAAACCAGGCCTGGGAGGGGCAAGGAAGCCAAAGTGGAGTCATGTCTCAGGGAATATATACTTTTTCCCCTGATTATTCTAAAGCTCCACAAGTCTCTTTGTGATTGGTTAGTTCTTGGCTGTCTCACTTAATTTGCTACTGAGTGGGGGATCTTCACATTCCTTATCTGACAGGTCTGTCTTTCCCCATTTGTTATGCTTATCGCTTTATCTTTATGGCCTAGTCCTTCAGGTGAGCATCTCTACACTTTATCTTTATCACCTGAAGAAAACCAGGACCATAGTTAACATTGTCCGTGGTTCTGGGATGTTTGTTTTTCCCAGTGGAATTGGTTACATTCCCTTGGTTGTCCTTATCTCTGAAGCCTCCCTAAATTCTTAAGAGGTCCCCTCCTGCACTGTCCCTAAAATTGCCTAATTCCTAGCTTGCCCTGTGTCTCATTCCCCCCTCTACAGTGGAGCACCTAACTGCTGTTAGGACAAAGGACGTCGGTCTGATCAATGAGTGCTTCCTGCTGAAAGTGGGCAACATGGGGATACAGTCAGGGCTCCACAGCAGAGCGACGCTCTGAGGACCTCGAAAGAAGGACAGTGGAGGCTTCATAATTTGATGGTCTCCAGGCGAGCGATGACCTCGATGAAGGCATTGAGGATGTAGAGCCCAAGCAAGGGGAAAATGGAAAAAAAAAAAAAAAAACAAAAGTTAAGAGTGAGGAGGTTTAAGAGTAAGGAGGTCACAAACTCCTTTAACTTTAGCCATCGGCAGGTCTAGGGTTCTGCGATTTTATATTACCACTGAGACTAGAGATTTTAAGGAGCAATGTTGGGCTAGTGCCCTAAACACCTGGAGGTGCTGTAGCCAAAATGACAGAATTAGTGAGACCTAGGACTTCAGTACCATTTTATATTTAGTAGCAGCAGCTAGGAGAGCGAATAGTGGCTGTGGAGGCTGCTAGTTTGGAATTTAGTTAAAGTTTTCTCCTAATAGAGGAAGTTAGGAAAACAAAACTAAAAATGTATAAACAAGTAGCCTTATAGTGAGCAAGGTAGCTGTGCTGTAGAGTGTCCTGGCTCAGGCTGGCCATTTGTACTAGTGAGGGGGACAATTGACCATAGGTCAGTCAAAAGAATTGGAGTAAGGCAGAGTAAGTGGCCCCTTAATTACCAAAAAGGTGATTTTTATGTCTGCTACTTTTAGGGTCACCTGAGACTTGTCCATATAAACAGTAAACAGGGAAGTCTCTGTCACCTCTGGGCTTCTTCAGAGAAGATCTTCTCCTGCACCAGGTTCTTCATAGTCAGAGGCAGCTGACGGTCAAGCCTGTCCTCCTGAGACAGGGCAAGCTAGGGTTATTAGGCAGTTTTAGGGACAGTGCAGGAGGGGACCTCTGAAAAATTTAGGGAGGCTTCAGAGATAAGGACAAGCAAGGGAAAGTAACCCATTCCATTAGGAAAAACAAACATGCCAGGACCAAGGACAACATTGTTAATGCTGGTCCTGGTTTCCTTCAGGTGGTAAAGGGAGGCGGAGATTGGAGAAATGGAGAGTGGTTTAATTTATGGACACATTAGAAGGGCAGCTGTTTAACTTCAATGCAGGGATGTCCATCCAAAAGACTGGGCCATAAATTTAAAGATGCAACAAATGGGGAAAGAGAAAGCTGTTAGATAAGGAACGTGAAGATCCCCCTACTCAGTAGCAAATTAAGTGAGACAGCCGAGAGCTAACCAATCACAAAGAGACTGGGGCAGCTTTAGAATAATGAGGAAAAAAAGGTATATATTCCCTAAGACATGACTCCACTTTGGCTTCCTTGCCCCTCCCAGGGCTGGTTCCCTGGCCTGGGAGTCCCACTTTATTTCTGCTCTTTTTCTCCTCAATAAACTTTTTCTTTCTCTAAACAAACTGCCTCTTCTCGCTTGCTTGCCTGAGCGTCTGCGAAGTTCCTGCTGCGGCTTCGGCTTCGTGAGACACCAACCCGTGGGGGTCTAGCGGCTGGGGCTCAGCGCTGCCCTGCAGCCTGGAATCCGATCCTGGCTGGGAGACTAGGCCTGACAATTCTGGTATCACTCCCATCCTGGCCCGTGGTTTGGGCTGGCCCCTCCCTCTCTGGAGAGTGAGACAGTCCCCTTTTTTTTTTTAGTGCCCTGTGTGATGGCAATGAAGGCAAGACCCAGGGGACAGCTTCTTGCAGCTGAAGTGTCCTGGTTGCAGGCAGTGGAAGCAAGCTGGCAGTCCATTAAGAGGTTGAGGTCCCAAATGCCCTAGGGCACATGGGGCCTTGGGTGAGCCTGAGGTAGCAGGGTATTAACAATGGCAACTGCCATTTACTGGCCCTTCTCTTGCCTTCCTCCCTTTCTTTTTAGTCTAGTTAGTCCCCTCCATATTACTGTAGGCCTTGAAGGCCGTGTTTAAAAGTGCTAAAAGGATTTTAGGCCCTTGACTTGTCTCTGGAGTTTGCACCTGATGTCAGAGCAAGGATGACTAATGAAGGAGACTGAGACCGTTAAATTGTTTGTCCTTTTTAGGGTCTAGATTAGTATACCTTTTTATAGCCTCAGTAAATTTATCCTGAAACGACTGGCTTATTAGGTTTTAAGAAGTCTTATGTGTTTTAGAATAATTTTATTTGTTTACATTTATGTTGAAAAGGCGAAACAATTTTATGAGGATACTGTCTATGAGGTATCAGTATACCCAAATTGACTCAGTTTGTTTTCACAACAAGAAACATTTTTTTATATCAAAATAACTAAAGCCTGGTGCCACACAGGTGCACAACTGACATTTAAGTTAACCGAAACATTTCATGGCAAGTCACTTGAGAACACAAAATTTTCTGTCAAAAATCCCTCACTCAGACCTTTACACTTTTCTTTGTTTTTTTTCTTACAATACAAACACACCTTACTTTACTTGTATTCAGAATTATCGCACTTTAGTTTTTAATTTCTGCATTGTAAGACACCATAATAACTGTTACACTATCATCTCTTTAGACTACACAACTTACAGACACTTTTTTTTAATTTTTTTAGTTGAGATGTCATTAAACTTTAGTTTCCTAACAATAAGGAGTAAAATGTAAACCTGAAAGTTGAGTAAATGGTTAACAATTTTTTACTAAACTTAGCAAAAACCTTAGTTTGGCTTTAGTTTTTCCTTAGAACTGGAATTTTAAGTCAACTTCAGAGTTGCCACTGTAACAATTTTATATACCAAATTTTTCTTAGGCAAACACTAGATAGATTGACAAAAGCAAGAAAAAAATTTAGACACTTAATACCATAAACATTTTTCAGTAACTTGTCCATATGGCTTTAGATGTTACCTTGAATTCTGTAAAGAAATATAGTCATTTACTGGGAGAATATATTGTTTATTTCAAGGGGAAAAGACAAGTAGATTAGTCTTCCTGGAACAAGATCTTATTAAGAGATAGAAGCCTAGAAGTAAGTTTTATTTGTTTGCATAGCCAGGTTAATTATTATTTTCTTTGTATAGCATGAGGAAACACATTTAAACAACGTAAAGTATTAATACCAACATTAAAACCTTAAGGCATGTATGTTTTTTAAACCATTAAATTTTGAATTATTTTTTTTTAACCACAATTTTAGATCGCGATCTCAAGATTTAGGATTTTACATATATATACACGCCATTTAAAATTAATTCTCCAGAGGCAAAAAGCAAGAACAAAGAGATCTCTTGATTTTCATTTCAAATTTTTGGCCATGTGTATTAATTTTAAGAAACAGTTATTTTTACCAATATTTGCAAAGACACTGAGAAACTACAGTTTAGTATACTCCCCTTCTTTAGTAACAATTTTTTGTTTGACACATCCATTTAACCGAGTTTTTAATATCCTTTTTATATCAAGCAGGTTTTTAATGACATAGAAGTTAGAATTCTTACATAGAACAAGTACCCAATTTTAACCCTTACTTAAAACCTAGGGTCCAACCAAAACCACAACAATTTTAAAGTCACGCAGTTTGTACTAACTTTCTTAGATAAGAAAAACATTTTGAGTTTGTATTTTTAAGTATTATCAATTGGCTTTACATTGTTTTAGTTTTGTCACACTGAGACCAAGCACATTTTTAAGACAAAAGACATTTTTTTTTTCTTTTCAGAACCATGTATTCAGAGGACAGAAGAGGAAGAATAAGATCTTCCTTTACAGTTTGCCTGTTTTCAAACTCTTATCAGAAATTAGTCTTAATAAGAAGCTAAACTTTTACAGGACCAATAAGCAGTTTAGAAGCTGTCACTTAGCCAAAAATCACCTTTTATAGCTCGTTAGCAAGTCCAAAGTAACTCAGCAGTTTTTACCTTTAACAATCTTGACTTTAAAATCAGAAAAACACAGGAAAATAGAACTTTTTCCCTAGTATGAACCAGAACAGTTTTTCAAGGTGGACAAAGGGAGAGTCTAGTTCCCCCACAACTGGAAGGCAGCAGAGACATACCAATAATCTCAACACTGGAAAATATAATCCAGGCAGCTGCTTATTGAGAGCAAAGGCAGTCTTTTTTTACCAGCCAGCTGTAGTGGACCCCTTTAATTATTAGTCCCCAGCATTTTGTCTTTTTTTGTCTTGACTGTGACCAAGGAAGGTTAGCTGGAGAAGATGCCATTTATGGCCAAGTTGGGCTAGTTTTTAAGAATGTGGCTTAAGGGCATGTCCCGTGGAATTGAGAGAGAGCATTTTATTGTCTCTGTAGTAAGAAAAGAAAATAGCGCAGAGACAAAGCTGGGACATTCCTGCAGTTAAATCAGAGGTCGTCCCATCCGACCAAGTCCATATATTATGGTCTCTCGACTGGCTTTCAGCTCTAGGATGCAGGAGAGATGTCGAGACTTGGGTCTAAGTGACTGACTAAGAGAAGCAACAGGTGAGATAGGAGACAATTACTCCTGAAAATTTGTCTTAACTCTAGGATGCAGGAGAGATGTGTGCCCCTTTTGCATGGCTGACGAGGAGGCTCCCATCTGCAAAAAGGAATGAAAGCGGGTGTCCAACACCTGCTTCTTTCCCCGAGGGTGGAGAAAACCTATAATAGGCCAAATTAAAACCTATAGACAGGTCAAATTATGGATTTAGGGTCAAATTGAACCCAATTTTAAATCCACTTCTCCCTTTTACCGGAGGCGTCCCTCCATTTAAATTTGGAGCTCTAACTGTGAGTGATTAACAGTTTCCTCGCATAAGGTCTATTGGACTTAATCACTCCCTTACCAGTGTGACCAATTTGATCTTAGCACTGTCTGTCTCCCACCGAACAGACAGGCGTGGGGTGCCCGGGCTTTGTAGGATCCTACCGGCGTCCCCTATCCAGTCCTTGTACAAAAGGGTTTACATTCTACTCTCCTCGTACCCTGAACACACCTGAACAGTAGAGACTCAACACAAGCCACAGACCGAGTCCTGCAACCTAACTTTTAATGATGTCCATTTACCAGACAACAAAACTGATTTTTTTTCTTAAGCCATAGCCCTTGAAGCGGCAGTAGCCCAGAACCTGATATTTACTTGTCTTAAACTCCCTTTTGGAAAACAGCCATGAGACAAATTTATAATACCAAAGGTATAATTAATTAGCTGGACCTAGGATTTGAGGCAAAACTACATACATCCCTGTCATAATATGAAACTCAGCCTCTCCTGCCTGTGCCAACCAGCAGGATTAAAACAGACACCAGGGAAGAGGCTCCCATGGGTGTCCCAATATATTTATAAGACCATTTTGTACCTTATGTTTGTAAGTTGCCTTGATAGAAGCTGAAAGAAGTCCATCCTATTTATAGGGGAGGGATTAAGAAGTCCCTTTTTTTATTTTCCTGTTAGGCCTCCGTGATTCTCACCTAGGTGCCGACCTAGCAGAACGCCTTGTCTGAGCCATCGGATCTCCTGGATGTCCAGGATTCCAAGGATCACAGCTTGGTCGTTCTGAGCACCCTCGGAGTCCACGGATGATAGAGGAAAGTAGGAATCAGTGACAAGAGAATCCTGACATTCCCACTCAGCAAGTGGAGGATCAGGAAGCCTTGCCAGCTGAGAAACCTGTCACCTGAGACTTTAAGAATGGCAGCCTCATGCTAGTCGTTTTTACCGGGCCGACGGGTGCCCATTAATTTTTTGCAATCAAATAAAGGACAGAGAAAAAGTTTGTGAAATATCTACTGCCTGTCTGAAGTCCACAGGTAACCGAGAAGTAAAATCAGTTGCATTGCAGGAGAAGGAAGAATAGGGAGAGGAGAGAGAAAGAGAGAGAGAGAGAGAGAGAGAGAGAGAGAGAGAGAGAGAGAGAGAGAGAGAGAGCAAGGAAGATATGGAGCCATCCAAATAATCCTAACAGGGATCTGAGACCAGGATGGGGTTCTGTATCAGATCCTGTGTGGTGCTTAGTGAGGAATGACTTTCCCAACTGTCACATTGGGACTATTCATCCTCTACTGGATCTCGGCAGCTCCCACTCTGCTGAAGTCAAGGGAGGATGGACCAAGCTGTTGGGAGATCAGCCCCTTATGTGCAGCTCCCGGATGGCCTCTACATGACATATGTGCCTAGCTCTTCAGAGACTGGAGTCCCTCATACGACGACACCAGACTTTTATTCTTTGACTGGCAGATGGGCTAGTCCCCTTACCTGGTCTGGGCACCAGTTTATCCTTTCACAGGAGTCTTTAAGGCAGTCGCCCTTTGTCATTTACTGACTGTCCTGTGCCCTTTTTATGGCCTCTTTGATGGCTCCGAGAGAAAGAAAATGTTTAGCAAGAGTAGTTTAGGACAAGCTGAAGATAGAAACAATTTGTTTCTCTCGGCTGACTTACCTTAAATCTTGTGAGATCCCGGATGATCTTTTATAGGGATAGCCTCCCATTCAGGGCCCTCTTCATCAGCACGAGCCAAAGCTGGGGGTCCGACCACGGGAAAGGCAAATGAAAAATCTCCCGTTTTACTGGCCTCTCTGGCTGATCCTAGAATGCCACCTAGTGGCCCTCGAGGGTACTTTCATGAACAAGATTTTTATGTGATGTAGTTTTAGGTTTAGTAATGACTGGAAAAAGATTGGTGGCTGGGCGGGAGGGCTTTTTGTTTTTGAAAGTTAATCTGTCTAACATTTCAGTGTACTCATGATCACTAAGCTCATCCTCCGATTGGGAAAGGGATTCTTTCAGTATGGGAGCGGAGGCTTGAGCAAGTAGTGGGGTTTTTTCTATGTCTTTGTTCATAGTATGAACATCCTGAGCCTCATCCTTGTGTTGACTTTCCCATAATTCTGCCTCAGTGGCATCAACCAGCAGATCCCTAATCTGTATCCACAAGGACAGTGCCTGAGTCAGGACTTGAGACGGTCCATGAAGGGCATAGAAATCTTTTACTTCTTTCCCTACCTTTTCCCAGGTTTCTAGTGATAAACTGCCTTCTTCTGGAAACCACAGGCATACCCGTAATATGAATTCATAAAGTTGCAGCAAAGCTTTTTCACTTACTTTAATACCGCATGCTTCAATCATATTTCTTAGTATAGATAGAAAAAGATCTCTGGTTTTGGTCTGTAATTGACCCATGGCCTCGTGGTGCTTTGTTCACTCAACCAGAGTTTTCTTTCAACTGTGCTGTCCAGCCCGTGTCCCTCGCGGGAGCTTGTGGAGGCTTCTTAGCTAAGGTGTGTCCATATAAATCCCGGACCAGGCTACTCCGAAGAGCAGATGACCGTTATGCCATATGACGTTCCTCCACGGGAATCGCGGGTGCAGCTCACTCAGACTCCGTAGCCATAAAGGCCATGGAGCCGTAGTCATGCACTCACACACACACACACACACACACACACACACACAGCACCACGAGTATACTTTCACACTTAGAAAAACTTCTCACTGTCTCAAACTGATCACCCTTTATCAGCTAGCTCCGGACGCTCCAGTGAGGATCCTATCCTTGACTGTTTTTAGAAAGAAGGGGTTTTTAAGGGGACTCACATTCACACTCACACACTAGAAGGGAGATAGCCTCCCCAACGCAATCTCTTCGCTACTCACCTCTCCATTTAGGTGGAAACTCAGCAAAATTCGAAGTCGGGCCCCACATTCGGGCACCACTTGCCGCAGACCAGCACAACAGTAGATAATGAGGCCGTCTCAGGGTTGAGAGATTGCACAGAGTGGTCAAGGCTTGGGCGAATGAATGACACACAGACACACTTCAAGAGAGTGAAAATCTGAGTGTGTCTTCATTTGAGTCAGTGGTCAGTATATATATGTTTTTCTAAAGGCAAAGGATTGGTTATCAGTGAACTAAACCAGCTTGCTCATAGGTTTAGCTTATCATTGACAGGGCAGTGATCTATGTCCGAAGTCACATCTGGACCTAGCTACATTCCTGAGTAGACAGGCTATTAATTCTTTCTTTTGTTCTAAGTAATTACATTTTTGTTTTAATAACTACTCACTACCACTAACTTATTTTTAATTATTATTGATTATTATGGGTGAATTTTACTTCTTATAAAGCAATGCTTTTTTATTAACATCAAAGCTATCAAAGCTGAGCATATAACCTAGAAATTACTAACCATTCTATTATTACACAGAGTTTTGTAATGTTTCATTTCAGTTAGCCTACTTATTAAATTATGTATGTTTTTTAATTAGCAACCAATGACCATTTTAGACCGGGAAAAAGAAAAGATTTGAGAAAGACAGTTGTAGTAGAATAAAGTTTGTGGGCCTTGAGAAAGCAAGATAAGGTTCCCTGTGGTCAGCATTCTTTCTTGACAAGCCTGTGGCAGCTTCTGGTGGTCGTTATCTCTTAACAGGCATCCAGCTGGCTTATCTATGCCTTAGGGAGTTTGCTGTTCGCCCCCTGCGCATGCTCGTGGTTTCTTGCCCACGCCTGACCTCAGGGACCATGGCAACAGCCTTTAGCTCTGAAGGTCACGGCAGAGGGAGGTGCAGCATGTGGTGGCTGAAATAGTTCCTTTCCACTCACAGTCCCGCTTGATGCATAGTTTGTTCTTGTTGGTCATTTTTAGTTTGTTTTTTCCTCCTTTCTGTTGGTCGGAGAGTGCCGACTTTGTGGTTGGGGGAGGGGAGCAGGTTTCTGAGCTTTCCTCCCTTCTAGTCCTCTTTTATGGCAACTTTCTTCTTCAGGTAGTTTGCTGGAGTCACCCGTTTATCTTCTGTGTCCCATTGCTCCCTGGGACCTGCTGATTTTCCTCCCTATTAACTTTTTTTTAATGGGAGATCTTACTCGCAGTGTTTCCTTGCCGCCATGTTGATCCGCCTCCTGTATTTTACATTTTAAAAGGACATGTTTATTTGGGAGAGGAGCAAAACAGGCCTGCATAGTCAGAAGCGGACAGCAGAGTTGATGTGTATTCGTTTTAGTTGGAAAATGACATCGATGCCGGCGTGTATAACAACTGCTGACGCTTTACCACGAGTTCTTGTCTCGCGAAACCGTAGAAAGGAATTCACAGACTTTTTGGAGTAAGTAAGCAGAGAAAGACAAATCTTGTCTTTGAAAGAAAAGTTTATTTGGGAAGAGAAGAGACAAAGAAGAAAGACTCCCAGGTATAAAGTACCTGGGAGGGGCCAAGATGAGCCGGTAGGGGATATTATGTTGGCAATATATACTTTCTCTCCCTCATTATGTTTAAATTTTACTCTTTCTCTCCCTGATTGGTTAACTCCCAGAGGGTCTCACACTTACTAAGTGGGGAAATTTCACATTCCTTATCTAACAGCTTTCCCTTTCCCCATTTTTCATGCTTGTCACTCTATCTTTATGGCTTAGTCCTCCCGGTGAGCATCTCTACACTTTATCTTTATGGCCTAGTCCTCCGGGTGAGCGTCTCTACATTGAAGTTAAGCAGCTGCCCTTCTAAGTTGTCCATAAATTAAACCACTCTCCATTTCTCTAGTCTCCACCTCCCTTTATCACCTGAAGAAAACCAGGACCATTGTTAACAGCATTAATATTGTCCATTAATATTGTCCGTGGTCCTGGGGTGTTTGTTTTTCCTAATGGAATTGGTTATATTCCCTCGGTTGTCCTTATCTCTGAAGCCTCCCTAAATTCTTCAGAGGTCCCCTCCTGCACTGTCCCTGAAACTGCCTAATAACCCTAGCTTGCCCTGTGTCTCAATATTAGTGCAAAATATCTTATATCCATTAAAAACTACACCGTAATAGTATTTCTGCATCATGATACCTGATGGGATGTACCGGGATTTGGGGGATCCCACTCCTTCTTCTGCATCAAGTCTGAAGGCATACTCTGCAAAAATCACATGAAAACAAGACAACTGGTGAAAAGGACTTGATTTTACTTCTATTCCATATTTGCCATGTATTTGAAATGATACTAAAAATACATCAAGTGTCCCCAAAGCCAATGGTGGTTCTACTAGGGCCTGATTCAGCAGTAAGACATGAAATCTTTTAGGTTTTAATGGAACATGTTAGTTACTGAGATTTTCAAGTTGGTTTTGCCATCTCACTCAGTTCTCTTGGTTAACTTTATAAGGTTTCCTCAAGGATATGTGTGAGTCTTGCAGAAGTTAACCAGATGCCTGGAAAATGTATCCAGGATTTTGAAACAAGAAGCCAGTGAAGAAATCAGGGGAGGCCGGGAGCTCGGGGGACCCTGATGGAGGCCTGTTCAGCAGCCACACAGCCTGCCTGGAAGGGGGGCGTAGGTGGCCCAGGACTTCCCTGGGACTTCCACTCTCAGCCCAGCATTTAGGAAAACAAGGAAATTTGGAAACAACACCGGCTCCCAGTTAAAGAAACTAGGAAAAAGAGTTAATGAGTAGAAAAAAAAAAAAAAAAAAGCCCACAACATGGGTCAGAGCAGGAATATAAGAGATGGGAAACACACTATTAACGAAACCCAACCCTGGCTACTTGAGGTCAGTATAACTGACACATCTCTAGCAAGACCGAGCCTAAGGAGCCGCGAAGTGGCCAGGGCCAGTGCTGCACCTCCCCCTGCAGTGACCTTTAGGGCTAATGGCTTTTGCCACGGTCCCTAGGTCTGCCTGGGCAAGGAACCAGCGCACAGGGGGAGAACAGCAAAACACCCTGAAGCAGGGGGAGAACAGCAAAACCCCCTGAAGATATAGATAAGACAGAAGCCTGTTGAAAGATAATGACCCCAAGGAGCCACTATAGGAATGCTGTCCTCACGGAACCTTATCTCACCTTCTCAAGGCCCACAAACTTTATTCTAATACAACTGTCTCTCTAAAATCTTTTCTCTTTCTAAAAATCTTTTCTCTTTCTCTGTCTAAAAAGGTCATTGGTTTGCTGATTAAAAAAGAATATACGAAATTTAATAACTAGGCTAATTCAAATGAAACGTTACTAAACTCTGTGTATTAATAGAACTGTTAGCTTAATAATTTCTCTGTTGTATGCTTAGCCTTGTTAGTATTAATCTTAATGATAAAAATATTACATTGTGAAAAGTAAAACTCACCCATGCTAATTAATAGTAATTTAGTGGTAGTGAGTAGTTAAAACAAAAAAGTAATCACATAAAACAAAAAGAAAAATTAATAGCCTAACTACTTAGGAATGCGCCTGGGTCCAGATGTAAATCACTGCCCTGTCAATGATAAGCTAAACCTATAAGCAAGCTGATTTCTTCACTGATGTTCACCATTCCTATGCCTTTAGAAAAACATATATATACTGGTCACCAACTCAAAGAAAATTACACTCAGATTTACACACTCTCTGGAAGTGTGTCTGTTTGTCATTTCTTTCGCCAAATCCCTGACCACCCTGCGCAGTCTCTCAACCCTGAGACAGCCTCATCATTCACTGCTGTGCTGGTCCGCGGCAGGCCAGCAGCAAGAAGAGAACGTGGCCCTCCCTGCTTGCGGCCCCCAAGAAAGAAAAACGAGATTCTGAGCAGCTCCGTGTCCACAAATCCGACAGCTCAGATGAAATAGACAAGATTCTTGAAAGACACAAGCTACCAAACGGCAGGACAGACAGCGTGCCTGAGCGGCAGTCCGCGAGCGAGGAGCTTGAGCATGCAGCAGAAACTTTCCTGCAAATGGGACTGCAGGCCCAGGTGGATTTTCCGGCAGGCAGGCGTGGTAGGCAGGGCTGCAAGGACCAGGTCTATGGGGGAAGATGGCACGAGGACAGCCCTCCTGGTGGCAGGAATGGGCTCACGGTGAGAGACAAGGATTCTCGGAACCAATGTCAACACAAGTCTGCAATGCACTAATGACGGGTCAAAGGGGTATGTGGTGACCAGGGTCTGGTCTGCCCAGGAGGCAGGTTGGTCAGTCAGCGTGATCTGAGAGCAGCAGTCATGGTGCAGGCACATGGAGGCTCAGCAGAGCCCCTGGAGAACAGCTCCTGGTGCCGCACCCGGTGCTGACCCCACATCCAGCAGGGCCGTGAACGTCCGCGGACCAACAAGAGAGTAAAAAAAATCCTATAGTTAATGTCCTACTGAACAGAGAAAAGCTGTGTTTTCCCTCTTGGGGCAGGAACAAGCCAGCAATCTCCTCTCACGGCCGTTTTCAGCGTGCGTTGGAAGCATCAGCCGATGGTGAGGCAAGAAAGAACTTGAAAGAGACAAAGCTGAGTCTGCACATGGCTGACCTGCTCGGAGAGCCTTGACCCGACCCACAGAGACCCCACCAGCTGGCGACCCCTGGCTGTGGGGCCCAAGGCCAACGTGCCGACTGGGGCGCTGGGGAGTGTAGCGTGTGTGGCACCAGGTGAGCTGGAGACAGCTCCCTGGGTGTGGGGAAGCCACAGGTGCTGGGAAGCCTTTTGGGGCACCTTGACAGCTGGGGAGGCCCCCGGCTCTCGTTCCTGCACCCCAAGATTTAACATGTTTTAAGATGTCAGTTTTCTCCAAACTGGTCTATAAACCACACTGTGGAAACAAGGGGCTTCTTTCACAGCTGGTTCCAAACGCCGCGCGGAAGCATCTGGACTAGCGCTACAGACTCTGAAGAGGAAAAAGGCAGAGCAGGTTGGAGGGTGTGCGTCCCCGTTGGAATAAAGTTCAAAGGTGGCTGTGGATGGTGCCTGCAGCCGGCCTCTGGCCTAGGGCCCCCCCCCAAGCAGTTGGGCTTCTTAGAAAGCCAGGCACCCCTGGGCCTGTTTCCGGTGAACCCGTTTCTGTGTTTGCCCAAGAGAGAGAAGACCACAAACACTTTCCTGAAACCCTGCACGGCAGCCTTCAAGTGGTAGTTGCTGGGACAGAGGCAGTGCGGGCGTCTGGCTGTCCAGCATCAAGTGGGCAGCAGACCCAGGGCCCGCCTACAGGAAGCCGCTCAGGGGGAAGGGCTAGCACGGGTGCCGGGCTGGGGCGGAGACGCTCTGGGTGATGGCAGAGGCGACATCGCGAGTCGAGTCCCGAGTCCCGTGTCGCTCCAGGGGAAGCCTCGGTGTTGTCACAAGATGCGTGCGGCCGAGAGTAGGACATGCCGAGCCTGGGCGGTGCTGGTCAGGACCCCCTCCTGGCATCCCAGGCACGACGTGGAGGGGGCCGGGCCGTGTTGCGCATCCTGCAGGACAGGGTGCGGGCTGGGGTACCTTTGGCTGGGTAGCCTGGGGTGAGCAGGTCCCCCACGCCGTCCAGGTTCAACACGTTGCCTCTCTGGACAGCGGTCCCAGGCAGGCTTCACCCTTCGGGGTATGGCTGCACCCCAGGCGCAGAGGAGTCGCCGGGGTCTGAGAACAAGATGACTCCTGAGGCCCCCGCCGCTGTGGCGTTCCTGACCTAAGTGGAGAGCCGGGGGAGCAGGGGATGCTGGCTGGCCTGGGGCACCCAGGTGCAAAGCAGGCTGGGCGGGGCTGCTGTGCGGAGCCCCTGGGGCAGGGTGGGGCGCTGGCTGATGGAGAATTGTGGGTGCCTTGGGGGCAGGAGGGGGTGGTGACGGCATCTGTGGAGCTATCAGCCTGCACCCCTGAAACCTGCCAACCAGTAAACGCAATTTCCAGGGGTCTCAGGCAGCAAAAGGCAACTTTCTCCTGGACAACACAGGGCAGATTAGGGTTAGGGTTAGGGCTAGGTGGGGCGGCCCGGAGCACAGGCACCTTGTTTGCTCTGAAAACCCCGTATCTGGTGAGGATGATCCTCCCGGCGCAGCTGATGCCCATCTCCCTCTCCAGCAGCAGAAAGTCCTCGGTGTGCCCGTAGTTCACGTACACGAGGTCCCCCTGTGAGGGATAGCTGCATCAGGCCTGGGGAGTTTGTGGGGTGAGCACCCAGCCAGGCTCCAGGCGGGACCTGGGGCTGTGCCTGCTCTCCCCTGCCAGTGCCATGTGCTTCTGCCTGCAGCGGGGGGAGCCACGGCCGGGGGTGCTGTCCTCCCGCTGCCCCCAGCCTGGTCAGAGCAGACCCCTCCTGCCTGCTCTTCCTACTTGCACCCTGCCTGCCCTGTCCTCCTGATGTCTGCTTTTCCCAGACAGCGCTCTCTAGAAACACAAGACCTCACTTCTGTAGCTTGTGTCTCCCTGGGGCCTGGGGTGGGGGTGGGGTGGGGGTTGGGGGTGGGGTCCGGCCTGCGCTCACAGTCCTCCTGCTGTCTCCTCTTACGCATTGCACCCTCTGAGGACACTGTTTGCATCCTCGCCTGTCCCAGGAGTACGAAGGGCCCATCTGGGCCAGCACTGGCCCAGCCAGCTGATGGCTCCACAACCCAAAGCCGCCTGGAATCCAGCTGCTGCACCACACTCCTCTGCTCTCAGCTGCACTCCCAGCTGTCTTGAGCTCAACAGTAGGACAGTCGGGACAGTCCAGGGACATCGCGGCCCCTCGCTGGTCTGCCTGACTCTGCCTTCGCTCCTGCACAGGCCACGGTCAGCTCAGTAGAGTCGCTTTCTGAGACTAGCAGTCACATCGTGTGCTCACTACAGTCCCTCAAAGCTTTCTCATGGAACTTACAGCCCCAGGCCGAGTAGCAGTCCCCCCCAGCCCTGCTTCGGAGGCTCAGCCCCCACAGGCAGACACTCGGTGACGTGCAGACCAGACGGCAGCGACCAGAGACATACCTCAGCAGCAGAGACTGCTGGCATCACAAAGAACCTCACAGCCCTGGGCCTGCGGCCCTGTGCTCTCCTGGCCAACCCTGTGTCCATGGCTATGGAAGAAGGCGGTTGGTAAAGGCACAATGGCCAGGAGAGCTCCTGGGCTCCCACCAGCCTGCCCCACAGCCCCTCCTAAGGCTAAAGAACAAGAAGAGTCCAGGAAGCTCACACAGGGAGACCGTCGTCGGCAGAGGGAAGGGTACTCACCGAACTTACTCCAGTGAGCCCAAGCGGTGATGGGCGGATCCCTGGGCTGACCAAGGACAACGCATCTCATAAGGGCGGACAGGGGACCCCGTCCGCCTGCCATGGCCATGATGGAGGCGCTCCCCGGTCGCCTGGGTCTGGGTGTCGGTGCGGGATCGCGAGGCGTGTTCCTGCCCTCTGCCCCTTGGGCCTCCCTGACAGGCTGCTGGACCGCCCAGGGCTTCTCGCCCGCACTGGCTGTGTGCAGAACGCCCTCTGCCCCTGGCTCCGGCCAGCAAGGCAGCCAGTGAGGAGGCCAGGGGTTTCAGAGGAACAACATGAAGCCGCTGCAGACTCCGTTTGAACCACGAAAGGAGTGACTGCAGACGCGGAGGCCCGAGTTCCTGCCCTGGGGACATCGCATGTGCACTGTCCAGCTGTTAAAAAGATGGAATCAAGCCTTTGTAGCAGTTCAGATGGGGTGGAGGTGGTCACTCTGAAAGAAAGAAATCAGACAGTTAAGGATCGTGTCAGTATCTGTGGAGGAAACACACCGACCAGGCACGTGAGCCAAGCAGCAGGGATCGGGGCATGTCACCAGGGCCGGTGGCTCCACTGGGCGAGGGGTCCCGCGGGGACTCAGACTCCTGCCGGGCTCAGGCTCCTGGCAGGGAGTGGGTTCGGCGAGGGATGTAGCTGCCACCTTGGGGGTGCCGCTGTCCTCCTAAAGCCATGGAGCAATATTTAAATAAAATTTGATTTGAAAAGTAAAGGCGGATGAAAAAGGAACAAGGAATGATGAGACAAAGTACCTGAGGCCTGTGCCATGGCCGAGGTATGAGGGTGGTCCCTGGGTGCATTCCGGTCCTACCATGGCTACGGAGACCGGGGGCTTGGGTCTCCAGCACAGGCCCCCATCTGCAGTGACGGCTGCGGCCAGCAGACACCTCACTGCTCGGAGCCCCTGCTGACAAGCAAGAATGTTGTTGGAGCATTTCATGAAAATCCTCAAAGGTGGGACAGAATGCCAGAACACCTGCAGGTGGCTTGCATATCGGAGGCTGGGGTAACAGCCCCCCAGTTAAAGAAGTGGAATTGAACTAAGTATGAAATCAAAAGATGACTCAGCTGTTGCAGACACTGTCTTGTGAGTAAAGGCCACAGAGGAAACGCACCATCCATGTTGCAGCCTGTGTGTTTGCACCCCCGGCCACCTGCACCCCCTACTCTGACAAATGAACACCTGCATCAGGAACCTGAGCCCAAACCATTCTGGCCACAGACCATGGTCCTGAGCCTGGATGGACTACGGTGCCGGAGCCTCCAACAGGTCCAGGCACACTGAAGCCATGTCTCTGGGCCCTCGGCACACAGGCACACCCGCAGGCTCCACCCGCTGCCGTGGGCACCGACAGCCATGCGCCTGACGCCAAAACGCTATGGGCGCCCCAAGAGCCCCAGTGCGTCACACTTGGGCCTGTATCTGAGTGTCTGTCATCAGCACTTTGCTCGTGGTCCCGGTGCCGTCAGCCTATAGGATACAGAGACAGTGTCCGAAGCCCTATCTCTGCAGGAGAGGAGTGGGTCATGTGCTGCCCCTCGTGCCATAGCCCTGTGATGCCTGGTGTTCTGACCCTTCCCGAGCACAGGAGCACCCCCCCCCCGTGGGGGTGCAAGTGCACAGCCAAATCCTGTGGTCACCAGCAGGCCACTGAATCATGTCCCCAAACCACCACCACTAGTCACCCAGAGGCCAGATTCCTCAACCCACAGGTAAGCTCAGAGTGGGAGCTTTTTTAAAATCCTTTTTTTAATGGTTTATTTGTTTATGCACACAAGAGCTGAGGTGCAGGCCAGAGGTGCGGGGGGTGAGAGGATTTACCAAAGACAGAGTGGGGAGCAGAACAGGCAGAAGTACTGAAACCCACTGCTGTGGGGAGCAGTGGGTGAGGCAAGAGAGTTAGGGCTCTGCCTCCTGGAGGGGCAAGTAGTGCAGCTGCCCTCCCCACGTCGGGGCCATCAGAGGCCTCCCTCATGCTGGCCAGACTGACCCTGCGTTCCTCCTGGGCTCTGTGGCAGCCGGTGTGGAGTCAGCCTCCTCCAGGGGTGGAGTTCCGGTCAGGCGAATGCGGATGGTCTCGGATGACCACTGAGACCTGAGTCAGTGAGCAGCCAGCCCCCTTCCCGGCGGAACCCATGGCTGTGCACAGAGCTGCAGGCGAGGCTCCTGGGAGTGGCATGGTGTGTTATTACCTTGTTCCATTGATTTCTGTCTTCAGAGTGCTCAGCACAGCGCAGGTCTCCTGGGGATCCGTTCCAGGGCAGGTTCTGACCCAGTCGGCTGCTCAGGAATGAAACCGGATGCCTGTGTTCCTCCAGGCACAAAAAGAACCTCAAACCTGACAGCATTCAAACCCAGCTCTCCCTCCAGTGTGTCCTCCCTCTGGACGCTCCTCCACAGGCAGCCGTTGCCCACAGGAATATGTTCCTCACCTTCCCCTCCCTCAGGGCACCCCTTCTCCCCATTTCAAAGTGCAGAGGGTGCTGCCCTGCTGGGTCCCGAGGGACCAGGTTCCCACCAGCACGGATGTCACTCCAGGTCCAGGAGGGCCCACTGGGGAGGATGGGACCCCACACCCACATCAAATAATGCCTGGAACCTGCTCCATCAATAGTGTCCACCTAAGAAGCCTGAGTACAAAGCGGAAGGCTCAACACCCCCATAGGCCTTGGCAGACGTGTTGGGACATCAATTTTATGATGTTTGTACACAATTCAATTTCAAAGTTGCCAAAATGTGTTGAGCTTTTGATTATAACGATGTTATCCACATTACTATGCTGAAAATGTCGCTGTAAAAATAAAAGGGCCAGGATAGACATTGCAAAAGGCAACTGCAGTACGTTAGTTTTCTCTGTTCACAGTTGACATAAATTCATTAAGACTGAACTATTTAAGCCCAAAATAAAATTGTCTTTTTATTTATTTATTTATTTATGCATAGTGAAGCTGGGGTACAGGCCAGCAATGCAGGGGGTAAGAGGAATCACCAGAGAGTGGAGAGCAGAACAGGCAGACTGACTGAACTACACTGCTGAGGGGAGCAGTGGGCGAGACAGGAGAGGTCTGCTGCACCTTGTGGGCTGCTCTCTGGCCGGCAGGGATCAAACTCGTGCTGCAGAGGCTGGGGACAGCTTCATAGCTCTGTGCTTAATCCCTTATGCCAGCAGGGAGGCCCATATTCTGTCCTTTTTTTTTTTTTTTTGTAGTTTGTGTTTTGGTAGAGGCAATGAACTAGTCAGAGCAAGGATCTTCCCGTCATTTCATAATTTGTGTTATGAAATATCATGGCTCCAGCATGTACATGTACAACTTTCAGAACTCTTGTATTTGAAAGCTGAATGGGTGTAGACTTTGGATGAGTGTCTTATTTCACTTTCACTTTTTTTTTTTTAGTACTTTTTTTTTTTTTAAGATTTATTTATTTATTTATACAAGCACTGGGTACAGTCAGAAGCGCGGGAGGGTGAGAGAATTCACCAGAGCCAGAGCCGGGAGCAGAGCAGGCAGAAGGACCGAAGCACACTGCTGAGGGGAGCAGCGGGCGGCAGGAGAGGTCTGCGCGCCATGTGGGACCCTCCTCTGGTGGCTGGGGAGCAGCCGGGAATCGAACCGGAGCTGCGGAGGCTGCGGGCAACTTCGCAACCCAGCGCTCAACCGCTGCGCCACCGGGAAGGCCCTTATGCCAGCAGGGAGGCCCATATTCTGTCCTTTTTTTTTTTTTTTGTAGTTTGTGTTTTGGTAGAGGCAATGAACTAGTCAGAGCAAGGATCTTCTCGTCATTTCAAAATTTGTGTTATGAAATATCATGGCTCCAGCATGTACATGTACAACTTTCAGAACTCTTGTATTTGAAAGCTGAATGGGTGTAGACTTTGGATGAGTGTCTTATTTCACTTTCACTTTTTTTTTTAACAAATCCAATCATTATGAAACTTCTGCATAAAACAGAATAAACTTAAAATTTTAGAAATTAAAAAAATGGCAAAATGTGTTTATTGGTATTTACAGACGAGCAGGAGTCTTGGTTCAGGCCAGAAACAGAAACCCCTTCACCAAAATAATTGAGGTGAGCTTGACACTCTCTCTAAATGAAGCCGCTCTGCCCATGCCTGCCTGACTAGCAGGGAGGCCACATTTTCATCCTTATTAAAAGTTTTTGTATGACCGCAATGGAATGATTTAGTTTAAAAATCATATTACTGGTTCCTTCCCCCCTGCCAAGGATGGGGAAGTGAGTGCGCTGATGATGTGTCCGTCCGCTGTAGTGGACTGGTTCCGATCCTAAGAGAGAGCTGTGTACCTTCTAGAAAACATGAACGGGAGCATAAAACCAAAGTGATCAAGGGTCAGCTATGATTTTTCATCCAAAGAGAAATGCTTTTATGAGTTTGCGGACTTTCACCCTCGTCATTTCCAGTACCTTGAATCGTGAACTGCACCACCCGTGTATCTGGGCAGGTAGGATAAATGTACAGTTTAAGAATCACAAAATGAACTCCCCTTCACTGGATGAAGAAACAAAATCCCATACCATCCTCTGCTTCTCTGAGTCCGCACCAATAGGGAACCCCCTCAATCACCCTGTCCTCCTGATGTCTGCTTGCTCCTGATGTTTCCCTTGCTCCCCAAGACACATCCCCACACCATCATGTATTATTGAATGTATAATAAAAACACACTTTTTATTTTATCTGGTGTTTAAAATATAAATAAATCATATGTTCATTTTCTATCTAGGCTCTTTCACCCAACAACACGTGGGTGAGGCGATCCACAGGGTTGGCTGTAGCCAGAGGCTCGTGTTTTCTCCGCCGTATAGTATTCCACTCGGTGCCAAGTAATTGGACCTTCTCTGGTACGGCCCGCGGGATCATTCCGTGCACGTATCTATTCGAGCTGGAAGAACGCTACCTCAGGAACTGTACGTGCCCGTTTCTCCACCGATCGCGGTAGCCGTTTACGTGTCTGGGAACGGCAGTGGCCGGTCCTCGGGGGTTTCCACGGAGATGGTTTCCCAGCGTGTGTTCCTGTAAATAATGAAGAGCCAGGGGACGTCTTCGCAAGCACAGCGTTTTCTTCGTTTCAAAGTCATTTCCCAAGCACCGAATGACGTTCTCTGTGGCGCGCCTTCTCGGCTCCCGGCGCCCCGCAGGAGGCGGTGGGGACAGACGCGCTGGGGCGAGCGCCGCGCGGGATCCGGGATGCGGCTCCTCCTGGCGCCGCGGCGCTCGCGCAGCCGCGGTCCTCGGGCCTCCGCAGCCGACCCCACGGCCGGCCCGCCCCGCCCCGCGCCTCCTGCCTCGCTCTGGGCCCCCCAGAGCCTCCCGGCTCATCGCCGCCCTCCGGCCCTCGCGGGTTCCCCTCCTCCTTCTCGGCTTGGGGCGCTCGGGGGCGGGGCGGGGGGGGGAGGCCGGCCTTCCCCTCCGCGAGCCCCTCCTGTCCGCTGTGGCCCGACCCCGGGCCGCGGGCCGCTGCCCCCGTGCGGCCTCTTGCGCTTCTCGGCCCAGCTGGTCCCCGTAGCAGAAAGTCCCTGCAAGGCCACTCAGGGCCCAGGGCCGGGCCCGGGAGAGTCCGGGGCCAAGGAAAGGCCCGTCGCGGGGCGCGGCGCCCCCTGGCGGCGGCGGGGGGCGGTGCGGCCCGAGGGGAGCGGGGCAGCCCCCGGGGCGCTGCCCCCCGGGGTGTCCGTGTCCTGGGGACTGTCCCGGGTGCTGTGAAGCGCCCCGCGCCCCCCTGAGGCCCCGGGAAGGGGGGGCCGGCACGGGGCGTCCCCTGCGCCCGCCTCTGCGCTGCCTGTAAAGCTCCGGCCACAGACCGCGCCTTCCCGCGGGGCCGCTCCGGCCGCTCGTCCAGCCGCTCGTCCGGCCTCGGGTCCGGCTCTGCGGGCGCGGGAGGAGCCGTCCGCGCGCCAGCCTCGCCCGCGCGGCCCCGGCGTCTCGGCCCTTCTGGTCCGGGCTCGGCCCGCAGCGTCTCGGCGCCCGGGCCGCGGGCTCGGCCGCGCCCTCCCGGCCGCGCCGGCGCGTCTCCCCTCGGCGCGGCCTCCACGACGCGCTCCGTCCAGCGACGCGTCCACGCGCGTTCACCTCTTCCTCCCGCCGAACATGGTCTTCACTGCGCGTTAATTAGCAACACAAAAGCATTTCCTCGCCCTCGTCCTCGGACGCCACAGCCGGCGTCGCGCCACAGGCACCTCATCCGCGACCTGGGGCGCCGCCGCGCAGTCCCCGGCGGGAGGCCCGTCCGCGGCGCGCAGGGGGCGCCCCTCCCTGAGCACGGCAGCCCCCCTCCCGGGGTCCTCCCCGGCCTCCCCACCCGTCTCCCGGCGGCGCCCGAGCAGGGGCGGAGGGGAGGAGCCGAGGGGAGGAGCCGAGGGGAGGAGCCGAGGGGACGGGCCTAGGGGAGGATCTGAGGGGAGGAATTGAGGGGAGGAGCCAAGGGGAGGAGCCGAGGGGAGGAGCCGAGGGGAGGAGCCGAGGGGAGGGCCCCAGGGGAGGACCGGCTCCTGCAGCCAGAGTGGGGGAGTCCCCGGAGAAAAAGCCGCACAGGCCGCTGGGCACCGAAGGGCGGAGCCCCGCGCTGTGGGGGAGGCCTGGGGGCTCCGGGGCGGCTGGAGCCTGCGGCTTCCCGGGGGTCTGCGGGGAGGGCCGGGTGGAGAGGCCCGCGTGTCCCCCCAAGAGCACTTGGCTTCGCGGAGGCTCTGCTCGGCTCCCGCGGGGCAGGTGAGAACGGTGGGGGGCGGCTCAGGGGTGAGAGTGGCTCCCCGGGGGAGGCCGTTCCACCTGGGCTTGGCCCCTCTGAACTCTGCTCCCCGGCGCTCGAGCCCGCGGGAGGGCGCGGCCTCCCTGAGCCTAGAGGAGGGAGCACATCTCCCGAGTGGAGGCGCCGTCCTCTTCCTGCCATGGTGCCGCCAAGACCCCACAGCCCGAGCCGGTCTCCAGACGCGGAGCCCCGCTCGGACAACGTTTCCTCAGAGACCGCGGGGAGACGGGTCTCAAGCTTGTCCAGTTCATTACCTGAGGCGGAGGCCAGGGTCCCCTCACACTAGCGTTTTGCCATTTGCTCTTTTTACGAAAATAAAAAGGATATTTCTAAAAATGGTCTTCCAAGTACACTCAAAGTTGTCCAGGTTTGCGGAAGTGGGTCTACTATGACCATGAGACTAAAGGGTTTTTATGAAACAGTATCAGCCGCCAGCGGCGGGCGGGCGGGGCTGCCTGGGCCTTTGCTCCAGTGCTGAGATCACTGGCAGGTCTCTGCTGCCTTCCTGCGGGGGGGCCTGGGCTGTCTTTCTGCCCACCTTGAGATGCTTTCTGGTCTGTTCTGTGGGTAAAAAAATTTTATTTCTCTGTGGCTCCTACTACATGATTATTGGTTGACTGTAAAAAAAAATTAAAATTTGCTTATTGGGCAAATAAAAGGTAAAATGTTGAGATTCTTGTTACAACTAATTATCCTGGTAAAAATATAAAATGAAAATACAACTTTTTTGAGCTAAATTTCCAAACCTCGGATTTTCATAAAAGTCTAGAAACGGGCAAACTGCAGAAATCTACCTCCTCTCCTGTCCTCAGAAAACTTGTTTTTTTTTGTCTTAAGAATGTGCTTGGGGGCCTCCGCAGGGGTGCAGCGGGTTGAGCGCAGCCCTCAGCTTCTGCAACATGGGTTCAACCCCGGCCTGCCATAGAGATACCCACATGGTGCCGCAGACCTCTCCTGTCTTGCCCGCTGCTCACCTCAGCGGTGTATTTCAGTCATTCTGCCTGTTCTGATCCCCACTCTGTCTCTGGTGAATCCTCCCACCCTCCCACACATCTGGTCTGTACCCTGGTTCTTGTATGCATGAATAAATAAATTTAAAAAAAAAAAAGAATGTTCTTGGTCTCAGTGAGATAAAACAGTAACAACTTAAAGCCAAAGGATCATTTCTTAGAACTATAAACTCAAAAATGTTTTCTTACCTAAAAAGTTAGTACAAACTGCTTGAATCATTGTGTTCTTGAACCCTAGGTCTTTGGTAATGATTAAGATTAGACACTTAGTCTATGTAAAGATTTTTGCTTTTGTTTCATTAAAAATCTTTAATATAAAAAAGTATTAAAAAACTTGGTCAATGAGAGTATTGAACTTAAACTAAAAGCTAAGGTAGTTCAAAAACTAGTTTGAATTGTTTTATGAAGAACCCTCCTCTACAATTTAAAAGGAGGATTTTTTCTAGTCCTAAAAAATCAATGGGGCCTCCCCAGTGGCACAGCAGGTTGAGCACAGTGCTGTGAAGCTGTCCTCTGCAGCACAGGTTCCATTACCGGCCGGCCAGGGAGAAACCCACGTGGCACCGCAGACCACTCCTGTCTCACCCGCTGCTCCTCTCAGCAGTGTATTTCAGTCAGCTTGCCTGTTCTGCTCCCCACTCTGTCTCTGGTGAATCCTATCACCCCACACACACTTCTGGCCTGTACCCCAGTTCTTGTATAAATAAATAAATAAATCTTTTTAAAAATCAGTGTAAATTGTCTGTGCACAACTTCTTTAAAGCCAAAGAAGTCACTCTTAAAAATACATATTTAGAAGATGGTTGATCAAAAGGGATTGCTAAGGATCTGAAATTAAATCAAAAGCAGGTTTCTCAGTTTTTTTTTTTTTTTAAAGATTGATTTATTTATACAAGAGCTGGGGTACTGGACAGAGGTGCAGGAGGATGAGAGGATTCACCAGAGACAGAGTGGGGAGCAAAGCAGGCAGATGTACCGAAGACACTGCAGAGGGGAGCAGCGGGCGAGACAGGAGACGTCTGCTGCGCTCAACCACTGTGCCACCGGGGAGGCCCCAAGTTTCTCAATATGTGTCTTAACACATATTGGTAAAATAATGATCTTTTAAAATTAGTACACATAGCCAAAATTTTAAATGAGAATCAAGAGCTCTCTGTGTATGTCTTTGTCTTTTACCTCTGGAGAGTTCATTATACATGGTGCCTATATAAATTCTAATAGAAACAAATTTTGAGATCACGATCCAGGATTTTTGGTAAACAACAGCTAGTTCAAATCTAATTTTATAATTCAAAGCCTGCATGTCCTAGAGTTACCATGTTGTGTATCAATACTTGATTTATGTTTAAACGTCTTTATTTTAAAAAGAAGTTCATAGTATTCGAAAAAGTAGTGATTCATCTGGTCTGTGTTAACAAAGACAAATTTGTTTTTTAATGTTTATATTAAAACTTCTCTTGCTAAAGTTCCTTTCCCGGAAAACATATCCACTTATAACATTTTTTTTTTCTTTAGCAAATACCCTAACTTCTTTCATTCTCTAGCTAAAGAATTCAAGAGAATATCTAAAGTCACATGGATGAACTCCTTAGTCATACTGAGTCTCTCACAAGTATACAAGAAATGTATATGATATTAACTCTGTTTTTGTTTTGTTTTTTTTTTTTTGGGGGGGGTCTATCCAGTGATTGCCTAAGGAAGAGACTTGGTTTCTGGCATTGTTACATTTGGCAACTCTGTGATTAATTTAGCATAGCAGTCCTAAGAAAAGCTGAAAGATACCTTTGGTATCTCTTAGCTTTATTATTTTATCATTATTTAAAAAATGGCAAAATTCCTTATAAAACTGAGGATTTACTGAGTTTAACAATGAAAGTTTGTTAAATAATTAAGTCACTTTGTATAAAATCATTGAGCTTTCAGGTAACCTTTTATTTCTTGTCAGGTAGGAAGCTAGTTTTCAATCTCTGAGAAAGGCTGTGTTTATGTCTAATTTATCTATTCTAAACAGATGATAGTGTAACAGCCATTACATGTTCTACTAAACATGAAAGACACAATAATGCTTAATAGATGTAAAGTGAGATGAGTGTTTGCAAAGAAATGCATGGATTAACAATAGATATTTTAAAGGTAAAGTAAAAGGTAAAGTAAAAAGTTTTAAAGCAAGTGTTAAAGGTCTGAGAGAGGGAGAAAAAGAAATGTTAAGAAAGGAAAAGTGTTACCAATAAGAAAGCAAAAGAAATGGTCAAAGGTCTGAAAGACAAATTTTAGAAAAAGAAATTTTGTGTGCTCAAGTGACTTATGGGAAAAGATTTTAATTGACTTAAATATCAGTGGTGTACCTATGTAACACCAAACTTTAGTCTTTTTTTTATATAAAAATCAAGGTATTGGGCCTCCCTGGCGGTGCAAGGAGTTAAGCACAGCGCTGTAAAGCTGTCGGCAGCCTCTGCAACACGACTTCAATTCCCCAGCCCACCAGGGAGTTACCCACATGGCGCAGCAGACCTCTCCTGTCTCCCCGCTGCTCCCCTCTGCAGTGGATTTCAGTTCAGTCTACTGGGTTTTTCTTCCCTATGTTGTTGCCATTTCTCCTGAGTGTGGGGAGGGGTCATCTGTACTTTGATATTGAATTTGCTCTTTGAGCTGCTGTCCAGGGCACCCCAGGACTGACTTCTAATAGGAAGTCTTGAACAGATCATCCCTAAAGTGGTACACAAGGCATGTGGCTCTTTTGTAAATGCTCTAACTAACTTAGCGTTTTCCAAAGTCTTAGGCTTGTAGGGTGACGAATGGATCCATGCCCGGTGTGGCTGTGCCCACCAGGGCAGGGCCAAGGCAGCCCCTGTGCCCCAGGGGAAGCACCGTGGCCCACCTGCAGGACCGTGGACCTGGGCCTGTGGCTCCTTAGGGTCACCTCCCCTTTGCAGCCAGGGGACCTCAGTACCTGCTGACCCAGGCAAGTCGGCTTCTCTGAGTTCTGCCCCAGCTGGGCAGTAACACATGCCCCACGGACCTGCCTGCCCCTGTACCCCCACATTGGCACTTGCTCTTCCGCCTTTCCCCAGCCGGAAGGACCTGGCCTCACCTACGAGACCTGTGGGTCCCGGGCCAGCGGAGGCTCCCCTCTCAGACTGAGGAGACTGTGGCCACTGGCATCCGGCTTCCTGCCCTCCCTGCTTTCCCAGGGTCCCTCTGGAGCACTCCCGGGCTTTCTGCCCATCCCAGGGGGCCCCCAGGCTCCCTCCTGCCATCCTGCCTCCTGCCATCCTCTCCGCTCTGCCCTCCTGGTGCAAACCGTGTTCTCCCGCCTGCCTTTACCTGTCCGAGATGGGGGTGTGGAGTGGGGCCGGTGGCCCCTACTCCCGAGGCCAAGGGTGGCCCTGGGCCGGCGGCTGGAAAGACAGGGGAGCAGGGGAGGGAAGGGGGGGGCGAGCACATGTCTGGAGCGTGGGGCACTGTCTGGTGTGTGTGTGGGGCGCAAGCTGCAGGGAGAGGCTCAGCTCCTGCTCCTCCATCGCCCCCTTTTCCCCTGTCTCCTATCATCCAGAACCCCTGCCCCCACCGCGCCTCTTCCTCCCCACCCCCTCCTGCCCCGCAGCCCAGGCTGCCCCGCCTTGCCAGCTCTGCCCCAGCCCTTCGCCCATCCTCTCTGTCCCTCTCCAGCTGCCAGCCCGGCGGCGGCGGCGGGCGAGTCACCCGTCCTGAGCCCCAAGTCCCCCTCGACCTCTAACTAGACCCCCCTCTGCCGCGCACCTCCCTTCCCGAGCCTGCGGGGGGCTGTTCCGTGATGGGGCTCCCCAGCCCCCACTTCGCCTGCGGCTTTAGTCTGTTGTGGTGACACAGCCCAGCGGGCGTCGGTGACCCTGGTGTCCCCTGTGGGATCGCGCCTGCCCTGCCCTGTAGACATCTGTAAATCCATACTTGTGCATGCAACGCACGCACACGCACACGCACACAAATGCACATGCATCTCTGGTGCTGGGAACCCCGAGCTGACCTGCAGGAGCCCCTGGCCCAGGTGCACAGAAATGCTGCACCCTGCCTGCCCCCACCAACCCCTGCTCCCTGGCAGCCCCCCCCCCCCGCCTCACACAGTCGCCCTCGGCTCCCCCTGCCCTGCCCCAAAGGGCGCTGTGCCCGCAGCTGTGCGGTTTCGGTTCCACGTCCTATGGGCTCTCGCTGCGAGCAAAGCCCGTTTCTGACCAGCGGGAGCGAAGGGCTGCAGGCGGCTGTGCCCGGGGAGTTCAGGGGGAAGGGAGGGTTTAAGCACGGGGGTGGGGGCGCAGGGGTGCCGGGGAGGACCCCGTCTTTCCCAGGCTGCCCTGGAAAGCACCTGGACATTCCCGGTCGTCTTCTGAGCCCTGCTGTGGCCACCGGGGATAGGTGCCAGCCTGGAGGCCGTGCGGGCTGGCTGGGCGCCCCAGAAGAGCAGGGGGAGAGCAGAGATGCCCAGGCTGGAAGCCAATACCTGGGGTGCTGGCACCCTGCTTTCCTTCCACAGGACTTGACCAGGTTTCCCAGCCTTGTCATCTGAGCAGGGCCCTGGCCCTCCTGGGCAGCGCGCAGCCCACAGGCCTGGCAGGCTGGAGAGCTGAGCGGGGCCGGACATGCAGACGCCGCGCGGGGTACACCTCGCCACCCGAAGCCTGCCCTCTGCCCACGGGACCCACCCCTGCGCGGCGCCCCAGCCCAGGTCCCAGGGCCGCTGCTGAGACAGATGAGTCTAAGTCACGTGGTGAATTCGGTTTATTCAGAAATAAAAGTGGAACAGCTGGGAACACACCCTGTCCTGGACTCCTCCATCTGGCGCAGGCGAGCGACAAGTAAGTTTCCTCCGTGCCAAATAATTCATAGAAGCCTCCTCTCCCGGGGTGTCCCAGGACAGCATGCACGCTGCGGGGCACCCCTGAGCCCTCCGCCCGGCCTCCACCAGTCACCATGGCCCGGCCTCTGAGCCTAGCCCAGTTGTCCACACGGCTAGTGGAGTACATGTGTACCTCCAAATTGCCCAAATAAGCCACACATCCCCTCTATAGGGACTTTTTGTAAAAGCAGCACCAAAGGCCACCCCTCTGCAGATACGGGGTGGCCTCCAAGATATGTAGGCACAGAGGCTCACGGGACTTTTTAAAGACTGCAAGTGGAGGCCACCCCTTTGTGGATTGGGGTGGCCTCATGCCCACGGGTCTCTTGTGAGGGGGGATGAGGGAGGCAACCCCTTTGCGGATTGGGGTGGCCTCATGCCCGTGGGACTTTTGTGACGGGGGATGGTGGAGGCCACCCCTTTGCGGTCTGGGGTGGCCTCATGCCCGCAGGACTTTTGTGGGGGGGGGACAGGGGAGGCCACCCATTTGCGGATTGGGGTTGCCTCAGGCCTGTGGGACTTTTGTGAGGGGGGATGGGGGAGGCCACCCCTTTGCAGATTGGGGTGGCCTCATGCCCACAGGACTTTTGTGAGGGGAGACAGGGGGAGGCCACCCCTTTGCGGATTGGGGTGGCCTCATGCTTGTGGGACTTTTGTGATGGGGGGATGGGGGAGGCCACCCCTTTGCAGATTGGGGTGGCCTCATGCCCACGGGTCTTTTGTGAGAGGGTGATGGGGGAGGCCACCCCTTTGTTGATTGGGGTGGCCTCAGGCCCGTGGGACTTTTGTGACAGGGGGATGGGGGAGGCCACCCCTTTGCGGATTGGGGTGGCCTCATGCACGTGGGACTTTTGTGAGGGGAGACAGGGGGAGGCTACCCCTTTGCGGATTGGGGTGGCCTCATGCCCGTGGGACTTTTGTGATGGGGGGATGGGGGAGGCCACCCCTTTGCAGATTGGGGTGGCCTCATGCCCGTGGGACTGGGACTTTTGTGATGGGGGGATGGGGGAGGCCACCCCTTTGCAGATTGGGGTGGCCTCATGCCCACGGGTCTTTTGTGAGGGGGGGACAGGGAGGCCATGCCCTTGCAGTGAGTGGGGACAGGGGATGCCACCCCTTTGCATATTGGGGTGGCCTCATGCCCGTGGGTCCATTGTGAGGGGGTACAGGGGAGGTCACCCCTTTGTGGCTCTCTCTGGCTAGTCTAGACATGTGTGCAGGGCCTTCGAAGTGCTGTCCTGCACCACATGGTCGGGGAGGCACCTTTCCCTAAGATGGTGGGGTCTGCTCCTGTTTCCCCCATTGGATGGGGGAGTTATTATCCCCCTTTTGATAGCCTAGGGATAGGAGGACGACCAGGACGGGGAGCCAAAGGACAGGGTGTGAAATTCCGGGGAACGGGGATGGGTTGGTGAGGGCCTGGTGGGGGCAGAGCCCCCAGCCCCATGCTGGTGGCCTACACCACCATTATTTTCACCACCTCGATGTTGTCAGCCCAGTAGAAGAATGGGAAGAACAGGATGTTTCTGGTGGCGACGCATTCCCGGGGGCTCTGTATCTCCAGGGGAGTCTGGCCCAGCTGGGCCTCTCCCTGGGTCGGCCTCACCGCAGCGGCGAGACGCACCTCACTCGGTTCTTTGGAGTGACAGAGACAGGGCGCTGAGTGCCAGGCGGAGGGTGCTCTTCCTGCCCAGCCACCCGCGGGGTGCTTTCCTCACCTTGGCCCTTGGCAGCACCAGGCTCCTTGGGGGCTGGAGGTGCACCGGTGGGCTCAGCAGCAGGGTTCTGGTTGGCTGCTTGGAACTTGGCCCGCCATTCGCTGCGCTAGGCTGCCACCCGGAAAAGCAGCTTTTGCATATTCGACAGCTTCACCTGGAAGGAGAGACTCTTGGAAGCCCGCCCCATCCCCAGCCGCACCACCCAGGAGCCAGGGCTCCAACTACCTTCATCTCCTCTTTGTCCTGGGCCAGCCGGCTGATGTGCTGCTCCTTCTCGTGGAGCTCTGCCCTCATCAGTGCTCTCTGCTGCGCGTAGAGCTTGATGTATTCTCCTAGGGGGAGGGTGCGCGGGCAGCTCAGCTGCCGGGGTCTCGCCAGCCTCAGCCCTGGCCCCAGGGTGCCAGCCTCCCCGCTCACCGATGGTATCTTTCTCTCCAGACAGCTGGATGCATCAATGCTCCAGCTCCTCCACCCGCTCCTTTAAGGCTGCTTTCTCCTGCAGGAGCCCCGTGGCCAGACAGCGGGCTCAGGGTGCTGGCCCGCCCAGCACCCGGCCCGCCCAGCCCTCTGGAGAACCACACTCACCTGCAGTTTGTCCATGGCTCCCTGAAGGGCCTGGTGGGTCTCCCCAGGCACATGTTCCCCCACGGTCCTGGGGGCTGGGGCCTCCATCTTCTTGGGCTCCTGGTCTGATGGGGCCGCCTGCTGAGCCAGGCACCAGCAGAGCTGCTTTTGCCCCTTTAGCGGCCTGAACAGCCGTGCCCACTCTTCCTCAACACCGGCCAAGGCCGCGTTAAAAAATGCCACCTGTGGGCCAGGCAGGGGCCTGGGAGGCACACCTCTCGGGGCCTCATGGGCACACCTGAGAGCCGAGGCTGGTGTTGGTGCTGCCCGCTGGTCCCCAGCAGAGGTGGGGGGAAAGTGTAACCAAAGGGAGGGAAACCAGGAAGAAGGTGTGTGGGAAGGAGGGAGAAGATGGGGTAGGGAAGTGGCCTGCGGGCCGACTCACCACGGCCTCGCGGCTGTCCAGGTCGTCCGGGATGCTGAGTTTCAGCAGGGGACCCTTGTCCGCCTCTTTCTCCTCCTCATCATTCAGTCCATTTACTGTTGGGGGGCAGCCAGAGGGGCTCAGAGAACCCCTGGGTTCTGAAGCAGCCCTGAAAGCCAGCATGTTCTGCCCCCTGCCCTGCAACCCCGCGCCAGCAAGTCCTGAAAGGAGAAGGATCCAAGTTGTCTGAGGGGTGGCTTCCCTCTCTTGCAAAGCCGCTCTCTGCTGAAGTCCCACTCACTTGCTCCAGTCTGAGCCATGAGCTTCAGCTGGGCCTTCAGCTGCTCGTTCTGCTTGCTGGCAGCCTCTAGGCGGCCCTAAGGGGTCAGGAAAGTAGGAGGAGGGCTGCCACTTACAGGGCTTCCTGCTCGGGCGGCCCCCCTGTGGGTCTGGCACTCTAACTTCCCCACCTGTGTTTCCTGCAGCTCTTGGCGGGCCAAATCCACCTCCATCTTGTTCTGCTTTTGTTCGTGCTGCATCTGGTGGACAAGCTGGGTGTTAAGCAGCACCTGCTTCTGCAGGACATCCCTCTCGTTGGCCAGCTGATGGTAGGCAGCCACGTGCTGCTGGTAGGCAGTCATGTACTGCTTAAGATGACCGAGGTACTGGTCCCACTGCTGCTGTAGCTCCTGAGCCTCTTGATGTTTCTCCTCCACCTGCAGGGGAGACGCGGGGAGGGGAGGGTGAGGGCAGGTGGTGGTCAGTCTCCAAATTGTCACCAGAACCCAGCTACCTCAGCTAGACACTACCACAGGGGGACCAGTAGTGACCATCACTACTGGCCAGTGCTGCCCAGCACTCTTGGTGATGGGGGACTGGAAATCTGCTGGTACTTCTGGTGGACACTACCTGGGTGAGCCAGACACCACTTGTGGCCACAGTAAGCTGTTGCCTATTTGTAAAATGACCCCCAAGTTGGTTGTTCCCAGAGGCTGAAATCTCTTGCAATTGTGCACATGGCTGAGATGCACAGTGATGAGTCCCCTACCAGGCACTATCCTTCCCTCGGCTCTAGCCTGTAGGCCCCTGTCGATGGGGACTTTGTTGCTACGGCCCTTGGTTTTGGCGCTGGGGCTTTTTGGTGGTTCTGTTGTCTTCGAGCCAGGGCAGGTGGGTGGCCACTGTGGCCTGTCCTGGCATCCCATCCTCATGCCCTGTGACTCCCCTTTTCAGTTGGGATCCCAGCCGATGTCAGAGACACCAAGCGTTAAAAGCCCTTGGTGAGTTGCTGGACAACACCGACAAGCAGCTCTTTCAGACACGAGGCCAGAGCCTTGAGCGCCCCCTGCAGGTGATATGAGACACAGGACTGGAGGCCCAGTCTCTGCCAGAGGTCTTCATCCTCTCTTCCTCCCGCACAGGCTGGCTACTGGATGCTGCTTTTCTTCTTTCAGCTTCTGGTCCTTCTTTCTTCAGAGGCCAGGAACAGAGTCTTCCCCTTCTTTCATTGGAGGTGGGAACAGAGCCCCTGAGCTCCCTCTGACCCTGGCTTCTATCACTCTTCAGGGTGCCCTGACATCAGTTTGATTGGAACATTTTTCCTTTTTTGTGCAGAGGAACCAGGGTGCTGACCAGAGGTGGAGAGTGAGCAGAACAGGCCGACTAACTGAAATCCACTGCTGAGGGGAGCAGCCAGCAAGGCAGGAGGGGTCTGCTGCGCCCCATGGGTCGGCTCCCGACCAGGGATCAAACTCAGGCAGTAGTGGTGATAGTGCCGAGACTTAACCCATGGGCCACCGGGGAGGCCCTGGACCATTTTTCATCCTGTGGCTGACTGGACCATCTGGCACCCATCAGCTAATAGCCCGCACCTTTTTAGTCCTTTCCATCACCCAGGAAGCATGCAGAAAAGGCCAGTTCTGAGGAGCAACTGCCACAACGGCCTTGTGCTGGAGCGGCAGAGTGAGAGACCACCACTGCTGCTGGCTCCCGCCACTGAGGCTCCTCCCAGATCTGCACGCACAGATGCGGGGGACAGGCTGGGCCCCTCTTCCTGAGGCAGGCACTGTGGGACTTTGCCGCCTGCCCAGGCCCCTTCCTTAACTCTCCTCAGAACTGCCTGCGAGTGCCCTCTGAAGGGAAGGATGCTGATGCTGAGGCATAGCACTGTTCAGTCAAGAGCGAGCCTGGAGCCAAGGCTGGAATCCAGGATGTCTCCATGTCTCCTCATCTCTCTGCTAGTGGCTCGTGCCTCCAGGAGGGCAGTGACCGACAGTCCCGGGTACACGCTCCATGGCAGAGCCTAGGGCACAGGTGGCCATGGACCCGGCAGGACACAAGGTCACTGGTGCCCCCTGCTCTGAGTTGGGGCTCCCTCTGTCCTGGCCTAAAGGCCTCCCTCCGGGAGGCCCCGAGACCTTCCCAGCTGGCGCAGGGCTCACCGTCTCCTGCAGCTCTGCCAGCTTCTCCTGCAGCTGGCCGAGTTTCTTGGCCAGGGTGCGACCCACAAGGTGCAGCGGACCTCTCCTGTCTCCTTGCTGCTCCCCTCAGCAATGGGTTTTCACTGCCTGCTCTGCTCGCTGCTGTCTCTGGGGAGTCCTTTCACCCTGCCTACCCCCCAGTTATATGCAAAAGTAAAAATTTTCAAAAAGTGAGGGGGTGATGTATGGAGCCCAGCGTCTTCTGTGCAATGTCCCCCGAAAGGGTTTCAGCTCGATCACAGTCACCCCTAGAGACCCAGCCCCACCTGGATGGAGCACAGATTCCCTGGGGTTCTGCTCCAGCCCCTCACCTGCTTCGACAGCAGCTCAGACATCTCCAGCTTCTTCTCCAGGTCCTCCAGTCTCACCTGCATGGTGTCCTTCTCCTCCAACAAGAGCCGGAGCCGCTCCTCCAGCTCGGAGTGGCACTGCTGCAGGTCCTCGTTGGCTTTGCTAGGGCCACGCAAAGGGGAGAGGCATAACCAGAGCCAGAAAGTGTCCCCCTGGAGATCTACCCGCCCTCGCCACAGACCCCAGAGCAGTGGCAGGACCCAGGGCCCCAGGGCTCAGCATCGCCAGAGGTTGGCCAGGGAGAGGTCGCGAGCTGTCTGCCCTCCTCACCCCATGCACTTGCATCCCTCCCACTGCCCAGCACAGGGCTGGGCCCAAAGCCTGCCCCCCCGCACCCCACCCGCCCCCAGGCCTACTTGTTCTCAGATAACTCCAGCTTGAGAGCATCTCTCTCTTGGATTAGCTCCTTGTTGTGCTGCAGACATGAGAGGCAAAGGCGAGGTCAGGATTTGTGGGCAGGGATGCAGCCTGCAGACTCGTTACTAGACAGGGACCAGCACAGAGCAGCCCTCCTCGCCCGGAGTCACACTTCACCTTTTTCCAAAGCATTTCCGAGCCCCTTTCTCATCTGCCTTCACTAGGAGCTCGGGAGCGAAGGACGAGGCCCACAGCGGCCACCTCCCTCAGGCCACAGCTGACCACAGCCTTCGAACAGCTGGCTGTGCTACCTTCTGGGTGGAGAGAGCTCCATCCCACATCAGGGACCTTGAGGCTCGCCCCCGCCTTGATGGGGGGGGTGCCCCACCAGGGGCTGGGCAGGCGGCAGTGCTCACCTGGTCAGTCTGTCTGCGATGGGTAGAGACAGCAGAGAGCATGCACTCCAGCTCCCCAACACGCAGACGCGCAGACTGGAAGCGACCAGCCAGTTCCTCCGACTCGCCTGCCATGAGACAGGTCAGAGCACAGCCCTGAGGAGGAGCACCCCCGCCCCGTGGGCCTGCTGCACACCTGGTGCATGAATGAAGGGCACCTGGAGCCCCCCCTGCTTTCTGCCTGGCTGCCTGCTGAGCATGTGCCAGCGCAGCCCTCAGTTCCGTCTTCTCAGACACCAGAACCCCGATGGTCTGGATGTGACTCTTTGGGAAACAAAGCAAATGAGTTGGGATGAGGCAGAAAAGAGGCATTTCCTCAGGGATGGGGAACCCGGGCTGCCCCTCACCTGTAACTGCTCCCAGAGCGCACCTTACTCCCTCACCAGCTTCTGCTTGTGGTCTTTCTTCTCCTGCAAAGGGAATCAGGGTCTCCAGGAGACAGAGGCAAGGCACAGCCCCGCGGGCCACCAGCGGCCCAGGCGGGCCCACCGGCGAGCCCAGACCATGGGGGTGGGAGGAAGGGGCAGGAGAGAAGCCAGGGGCCCTGCGTGTCTCCAGGCTGGAAGCAGGCAAGCCCAGACACCCCACATCAGCCTCTCCAGACCCCCACGTCAGGGAATGAACAAGGACATGTTACTTTTTCCAGCTGATCCAAAGTTTCCTGGTTCTGTTGTTTCTGTGGGGAAAAGTCAAAGGAAGGGAACTGAGTGTCCCCCTTTTCCGTCTTCTCAGACCAGAGAGGTGACATGTGCAGGGCCAGCGATGGGTTTGAAGTTCTCATACATGAGCTGCCAGACCCTCCTCACGCTCCCCAGGAGACAGACCTTGGGTCTTGGGGGGTGCTGCTCTCAGCGACAGAGGGAGAGTCTGCACCTGGCTCCCCTGGAGGACAACACCCTGAGCCCCAGGCAGAGTCTGAGAAGGGAAGACGACCCTTCTGCCGGCAGGTGACCTGGCAGGGTCTGTCCGTTCACCCGACAGAGACTGAGGCGGCACAAACTGCAGGCTGGTTGTGTGCACAGGAAGAGGGGGAGGAAGGAAAAGGACCTGGGATTATTTGAGCTACCGGAGACCTTGACACCTTCTACGTCTGCCTCCTGGAGGAACTAAAGCCAGGGCGAAGAAGTATCTTGTCCAAGGTGAAAGCGGAGGAAGTGAGGGGCTGAGTCAGGGTCGGACCACACCATCCAAACCAGTGCTTCCCCCAGGGAGAGTGAGCACAAGCAGGGGTGTCTGGGGAGCAGAGAAGGGGCTAAGAGGGCAGCCAGAAGAGAGCCATGTTGCCAGCTCTGTACTCTGGGCCCCCTCCAGCTAAGCCCTGGATCCTCCAACACCCGGTTCTCCCCTGGCACCAGGACCCCCGGACCCTCTCTTCAGGACCCCAAGAGGAAATCGGAGTCCTGGATTGCAGCTGGGAATCCGGGGCCCCAGCGGGCTCTTCCCAGTTCTTCTATCTTGCTAGTGAGCTGTTATTTGTTAGATTGCTGGAGTCCGGGGCTAGTGCCAGTTCTTGATGCTGGCTCTGAGGCACATGCAGAGAGGAGGAGGGGTTGGAGGAGCAGGGGACAGGGAGAGAGAGCGGTCCGCAGGGTTGGGAGGGGCATCTGGGCAGTCTCACCTGGCAGCAGGGCACCCAGCCCCCACTCTGGGAGAAGGTGGGGACTGGCCTGCAGGGTCCCTTACCTCCAGATCCTTTGTGTTAACAACAGACGCCTGGTCCTCCCCGTTGACACAGGAGGGAGGCTCTGAGGGAGGCGGAGCGCCCATGGAGCGGCTCTCTGTCCCCCTCAAGGCCTAAGCCCCCAGATTCCCCATCCACTGGCAAAATTTCCTTTTCCTGCCTCCCTTCTGCTCAAAATTCCTTTGTGCCAACTTCTCCTGGTTTTGAGCTCCCCCTTGACCCCTCACCCCATGCTTCTGCGGCAGGATGGAACCGCAGACTCGCGGGCCGACCCTTCATCTGACTGCTCCAAAGGAGCAGCGGCCAGCCAGACATCCCCTGGCGGTGAGGGCTGGCCCCAGGACACCGCCCCCCTTGGGAACCTTTATCTCAGTGTCTTCCTATCAAACCTTCCCCACAACCCCTCTGGGCCCCGTCCCCAGGGCACCTCTGCTGGAAGTCCATTCAGCTGACATGAGAGCTGCCACAGGCGTTCGGTGGAAGAGACAGCCCTGGACACAGACAGAGGATTCTGGGCCACAGGAAGCTCAGTGGGGTGGGGGTCACGAGCATGAGGTGCCCCAACACCCTCTACAAGGGGTTGCTGCCCCACGGGAGACACTCACAAGCTCTCACCCAAGGAACCAGAGCCATGTTCTGCATCACAGTTCTGTGTGGGAAGAAATGCAGGAGGCGGCCATTCAGTTTGGGGAGAGCCCACCAGGCTGGGGTGGGCCCAGTGCTTTCTGACCACCTTCAACTCCCCAAGCTCTCGGCCTCCCCACCCCGTCCTCAGGAAGGGCCCTCGGCTCTAGGAAGTGAGTGACACGGAGGACATGGGAGAGAACAGGGGAGGCGCGGTCCTTCTGGAAGGGTGGGCGAGCCAGTGGGGTGCAGGCAGGGATAAGGGGCACAGACCTGAGTGGACGCCGTGCTGTTCGCATCAGGTAGGGCAGCGTCGGGAGGACAGACACCAGGGGACACGGTGTTGTGGTCACCAGCCAGTGTCTCCGGAGGAGGGGCGCGGCCGCAGGGCGCCTGGCACAGGGCAGAGCGGGGCGGGGGTTAGGGAAGCCATGCAGGAAAGGGGCTGCCTCACTGCCAGGGTGCAGGGGTGCGGGCAGGGAGCACGGGGACGCTGTGGCCAGAGGACGGTCCCACGCTGGGAGCCACCGTGGCGCGTGGCCGAGGGAGTCCAGGCCTCGGGGCGCTCTGCGGCCTTCCAGATGACAGCCCCAGCCTGGGTGGGCATGGCACAGGTCGTCACTGCAGGAGAAAGGTGTGCCAAGCCCGGGAGAAGCGAGGCACTGTTCTGGAAAGCCCACCTGGCCCGCACCCTGGGCCCTGCAGGGCAGAGTGGCAGTATGAGAGGCAGACGGCAAGGCCGCCAGGTACTTCTCTCCCCTCTTGCGCCCCTTCTTCCTGTCCTCCTCCCCCAGCCAGAAAGCCCCGGGGATGGACTCAGGGGTCAGCGGTGCAGGAAGCACACCAGGGGCGGGGGCCAAGGGCAGTGGCTGGAACCTGGTGTTGCCATGCCAACCTCCACACTGGACCCTAAGAGGCCAGAGCAAGGCAGCCGGTGGGCAGGGGCTGTGGCGAGGCAGGCACACCTGGCCGGGGCTTGGCAGGCTCTGGTGCCTCCTGCCTCCTGGGTTTCCTGGATCTTTACAGTTAAGACACAGGAGCGCACAGGAGGGGAAAAAGGCCCAATCCTTAGAACTTACACATTCATGACTGGTCTTTCAGTGACCGATTACATCCTTTGAGCTTGGAACTAAGTTTGGAGTTCAAAAAGACACTCCCCTCAATTGCCCCATTTCATCAGAATTATTTTATTTCTGGTGGGGCGGCCCTCCCTTCTCTGGGGAAGAAGCTGCCCCCTGGACTCCATTCTCTCTTGCTGGATTTGGTAAAAGAGAAACCTGGCCGCTTCCTGCACCCCGACCTCTGAGCTCAAGGACACCCACACACCCCAGATGTCACCAGAGAGCAGATGTTGACCCGCTGACCCGTGGCTTCCTGAAAGCCCAGAGCTTTAGAGAAGCAGCCTCCCCTTCCCCAGCTGGACCCACCTGCTCGGCCAGAGGCCCACCAGCCTCTCCAGGCTCAGGCCTCACACTGAACTCAAGCCCCTGGCCCTTGAGAGCTGGCATCCAGCAGGCCGGACGGAGAGGCAGGAAGGGTGGCCAACAAGCTCCAGTTTGAGGGAGGCAGGGGCGTGGCAGGGCCACTAGGATGGGGCTGCAGCTCCCTCGGGGGAAAGGGCTTCCTATTCTCTGGACCCCTCAGATGGCCCCTGAAAACCCAATCACAACCCTCCTTAGAGCAAGGGCTGCAGAGCCTGGGGGGAGAGTCCCGCTGTGCATGTGCTTACTACCCACTTCTGGCCTGGAGCCTGGTGTTGCCGTGCCAACCTCCACAACAGACCCTAAGAGGCCAGAGCAAGGCGCTGGGGTGAGGTGGGCACATCTAGCCAGGGCCTGGCAGGCCCTGGGTGCCTGCCGGGCTCCTGCTGATGCTTAGTTAGACACAAGTAAGCTCACGAGGGGAAAATGTACTTTTTCTCGAGATGTACTATTTCTCTGAAATATACACGGCTGGTTCGTGAGCAACCGCGTTCTGTCATGTCAAGCCTTGTAGGTAAGTCTGGAGTTCAAAAAGATAACACTGTCCATGCCCCCTCAAAGGTCCCATTCCATTAGAAATTGTTTTATTCCCCCAGAATCCCCCATCTCTGGAAATGCCCTCAACACTGCCCAGAACACTAGTCACGGGCCCGTGTGGCTGGGACAGAAAACGTGAGCGGGAAACCCTTATGTCACGGAGAGGCTTAAAAACAAGCAGGCATATGGGGGGCTGGATCTTTGTCTCCAGGGGAACAGAGGAGATGGGGGTGAACATTAGGGGAAGGAAGCCTGTGCTCCCCCGGGTGCCTCTCAGTGCCTGCTGTGAGCCCACAGGTGAGTCCCAGGACCGCACAGACCCGATGGACTTGGCGCGAGCGATCCTGAGGACAAGACTCACACCGGCCCCCCAGGCCGGCCCAGCCCTCCCGCCACACTGTCCTGGATGGTGTCAGTCCTTGTCGGTCGTCCTTCTCTCACCGGGTGGCTGTCTGACCCACCCTGCCCCACCCCAGAGTCCTCCCATATACCTCGGAAGCAGCACTTCACCTCGGGACAAGGTCGTCTCTCAGCCCAGGGCACCCTGGGCACCTTACTTACCTTCTTGCCAAGTGCTCTCTGTGCTCCACACCCTCATCCTCTCCCGCACCAGCCCTCTGCCGCGACTCCCACCTGCCCAGTTCTCCGCGGGGATGAACACCACCCGCCTCCACACATAGGTCTCGAAGGTCACCCCTCCAGCCTCCACGCCCTTTACAGCCAACTGCTCCCGCAACTCCACATCCCACTGCACGGCCGAGCAAAGCGCCCGATGCCAAGGGCCCCCGGAGGTTGGGTGAGTGTCCAGTTGATTTTTAATAGACTTAATTACTAGGGTTGGAATGTCCCAGTCGCTCCTCTCTGGCTAAGCTCAGTCACTCTGCAGCCCTGCTCCCATCTAGTCTCAACCCCTGCACCTGGAACAGAAGCCCCTTTCTCTTAGCCTGAGGGCAAGCCCTGTGCAGGTGGTTAGGACACTCTCCTGCAGGACGGCCCTGGGCGTTCACGCTGGAGGCCAGGAAGGCCCGATCTCACACCCCTGCTCTGGAAGCTGTTCCCCATTGACCTTTCACCCTTCACGGCGCATGGCACCTTCCCGAGAAGACAAATATGCACGGCAAGGAAACCAGCCATCAGCCAAGCCGTGAAAGCGCAGACGCCACCACACCAAGGGCTAACGACGGCAACAGAAAGCCAGCTGGAGGCCAAGGACCCCACACCAGACAAGCTGCGGCCCGCACGTGGGGAGACAGCAGGCCAGAGAGGGGTCTCGGTGTGGCCTCGCCTTCCTCCTGGCCGGGGGTGGTGGGGCACTACCCCACTGGAGTGGCTAAGGTTGGACACCTGCACCTGCGGAATGTCCTGATGCTTCAGGAGGTGAAAAGGGAAAAACAAGGGCAAGGGGAGGAAGAGAAAAGCGGCTTAGAGAGGACAAGAAGGTCAGAGGAGAGAGAGAGCAGCTCTGGACCACGGGCACCGGAGGCAGGAGGACCGGTCCACACTCTGGCCTGCGCATCCTGCCCAATGGCCACTCACTGCCTTGCCTGAGGCAGAAAGCTACGCGAGTCAAGGGACGGAGCCCCGCGAACTGGAGCACGCTGGTCTGGCCCCACAGTGCCCTCTCCCAGGGCAGACAGCCGCATCCCAGGGAGGACACGCTTTTCGCGTGGAGCCCCGGGCAAGCAGGCGGCAAAGACAGACTCCCACCTCAGAGGCCGCCTGGTCCCAGGCACCTGGGCGCGTCTGTGCCGCCTGAACGGGAGAGGGGGTTCTCACTGGCTGCGCTCAGAGCACAGCTTCACGTGCTGGTGGGTCTCCTGGCCCCACCCCCTCCACAGGGCGTCTTCTGACCCAGTGGGCTGCTCAGAAGTGAACCCGGACCTCTGTGCTCCATGCCCACAATGCAACCTGCCAGCGCCTGGTGGTTTTCCACATCCAGCCTTCCATCCCTGGGGTCCTCCTGGCTGGTGCCCCCCACTCTGCCATCAGCTGCCCACAGGAGATGCTCCACACTCTCCCCTCTCTGTGGGCTCCCCTTCTGCCCAGATGGAAGCACAGAGCATGCCGTCCCGCTGGGTCTTGCAGGACCAGGGTTTTTGCCCCCACCCTGCCGGCCCCACTCCCTCCTTAACCATCCTTCCCCCACCTGTAGGCCCAGGCCGGGACTTCACTCCAAGTCTTACGGCAGCCTGGATGGGAGAGGACGGGACTCACAGTGACGACACCCACCCGACGGCCCTGCTGCATCATGACGGTGTGGAAATTCAAAGTGAGATAGAGGTAAATAGCCCATGTTTCCTCCGAAGATGGTGACAATGTAAAAATTGTAAGATGAATGGGGAAGGCTCGAGTGTCCTCACGTCTGGGGTGGAAATGTTGGTGAGGATGTCCATTTTGTGGGGTCTGTGAGCAATTCCATTTCAACATTGCTCAAATGGGTTGAGACTAGAACATCTGTTGCCATTGTTGCTACCTTGAAAATCACACTGTCAGAAAAAATTAAGATCACAGATAGACATGGCAGTACCTGTCTGCTCTGTGTCAATGGCTTCCTTTCAATGACAGTGAACAAAATTTATTTCAAGGGTACCTTTTTAGACAAAAATAAAATCCCCTTTTTAAAAAATGGGAGTTAAATATTGTTGGCATTCTTTCGTTCCTTGATACCTCTTACTATTCCCAGTTGTTCTTTTTTTTTTCCTTCCTTTTCCTTGAGCCTTAGCACCCTTTTCATTTATGAAACTTCTGATCTTGTATGGTTTACAAGTTTACCCAGAAATAAAACCACTGTTGAACTACCACAAAAGAATCTATATAAATTTTGACACCACCATCTTTCCTGTCAGTGATGGAACCTCTGCTGAAATAATCAGGTTTTCATTTCTAGGATGAGACAGAAAATGAACGTGTTTTGTTTGGCAGAACACTAGATTTATATTGATCTGTGACAGTTGACTTGGAATACAGGACTTTCATTCTATTGTGTTCTCTATTTCTTTTTGCAAAGGCAGTGAACTAGGAATATCAGATGAAAAATGACACCCTGGGATATAGATTCTGAGGAGAAGACAGGCCTCTGAGGAGAAAAAACTGTGGAGAAATACTGTAGAAAGGAGTGTTGAGGAGAATTATCTGAGGAGATATGACATGTTGGGAAGCAGATTCTAAGAAGACAGACCTCTGAGGAGAAAATCTGAGGAGAAATACTGCAGTAAGGGGTGTTGAGGAGAGATATCTGAGGAGAAATGACACCCTTGGAAGCAGATTCTGAGGAGACAGGCCTCTGAGGAGAAAAAAACTGAGGAGAAATACTGCAGTAAGGAGTGTTGCGGAGGAATATCTGACGAGAAATGACACGTTGGCAAGCAGATTCTGAGGAGAAGACAGGCCTCTGAGGAGAAAAATCTGAGAAGAAATACTGTAGTAAGGAGTGTTGAGGAGAAGTATCTGAGGAGAAATGACATGTTGGGAATTATTCCCATACAGCAGGCTTAATTGCTGCACCTACCAGAAAAAAATTCCTGGATATCTAGAACAATTGGTGAGGAAGAGATGTCCCAGCAGTGGCTGCAGTATTGTTCAGGATGAGACCCCCCCTTTGGGTGCATTTATTTATTTATATTGTTTTAGGGTCTTCCCTGTCCTTAAAGTCCATCTCTTTTTTTTTTCCTTCTTTTCTTACATCCTTGTTCATTTTTGTTTAGTTATTGGTTTTTCCCCTCAGGGGTGGTCCCCATAGTGCTCCCACACCATAGCAGCCGTGACCCATCACCATAATCTCTTGTTCTCTTCCCTCCCCATGGTGATACCCCTCCCCACCCCCCACTGGATGCCTCAGCTCTTGGTCAGCCTGCTACTGTTGTCTTTTTATTTACATTTTGTTCAGTTTCTCTATATTTTGCATATAAGTGAAACCATCTGATATTTCTTTCTCCTGCCTTATTGTGGCTAGCATAATTCCTTCCAGCTTCATCCATATTGCCACAAGTGGCATGGGTTTGAATTTTTGATTGCTGAGTAATATTCCATTGTGTATTTATACCACAAAATTTTGATCCATTCATCAGTCTTTTAAAATTTCTTGGAAAGGGGGCCTCCCCGGTGGCGCAGTGGTTGAGCGCTGGGTTGCGAAGCTGCCCGCAGCCTCTGCAGCACCGGTTCGATTCCCGGCTGCTCCCCGGCCACCAGAGGAGGGTCCCACATGGCGCGCAGACCTCTCCTGCCGCCCGCTGCTCCCCTCAGCAGTGTACTTCGGTCCTTCTGCCTGCTCTGCTCCCTGCTCTGGCTCTGGTTAATTCTCTCACCCTCCAGCACTTCTGACTGTACCCAGTGCATGTATAAACAAAACAAAGGAACAAACAAACAAACAAATAAATAAATAAATAAATAAATAAAGCATGCCTCTATTTAAAAAAAAATAAAATAAAATTTCTTGGAAAACTAAGACAAGGCAATAGGGAAGTAGCATCTGGAACTTTTCACAATTAAAAAAAATCATGACAAAGGAACAAAACTAACTATGGACAAGTAAAATATAATTAAGAATGCAGAATTAAAATGTACATAAATAAAACTTCCCTAAAGGGATTAAATGGATATTGAAGATCTTTGCAGTTTTTTAACCTGAGTCTAATTGCAGAGGCTTCTAAGAGATACAATTTGGTTTAATTTTAGATAAATCTTTACAAAATTAAATCTAAATGGAATCTTGTATTTTGCCAATAACATACTTCCCTGTTAATTAAAAAGCTAATGATATAGCTTTGCAAATACCCACCTTATCGAAATGAACGATAATTTGTTTTCAGAGTCATAGGAATGTTAGCTTGTACTTAGTATATGTGTAAGGTAAACAAGTATACACTAAAAACTTTTGACATTTAAAGGGACCCATAGATGTTGACAGTATAAACATTAGCAAAAAAAGCCATTATAAACATATGAATTTATTTACCTTGATTTTTTTTATTATCCAGTTTTTTTGAGAATAATTGACATACTTCACTATGTAACTAAAAATATTTTAATTATTTTCATTGAGGTAATAATGACTTATATAAGTCACACCATATAATCAAGTTTTACAATAAGTGATAGTGTGCCCTCACTGTAGTAATCCTTAGATTTAGTAAACTATATTTATCCAATATGATCATGACTGACATTCAGATTATGTCCTCATTTCAATTATTAACTGTACTTATATGAACATTCATTTTTTTATATCTTACATTACCTGTTTGCAGAAGTTTCTGTATGATGTATAACTAGCTATGAATTTGGTAGAGATGATAGAATGCATATATTCAGTTGTGATACAATTCCACGTGTTTTTCCAAATGACTGAAACAATGGAAGGTTTTAACGTACTTTATACATAGGCATTATGTGTGCATATATGTATTTATACAAATATATATATATTTCATAAGTATCCTCAAATAATACAGTTTCACCATAAAAATTCAAGTTAGTATAGAAGCCCTTCTAATTTCAAAATCTGGGTTTGAAATAAAAATTCAATACTAAATGCCAATAAGGTAACCATCCCAAAACACACATACATACAAATACACACATCATAAAATCAAATAAAATTCTAAAACAAAATTCTCTCTTCCTTTGAGATCAATGTTAAGAGTGATTGAATTTATAACCACTCTTATACCTCTTGTCTTATCTGGAGGAGTATTTGAGTCTTAAGAACTGTGATTCTTTCGGCTGCTGGACCCTTACTGTCTCTGAGATGAAGCATACTTCTTTCAAGACTTTATAAGATGGATTGTTTACCCCCATCATATTTATATTCGTAACAGTTTTCGAAAATATAAGTGTTTGACAAACAAAAAAAAGAGACCTACATAAACAATTTAATTTTCATGAAATTAACACTCAATGTGTTCAATACCCACTCAGATTAAAGAAATGAGACTGCACTGGTACCTGCAAAAGATCACCATGTACCCCTCTGAGCACCACAACCCCCTGTCCCCCATGCCGTCATCCCAAAATACCACTAAGGTGATTTTTTTTTAAAGATTTATTTATTCATACAAGCACTGAGGTACAATCTAGAGTTGTGGGAGGGTGAGGGAATTCACCAGAGGCAGAGGGACCAAAAACACTGCTGAGGGGAGCAGCGGGCGAGGCAGATCTCGCCCTGTGGGTATCTCCCTGGCGGTCCGGGAATCGAACCCACGCTGCAGAGGCTGCGGACAGCTTCACAGCGCTGAGCTCCATCCGCTGCGCCGCCTGGGGGGTCCCATACTGATATTTAATGTCATAGCTTAGGTTAGTCTATTTTTGAAGTTCATGAAGTAGAATCACATTGTGTATCCTTTAGCATCTAACTATTCTCAAAGTATATGTTTTCCTCTGTATTGAAACATTGAGAAATAACTCATTCATTTCCATTGCCCTCAAAAATTTTGTTTTGTGAAATTTATTTCTCTGTCCTACAGTTGGTAGACATTTTCATTACTTGTAACTTTTAATTAAAAAATATGTGCATATGTATTTTTGTGATCATCTTCACATTTCAGTTTTATATGTAACATTATAATTTCCTGATCACAGGGTATGTTTTATGTGTAGTTGTGGTCAATACTGACAAAGAGATTTCCTAACTTCCAACCAAACTTTGCATCTCAAGCAGTAAATGAGTTTCTTTTGCTCAATTTTTTGCCCAAACTTAATATCGCCTTCTTTATGTTTCACATCGTTCTGATTTTAATTCATCCCTTAAATCTTCAGGACTTGTGTCTGCCCCTATGAAAGCATGAAAAAGGAGAAAAATGACTCCAACATTATGGCTCCTTTATTCAGATGAGGAAAAGAAAACAGAGATAATGATCTCGGTGCATCCACTACTTCCCCTTGAAATAACAATTGTATATGTCACTTTAAATATCTCCTACTACAAATTTCTTGATTTTTTTTGGTTTCAAAGCTAATCTCACAAAAAAAAATTCATTTTATACTCTAGCAATTTTGTAGAGAATAGGTCTTTAAAAAAAGTTTGGAAATGTCCCTAAAATTGTTGGAAATAATAAATATGCATATTTGTATACAATGTATACAAGTTATGTTTTTACAATATGTGCAAAAGGGATAATACCTGAAAAATGAAAGAAATTCCTCAATTTTAGGCATGATGTCTCATGTTAATTTGTTTATCTTCTCTCACCTGGTGATATTTTTCCTCTTAATAGGCTGTTACTAAAAGAGCGTTCAAATCTATATAATCTATGATTATGATTTATTGAATTTTCATTATAAGTAGAATTTTTTGTAAATTCAATTTTTCTGCATTTTGAATTAGGCTATTGATTATATATAAATTAAAGGATTTTACATTTTCTTCCTAAGTTGAATGTTTATATGTCAATTTTTTTTTTAATTTAAGATTTATTTATTTATTTATACAAGCACTGGGTCCAGTCAGAAGCGCGGGAGGGTGAGAGAATTCACCAGAGCCAGAGAGGGGAGCAGAGCAGGCAGAAGGACCGAAGTACACTGCTGAGGGGAGCAGCGGGTGGCAGGAGAGGTATGCGCACCATGTGGGACCCTCCACCGGTGGCCGGGGAGCAGCTGGGGATCCAACCGGCGCTGCAGAGGCTGCAGGCAGCTTCGCAGCCCAGCGCTCAACCACTGCTCCACTGCGAAGTCCCTATATTGTCATTTTTACCTCTAGGAAAATAATTTTGCTTTAATTTATTTTATCACAAATAGTAATATATACATAGTAACTTTAATTTTGCTGGTGTTAACACAGCTGTCATTTTTTTAATCCTTTAAGGCCAAAGTTTCAGTGTTCTTATATTTTATCATTTGCCTTATCAAATTTGAGGTGTATCTCTAGCAAATATTCAGCGTCAATATTTATTGTTTAAACAACATCTTGCATTTATGTTTAGTGTCACTGTTCACAGATTTAGATTAGCAGCTTATATCAGTTTTCTTTATTTCATTTTTCATTCCTTCTGAATGTTGAGTTAACTGGGCAAATTTCTCATTTCATAATTTTGTACCAGTTTGTGAGTCTCATATTCTATACTGTTTCTTGTAATAATGAGTACTTAAATTTTAAGATATATTAATACTAATAAATACAAATTTAATCAGTATGCTCACTCTGAATAAGGGATTTTTTTTGAAAAAAATGAATGTTCCAGATATGGTGCAAAAAATATGACAATAATCCTGAAATCCTTTTGTCATATCAGAAAGCAAGAAATCTCGTAAAGAAAACTAAGTTATAGCCAGACTAATAACACTGCTCTTGGTTCCAAATCTGAAGGTCCAAATGGTAACATTGGAAGATAAACCATGTTCTTGAGAAAGAGTATAAATGATATGTGGGTATAAATGGTATGCACATATTTTTAATTATTAAATGACACATAATAACTGATAAATGATTTTATATATTATTTTATTATTTTAGGCATAAGTATAAGATCTTAACATTTATTAATAACATTTATTAATTTTGGAAATCTTTTAAATAATCCACAGAGAGAATTTTTGCTATAATGACTTAAAAGAGATGCAAGCTGAAGCACAAAGGATTTAGATAACTTGCTGGAAAAGCATCAATGCCAAGATGGAAATGAGGTTGAAACCAGAGTCTGTGCTCTAAACCACAACAATATGCATTATAAGAAGAAATAAACCCATGTTTTATCCCCTTAACATAGACAACTCCTATTGTACAAATTATGTAATATATAAATATTAATAGTCAAAAAGTTTTCAAAAAAGAATAAACAGGGTAGAATAAAATAGCTTTCCCTTAACACACTATAAATCTTCAAAAATTGAGATTTTAATTAGTGACATGAATAGTCATAAAAATTTGAACAAAATAAAATATCTACATACATAATGCTTTAGAATGTAATAAAGGTCCATTTTTAGTACATTAGGTGAATTAGACTTTTGAATTTTAAAAAAAGATAAATTCTAAGTCATATATAGCCATACTGTACATCAGAATAAACTTAAAATGAATCATAACTTAAATTTAAAATATAAAATAGCAAAAGTACCAGAAGTAATATGGACACATATTTTGGGGAAAATATTGGAACACTGTAACCATTTTTTAAAATACGGTGGTCATAAATTAAAGACAGGAATTTTACAGCATTTAAAATCTAATAGAATACTTTAATCAAATAAAGATTAATAATATGTTCAGGCATAGTAGGGTAACTCATTACAGGCAAAATATTAATGTCTAATGTACACAGAATGAATGTACAAATGTACATTCTAATGTACAAAGAATGAATAAGAAAAATTCAAAATCCAATATTAAAAGGAAGAAAAGACATGCATGGACATTATGCAAACAAAAAAAGATAAATAGCTTAAAAAACACATGCTTATATAATCAGAGAAATGCGCATTAAACTCTATTGAGATGCCATTTGCCAATTAATAGGCTAGCAGACATATAAATTGTGATAATGTACCATTGACAAGTTTGTAAGGAGACAGACAATCTCATCAAATTTTGGGAATATGTGTAAAATGCAGCATGATTTGAAAAAAAAAAGTGACGAAATTTTACAAGTTTTTACCCACTTGACCTTACAATAGCACTTCTGGGAATGTATTGTCCATATACATGCAAATGAACAATGTGACATTCAAGATTATTTGTTGCCTATTCTTGTAAGACAATATTTTCTTTTATTATTGACATTTGTTTATGAAAAGATTAATCCTGTCTCTTGCATTACATAAGTTGTTGACCTAACATAGTAGAAAATACTGCATTTTAAAATTTATTTTATAACAATATTTTATTAGAGAGTTATGTTTATTAGAAATGATGACCTTTCATTTTCAATGCATTTTATCAATTATAATCTGGTGTATTTACACTCTATTGTGAATTAACATTGGCTAATGCCCAAGAATATCTCTGTTCCTACTATGATCATGAAGAGAAAATTATTGCATTCTTCCTGTACAAAATCAAAGCATTCAGTTGAAGAAGTTGATATTTAGTACAATTATTTGAATAGTAATGCAACCAACCACTCTTATCAAGATTTTGACTGAAGATCACGTTTTACACCTAAATGTGAGCTTCCAGACTTTAAGTTTTATTGATAGAACATAATGCAAAGGTCTGTCTCAAGTTATGGCTGTGAAAGGGAATGTATTTATTCTGTTTTATTACCATCATAGCTATGATGCTGAAAACAGTCAGAATCTGCTTTTTGATGATAACATGAGTTCACTGTTTCTTACTATAATTCTGGAATGCTGGTCATTTGAAATTCTAGAATAAAATGTTGATATATATGGGACCTTTTCATCATCTTGGAAAATCACCTGTCTCTTAATATTTGCAGTTAATTAAAACAGCATCTGAATTAGGGCCTCCCCGGTGGCGCAGCGGTTGAGCACTGGTTTGCGAAGCTGCCCGAGGCCTCTGCAGCACCGGTTCGATCCCCGGCTGCTCCACGGCCACCGGAGGAGGGTCCCACATGGCGCGCAGAGCTCTCCTGCCTCCCACTGCTCCCCTCAGCAGTGTATTTCAATCAGTCTGCTTATTCTTTTCCCCATTCTGGCTCTGGTGAATTCTCTCACCCTCCCGCGCTCTGACTGTACCCAGTGCATGTAAAACAAACAAAACAAAACAAAACAAATAAATGAATAAAACATGCCTCTATAAAAAACAAACAAACAAACAAACAAAACAAAACAGCATCTGAATTAATGGACGGAGAGTGCTGAACTTACCCTCAAAAACAAATCTGCAGAGAAGCCTTGGTTCTTGCTGTATACGGGCATTACTATTAATTAACTTGTGGATGTCAGTGACCATGTATCAAAGTACTTTATGACAACACAATCAAAATATAACCTTGAAAACAATAAAATCCAAGATGATATGTTCTCCCCAAAGAATAGCAGTAATGCAGTTTTGATTTGATACAGAGAAAACTCTAGAAGCTCTGAGTCTTGACATAGACACATTCAGAATTCTAAATGTGCAGAGAAATTAAATTGCCTTAAGTGGACTTTGATCAGTTTTTTTTTTTTTAAAGTTATTTATTTATACAAAAACCGGGGCATAGGCCATATGCGCGGGAGGGTGAGAGGATTCACCAGAGGCAGAATGGGGAAAAGAATAAGCAGACTGATTGAAATACACTGCTGAGGGGAGCCGCGGAGAGGTCTGCTGCACCATGTGGGTTACTCCCCGGCTGGGAATCCAACCAACTTTTAAAAAAAGGAAAGATTAAATTGCTTTAAACCACAGACCACTTTGGAGTATCAGTTTATTTTAAGCCTCAGTGGTTATATTTCCAACATCACTTTTAGAAATTGGTCTGATATTTTTACCTGCTTTCTACAAATGTACTTGTCACTTTTGATTAAATTGAATACATGTATTTTTCAACTCAGTGAATTTTATTACCTTTAAATATGAGATAAATAAGTATTTTTTTGGTTTATCTTTTGAATCATTTTGAATGATTCAAAGTCTAGGGCAAAGTGAAAATAAAATTCTTCTGTTTTTATTTTTTTAAAGATTTATTTATGCATACAAGAGCTGGGGCACAGGCCAGAGATGCGGGGGTGGAGGTGAGAGGATTCACCAGAGACAGAGCGGGGAGCAGAACAGGCAGACTGACTGAAACACACTGCTGAGGGGAGCAGCAGGCGAGACAGTAGAGGTCTACTTTGCCATGTGGGTTGTTCCCTGGCCAGCCGGGGATCGAACTCGTGCTGCAGAAGCTGTTGTTTGCTTCATAGTGCGTTGCTTAACCCCTTGTGCCACCAGGGAGGCCCAAATTCTTCTGTTTTAAAAGACTTAAATAAATCACTGAAAAATAAATACATTTTTTAAAAGGATTGATTGATTGATTGATTGATTGTTTGATTTATGGATACAAGAGCTGGGGTGTAGACCAGAGATGTGGGGGGTGAGACTATTCACCAGAGACAGAGTGGGGAACAGAACAGGCAGATTGACAGAAATACACTGCTGAGGGGAGCAGCAGGCAAGACAGGAGAGGTCAGCTGTGCCATGTGTGTCAGCTCCCTGGCCCGTGATGTAACTCCTGCTGCAGTGGCTGCCAAAAACTTCATAGCACTGAGACTTAATTCCTTGGGCCACCAGGGAGGCCCTAAAAAAATAAGTATATTGATCTGAATGTTATTTAATTCTGTATCATGCTTATAGCTGAAGATATTCCATTATTTTTGCATATATTAGGGAATGTAATAGTCAATAACAATTGTCTCCTCAGAGACTATTGATGATGTCATGATATATCTTTATTCCTATGATCTCTTTTTTTTTTTTTAAAGATTTATTTATTTATTTATTTATTTATACAAGCACTGGGTATAGTCAGAAACATGGGAGGGTGGTGAGAGAATTCACCAGAGCCAGAGCAGGGAACAGAACAGGCAGACTGACGAAATACACTGCTGAGGGAGCAGCAGGTGGGGCAGGAAAGGTCTCTTGCACCATGTGGGACCCTCACCTGTGGCTGGGGATTGAACCAGCACTGCAGAGGCTGCAGGCATCTTCGCAGCCCAGTGCTCAACCGCTGCGCCACCAGGGGAGGCCCTCCTATGATTTCTTGAAGTACACATCCGGAAAATGAATTATTTAAAAATTCAAATTAAAAAAGAAATAGGATAGCCATACTGACTGCCATTGGATATCAAGCTACTATTTCACAGGCCATATTAATATGAAATTTCTGTCCAATTATCATTTCAAAGATTCAGCAACATTTTCAAGATTGGCATGAAGCAATTCCTTTATATCCAAAGTTATAGCAAATACAATGTGAATTAAATAATGGGATTGTTAGATAAGCAAAAACAAAGGAATCTAAAATTTGATATATTAAAATAAAAATACATATATTTATGGTAAATAATAAATATAATATTTAGGAATTTGGTTCACTATGTGTTTTAAAGTATCTTTTTTTTTTAAAGATTTTATTCATATAAGAGCTGGGGTACAGGTCAGAGATGTGGGGGTGAGAGGATCCACCAAAGACAGATTGGGGAACAGAACAGGCAGACTGACTGAAGCAACTGCTGAGGGGAGCAGCAGGTGAGTCAGGAGAGGTCTACTGCGCCATGTGGATTTCTCCCTGGCCAGCCGGGGATCAAACTCATGCTGTACAGGCTGTGGATTGCTTCATAGTGTGGTGCTTAACCCCTTGTGCTACGAGGGTGGCCCATAAAGTATCTTCTTTTTTTTTTTTAATATTTATTTATTTATTTATACAAGCACTGGGTACAGTCAGAAGCGCGGGAGGGTGAGAGAATTCACCAGAGCCAGAGCGGGGAGCAGAGCAGGCAGAAGGACCGAAGCACACTGCTGAGGGGAGCAGCGGGCGGCAGGAGAGGTCTGCGCGCCATGCGGGACCCTCCTCTGGTGACCGGGGAGCAGCCGAGGATCGAACCAGCGCTGTAGAGGTTGTGGGCAGCTTCGCAGTCCAGCGCTCAACCGCTGTGCCACCGGGGAGGCCCCATAAAGTATCCTCTTTATGGACAAACTTACATTATCAAACTATGCCATATTTTTAAACATTAAAGTCAAAGCTTGTTTTAAATGAATAGACCATATATGCCCCCCTTGTTTATTTTCTCACTTCTGCGTCTGCAAAATAATATTTTATGGATACATGTGGGGAGAAATTAAAAATTTGCAATAGTATGAAAAACATAAAATATCATCAGCTTCATTTTATTGTGGTTTTTAAAATGACTTAGAAAATAAAAATACTAGTAATTTAATTTTACCATGATTTTGTTATAAAATCCTCAAAAAATTAGTTAATTTCATTTAACAAATATTTGTTTCTCTTTCCAGTGCTAAAGGTACACTGCTAGAAAGGGTAACTAGGAAGGGTGTAAGGGATACCTGTCAAATATTATTATGAAGCTTATCAGAAAGGCAAAACATTTATAAAATGATACTATATTTTAAATATTGGTCTGACTGCTTCTTTTGGCATAATCTATGGTGATAATATTGGACAGCTTCTATTTCTCCATAACAACACTCATTTTATGGCAGGAAATTCCCATAGCAAGAAGATAAGTCACCTGGAACCAAGTTCTGTGAGAGAATTGGAAAGCAGAACTTTAAGATATGCCCAATTAAAGTAGAAATATCAATTTTACATGGGCCAGAAGAAGTAAAAAGTTTTATCTACCAGAACTAAAAGTTAAGAAAAAGGTAATTTCATCTAAGGTCAAATTCATAAAAGTATAAAGGTCACTTGTATTCTTGGGTGTGTTTTGCAGGGACTAGAACAGGAAGTTTCTTGAGAGCAGGCTGAAATTTTGTATGAATCAATTGCTTTTTATTAGAGTAACCTTGAATAATTCTCTTTCATTTCTGATACTTAGAGGTAAAAAAAAGTGTAGGTTTCCATTAAAGAACCTCTTAAAGTCCATTTTTACTCAGAAAATATATGGTATTTATATCACTATAACTCCAACACAGAAAAATTTATTAAAAAATCTGACAATCATACACATTTAGTACAATAATTTAATGAATAAAAGACACACTGCAAAAAAAAGACACATTGCTAGTGACTTATGTACAAATGATTCCAGTGCAAGATTATTTGTAATAGTTAACAATGGAAATAAAAAACATAGTAAGAAGAAAATAAATTAATAAGTTCTGATACATAGCTACACTGCATGCGTATATGCATGTATTTAAATTATAATTTTCAGGGCCTCCCCGGTGGCACAGCGGTTGAGCACTGGGTTGCGCAGCTGCCCGCAGCCTCTGCAGTGCCGGTTTTTTCCCCAGCCACTAGGTGAGGGCCCTACATGGTGCGCAGACCTCTCCTGCCGCCCACTGCTCCCCTCAGCAGTGTATTTCGTCAGTCTGTCTGTTCTGCTCCCTGCTCTGGCTCTGGTGAATTCTCTCATCCTCCCGCGCTTCTGACTGTACCCGGTGCTTTTATCAATCAATCAATCAATCTTTATAAATAAATAAATAAATAATATTTTTCAGTATAAAACAAATGTTCAAATATATTTTAATTTATTTTTTTGTTAATCCATATGCTCTTAGTAACATAACTTTGTTTACTTATATAATGTATACAATTATAATTGTAGCTGATATATATACATACTTATAAATATACTTATGGGAGTATAGATAACATAAACACATATATAACTTCCCTCCAAGTAAATTTGAAATGGAAACATAAAATATATTTATTATTCTAATAACTAAGAAACCGTTGTTATATAGTCTTCAATGCAATTTTCTGTATTTTTCTACATAAAGAATATAGAGGTATTATTTTTTAATCTATTATATGGTGTATTCAATAATTTTACTAACCATTCATATTTTGAATGTTAACTCTGTATTGTGTTAACTCTGTATTTTAACAAATTTTACAACTGAATGAACAAAAAAAATTGAGATTTTTCATTTTTACAAGAAATACCTATTTTTCAGAAAGTTGGGTAAAGTGTCAATGCAAACTATTTGAGATGTATATATTGGGTTTAATTTTAAAAAAGTAATAAATTTATATACAAAATATTAATCAGGGAATCATTTTTCATATTTTTAAAGATTTATTTATGCACACAAGAGCTGGGGTACAGGCCAGAGATGTGGGGGGTGAGAGGATTCACCAGAGACAGAGTAGGAACAGAATAGGCAGACTGACTGAAACACACTGCTGAGGGGAACAGCGGGCAAGTCAGGAGAGGTCTGCTGCTCCATGTGGGTTGCTCCCTGGCTAGCCAGGGATTGAACTCGTGCTGCAGGGACTTCGGATTTCTTCATAGTGTGGTGCTTAACCCCTTCTGCCACCATGGAGGCCCTATTTTTCATATTTTTATTTCAGTTATTTTTAAGTCAAAATTGTTATAACACAAATAAAGTTTTTCTTGCATTAATTACAAATAGTATTGCAATTGTTTATCAATATAAAATAGAGAATATTAGAGCAGAAATGATCATTGGTAAATGAAGAATAGTACTGTGGTCTAGTGTTTGTGTGGCTGTGTATGATGGATGAGTTAATTCCTCTGACTAATGAACCAGGTCTTTCTCTTGGACAGAACTAATGAACTAGGATGTTTTGCAGACTCAATATTGTAAGGTAACCACTTCTCTGCAATAGACATGGGTCTCAATGACAGCAATCATATGGTAAATAATGACCATGGTGAAACCTTACCTGAAGTCATTCACCTTTATTTTCCTTAAGGTATTTGAAAGATCATGAATTCAAGGGGTTAATGGAATATAACTTGGAGACAACCTAGTATCAGAAACAGAAGATTTCTTTATCTTTAGGAAGTATCAAAACTAAAACCAGAATAAAACCTGACAATATTTTGATCATACATTAAACAACTTTTACTCAATCTTTTATCATATGTACATCTAATAATTCAGTGAGGGTTATATCTAATCAGATGTTTTTCTCTATGAAAAAGAAAGTAGAACAATAGTATAATTATAAATGATAAAGAAAAGTCCCTGAGAAATATGGAAAAGGAATGGACATTAGGACGTCTGTTGAATAAGTCACAAGTTGAATCTGAAATGATTCACAAACAATTCTTAGACATAGACTTTGGGACATAGTTCAATGTCAAAGAAACAAGAACAATAGATAGCCTTTTTATAAGCATTCTCTTATATTGTCCATGAAAAATTCATCAACTACAGACATTACAAAAATAGGAACAGATTGAGGAGAATTAATTATGTTATTAATCTTTAAAACATTTTTGAATTATTATTACTTATTTACCCAAGGTTCCCAGAAAAGTGGAGCTTACTTTATGTTATGCCTAAAAGTCTGTGACAAATTTTAAAACACAACTTCTATCTATGTATTTGGAAACATATGACAGTAGGTCAATAAAAAATGAAGAAAATAAATGCAAAGCAATTCACCAAGAATGTCATAAAGCTGGTATAACTGCAATGAATATCTATTTACTTATTTTTATTTATTTAATTGAGGTAACAATCATTTGCATCCTTGTTTTATCTCAGAAACAGAGGATCTATCTCAGGTGTTGTCACCACTCTACACTCACCACCAAAACACACATAGTCCATCACCATATTCCATTGTGTTCCCTCTGAAAAATGCTGTTTCTCCTCCTTCTGCCTCTCTGATAGATATTTCAATTCTATCATCAGTTTTCTAGGATCAATTACTATTTTGACTTTATTTGACCCTGTGTTTGGCTTCTCTATACGTCATTGCATGTGACACTATCCAGTATTTGTCTTTTTCCTTCTGACCTATATCACCAAACATAATCTCAGACTCTACTCATGTTGCTACAAATGTCAAGATTTTATCTTTTTTGATTTCTGAGTATCTTTCCATTGTGTATATATGCACACCACATCTTCCTAATCTCCTATTATATATTAGGGCACTTAGGTTATTTCCATAGTTAAGTTATTGTAAATAATGCTTTGTTGTCCTTCAGCTTAGTGGTTTTGTATTCTTCAGGGAGATACCTAGGAGTGGAATATTGGATCATATGGCAGATCCATTTTAATATTTTGAGAAACATCTGTACTGTTTTCCATAAGGGCTAGACCAGGCTACATTCCCACCAAAATTCCCACCAAAAAAGGTAAAAAGGTTACCTTTATTTTCAGTAGCCTTGCTAGCATATGCAGTTACATGTAGCCCCAATTATTGATATATATACATATATACACACATATATATGTATGTATACATATACATTTTTTTGCTTTCATTGCTAATGTAGCTGAACCCATAAAATATTTTATAAAATCTGTCATGGAGTTTTTTCCTGTTTTATTCTGAGTTTTATAATATACAATCTTATATCCAACACTTTTCCTCATTCTCTGTTTATTTTTGTCTAGCATGAGAGACAATGGTCTAATTTCACTCTTTTTATGAGTATGTCCACTTTCCCAACACCATTTATTTATGAGGCTTCCCTTACTACAATGTATATTCTCACCTTTTTGAAAGAATTTGAGATGGATAGGTAATATCTCAACTTTGAATGTATGGTAGAACTCATTTGTGTGCTTCTCTTCCAGAATTTTGTTTTTGGGAGATTTTCAATTTTCTTGCTTATGACTGCTCTGTTCAGATTTCCTGTCTCTACATTATTCTGTCTCAGATGGCTATATAATTCTCAGAATGTGTCTATCTTGTGTAGATTATTTTATTTATTAGCATATGAATTTTAATATTAATCTTATTATCCTCTGAATTACTGTAGTATCTGCTGTGACTTCTCTTTCATTTCTGATTATATTTATTTTAGTTTTCTGTCTTTTATTTTTTGTGAGCCTAGCTAGATGTTTGTGCATTTATTTTTCAACAAGAGCAGTGTTTTTTTTTTTTAATTTTTATTTCTTCTATTTCTGCTCTACTTTCTAATATCCCCTTTCTTCTTCTGGATTTTGGATTTGCTTGTCATTCTTTTTCTAGTTCCTTGAGGTGAAAGATAAAGTCATTTATTCTAGCTCTTCCTTCTTGATATGGGCATGCATTGCTATATATTTTCATCTTATCATTGTTTTTGCTGTGAGCCTTAAGTCCTGGAAGATTGTTTCCTAATTGTCATTTATCTTAAGGTAATTTTGGATTTTGCTCTGATTTCCTCATTAACCCATTAGTTATTCATGGATGTCTTATTCAGTTTCTATGTATTAGATTTTTTTTTCTGCTTTCATTTTTTCTATTAATTTCTAGGTTAATACCTTTATGTTTAGAGAAGAAACTCGGCATGATTTCAATATTCCTGAATTTGTTGCTACTTGCCTTGTGACCCAATAAGTAGTGAATCCTGAGGAATGTACCACACACACTTGTGAAAAATGTGTAGTCAGATTTAAGGGGGAAAATTGCCCTATAAATATATCTCTTAAGTCCATGTGGTCTAATTATTTATTTAACACTATTTTGTTCTTACTTATTTTCTGTCTACTTGATTTGCCCATTGGTGAAGGTAGGGAGTTGAACTTAACCACCACAAATGTGTTTTGCCCAGTGTCTATTTTTTGATATGATAGTAAATGCCTATGTATTGTGGTATTTCTTTGGTAGGTGAATATATATTGATGTTATATTCTCCTGATATATTGTTCCCTTAATCATTATGCAGAGTTCATACCTGCTTCTAGTTACCATTTTTAGCTGTAAATCTCCTTTCTTTGATATAAGTGTGGCCCACCTGTGGATCTCTTTCACTTGTCAGATCATTTTCCAATTCTTTACACTGATACTTTATCATTGCCTCTTGAATGATTTTCCTGGAGATGTCAGAAACTTGGATCTTGTTATCTAACCCAACCGGACACTCTCTGCCTGTTAATTTCTGAGTTCAGTCTGTCTATATTTAATGATATTTGATATATGAAAATCTTTTGTCATTTTGTCTTTTATTTTGCAGTTCTATGTATTTCCTTATTCAGTTCTTTGTGTATTGTCCTCTGATTTAAATAAAATAGCTCCTTTGAACATTACTTGGGGAGGATTTCTAGTGCTGCAACTCCTTCGGCCTCTGTTTATCTGAGAAAAAACTTAGTTGTTCCACTATATATGTAAAGCAAGCTTGTAGGATAGAGTATTCTTGGAGGCAGGTTTTATCTTTAAATGACTTGATTATGTCAATCCATTCTGTTCTTATCTGTAGTATTTCTGAAGAGCCCTATGTTAGTCTGATCAGGGGTCCTTTATAGGGGATCTGCTTCTTCCCCCTAGGCACCTTCAATATTCTTTCTTTGTTTCTAGCTCTTAGAAGTTATACTGCTATGTGTCTTAGTGTACTTCTCATTTTATTTAGGTACCCTCCTTTTTTTTTTAAAAGATTTATATATTTATACAAGCACTGGGTACAGTCAGAAGTGCTGAGGGTGAGAGAATTCACCAGAGCCAGAGCGGGGAACAGAACAGGCACACTGATGAAATACACTGCTGAGGGGAGCAGCCAGAGCCAAAGGAAAGGTCTGTGTGCCATGTGGAACCCTTGCCGGTAGCAGGGTATCGAACTGGTGCTGCAGAGGCTGCGGGCAGCTTCACAGCCCAGCGCTCAACCGCTGCACCACAAGGGAAGGCCCGGTACCCTCCTATTCTTTTAGATTCTTGGTGTTGTATATTTAGTTCCTTCTCCAAGATCAGGAAGCTTTACTCTGTTTTGTTTATTAATAATCTATTGTCTCCCTTCTCTCTTTCCCCCAACACATTATTCTTATTTTACCTTTCCACACAGAGTTGGGAAATTTTGAAGTTTTCTTCATCATTTTTTATTAGTATATCACTTTCTTTTTCTACCTGCATTGCATGTGTATTCTTATTTTTAAGGTCAGAGACTCAGTTTTCTATTTGGTCTATTTTACTTTCATAGTTTTGTTGTTGTTGTTGTTTTAAGATTTATTTATTTATGCATACAAGAGCTGGGGTACAGGTCAGAGGTGTTGTGGAACTTCCCTCACCTGCCCCTTCCTGGAGACCTGGGAGACTATTTAACTGGTCACACTTACCACTGGGAAAGGTGTTAGGGGGAGTATCATAGGGCTGGTCCCTATACCAGCAGACTCTTAGTAACCCAAACCTTCAGGTGGAAGGAGGCCACAGGAGCTCCATCACCCAACCAACTATCTCTTGGACAGAGAAATAGTGCTGATCTTCTCACACCTACAGCTACAGTTCAATCTGTGCCATTTTGTGCTCCTTTTTTTTTTAACTCCCTCAACAGCTACAAGGGAGATAGTAGGCACTTGGAAGACTACTCTTCCCAGTCTTGTGGCACTTCCCAGAGGACCAGACTAAAACAATAACAATTAGCTCACTGGGAGACACCAGAGCCCTTAGAATCAATTCTCCCCCAGCTGTTTGTATGTTTGTTTGTTTATTCTTCTATTTTTCTTCTTTCTCCCCTTTAACATTACCATCTCTACTTTATCTTCTCTTTCTATACATTCTCTTCCCCTTATCTAGCCCTTTTTTAGAAAGATTTATTTATTTATGCATACAAGAACTGGCCAGAGGTGCAGGGGATGAGAGGATTCACCAGAGATAGAGTGGAGAGCAGAACAGGCAGACTGACTGAAATACACTTCTGAGGGGAGCAGTGTGCGAGACAGGAGAGGTCTGCTGTGCCATGTGGGTAGCTCCCTGGATAGCTGGGGGATCAGACTCATGCTGCAGAGGCTGTGGATAGCTTCACAGTGCTGTGCTTAACTCCTTGCACCACCAGGGAGGCCCGCCCTATCTTTCTTATCTCATCTTTATTCCTTTTAATTTCTGGATCATACTCCTCTTTCTTCTTATCCATTTGATCACTCTTTGTACTGTTTTGATCCTGGTTTTCTTCTGAGACATGCCTAGAGGGACATAACAGTTCAACAGAGAAATTCATCCCACCCAGCTTACAGGCACTTCCCAGTGGACTTGGCCTCAGCATATGTCTGGAAATGCAGCACTCACATGAGACTCTTGATTACCACAGGCTGAGATTTCGTATCCCATCCTGCTTAGTTGGGGCTGGAAAAGCAGGGTCTTCTGAGGCAAATCACAACTCAGAACAACACCTACCATAATAGAAGAGTATCCAGATATGTACCCAGCCACAGTGAATCAGACACTAGACAGACACATCCATGCTTCAGCAAGAGAACTAAGAATTCATTCCCATCAGCACCAGCAATACAAGGACAATGGGCAATGTGAATGAAGCAAAGCCAAAGACTAAAAATGGAAAGAACGAAAAATTCAAATAATCAAGCAGGCCCTTCTATGAACAATACACCACAGAGAGAAAGATAACCTCCAGAATCCAATAATTTGGGCACAGAAGAATATCTCCACCTAATAGAAAAAAAAATCAAAAAAGCCATAATAAGAACAAATTGCTAAGAGAAATCATGGAAATTGATAAGAATATAATCAATGAACTGAGGAAGAAAGTGAAGGAACTGGAGGATCTCCAGAGATTAGTGGAGGAGCTCAAGAATTCTTGGAAAAACAATGCAAATAGAAGAAATGAACACTATTCTTGAAGATATAGACATAAAAAGAACCAAAAAGGAAAAAGAAGTACAAAGGAAAAATAATGAAGAAACACTTTGAGAACTATCTGACACCATGAGGAAAGGTAATATAAGAGTCATATGAATACCAAAAGGTGAGGAAATACACCTAGGACCCAAGAAACTATTCAACAAAATTATTGAAGAGAAGTTCCCCAGCGTGAAGAAGAAAATGAAAATAGACATACAGGAAGCTAGAACAATTATCACAATGAAAGGAAAACTACAGCAAGATACATAATAGTAAAGCTTCCAAAGTTCCAAGACAGGGAAAACATAATGAATTGATGCGGGCAAATAAATAGATAACCTATAAAGGAAAATCAATCAAGCTGACACCAGATTTCTCCGAAGAAACACTATGTGTGAGAAGAGAATGGAGAGACATATTTAACAAACTCTAGGTCAACAAATGCCAACCAAGACTGTTCTACCATGCAAAACTCTCCCTATGTGAAGGAAAAATAAAAACCTCAGACAAACAAAAACTCCAGAAATTCATGACTGTTAAACCTCTACTCCAAAAAGTATTACAAGAAACCCTAAAACCAAAACTAATAGAGGAATGAATAGGAAGGACAGAATAGGGTGAGGAATAGAATCACAAAAAGGCAAACAGAATGGCAAATATGTCTGCCAGTGTATGTCAATATTAATTCTAAATGTAAATGAACTAAACTCACCAATAAAAAGACACAGAACAGTGGGCTGGGCTGAAAAATAGAACCCAACCTTGTGCTGTCTACAGGAAACTTTTTTTTTTAAAGATTTATTTATTTTTATACAAGAGCTGGGGTACAGGCCAGAGGTGTGGGAGGGTGAGAGGATTCACCAGAGACAGAGCAGGGAGCAGAACAGGCAGACGACAGAAATACACTGCTGAAGGGGGCAGCGGGCAAGACAGGAGAGGTCTGCTGTGCCATGTGGTTCTCTCCATCTGCCCGGGATCAAACCTGTACTGCTGAGGCTGCGGACAGCTTCACAGCACTCCACTCAACCTGCTGTGCCACAGGGGAAACCCTACAGGAAACATTTAACTACAAAAGATAGACATAGATTGAAAGTAAATGTATGGAAAACAATCCTAAAAGCAAATGGACAAAAAAAGTATACATATAGCAAATAAATAGACTTTAAACTAAAAAAGGTAAAAAGTGACATAGATGGTCACTACATTATGATTAAGGGGACAATACATCAAAATGACATAACACTCATCAATATATACTCACCAAATGAAGGAACATCAAAATATATCAGACAATTGTTATCATTTCTAAAAGCAGATATTAGAGAAAATAACTATGTAGCAGGGGACTGCACTGAGATGAAAATCATACCATCTGTCTACTCTGACCATAAAGGCATTCAAACTAAAGGAAACAAGGAGCCCTCCTACCTACCTCATGAAGATTAAAACCCATGCTACTGGAAGACCATCATATCAATGAGGAGATCAAAGAAAAAAAATTAAAAAAATATTTTTAGATGACCGACAATGAGGAAACAACTCTCCATAATGTAGCAAACACAGCAAAAACAGTGGTAAGAGGAAAATACATAGCAGTACAGGCTAACATTGAGAAACAAGAAAAAAACTCAAAGAAACAACCTAATCTCCCACCTTAAGGAACTGGATTAAGAACAATAATTTAAAAAAAAAAGCCAGAAGAAAGGAAATAAGAAAAAAATCAAAGCAGAAATATATGAAATAGAAGTTAAAAAAAAAAAAAGTCCAAAAAGATCAACGAAACCAAAGTTGGTTCTTTGAAAAAATAAACAAAATAGAAAAACCTCTAGCCAGGCTCACAAAGCAAAAACAGGAGAAAGCACAAATAAATAGGTTCATAAACGAAGGAGAAGGGACTACAATAGACACAACAGAAACCAAAAGAATAATATAATCAAATATTACTATGAACAGTTACATGCAAACAAGTTCAACAATCTAAAAAAGATGGATAAATTCCTAGAATTATAGAATCATCCAGAGCTAGATAAAGAAGAAATAGAACACCAAAACAGACCAATTAAAAGCAATGAAATTGAAATGGTAATCAAAATCCTCCCCCAAAACAAAAGCCCAGAACAAGGTGGCTTCAGAAATGAATTCTACCAAACATTCAGAAATGAACTAATGTCTATCTTACACAAACTCGTTCAAAAATTGAGAAGGGGATTCTCTGGTGGCACAAGGGGTTAAGCACAGCTCTGTGAAGCTATCCGCAGCTTCTGCAGCCCGAGTTTGATCCCCAGCCAGCCAGGGAGCTACCCACATGGTGCAACAGACCTCTCCTGTCTCACCTGCTGCTCCCCTCAGCAGTGTATTTCAGTCATTCTGCCTGTTCTCCTCCCCTTCTGTCTCTGGTGAACCCTTTCATGCCCTATACCTCTGGCCTGTACCCCAGTTCCTATATGCATAAATAAATATATCTTTTTTAAAAAATTGAGAAGGAAGGATACTACCAAATACATTTTATGAGGCCTAATTACACTAATACCAAAACCAAACAAGGACAAAAAAACCCAAACAAACAAACAAAAAACAAAACACTGCAGGCCACTCTCTCTAATGAACACTGATGAAAGAAACCTCAATAAATAAAATCCTAGCCAACAGTATGCAACAATGCATTAAAAAGAAAATTCATGGGCCTCCCCAGTGGCGCAGCGTTGCGAAGAGGCCCACAGCTTCTGCAGCACCGGTTCGATCCTCGGCCTTGGCTGTGGGGCGAGGGTCCCACATGACGCACAGACCTCTCCTGCCGCCCACTGCTCCCCTCAGCAGTGTATTTTGTCAGTCTGCCTTTTCTGCTCTCCGCTCTGGCTCTGGTGAATTCTCTCACCCTCCTGCACTTCTGACTGTACCTGATGCTTGTATAAATACAATAAAATCTTTTAAAAAATATATATACAGAGACACAAAATGTATGTGGGTAGAAATATTTGAAAAAATGCATACAAATAAATAAATGGTAAAAAATAAATATATTAGAATAGTTATGCCCAGTTTACAGATAGCAAAAATAAGATAAGGTATAGAAATTTATCAAGACAGGTATAGAAATTTATCAAGTTACACAGAAGTGACTGAACTGGCTATAAACTTTACAAATGGCATGGCGAGTCATTTTTCTTCTAAATGTTATGTTTATTGACTATGAATTTCTTTAAGACTATCTTCACATTTGTGTAGGTTTTCTATGACTACTTTCATAATTCAAGAATGCAAAGAGAAATTTCATAATTAGATATAGAAAGTGAGATTCTGTTACCACAGGAAAGTCAATGTGTAAATGAAATTTATCATCCAACTCCTTTAAGAGTGTCCCCATTTTTCTTTTCATTAATTTATTTTATGAAAGTAACATTGCATTATATAAGTTATGTAAGTTTCAGGTATGGATCATTATAAACCAATATGTATACCTAATGTAGTAAATAGTTTTTAATTTCACAATTAAAAAATTAAATTTTATCATTTACCATATAGTTGCATTCTTTTACACATAATTCCTCTTTTTTCCTGTTTGGTAACCACTAATAATCTTAATCTTTAAAATTTGTTATTCATTTTATTTATTGGTTGTCTCCATATACAACCTATGAGAGAATTGATAGTATTTCTTTGAATGAGATTTTTGCAAGTATAATACCCTACAGGTCCATCCATGCTATTGGAAATGGCAGAATTTCTTCTTTCTTTGCTTCGCTCTCTTTTTGTTCTTTCTTATTTTTAGTTACAGTATCAGGATACCCCATCGGTATTACCACCATAGTGCACCCACCATGTAATCACCTGTAGTCCACCACCAGAGTCCACTGTGCTTCTTTTCCTCTTTATTAATTCCTCTCCCTTAACCTCTTCCCCGCCTAGATGCTTCAGCTGTATCTTTAAGTTTCAAGGGATTGTTTTTAAGTTTGTCTTTATCTGATCCTTATTTTGGTTACTTCAAATTCCATATATTTGTGAGACCATCTAATATTTATCTTTTTCCTGACTTAATTTATTTTTCATTATCCCCTCCAGTACCATCCAATATCACAAAAGACATGAGTCTAACATTTTTTTTCTTTTTTTTTTTTAAAGATTTATTGATTGATTGATTGATTGATTGATTTATACATACATACATACAAGCACTGGGTACAGTCAGAAGCGCGGGAGGGTGAGAGAATTCACCAGAGCCAGAGCGGGGAGCAGAGGAGGCAGAAGGACCGAAGTACACTGCTGAGGGGAGCAGCGGGCGGCAGGAGAGGTCTGCGCGCAATGTGGGACCCTACTCCGGTGGCCGGGGAGCAGCCGGGGATCGAACCGGCCCTGCAGAGGCTGCGGGCAGCCTCGCAACCCGGCGCTCAACCGCTGCGCCACCAGGGAGGCCCGAGTCTAACATTTTTGATTGCTGAATAATTTTCCACTGTGTAGGAACATCACATCTTCTTGTCCACACATTTCTTTTTGGTTATTTAGGTTGTTTCCATAATTTGTCTATTGTAAATAGTGTTGTGATGAATATGCAAGTGCAAAGTTTTGTTTCAAATTAGGGTTTTAATTTTTTTTTTCCCAGGAAGATGTCTAGGAGTAGAGTTCCTGGGTTATACAGTAGATCCAGTTTTGGTAGTTTGAGTCATCTCCACACTGCTTTCCATAAGGATTGGATTGAATCTCTGTATTGCTTACGGTAGGATGGCCATATTGGCAATGTTGATTCTTCTTATACATGAACAGGGAACATTTTTTAATTTGTTTGTGTCTTCTCTATCTAGTTGGGTGTATCGATTATCTGCTTATTCTCCCTTGTCAATATAAATAGTGAACTTTTCTTGATCTCTTGGCCTTTTAACTAGTATATGTCTTGGTTGAGGTATCATTTTGTTTAGATAATCCAGGGTTCTTTTAACTACCTCAGTTTGTATATTACATTATTTAGATTTGGGAAATTTTCTTCCATTTCTTTAAATACTTATCTCTCTCCAATTTGGTATTTACCTTATTCTTTTTTTTTTAAAGATTTTTTTTATTTATTTATACAAGCACTGGGTACAGTCAGAAGCATGGAAGGGTGAGAGAATTCACCAGAGCCAGAGTGGGGAACAGAACAGGCAGACTGATGAAATACACTGCTAAGGGGAGCACCGGGCGAGACAGGAGAGTTCTGAGCGCCATGCGGCTAGGGATCAAACCGGGGCTGCAGAGGTTGCGGGCAGTTTCACAGCCCAGTGCTCAACCGCTGCGCCACCAGGTGAGGCCCATATTTACCTTATTCTTAAATTGCCTTTCCTCCTGGAATTGGATGTTTTTTGGAGTAATTATTTATCTTTTTTTAAAAAAAAACTTCATTTATCCTTTTCTTTTTCTACCCAGTTTCTTTGACCAGTCTCTTCTGCAAGTATACTGACTCATTCTGTCATTTTGTCTATTTATTTCATTAAATTTCTCCTGAAATTTTTATCTCCTATATTTGTTTTTTTTTTGTATCATGAATCTCCATTGTTATCTTACTGAGAGTTTCATTTTCTATCTTGTTTTCATTGATTTTATTTCTAAGGACATTAATTTGCTTTTATCTTTTTCTCAGTATTTTTTCCATGTCTTTGAGATTATTTATGATGACAACTCTATACCTTGTATCTGAACCAAGGGGCATTTCTTCCACATCTTTGAAATTGGTTTGTAGGAATTTGTTGTCTTTCTGTGTTGTGTTATTCCCACAAGGACTTGTGTATATTTTGGTTAGGGCTCTCCTTCTCCCCATTATTTGCTTTGTGTCCAAGTTGTTGTATATAGAGAGTTATTGGTCAGGGATCTCACTGTTTGAGTGTGTGGATAGCAGGTTCTTGTGAGAGGTTGTGAGGTCTGGGGCCACTCTAACTCTTCCCATCACATGAGCCCAAGGTCTCAGCAGTATTATATATATATATATATATATATATATATATTATTTTTATTTTTAAAGATTGATTTTATTTATGCATACAAAATCTGGGGTACAGGGCAGAGGTTTGGGGGATGAGAGGATTCACCAGAGAGAGTCAGGACCAGCACTGGTGCAACTACTGAAATACACTGCTGAGGAGAGGAGCAGGAGAGAGAGGATAGGTCTACTGTACCTTGTGTGTTGTTCCCTGGCCAGCTGGGGATCGAGCTCATACTGCAGTGGCTGCCAGTTAAAGATAGCACTATTGCTATCTTTAGAGGTTAAAGATAGCCCCTGAGCCACCAGGGAGGCCTCAGTATTATATTTTGATATCACAGTAGTATTACATTTTGTCTATCTATCTATCTATCTATCTATCTATCTATCTATCTATCTATCTATCTATCTATCTATCTATCTATCGATCTATCTATCTATCTACTATCTTCTTTTATTTATTTATTTTATACAAGCACTGGGTACAGTCAGAAGCACAGGAGGGTGAAAGAATTCACCAGAGCCAGAGCGGGGAACAGAACAGGCAGAAGGACCAAAGCACACTGCTGAGGGGAGCAGCGGGCGGCAGGAGAGGTCTGCGCACCATGTGGGACCCTCCTTAGGTGGCCGGGGGGAACAGCTGGGGATCCAACCGGCGCTGCAGAGGCTGCGGGCAGCTTTGTAACATAGCGCTCAACCGCTGCGCCACCAGGGAGGCCCTCTACTATCTTCTTTATCCAACCATTAGTCTATGGTACTTCAATTGTTTCCAGATGGTGACTATCATAAATAATGTTGCAATAAACATGAGGTAGCATGTACTTCTTCAGATTAAGAAGTTTTGTATTTTTTCAAGTATATACCCAGAATTGGGATAACTGGATCATATACAATTACTATTTTTAATTTTAAAAGTAATCATCATAATGACTTTAATAATTTATATCCCCATAAATGCATTTCTTGTTCTTTCCATCATCATGTGTTCCTTTTCTTTTTGATAATAGACGTTCTTACAGGTTTGAGGATATATCTCATTCTTGTTTTGATTTTCCTTTTCCCTACTAATAAGGTATTATGAACATCTTTTTATTTGCCTCCAGTGACACAATCATTTTTGAGCTGTGCTTACATGAGCCATTTTTGTTGTAGTAGTTCATTTTTTTTAATTGGCATAATGTTGACTTACAACACTTTTTATGATTCTGCAGTATAGGTTTGCACATTTTTAAATGTATGTAAGCATATCACAGTCATAACAAGGTACCATGTCCTCCATCATAGCCATTTGGGGCCTCTCACTATATTGTTCTCCATCTTCCATCTCTATTATTGTTATTCTTGGTTTTACAATCAGATTTCTAGGGTTCGAAGTATACTTCAAAGTAGTTATTTTGCATTTTCTGAGTAAACACCTAACAGTGGCATTGTATATGGTATATGGTAGATCTATTTTTAATGTTTAGAGAAATGTCCATAATGTTTCATATAGGAACATTACTGGTCTGCATTCCCACCAACAATGCATGAGGGTTCCTTTTACTATATGTTTGCAACTTTTGTTTTAGATAAGGGCTGCTTATGTTTTAGATAAGGGCTATTATTACAGGTGACCTTGTGGTTTCAATCTGGATTTCTCCGATGATAAGTGATACTGAGCATTTTTATGTGCCCGTTGACCATCTGTTTGTGTGTGTGTGTGTGTGTGTTTTTAAAGATTTATTTATTTATTTATACAAGAATGGGGTACAGGCCAGATGTGTGGGAGGGTGAGAGGATTCACCAGAGACAGAGTGGGGAACAGAACAGGCAGACTGATGAAATACACTGCTGAGGGGAGCAGCAGGTGGGACAGGAGAGGTCTGCCGCACCATGTGGGACCCTTGCCGGCAGACCCGGATCGAACCTGAGCTGCAGAAGCTGTGTGTGGACAGCTTCACAGTGCTGCGCTCAACCACCTGTGTTTGTTTTCTTTACAGAAGTATGTATTTAGCTTTGACAACTTTAAAATGTTAGGGTTATGTTTTATTTTGGGAATGGAGTTTGGTATTAGCTCCCTGTTGAATGTATGAAGAACATTATTTTTTACCGTTCAGTAAGGTATCCTTAATTTTAATGATAATTTATTTTGTTGTGCAGAAGGTTTTTTACATTGATCTAATTCCATTTGTTTATTTTTGCTTTTGTTACCATTACCATTGAATTTGCACTACCAAAGTATCTGTGAGTTAATTTGGCATGTTTTAGCTATATTTTCTTTTGTTGTTTTACAGTTTCAAGTCTTGCACTTGAGTCAATAATCAATTTTGAGGCAATATTTGTATATGTTGTGAAAGAGTGATCTGCCTTCATTCTCCCTCTTTGTTTTGTCAGGATCCATGGTTATTTGTGGTCTTTCATTGTTCAATATGAATATCAGTCATTGTTCTATGTCTTTGAAGAATGTGATTGGAATTTTGATATTGAATTGTAACTGAATATTGATTGCCTTGGGTAAGATGGTCATTTTAACAATGCTAGTTCTTCCAATCCATGATCAGGGAACATTATTTTTAGCCAGGAGAGTTTCCCATGTTTTCATGGTTTTGATGAATTCCTAATCAAATCAAGCTCTACAAGAAAACTTCAGCTCAAGAACAGTTCTGTTATCAGTTAAAAAGGATTTGTGATGTCAGTTTTATCAAGCCCACTCATGTATACATAAAAGTGAAACTTAGCATTGACTTGTTGAGATAGTAAATTTGAAAATAAAGAAATCTGGGTTTTGTTATCTCCCTATTCTTCAGCTTTAGAAGAACTGGAAGAAAGAAAAGTGGAGTTATATCTCCTGGAAAATATATCTCATTACTGGATTTTTATTTTATATCTTTGTCTAAAACTTCCATTTTTCTTTCTCATTCCATTTTTCTTTCTCATTAACATTTTCAAATAGTATCCTTAATTGGATAGATCTCAACACAATAAAGATTTTTTTTTTAATATTCAGAGAATGGACAGAATGACATCATTCTAATTACTATGACTTGAAGACAGTGCAATAAATGCAAATTTACACAGAGAATTATTATTCTTGGATGAAGCCATAAGAAAATTGTGACTAGGTTTAGAATGATTTTACTGACAATTATGATCATAATCTTGCACCTCATTATATGTACTTTGGATCGATATTTTTTGGGGGGTTGTCCTACAAAATTTGAGGAGGTACAATCTACATTTTTTCTGTGAATAATTTCATATAAAATGGAATTGCTAAGGTTATCAGGCACTGATTTTCCTATACTCCTATTTTTTTTTCCAGAGGACCCTCAGCTGTGATGTTCCTTACAAATGATGGGAGAGTGTCTGACTTCTACATTTTTGCCAAATTATCTTTTCCTTTTTGGATTCAACTCAAGATTTTCATATTTCTTAATAATCAATGAATTTCTCATTAAGAAGGAAAGCTCAAGATTGCTGTCTTTGTTCAGCTTATAGCTATCTTATATTGGCTTTCTGGACCAATTCTAACAATTAATTACACATTCTCTATGGTTGTTTTGAAGTTGTGTCTTTTCTTTTAATAAATTAGTTCCTTCAAAATGCTTTTGTAGAAAAATACATTGTATGAACTCATCTCAAATGTAATTTGGAATTTTAATAATTTATCTTATATTTCCATAAAAGATAGTCTTCTTTATGTTTTCTCCCTCCAACTTATCTTTCATATCACTACTCATCAATTTCATTTATGCCTTTTCTTCATTAATTCTTAGAAAGAATGCATTCATAATTTAACTGGGACAAACTTAAGCAATTTATGCTGTTTGCTTTATTGATTTGTGGATGTATTATTTCATGATAAGTTGAGTAATTTCAAAAAAATATATTCTTACATTTCCAAATTCTGTAGTATAGTATTACATTTTAAGAAATACTAACTCAGCTAATTTTTCTATTTCATAATCCCTGTTCTTTTGCTGACTTTCTCTACTGTTCAGGCAATCCATATCAGGAGACCAGTTGCCTAAAATATTTGTTCAGCTGCATTAACTCTCTTTCTCCCTTATTACTATACATTTTTCAATGTATATACATATTTCAAATTAATATTAACTGTTCATTTATTATTTTTTATGTTTTATTTATTTTTAACTGAGGTAATATTGGGGTACTCCCATCAGGTATATGATGTAGTCTCAGCTGTTTATGATCTCTTGTTTTCCTTGTTGGTGGGGATGAATACCTAATATCTAAGACTTATGAGATGTTTTGCCTATGTTTTCTTTTATGTGATTTATGATTTCAGATTTTACTTCCAATTTTTTGACTCATTTGATTTTGGTGTGATGCCATGGTTTAGTTTCATTCTTTTGTAGCAGGTATCCATTTCCCCCCCTCAATTCCCTTATTGAAGAGGTTATACTTATTCCCATGTATTCCACATTAACTGTCCATATATATATACATATATATGTATATATTTCTGGGTTCTCATTTCTATTTTATTTATCTGTTTTTGTTCCAGTACCAGGCTGTTTTAATTAGTGTGGCTTTATAATATAGATTGAGGTCTGGAAGTATTATACCTCCATTTTCTTCCTCCTTTGTCAAGATTTCTTTGTTCTCTGAGATCTTTTGTGATTATATACGGACATATATCAGTAGTATTTGCTCCAGTCTTTTAAATGTGAATTTGCTATTTTTATTGTGGTTGTTGTGAGTGTAAATTGCTTTGGGTAGAATAGCCGTTTTGACCATGATAATTTTCCAATACATAGACTGGGGATACGTTTCCATTTCTTTGTGTTTTCCTCTATTTCTTTCAACAATGTCATAATGTTCTTTCATAGATTTTTTGCTTCCTTTGGTATGTATACCCTCAGGTCTTTAATTTTGTTGGTGTAATTGTAAATGGGATCACTTTGTTAATGTCTTCTTCTTTTGCCTCATTGTTTGTGTAAAGGAAGGCAACTGATTTACGTGTGCTGATTTTATACCCTGCCACTTTACTAAGCTGATTAATTGTTTCAATTAGTTTTTTGCAGAATCTTGAGGGTTCCCTTTACTTCATCTTTCCCAGTTTCAATACTTTTATATCTTTCTCTCATCTAATTGCTCTCATTAGAACTTCCAATACTATGTTTAATAGCAATGGTCAGAGTGGACATCTTTGTCTTATTACCGCATCTTAGGGGGAAATATTTCAGTTTTTCACCATTGAATATATATTTTTGTTATGTTAAAGGATGTTTTGTTTATACCAAGTTTTCAATGGTCTTCAACATAAATGGATGTTGGTTGTTATCAGGGCCTCCCTGCTGGTGCAAGGGGTTAAGACACACCTATGAAGCTGTCTGCAACCTCTGCAGCATGAGTTCCATCCCTGGCTGGCCAGGGAGCAACCCACATGGCACATCAGACCTCTCCTGACTTGCCTGCTGCTCCCCTCAACAGTGTACTTTGGTCAATCTGCCTGTTCTATTCCCAACTCTGTCTCTGGTGAATACTCTTACCACCCACCCCACCCCCAACCCCTCTGGCCTGTACTCTAGCTCTTGAATGCATAAATAAATAAATAAATAAATAAATCTTTAAAAAAACATAAATGGATGTTGGTTGTTATCAAATGCTTTCTCAGCATCTATTGATATAATCAATGGATTTTATCTTTCTTTTTGTTGATGTGGTGAATTATATTAATTAATTTTCAGATGTTGAACCATCTTTATGTTTCTGGTTTGAATTCTACTTGGTCATTGTGTGTGATCCTTTTAATGCACTGTTGGATTCATTTTGCTAGGATTTTATTCAGTGTTTTTGCATCTGTTCATTAGGGAGTTTGGTCTGTAATTTTTGTGTATAGTGTGTTTTGGCATTGGTATTAGTGTCATGTTAGCCTCATAAAAAGTATTTGGAAGTATTCCTTTTCCTGATTTTTGAAAGATTTTTGGGAAGATAGGCATGACTTTATATTTGAAGTTTTGGTAGCACTCACTTGTGAAGCCAACTGGTCCTTGACTTTTATTTTTTGAGAGTTTTTATTATTGTTTCAATTTTTTTTACTTGTGATTATTTTGTTCAATATTTCTATTCTCTATTCAGTCTTTGGTAAACATATAATTCTGAAAAGTTGTTGATCTCATCTAGGTTATTGAATCTGCTCATACATAGATGTTCAGAATAGACTCTAATTGTCATCTGAATTTCTGAATCATCTGTTGTGATTTCTCTGTTTTCATTTTTTATTCTATTTTTTTGAGATTTCTCCCTTATTTTCTTGATGAGTTTTTCTAGAGGTTTGTCTGTTTTATTTTTTCAAAGAATAAGCTTTTGTTTGCAGTGTTCTTTTTAACTGTCTTTTAAGTTTCTATCTCATTTACTTCTGCTTCAATTTGTATTATTTATATTCTACTGGTTTTTGGTTTGTTCTTGTTTTTTCTAATTCCTCAAGTTGAGATACAATATTGTTTATTTGATTTCTTTCTGATTTCTTGATGTGGGCTTGTTTTGTTATCTATTTCCCTCTTAGTACTGCTATTTCTCTGTCCCATAAGTTTTGGATGGTTGTGTGCTTGTTTTCATTTATCTCAATGTATTTTTTTTTAATTTCTTGTTTGATTTCTTCATTAACCTAGTAGTCTTTCAGTAATGTGCTGTTCAATTTCCATCTATTAATCTTTTGTCCTGCTTTATTTTGATAGCTAATGTCTGGTTTGATACCTTTATAGTCTGAGAAGGTAATGGGTAAGATTGCAATTTTCATGGAATTATTGATATTTGTTTTCTATCCCAGAATGTAGTCTACTCTAGAGAATGCCCAGTGTGTGCTTGAGAAAAATGTGTAATCTGATTTGCGGGGTTCAGTGCCCTGTAAATGTATTTGAAGTTTAGGCAGTAAAATACTTTGTTTAAAGCTAGTGTATCCCTATTTAACTATTGCCTGGTTGATCTGCTTATAGTGCAAGTAAAGTTTAAAGATTGATTTAAATGTGTTTTTGTCAGTGTCCATTTTCAGAATTGATAGTCGCTGCCTAATATATTTTAGTGCTTCTTAATTTGATGAGTACATATTGATGTGTATTATGTCTTTTTTTTTGGCAGGGGGTTGTTAAGTACAGCACTATGAAGCTATGCAATGTGTATTATGTCTTCTTGATGTAACGGTCCCTTAATAATTATATAACGTTCCTCCCTGTCCATGTTATTTTTTTTTTTACTGGAAATCTATTTTGTCTGATGTAAGAATAAGTGTCCCTGCCTTCCTTAAAGTCCCATTTGATTGTAAAACTGTTTTTCAACCCTTTACTTTGAGACTTTATGGTCTTTATGGTCTAGGTGTGTTTCCTGAAGCCAGCAGAAGGATGGATTCTGTTCCCTGATCCAACTGGGCACTCTGTTTCTTTTAATTGGTGAGCTCATACCATTAATATTTAAAGTGATGATTGATGTGTGAAAATCAGGTGCTGCCATTTTATTCATAATTTTTGTGGGTCGACCTATTTTCTTACTTATTTCTTTGTGAATGTTCCTCTTTTCAGCTTCAATGTATAAGCTCCTTTCAATATTTCATGAAGAGATTATTTTTTTTTTTCAAAATCCTTCAGGCTTTTTTTTTTTTTTTTTGTCTTAAAAGATCTTTATTCTTCCATCACATATAAAGGAGAATCTTGCAGGTTAGTGTTCTTGGCTAGCAGTTATTTCTGTAAGTATTTGACACATGCCATTTCATTCTTTCCTCATTTGTATTGTTTCTTCAAAGAATTCTGATGTTAGACTCATTGGGATAGCTTTATATTGTATCTACTTCTTCCCCTTTGCCAACTTCAGTATTCTTTCTTTCTCTTGAAATTTTGTAAATTTAATATCATATGTTTTGCTGACAATCTCATTTAATCAAGGTGTGATGAGGTTCTTTTAACTTCCTCTACTTATAAATGCATTCACTTCTAGGTTTGATGAATTTCCCTTTATTATTTCATTAAATATATTTTCCATTCTTTTCTCTCTTTCTTCTATTCTGGTATCTGTATTATTCTTATGTTGACCTTTCTCATGGTGTCAGATAGTTCTCAGAGTTCTTCTTCACCTTTTTTTTAGATTTATTTATTTATTTGTTAGTTAGTTAGTTTGTTTGTTTGTTTATATAATCACTGGGTACAGTCAGAAGTGCGGGAGGGTAAGAGAATTCACCCAAGCCAGATTGGGGAGCAGAACAGGCAGACTGATGAAATACTTTGCTGAGGAGAGCAGCAGATGCAGCAGGAGAGGTCTGTCATGCCATGTGGGACCGTTGTTGGCAGCCAGGGATTGAACCAGTGCTTCAGAGGCTGTGGGCAGCTTTGCAGCCCAGGGCTCAACCACTGCGCCACCAGGGGAGGCCTATTCTTCACTTTTTAAATTTCATTCATCTCTTTTCTTCTCTACCCAGGTCATTTGTACATCTGTGTCTTCAATTATACTTTGTCGTTTTTGCATTTCTTCTATTCTACTTCTGCAACTTTCTCCTGAGTTTTTTAGTCTCTGTATTTCTCCTTTTAATTCCTGAATCTCCATTTTTTTAAATTTTATTCAGAGCTCATTTTCCGTCTTCAGTTCACTGAAATTGTTTCTAAGAACATTTTTGTTTCTAAGGACACCTTTAGACACCTTTCCATTTTTTTTCATAATTACAACTCTAAAATCTGTATCTGATAGGGAACAAAACTTCCAATTCTATGATTTGGTATTCCGGGAATTTGTTTTCTCTCTGTGTTTTACCATTCAATCGGGACTTATGTTTCCATTTGTTGGGCATTTCCTTCTGTACATTATTAGGCCTGGAACCCAACTTGTGTGTGGGGTTTCCTCTGGGCATGGATCCTCTCCCTCACCAATCATGGTTGTCATTTATCAGGGCAAAACACTGACAGGGTTTCATGGGAGATTGTGAGGCCTTTTGAAACCCTGGCTCACTCTCTCATGCAGGCCATGTGATTCACCAGTTGGTGTAGGTATGGGTGGGATCTTGGAGGAAATCATAAGGCCTTTGTAGATCCAGGTGGGCACTAACAGTGTTCTGTAGAAGGTTATGAGGCCTCTGTATATCTGGGCAGGTGCTGGTGGGTCTGTGGATCACCAGAAAGCCTCTGCTGAACTGAGTTGGAGTTGATGGGGTCTCTGCTTTGGCATCCTCTCCAGCATGGGTCCAGACACTCACCATTCTATAAATGCACTGGTTGGGTCTTGCAGAAGTCACATGACCTCTGAGGGGTGGTGAGTGGTACTAGAAGCATCCTGTAGAAGGCTGGGGTGTCTGGATACTTTATTTCCCTCTACAATGGGACTCCACATTCTTACCAGCCCAGGTGGAGCCTGTGGGTTCACATTGAAACTCACATGATGGCTGCTGACCTATATGGGAGCCAGCAGTGTCCTGCCTGTGGAATGTCACGTGGTATCCAGCCAATCTGGCTTGATTTCTAGAATTTTATCATTTTCTTAAATTTTTTTATTTGACTACCACTATAATTCTTAATATTAATAACTTAATGTAACAAAGACCTCTGTTATTTTCGAGTATGCTTAACTTGCATTCATATTTTGTTACTATGGATGACCTTTCTACAACTTGGGATCTCTACACCTGTGTTTGTATGGCCTCTCTATGCAGCGATATGTGTGAGGATTTTTATAAGGCACTCCTGTATGACTGCCTGAGGCAATGGACCACATCATGAGGCAGCCTGGGACACCTACATAGCCGTTGACTGATTATGTGGCCATTGTCTGAGGTGGTCTGGGAGTAGCACAGAAATTGTATCAAGTACCTGTACAGGAAGTCCTCCCTTTATATGTGGCCAGAATGTCCCCTCCAGTTCCCCATAAAGTTGATTATCCTTTGTCTCCCCGGACCCTGTTCCTCCTGCCATTATCACATAATCAATCATGCTCGTTTATTACTGCTAACAAATAGCAATAGGGCTGCTCACTGGGCAGCAGAATCTTGTCTTGCTAACCTGCTCCATAACTCTTACCTCAGGGTGTCCCCAGGGATGTGCTGGCACATTCCTGTCCCAACAACTATGAGTTATCTAATTTTTGCTACCTTCATGTGAAATATTCACATATACAAATTCGCAAAGTACAATCCCAACATAGAATGAAGTCAAATGTAATACACTGGGCTACTGGTCTTACCATCTGAATCTATAGCTAGTTCGATGTGTGGACTCATTTTGGCAATACATTATCTATGTATTTTATATTTCTTGAGGTTCTACTTATAATAGAAGCTATTAATTAATGATTGTCAAAGTTCATTAAAACATCGAAGTTATTTACACTCTATTTGAGTTTCAATTATTCCTCATAGATGTTATCTTCTACTCAATTACAAAGATGCCTTTGAGTCTAATAATAGAGTTCATTATATTCATGTGCACCTCCTAAGTGCACATGTAATCAAGCATATCTCTATCGATGTCAGATATATGTGTTTTTCTATGTCAGTGATTTAAAAAAATTGTGTATTCCTGTTGAGGTTAATGTGTGAATGTCTTATGATTTAAAATATATAGATTTGGATACAACGATGGTTTTAAATTAAACTGTTTTATTTTCCTCTTATATTGCATGCTTTTCTTTGGATACATAGTAATTTATTCATTAAAGACATGGGCTCAGCTATAAAAATAGTCACTCTAGAAACATTGTAGATTTTATGTTGAAAATGAAAAATAAAAGTGTTTGCTTGATGACTCATTTTCTTTCTTTTTTAATATTTATTTATTTATTTATTTATACAAGGACTGGGTACAGTCAGAAGCCCAGGAGGGTGAGAGAATTCACCAGAGCCAATGGGGAGAGCAGGGAAGGCAGACTGATGAAGTACACTGCTGAGTGGAGCAGTGGGTGCAGCAGGAGAGGTCTGTGCGCCATCTGGGACACTCGCCCTGCGTCCGGGGATCGAACAGGTGCTGCAGAGGCTGTGGACAGCTTCGCAGCCCAGCGCTCAACTGCTGCACCACCAGGAGAGGCCCACCACTCATTTTCCTTAATGAATGATTTGTCTGGTGATGTCACAAGTAAAAAAGCAACTGTCACCTAAAATATTTGTGGCATTTTGTGATTATCTTTCTATACTGAAGGCATCTCTTTCTTGGACACTAACATTGTATGAATTACTGTGGTTGCTTAGATATGCTTTGTTCCTTCGATTAATGGCTGCTTTATAAAATATTCTTTATTCTAGAACACACAAACCTTAAGCTAGACATCCCAAATCATGTCTTGAGCATCTAAATAAGTTATATTCTCCATTAACATCATTTTTCTGAATTTGCTTGGTTCCTGGGCCCTTATCAGACTCAATGGCAAGCCCGTCCGCCTCCCTGCATTGCACTTTCAGCTGGGGAATGAAGAGGATCACCCCGGGGAAGGAGGGGCCATGAGTGAAGTGGGGGGCATGGGGCGTGTGCTGATGGAGGCACAGTGCTGACAGGATTGCTATACTCACAGCTGAGCTCTACGTCCTGGGTTCCAAGATCTGGGTTCCTTCCTTCGATTCTCTTCTTTGCCCCCTGCTGAGCATCAGTTTCCTCATCTCCAAAATGAGAGTATGAATTCCTACCCCAGCTACATCAGGCAAATTATTGTGGGAACAGGAGTGACTGTCAAGCACGACCGCTGGCCAGAGCTGCCCGCGCGCCTGGGGCAGCGCCCGCTTCTGGGCTCTGTGCTTGAAAGGGGCAGAGTCTGCCTGATGTGACTGGGAACTAGAGCGTGGAGTCCCTTGCTCCAGCTGCTATCCTCTGGTTCCCAAACTGGAGTGAGGTGGTCGGTCCTATGTGGAACACACATGGCTCCAGCAAGTGAAAAAGGAAGCCGGGCAGGTTCTGGCCTTGGCAGGGCCTTCTGTGTTCATGGCCAGTGTGATACTTAAGTCTCCCCCAAGGCTGTGACTTGACTGTCCTTGGTTAGAATTCCATGGAGTTCACATGCAGGCCCTGGCTCCACCGTATGCAGAGCAGACGGAGATGCCGGGACAATCATTTCTGAGTAAATTACCTAGCGCAGAAGGCCCACCGTGTGCACCGGAGGAGCACAGAGCAGGGACAGCAGGCGGCAATAAGTGACTTGAGCATTAATCACAGAGCAATCAGTGGGCGACAAGGGGCCCTGGAGCCACAGGGTCTGTCCAGCAGGGCCAGATGGATGGAAAAGTTGTGCTTGTCAGGGAACCCCCATCCATCACCAAGACACCCACACACCTGACTTCCCTGTGCTGGGGCCTACTGTTTTCTGGCTTGGCTGAGAGCCGCACTGACTCACTGTCCTTGACCTGGCTCAGCCCAGCATCTGCCCACCTGCCCTGCCACAGCTGGCCCACACAGTGCAAAGGGCAGCATGGCCTTGGCCAGTTCACTTTAGTTTTAGTGGACTTAGCCCTCTTCAGATCCCAAGATCTGCAAACTCCTCTTCCTGTGCCCTGCGTCTTCTCCAGTTATCAGGGTCCAAGGAGAGAGGGCAAAGTGCTTATGGCTCTCCCACAGGCTTGCCTGACTCCGCCCAGCTTCTTTCCTGGGAAAACTCCCGCAGCCCTCAGGCCCTTCTGGGCATAGCCCCCAGTCAAAGAAGGGCCTGCTCCTCTCAGCTGGGCCCTGATCCATGGCTGAAAACCTGTTCAAATTAATTAGTTTCTTATTGTTATCATGGCACATGATGCCTTCCAAGATCATTCCATTTGCCCAGGGTCACACTCGGCTATAGATTTCAGCATAGCAATGGGCTTGGTGGAGGAAAATCCTGGTGAGAGGTGCTTGTTCACAGTTCAAATCCATGGCTCTAGATTCAGGTCCAGAATTCAGCCCTCACACAGTTTCCTAGTTGCACAGCCTTGGGCAAGGCATCCAGCCTTGCCAGCTCCTTGTCAACAACAGGTATAAACAGATCTACCGCACAGATCTAAGGAGAGGACTTTATGTGAATACATGCTTTTAGATCCTGGTACAAGGGTGAAACTGTTATTCCCAATATGGTGACACTGGCTCTTCCAATATCAGGGAGGCCTCGGCATGGGGTCAAACTGCCCTTTGCAGCTAGATGCCAGCAGGGCAGGTCTTAAAGGTGCTTGGTCCCGTATTTCTAAAACACCTGGGTGCTGCACCCGTCTGGGTAGCCACCATGACAGCAAGTCCTCATCTAATATGTGAAAATGCTTGGCAGTCAAAGTCACTAATGCTGCGATGTAGTGTTTAATCCAAAGATTTTATTTGCTTTGTGTGTTAGTGAAAACACAGGGGTCCCTGGGGCTCAGAAACAAAAAGACAGTCAGGGTTGCCCCAGCTGTGGAGGCGCATGAACTGCCAGGCCCTGAGCCAGATACCTGCTTATCCATGACCTCATACCACCCTCACAACAACCCTCAGAGGTAGTTTCTGTGAAAGGATAACTTTTTAAAGGTAAATCAAAACTCTTATACAAATATAAAATTGGGCCTCCCTGGTGGTGCAAGGGTTTAAGCACAGCACTATGAAGTTGTCCGGAAGCCTCTAAGCATGAGTTCGATCCCCCAGCCAGCCAGGGAGCAATCCACATGGCGCAGCAGACTCTCCTGACTCGCCCTCTGCTTCCCTCAGCAGTGTAATTCAGTCAGTCTGCCAGTTCTGCTCCCTGCTCTGTCTCTGGTGAATTCTCTCAGCCCCTACACCTTTGGCCTGCACCCTAGTTTTTGTATGCACAAATAAATAAGTCTTTTAAAAAATTTAACACACATCAATGATTTAGTTTAACTCATTAATTAGCGCACACCGTCCATGGGAATGGCTGCTCCGAGAGGACCTGGCCGTAGCTCACGAGCCACCCAGATCCACATGCAGGCATTTTTGTCTTGGCCTACTTGTTTAAAACAATTATTTTCAATCCAGTATTGACACTAAAGAGATTTCCTATGAAAGTCCAGCCCTGTGGATTCTTCTGAATATAAGAAAGGTTGGCAACAGTGGCCTTGCCCACACTGCCACTGAACAGGCCTGGCTTCCCCCGGACACAGGGACCCCTCCCTGCCCACCCCCTACCTTGTCAAACCCGCTGGTCTGGAAAGGTAAGCTTGTGGGGGCAGACCTTGTCCAAGCCCCACAGCAGCAGAGACCCCATACAAGGGTGTGCCGTGGCCCAGGACTCCCTCCCTCCTTGGCCGCCAGGAGGAAATGCTGCCTCACCCTTCCAGGTTGTGCTCGTGGATCTCCACCTTGAGACCTTCACTAAAAATAGCCAAACCAGCACAGCCATTCTGTTTATACCCCTTTGCCCCGGGCCCGGCACTGAAGTCAGGAGCAGCAGGGCCACCTCGGGACAACCTTTTGGAGGTTTTGGGAAATCCTGATGTTGTCATAATGGGCACAGTTAGCTCCTGGGGCTAGAGAGGTTGAACATTCTGCCATGGAGTTTTTTTTTTTTTTTTTTAAGATTTATTTACACAAGAAGCGTGGTACTGGCCAGATGCGTGGGAGGGTGAGGGGATTCACCAGAGACAGAGCGGGGAACAGAACAGGCAGACTGACAAAATACACTGCTGAGGGTGTAACAGGGTGGTCCCCAGGAAAGGGGGAGGTTCCCTGCCCCACCCAAGGGAGGGTGGAGCTGAGCAGGAAGAGGAGAAGCTGCAGAAGAGACTGAGGAAGGAAGCAGGATGGAGCCAGGAGACCTGGAAGAGGTGCATGGAGCCTAGAGACACGTGGAGAAACTGCGCTTGTCTTTTGGTCGTGGACGGGGGTGACACAGATGTGGGTGAGACCCGTGGGGAGGTGACCATGGCAGCTTTTATCTTGATGTTGATTTTGCTCTTTTCCTTCCTCAGTCTCTTCTGCAGCTTCTTCTCTTCCTGCTCAGCTCCACCCTCCCTTGGGTGGGGCAGGGAACCTCCCCCTTTCCTGGGGACCACCCTGTTGCAATCCCCCTTTTAATTTTTATTCCACCATATCTATGGTGGCACAGATCTCATGGTGTAATTTTAGGAGACAGTCTTTTTTCAGGGTTACAATGTGTGTAAGAGAAGCAACAATTAGGCAGCAGCATTGTCCATGAATGTCCAGTATGACAGTTTTCCATTACTTGAAAATAGTCCATTATCCAAGCCAAAAGAAAAAAAATCTTAAAATTGGTTTAACTTATGCAAAAACGAATTTTCTCAACCTTGATCCCAAACGTTTTAACAGCATAGCAAAAGTTTGCAAATTAAATCTACTTTTAAACCATTTTTTCCTATTTTTGCATAAAATCACAGGGCAGAAATAACTAACAGCAATTTTTAGCTGGCTTTGTTGAAATACTCATCAGGCAGAGAGCAGGAAGTAGTCAAAGACAAAGCAACATACCAGTGAAGAACCATTAGTGCCTTTAGAAATGCTAATGAGACAGCAGAGATTACAAAAAGAAAGGAAAAAAAAAGTTCCAAAGTCCTAGCAACAAGAACCTCTGAATTTTACAAGAGCCCGCCAAGTGGCCTCAGACGCCATCTTTCATCTGGCCACATGGTCCAATGTACTGCCTAATCTTTTGAGTAAAACTGGCACAGAACAATTTACACAAATTAAAATCTCTTAGCAAGTCACTACAAACAAATTACACACAAGCACACAGAATTTTCACAAAGCCCAAGCCAGTTTTTCAACAGCAAATCGACATATGAAACAAACACACTGGAGAAACTGTTATAGAGCAGCCCCAATATTAAACGGGTTCCTGGCTGTGGGTCCTCACCCGCGCTTTAAAGGGACTTATGAATACTCTACTACAGACACACACAAAAGGGTTAATAAAAGGTTTATTTACAAGAGAAAAGGAAATAAGGAAAATGTACAACTCAGGGAGAAAATAGGGAAATAAAGTCTTTAATGCGTCCTACCCGATCCGACGACCTGGAAACCCAAAGTCACTCTCAGAGCTGGCCGGACGCTGCGAGCTGGTGGAGAGCCAAAATGGGGGCCCCCCAAAGCCCACGTGTCTGCCTTTTGTATCCACCTGGCTGCTTAACCCCACCCTCAGGTCCCAGCCACCTTCCCTTTGGTGGTGATGGGATTTGGAGTTCCCAGTGTCTTTGGCTTTGACCTGGGGTGGGGGTGGAGTCCACAAAGCCTGTATGGAATTTGCTTTGGGACATCCTTTTCCCCCTAACAATTTCCCCCTTTCACTTTTTGCCACCATTTCCATGGTGATGAAGATCGAATATATGGAGGTTGGGATGCAGTCTTAGATGAACATTTTTTCAGGTTCCAGTGTGAAAGAAAACCAGTCTCTCCAGGTATTTGTCCATTGTGGAAAGCAAAAGTTCTCTACTCCAGGAAAAATAGTTCATCAGTTCAAGCCAAAAAAAAAAAATAAAAAAAATTGGAGCATTGGCTAAAACAAGACAGCAAATATATCAAAATCACAGGGAAAAAATGTTAAAATGGTTCAAGTTTTGCAAAAATGAATTCTCTCAACCTTTGCCTTACCTGTATTGTTTCCTAGTTTTATTAAAGATCCTTCCCATTAGTCTCATGTGTTTTGTGTTGATGCGGCGGATGGCAGAACCCATTTAGAATAGGCAGGTTTGCGGGATTTGGGCTGCCCTTCTCCCTGTCCTATAACAAAACCAAAAATCACATTTGTGCTTATGGTAGGTAGCCAGTGCCATAGGGAGGCCCAATTTCCCCATGGGGCTGACTAACCACGGATGGCTCTGTCCTAAATCACATTGGACGCCAAATCTATTATAGGACAGGGAGAGGGGCAGCCCAAACCCCGCAAACCTGCCTATTCTAAATGGGTTCTGCCATCGGCCGCATCAACACAAAACACATGAGACTAATGGGAAGGATCTTTAATACAATTAGGAAACAATACAGGAAAGGCAAATAGTCTAAAATCTAAATCAAGCACCCAAAGTTACCGGTCCCCTCGTGGGTAAAAGTCCATCCATATGGGATCGGCCCAGAGCAAGGCCCCACAGCCTGCCACAAGTCTAAAACATCTTCCAGTGGGGAGCCACAAAAAAGGGCCAGAAACCACCAGACAAGCCCGGAAGGAAAAGAGCAAAATCAACATCAAGATAAAAGCTGCCATGGTCACCTCCCCACGGGTCTCACCCACATCTGTGTCACCCCCGTCCACGACCAAAAGACAAGCGCAGTCTCTTCATGTGTCTCTAGGCTCGATGCGCCTCCTCCAGGTCTCCTGGCTCCATCCTGCTTCCTTCCTCAGTCTCTTCTGCAGCTTCTCCTCTTCCTGCTCAGCTCCACCCTCCCTTGGGTGGGACAGGGAACCTCCCCCTTTCCTAGGGACCACCCTGTTGCAACATCACTCCCAACTTCACCTGTCTACACCTGTGTCCTCTGTCACCTCCAGGACAAAATCTAAGCCATTTTGGCATGTCCTGATTTCTCTTATAACACAATTTCTTCTTCCTACCAAAATGCATTTGAAAGCCTTTACTGTCCTCAACCCAGCTACCCAGGCCCACTTATTTCCTGTTAGCTCTCCACTTCTGACATTTCACCCCAAAATTGTGCCACAATGGGTCCACCTATAGCCCCCAGGCTATGGGGTTCTCTCAGGCTTCTGAGCTTAGCCTGATAGCAGGCACAGAATAAGTGTCATAAATATCTGTATTATGAACAGGGGGAGACTGGGGAGTGGAAGAATGACGGCTTTAGCCTCTGTGGATCTTAGGGATCAGGAATAGGGTCCTATGGACATTATGATATATGTTATCAGAATGGTTCACTTCCATTCTCTCGTTAGATCTGCTCACACTGAGTGGTAGGGGAAGCTACTGTTATTGCAGCTCAGGGGGTGACTGGACCACCCAAGGTCACATCAGGAGGGGCAGAGTGGAGAAACAAGCCTGTCTGCCCCTCACAGGCTTCTCCACCCTTTTTCTCTCCCCAGGGTTACCTGCAGGGTTACTTTGCATTTGCCCAGGTTTCATCTTCTAAGAGACCAAGAAATCCTTCTGAATTGTCAACTCACTTTTTCCATTGCTTTCTCCCCCATGTAGGATGGCCTTTGTTTATTCAAATTCCATTTCCAACAAATAGTTGTCCTTTTATAGTACTTTAGAGTCTCTTCCAATTTTATAATCCTATGAATCTAAGAATTCTGTTTGGGGTTGTTGTAAGTTTTTTATTAATGAGGAAAAATTTAAAGGTCCCGAGTCTTTAAAAAAAAAAAAAAGTCCTATCTGAAACTAAAAGCTCTCATGAACCTCTAACGGACTGGAATAGTAACATCTTGGCAAATATTTCCTCGAAAACACGGAAGAAGATGGTTGGCAGATGTTTCTATGGAGCCCTGGTTGGGAGTCTTGAGACTTAAACACCTGAAGGGGAGTTCAGAGGACAAGGCTGGGAACAGGTGTGGATTCACAGTGCGGCAAGAACTAAGGAAAAGGCAAGCAGGGCTGTTCTGAGAAAAGTGACCTTTGAGATCAGGTATCAGTCATTATGCAAAGCAAATGCAAACTGGGAGCTGGTCCACTGGCTTTCTTGAGGTGACTCCTGGGGGAGAATTCTTCTAGATACCACGCCTCCAAGAAAAAGTCTACATTTCAGGTACGACCTACCCTAAGAAAGAGGGCTCCCCCACCCTTTCCACCTGCTTCCCTCCTCAGGTCGTTGATTGCTATTTTCTGAGGCTCTGGGGGGAGCTTCCATGTGGGCGAACAGAAAAACGAATGGGGTCGAGCGGGGAAGGCGCGAGACAGCTCCCCCTCACCCCACGCGGCCCCGAGGTAGCATCACTGTGGATACGAAGGGAGAATTCCTCGAGCTGATAACTGGGGCCCCAAACGCGGCCGTTTGCAGCAGCGCGGTTGGCTTTCACCTGACCCGGCGCGGAGGGAAGAGGAGCGACCGTCGGCAGAGCCCTCACCTAAGCGGGGAGTGGGGACCTGGCGCCGGGATCGCCGGCACCGCTGGACGCCGGCGCGCCGCGCTTCCCCGCGCGCAGGGGGCGGAGAGGGGCGAGGGGAGGCGGGGAGGGAGAGGTGGAGGCCCCAGGCTCCGGGACCCGCCCTGCCTCCCGCCCGGGACGCGCGCTGCGGGCCGCCAGTGGGGTCTGGGGCGCGGGGCCGAGCCGGGCGCCGGCCTCCGGGAGATTGTTAGGGGGAAAGGATGTCCCAAAGCTAATTCCATACAGGCTTTGTGGACTCCACCCCCACCCCAGGCCAAAGCCAAAGACACTGGGAACTCCAAATCCCATCACCACCCAAGGGAAGGTGGCTGGGACCTGAGGGTGGGGTTCAGCAGCCAGGTGGATACAAAAGGCAGACACGTGGGCTTTGGAGGATCCCCATGTTGGCTCCCCGCCAGCTCGCAGCGTCCGGCCAGCTCTGAGAGTGACTTTGGGTTTCCAGGTCGTCGGATCGGGTAGGACGCATGAAAGACTTTATTTCCCTGTTTTCTCCCTGAGTTGTCCATTTTCCTTCTTTCCTTTTCCCTTGTAAATAAACCTTTTATGAACCTTTTGTGTGTGCCTGTAGTGGAGTATTCATAAGCCCCTTTAAAGCGCGCGGGTGAGGACCCACAGCCAGGAACCCGTTTAATATCCGGGCTGCTCTATAACAAGATGTTGGCTCCGCGCTCGCCCGCGGCTCCCGCTGTCGTCTCGCGCGGGGTGGCCTGGCCTGCGGGCTCGCGCACAACCTCGCCGGGACCTCTCTCTGCTGCGAGCTGCGCCCGGCGCCCTCGGCGGCCTCCCCCGCCGCCCGGGGACCCCGGGGCCGCGTGAACCCGCGGAGGGGAGCGGCCCGGGAGGAGGCGGCGCGCGCGGCGCGCGCGCGGGGCCCCGAGCCGCCCGGAGCCGCCCGGAGCCGCAGAGCCGGCAGCCCGGTCGCCTAGCCCGCGGCCCGTCGTCGGGGGCGGGAAGCCCGCGGAGCACAGGTAGGATGCCCCCCGCCGATGGCGGCCGGGGGGCTGCGGCGGGCCCGCCGCGCTGGCCGCGCCGAGGTCCGGGCGCGCTCTCCAAACATGGCAACAGCCGAGGGCCAGCGATGGAAGCAGCGAAGGTGGCGGGCGACCGCCGGAGCCGCGGACGCGGTAGCAGCCGGAGCCCCTGCCCGCCGCGCCGAGCAGGTGGCAGACCCCCGCCCGGCTCGCGCCGCGTCGGGGCAGCTCAGGCCCCCGGGGGTCCTCGCCGACCGCTTTCCCTCTAAGCACACTTCCTGGCTCCCGGCTGCGAGCCGGGAACCAACCAATGATTTGGGGATATGTTTGTTTAAGATGAAAAATAGGAGCCAGCCCTGCCTCGAGTGGGGGTGGCAGCGGTGGTGCTTGCTCTGGCAGTGGATGAAAAGTCAGCGCCTAGTCTGGGGCATGCAAACATCTCTCAGCCAGAGGATGGTACATGGGCCTCGTGCCTTAGAAGGATACTGCAGCAGAAGGAGAAAGCTTGGGAGAGGGACCCTCAGGCCTGGGTCCTCGGCCCTCAGGGTCGCTCTGCTCTCCCTGCCTGTGCTTGTCTCTCATTTTCAGCTCCTGAAAGCTGTGACTTTGATGTTGGGGAGCAATCGCAGCAGCAGGGAGGTTGCCAAGCTGGGGTGGAGTGGGGTAGGGTGGGGAGCCTGGGGGCTTGGCAGGCTTCTGGCTCACTGGAAGAGGTTACCAAATGTATGAGGTTAGTTTTTGCCCACACCCTAGTTGGCTGAGGTGTGTGTGCTTGAAGCATCTGCCACTGCTCTTGCTCCTCCAGCCCAACCTTCTCCACCTCCATCTGCATTGCTTTTGGGTCTTTGTGGCTTCCCTGCCCGGGTTCCTCCAGCCATGCTTGGGGTGAAATCACTTGTCTGCAGCTGCCCTGATGTCTTTTCCTCAATTTCCTTGGAGAATTTTGCGTGCAAACTCTGCGTACAAATCCCTGCCCAGCACCAGATTCCTTAGCACACAGCCACCTGGGCTTCCAGAAGTGGGCCAACAAGGCCCCTCCTTCTCTCTGAACTACCTGCCTGTCTGGGCTGTGGCCAAGCAGATGTAAGCAATTTGCACTGAATTCCAACCCTCTATCAATCTTTGAATGAAATGGAAAGATATTGGGAGAGAAATGTCCAGGGAATGACAAACCTGATTCCCAAATACTTCTCCTCCCACATCTCCAGTGTGGGTCCCAGAGCAGAGGCTTTGGAATTGCAGCTCCTGCAGAGCCTGCCAGTCCCATCTGGGGTTGTGTCCATGGAAAAATTAAGTAGAGGTATATTTTATTGCTCTGCCTGGCAGCCAGCATCTGAGGAGATGGTAGCACTGAGCTGGAGCCCCAGACAGGCTGCTGCTGCCACTGCTTCTCCTTTGGCCTTGGGTGAGCCCAGGGCTTGATTTCCATGGCTCTGAGTTTACTGCTGAGTGTGCATGGGTGTGTGTCTGAATTTGATCAACCTCTTGGCCCTGGCCAGAAGGAGCTTATCTGTTTCCTTCTCCCTAGACAGGTCTTTGAGGCAGGCCCAGGGGTGTGCTGGGATGGAGAAACCTTTGTTTAGCTGGAGCCTTGGGCTTTTCCTGGGTTCTTCAGAATTGTCTGGGTGCTTGGAATGCCTTGGTCTTTGCCTTGAACTAGTGGCGCTCTGGCAGGTATCCCAGACCCTGTGGGCCTTTGGTCCCCTCTCTGGTTTTCCCTCCCTACCTAGGCATGGTGCTTTGCAGGCAGCACTGTATGGACAGCCCTGCCCAGGCCTGGGGGTGTGGGGGCGGAGCCGCGGGGGTGGGGGTGGGGGTCGGGGGAGTGAGGCATCTTTGTTTCTGACCATAGACTCCCGGCTCCACGTGCTCCTGGGCTGTGAACGTGGACATGACCAAATGATAATATGGAGTAGTGGAGGAATGGTGGATGGGTTCAGTTTTAGGAGACCTAGCTTTGAGTCCTGGGGTGACTGACTTCCTAGCTGTGTGAGCGTGGACAGCTTGTGAAACTAAGATTTGCTGTGCATATCTATAAGATGGGGAAAAACAAATACAGGTTCACAGGATTGTTTTAAGAATAAAATTACACTGCTTACCATGAACTGAACAAAATCATATATGCAAAAGCACTCTGAGAACTGCAGAGTACTATACAAATGTTGGTTATTCGTCCTGGTTTAACCTGACTGACAAGGGAAGTAGAGCTGGCTGGCTGGGGGAGGGGATAGGAGGAGAAGGATGGAGTAGAGAATATTCTGGAGCCTTTCCTTTCTGGCTAAGGGAGAGTGATATGACAATGCCAAGGGAATTCCATGGGTATTTCTCTTTAAATGGAGCTGGCAGGATGGGAACAGAGATGTGGAAAGGCTGCTTAGTGACATTTGTGGGTAACTGGGGAAGGACAGACACCCTCCAAAGACTAACTTCTGTCAATGGAGAGATTAGTGCTGAATTGGCAAATAATATGTAATTGCTAACACTTCCTGATTTCAGCCAGCTACCAATTGACGCAGAGGGATTAAAACAGGCCAATTTACTCCAGACCCTGCACTTGTAACCTTGATGCCATCATCTGGGAGATGTCTTGGGAGAACAGAAAGGGACAATGTGGCAGAATTCATTTATGTTGGAATCCTTGACTTGGCTTTCCTGGGCTATGAAGAGACTGGGCATACCTTAGGTAAAAGGCCTCTCAAGGACAGGGGCCCAGGAAGACAGCTTTCCTCCACCCAGTTCCAGTTCAGTATAGAACCTTCTCATTTTCTAAATGTTTTGTGGTTGGAGCACATATGGGTGTGAATTTCCTGTGGCCTTACTCTGCTTTGTTATTTATATACCTCTCTTCAGCATAAAGAGAAGATTGGGAGTAATTAAATCAAGTTATTCTGCCACCTTCTGGGCAACTCCAAAAAGAGCTTTGGGACTTGGGCGGCCCTGGGATAATTGAGGCAAATCTTTTGATATTTCCGTATCTGCTTTATTTTGTGTCTGTTGAAGGGAGACTTCTTGCTTTACCTAGGATCACAAGAGGCATTACAACTGGAAAGGATTTTGAAAATCATTTCCATGAGAAGTGATTCTCCCCACTAACCACAATATGAACAGGAAAAGGACCTTCCCTTTGGCATCTCAGAATCTTGTGTCCTCCCTATCAGCAGCTTCACTGTTAGGAAAATCCCTTCTCTTAGAACTTGGTGAAGGAATTTACTCACCTTAAATCTACACGCATTGGTTAAAAAGATGAAGGATGCTGAAGATACCATTTGTGCAGAGGCGCTCAAGCTTTGGAGAAAGAAGGAGAGAGGTTTGAGACAGAATACAGAACCCCCGGCCACAGGGATCTTTAGCAGTTCGCTCCTTCCTTTTCCTGTGAACTTCCTATAGGAAGTCACGTGGCAAGCTTCCATCGTGTGTGGAGAAGCCAAAGATCATTTGCCTCTTTGGAAACTATTCATCTTTATCGCTCCTGCTACCATTCCTTCTTGAAAACATTGCCCAACTCCCTTGGTCCTGACCCTTTCTCTATTTTTTAAAAAAAGATTTATTTATTTATGCATGCAAGAACTGGGGTAAGGCCAGAGGTGCTGGGGTGGGTGGGGGACTGTGAGAGGACTCACCAGAGACAGAGTAGGGAGCAGAACAGGCAGACTGACTGAAATACACTGCTGAGGGGAGCAGTGGGCGAGACAGGAGAGGTCTGCTGCGCCATGTGGGTACCTCCCTGGCAGGGGATCGAACTCATGCTGTGCTAGGTTGTGTCTTAACCCCTTGTGCCACCAGGGAGGCCCGACCCTTTCTCTATTAGCCCTAACCAGCTCTAGTCACTGTGGGACGTTCTCTGGGGCAGGCATTTCTTCTCCACAGCTCTTCCAACTGTTCAGTGCCCCCACAGCCTCGTCCTAGAGGTCATGTCTGACTCCCTCTCCTCTCCCTGCATCCTCCCACAATGGAGGTGGGTGTCAGCATAGTAACTGCTCCACACATGTGTCTGGTTCCCCACAATCCCTGCCTGGCTGAGCCAGGCCCCCCAAGACCGAGCTTGAGTAAAGCCATCCTTTGCAGTTAGGGCTTTTTCTCTGTCTCAGTCTAGTTAGTATCCTTGGCAGCAAGGCAGAAAGCAGAGAGTGAAGGGGAAAAGCAGACAACCAGGGAGATTCTCTCTTTTGAGGAAGTACTATAGTTTACCTTGCCAGGTAGAATAAATAAATATGGTCAAGCTCTTCTCATCTTGGGTCTCAAGCTGACCTAGAGCTCAGGTGAGAGTGACAAAGCCCTTCCATGAGTGTAGCTTCTCTCAGGAGCCCCGCTCTTCAGGAGACAGAGTGTCTGTCATGTTCCTGACTTGCCAAGCTGTCATGTCTCCCAGGGTAAAGGGAGTTAAAGTGACCTGGAGTGCCCTAAAAGTGTATTGAAATCTGATCCAGAAAGGAGAGATGGTTTGCAACTTGGATATCATGGGAGCCTGGAAGAAGTTGATTTTATTTTATTTTGTTTTGTTTTTTAAAAAGATTTATTTATGCATACAAGAGCTGGGGTACAGGCCAGAGATGCAGGGGGTGAGAGGATTCACCAGAGACAGAGCGGGGAACAGAACAGGCAGACTGACTGAAATACACTGCTGAGGGCTGCAGCGGGCGAGACAGGAGAGGTCTGCTGCGCCATGTGGGTTGCTCCCTGGCCTGCCGGGGATTGAACTCGTGCTGCAGAGGCTGTGGACTGCTTTATAGCGTGGTGCTTAACCCCTTGCACCAACAGGGTGGCCCAAGGTGATTTTATTTTACCCCCAAAATTTATAACCAGGGAGGGTAGATTTCTACCCTAGACCTCAAGAAGGCAGAGAAAAGAAATGCAGTTCTCTGATGAGAAACTTTGAAAGACAGAGTAGTTCAAAGGGCTGCCAATTTCTCTGCAGTGCAATTGTGACTGTTCTGTTGCAAGATGATCCCAATAAGGAAGGCAGAAGGAGCCACTTGAGCAAAAAGTAGAGCACCAGGAAAGAGCACGTGATAATATAGTCCCCAGCATTGACGATCCACTCATAGATACGCAAACATTGTCTCAATTTTTCTTTCTTCCTATCTCTGTTGGAGGTAGATGGTGATAAAGTTGTCTCTTTCCCCCTTTACAGATGGAAGACTGAGGTTTAGATTCAAAGTAAGGTAAGCAACATGCCTGAGATTTTACAACTACTAGCACACCCCAGAGATATTGTGGGTTTGGTTCCAGACTACCACAGACAGTGAGCGCCACAATCAAGCGAGCGCAGCAATAAAGCGAGTCACTGGCTGGATTGGGTTTCATAGTGTGTATGAAAGTTGTTTATGCTGCTCTACAGTGTGTTAAGTGTGCAGTAGCTTTATGTTTAAAAAATGTACATACCTTGGGCCTCCCTGGTGGTGCAAGGGGTTAAGCACTGCACAATGAAGAAATCCGCAGCCTCTGCAGCGAAAATTCGATCCTGACCGGCCAGGGGAGCTGACCCACATGGTACAGCAGACCTCTCCTGTCTCGACATCTGCTCCCCTCAGCAGTGTATTTCAGTCAGTCTGCCTGTTCTGCTCCCTACTCTGTCTCTGGTGAATCCTCTCACCCCCTGCATCTCTGGCCTGTACTCCAGCTCTTGTATGCATGAATAAATAAATCTTTAAAAAAATATGTACATGACTTAATTAAATAAATTCTATTGCTAAACATGCTAACCATGATCTGAGCCTTTAGCAAGTTGTTCTCTTTTTGCTGGTGGAGGGTCGTGCCTCCACCAATTTGTTGGCTGCTGACTGATCAGGGTGGTAGTTGCTGAAGGCTGGGGTGGGTGTGGCAATTTCTTAAATAATACAACAATGAAGTTTCCCTCATTGATTGACTGTTCCTTTTACAAATATTTCTCTGTAGCATGTGATTTGGTCTGATAGCATTGATCCACAGTGGAACTTCTTTTAGAATTAGAGTTAGTCCTCTCCAGGCCTGTGGCTGCTTTACCAGCAAAGTTGATGGTAAACTTCAGTCCTTTGTTGTTATTTCTTTTTTTTTTCTTTCTAAGATTTACTTATTTGTGGGCCTCCCCTGAGGGCGCAGGTGGTTGAGCGCCATGCTATGAAGCTATCCGCAGCCTCTGCAGCCCCGGTTCAATCCTGGCTGGCCGGCAAGGGTCTCACATGGTGCGACAGACCTCTCTTGTCTCACCCGCTACTCCCCTCAGCAGTGTATTTTGTCAGTCTGCTTCTTCTGGTCCCCGCTCTGTCTCTGGTGAATTCTCTAACCCTCCTGCGTATCTGGCCTGTACTCTGGTTCTTGTATAAACAAAAGAATAAATCTTTTCTTTTTTAAAAAAGATTTATTTATTTGTGCATACAAGAACTGGGGTACAGGCCAGAGGTGCGGGGTTGGGGGGTGAGAGGATTCACCGGAGAAAGAGTGAGGAACAGAACAGGCAGATTTGACTGAAATACACTGCTGAGGAGAGCAGTGGGCCAGTCAGGAGTGGTCTGCTGTGCCAGGTGGGTCAGCTGCACCATGTGGGTCAGCTCCCTGGCTGGGGATTGAACTCTTGCTGCAGTGGCTGCTGTGGATAGCTTCATAGGTTGCAACTTAACCCCTTGCGCCACCAGGGAGGCCCTCTTTGTTATCATTTCAACAGTGTTCACAGCATCTTCACCAGGAGTGGGTTCCATCTTGAGATACCACTTTCTTACTCATCCATAAGCAGCACCTCCCTTATCTGGTAAAGTTTTATCATGAGATTATAGCAATTCAATCATACTTTCTAGACTTTGCTTCTTTTTCTAGTTCTCTTGCTATTTCCACCATATCTGCAGTTACTTTCTCCACTGAACTCTTGAACCCCTCAAAGTCATCCATGAGAATAGGAACCAACTTCATCCAAACTCCTGCTAATATTGATATTTTAACCTCCGTCCATGAATCTCGGATATTCTTTTTTTTTTTTTTTTAAGATTCATTTTATTTATACATGCATACAAGAGCTGGAGTATAAGCTAGAGGTGTGGAGAGGGGAAGTGGTGTGAGAGGATTCATTAGAGACAGAGTAGGGAACAGAACAGGCAGATTGACTGAAGTACACTGCTGAGGGGAGCAGCGGGCGACACAGGAAAGGTCTGCTGTGCTATGTGGGTCAGCCCCGTGGCTGGGGATCAAACTCATGCTGCAGTGGCTGCTGATAGTTTCATAGTTCTGAGGTTTAACCCCTTGTGCCACCAGGGAGGGCTTGAATATTCTTGATGGCATCTAGAGTGGTGAATCTTTTCCAGGCGGTTTTCCATTTACTTAGATCAGATCCATCAAAGAAATCTCTCACTGTGGCAGCTAGAGCTTATGAAATGTATTTTTTTAAATAATAATACTTGAAAGTTGAAATGACTCCTTGGTTCATGGACTGCAGAATGGTTGTTGTGTTGGCTGTCATGAGCATTAATCTCCCTGTACATTTCCTTCAGAACTATAGATAACCAGGTTCAGTGTCAATGAGCAGTAATATTTTGAAAGGGATCTTTTTTTCTGAGCAGTAGTTGCAATAGTGAGCTTAAAATATTCAATAAATGTGTTGTAAACATATCTGCTATCATCTAGGCTTTATTGTCCTGTTTATTGAGCATAGGCAGAGTGGACTTAGAATAATTCTAAAGGGCCCTAGGATTGTTGGACTGGTAAACAAGCATTGACTTCCACCTAAAGTCACCAATTTCATTAGCTCCTAACATGAGAATCAGCCTGTTCTTTGAACACAGACATTGACTTCTCCTCTCTAGCTATGAAAATCCTACATGGCATTTTCTTCCAATAGAAGACAGTTTCATCTATGTTGAGAATCTGTTGTTTGGTGTATCACCTTCCTGTATTACCTTAGCTAGATCTCCTGGATAACTTATTTCAACACTTGTTTCATTTTATACTTTGATGTTATATAGACATCTTCTTTCTTTAAACCTCATGAACCAACCACATCTGCCATCTTCAGACTTTTCTGTAGCTTCCTCACCTCTCTCAGCCTTCATAGAAGTGAAGGTTAGGATCTTGCTCTGGATTCGGCATTGGCTTAAGGGAACATTGTGGCTGTTTGATCTTCTGTCCAGCACACTAAAACTTTCTCTAATTCAACAATAGGTTGTTTGGCTTTCTTATCGATCACGTGTTCACTGAGTAGCACTTTCAGTTTCCTTGAAGAATTTTCCCTTTGCATTTACAACTTGGCTGACTAGTACCAGAGATCTTGTTTTGACCTATCTATCTCGGTCTTAGACTTGCTTTCCTCACTAAGCTCAACCACTTTTAGTTTTTGATTTCAAGTGAGAGACATGCAACTTTCCCTTTTACTTGAACACTTAGAGGTTCTGAATTGACATAACTTCTTTGTTATATCTCAGAGTTTAGGGAGGTAGGGCTAGGGGACAATCCGCGGAGCAGTCAGAACACATCATACTTATTGATGAAGCTCCTTGAGTGAGTGTAGTTTGTGGCACCCCAATTATAAGAGTAAGATCAAAGGTCACTGCTCATGGATCACCATAACCAATAGAATAATAATGAAAAAGTTTGAAATATTGTAAGCATTACCAAAATGTGACAGAGACAGGAAGTTTCAAAAATGGTGCCTGTAATATCGCTTGACACAAGGTTGCACAGACCTTCAGTTTGCGAAGACAACATCTGCTAAGAGCAATAAAGTGCAATAAAATAAGGTATGCCCATAATTAGAGAAGAGCCAAAGTCTGAATCTAGGTCAGAGCTCCCTCAGACCAGCATTCCTTCTGTGCCAGTGCGACAGTAAAAAAAATCAATGACCCCAAGTTCTGTATGAGGTAGTGCTTCCCCAAAAGCCAGTGACAACAGAAAAGGCCTCTTAAATCTTCTCTGCAAGAAGAGTGATCATACAGGAATAGAAAGTCTGTGCGATAATGTTTAAAAAGAACTCGCTGGAGTTCTTCTAGTGACTTTAGGTACTTTCAACAATCCAGACAGAATTCACCAAATGGGAAATACAGGCAAGTAAGTGTGCTGCGATAGGGGCCGTGGGGGTTCGTGGAGAAACCATAAGTGGGGCTTTCTGAGAAAATACTAAATGTTAGCTGAGATCTGATTGTCTAGAAATTGGGGTGGGGTGGGGGGTGTAGTAAGTGGTAAAAGAAGTGAATGAAAGTTTTTTTTTTTTAAAGATGTTATTTATTTGTTTGTACAAGAGCTGGGGTACAGGCCAGAGGTGTGGGAGGTGGGAGGATTTACCAGAGTCAGAGTGGGGAGCAGAACAAGCAGACTGACTGAAATACACTGCGGAGGGGAGCAGTGGGCAAGATAGGAGAGGTCTGCTGCGCCATGTGAGTAGCTCCCTAGCTGGAGATCGAATTCATGATGCAGAGGCTGCCGACAGCTTCAGAGGTTGTGTCTTAACCCCTTGTGCCACCAGGGAGGCCTGTGAATGAAAGTGTTTTAATCGGACCAAAGCCATCGAAGAAGTTTGTTTCGTTTTTCATTCCTCCATTCATTCACCCTATGTGCGAAGAATGTGCAACATGCTTGGGTCCTGCCCACCGCAGCTGGTGAGGAAGGTGACCCCCAGCTTCTAGGACTTGTGTGCTGGGAGAACTTGGCTCACTAAGAATAAATCAAATCAAACTTCTTTGTTTTACTGACAAGGATTCCATACTGGTAGATCAGGGACATATTCTGGCTGACGTCAAGGAAAATTTGAGAATGATTTTTGTGATATTATTATGGATAATATAGGTTGGGTTAATTAATGGTTGGTAATTTTCAACTAAGAGCATCTTCAGTGCCTCTGCTCATTCTTTCATTCATTCATTCATTCAATCATTCATTCATTCACTGAGGGGCAGTATAAGATCTACATGGCTAAGACTTTGGCTCTGGAGCCAGATTCCCTGGGTTCAGAGCCTGGCTCCCCCACTGCTAGTAGCTCGACCTTAGGAAAGTTGCTTCATCCATCTGTGCTTCTGTTTCCTCACATGTCAGATGGGGATGATAATAGTACCAGAGGGGATGAAGGCTGTTGTGAAACAGAAGTGAGTTCACTGATGGCCTACCTGGCGTGTGTGGCAAGGGCTCGGTAAGTGGTGGTGGCTACAGTTATTTTGTCATTCCTCAGTAGCAGCTTTGCGCTGGGGATACAAACTGTGCTGCGTCCTGAGTTTGAGGTGACCGCGCTACTCCAAAGAAAGGATAAGATTCCTTTTGGAGTGGGGTAAACCTGTAAAGCTCAGTCTGAGCCAAGCAGCACATGGAGTTAGGGAATCTTGGGCAGCATTTCATAGGCGTAGAGGAACTAGAACCAGAGAGCTTAATGTGGGGGAAGGGAGGCTCTAAATTCTGAGAATCTGCTAAATCGACCTGGAAAAGTAAATTACAATTTTGCTTTCTTCATCGAGTCCCAGAATCTCTGATCCCACAGCAGGGATGTGTTAACTCCCTGCTTTGGGCTGGCCCAGACTCCCTCAGAACACAGTATAAAGTACCTACACGGATAATAGTTATTTTTATTCCCATCACTGGGGGGGGGGATAAATGAAACAATACAAGTACAGCAGAGAAGGCTCTGACAGAAGAGCAGACTTGTAGAGGACAACCAGTGTTCTAGGAGACTAGGGTGAGTGCAGGTTTGTGGGAATACTTGGGGCCCTGGGGAACGGTTAATAACCATCAGAGTTTGGGGGGACCAGGAGTCTGGGTGGTGCCTCAGTGTGGGGAATCTTGAGTAAAGGAGTAAAGGAGAGAGACAGAAACTTTTCCATCATAGAATGTCATTAGAGCTGTGTGGTGGGGTGTAGATAGTGTGGAGGGCGACAGGGGAGACAGAGACTAATTAATTAGGATGCTGTTTTAATCATTGAAATGAGAGAAAGGAATAACAGTTCTTTTGCTGCCTAATTCATACTTTATAAGATTATTTCACTTAATGAAAGCAATCAGAAGCTTGGTAAAGAATGGACCAATTTGAGAGAGATTTGAAGCAGGATTTCCTTTCCCTGGAGGGTTTTGAGAAGGGGAGCCAGACTGGTTGGGGCTCAGTCTGGAAAGTTCTGGCATGGCCTCTGACCCTCCTTCCAGCAACTGGCTATGTGACTTCAGGCCAGTCAAGCCTCCCCTCTGGGCCATGGTTGGCTTAGCAAAACTATGCGCTTGTTCTTTCTTTTCTTTTTGAGTGGCCTGGGAGGATGAAGTGTTTTGGGGTGTGAGGAGCGAGTGTGGGAGTGTTCCAGAATAATCACAGCATTCATGTGAACATTTGGTAAACTGTGATGTGCGGGGTCTCCATGGCAGGATGAGGAAGAGACTGAATTTAGGGCTTAAGCAAGTTTCGCTTTGACTCTTGAATCTATTGGTTACTAGTTGTGTGGCCTTGAGCAAAGTACTCAAGACTTTTCCTGTTTTTTTAATCCATAAAATAAGGATAATAATATCCACATTTAAGGATTGTCGTGAGGATTAAACAAGACAATATTTGGCACAATATACTAGCGGGGGTGGAGGGGGGTGGGGAGGCAGGTCGGTTTCCTTCCTTCCCTTTCTGTCATTTCCAAATTCACTTAGCTGTCTCCCCCACACCCCTCTCTGCCTACTTCTCTCTTCCTTCCACCAAAACAAGCATGATTCCCTCCCTCAGCTCTCCCTGGGGGTCCTTCTTCTTCTTGTAATTCTTCTTTTTCTTCTCCTTCGCATTGTTCTTCTTATTTTTCACCTTCATCTTCTTCTTCTTCTTCTACTTGTACTTCTTCTCCGTGTTCTACTTCTTCTTCTATTTCTGCTTCTTCTTCGATTTCTGCTTCTTCTTTGCTTTTTGCTTCTTCTTCTTGTTATTCTTCTTTTTCTTCTTCTTGCCATTGTTCTTCATATTCTTCACCTTCATCTTCTTGTTCATCTTCTTCTTGTTCTTCTTCTTGTATATCTTCTCCTGGTTCTTCTTCTACTTCTATTTCTGCTTCTTCTATTTCTGCTTATTTCGCTTTTTGCTTCATCTATTTGTTATTCGTCTTCTTTCTTTTTCTTCTTCTTTGCATTTTTCCTCATATTCTTCACCATCATCTTCTTCTTCTTCTTCTTCTTCTTGTATTTCTTCTACTGTTCTTCTTCTACTTCTATTTCTGCTTCTTCTTAGATTTCTGCTTATTCTTCGCTTTTTCCTTCTTCTTTTAATTCTTCTTCGCAATGTTCTTCATATTCTTCACCTTCATCTTCTTGTTCTTTTTCTTCACCTTCATCATCTTCTTCTTCTTCTTCTTCTTCCTCTTCTTCTTATTGTTTTTATTACTCTTGTTATTCTTGTTCTTTTTCTTGTGTTTCTTCTCCTATTTCTGCTTCTTCTTCTATTTCTGCTTATTCTACGCTTTTTGCTTCTTCTTCTTGTTATTCTTCTTCTTTTTCTTCTTCTTCACATTGTTCTTCATATTCTTCACCTTCATCTTCTTGTTCTTCCTTCATCTTCTTGTGCTTCTTCATTTTGTATTTCTTCTATTTCTGCTTCTTCTTCGATTTCTGCTTATTCGTCGCTTTTTGCTTCTTCTGTGAGGCCGAGGCTCACAGGGGCCCAGAGCAGACGACTGGCCCCTCTGGATGCAGAGCCCCTGCTTCCTCCGGAGGTTTCATCTCGGCCTTCAACTCTCATGCGTTAGCGCCCCGCCCGCCATCACAGTCATGGAAACGGGAGTGTTTTACCCATGAGTACCTGCCAGGAGCCGGCAGTCCTGAGGGCGGGCACGCAGCGGGGACCGCCGTCCATGCCTTCCGCAGGGGGTGCGTCTGACACCGCCACGTGGTGAGCTCGTTGTCCGGGGGCGTGGGGCTTCAGATCGAGCACGCGCCCCTGTGGGTGTGCAGTGCCCCTGACTTGAAGCCCGCACTAGATGTGTATCATCTGGGTTTTGCTTAAAGAAACAAAAAGAGGGCCTGCCTGGTGGCGCAGGCGGTTGAGTGCGGCGCTGTGAAGCTGTCCGCAGCCTCTGCAGTGTGGGTTAGATCCTGGGTGGCCGGGGAGATTCCCACAGGGCGCAGCAGACCTCTCCTGTCTCCCCGCTGCTCCCCTCAGCAGTGTGTTTCAGTGGATCTGCCTCTTCTGTTCTCTACTCTGTCTCTGGTGAGTCCTCTCACCCTCACACACATCTGGCTGGTACCCTGGTTCTCGTATAAATAAATAAATGTTTAAAAAAGAAAGAAACAAAAAGATTTATTTATTGCCACTGTCCTCCTTGATGGCCCTGTGCCCTCTGTCTCGAGCCCAGACACCTCACTTCATGAGTGTTGCTAGTTTTCATAAGTGCTTTGCTCTGCTCAGCCATTCTCTATACACGCCCGACCCCCGTCCTGTCCCTCTGACTGGCTCTGCTGCGCACTGGGGATGGCGTTGCGGTGTTGCGGGCAGCAGGACGTCTACCCAGAGCTGACAGCAGGAGAATGGGTGCCCAGAGCTTCAGGTGCAGGGATGGTGACAGCTGCAGGTACAGCTTGATCCAGGGGCGCAGCTCTGGTTTCTCCCTGTACCTTGGCTGTGTCTCCTGCGGTGCGGACCCCACGCCTGGGCTCTCAGCCACCCTAGCCTGGCGTTCTGCCCCAGCGGGTTCTGTGTACCCAGTCCTGTCCTCGCTCAGCTATTGGGCCACACTGGGGGCGCAGGGACTCGGTGATGCTGGGGGCCGTGCCCGTCCTGCACTGGAGAAGGCTGAGGCTCCAAGATGACACGTGTGGGTGTCAGGCTGCTCGCCTGCAGCAGCAAAGCTGGTACCCCGAGTCCTGGGCGGAACTCCAGCGTGGAAGACAAGGAGGCCCTGCTGGCCTTGGTCTGGGAATAAGGGGGAGCGCATAGTGCCTGGCCTGCCTGTGCGGATGCGGGGACACAGCTGCGCGTGGGGCTGGGGAGAGACGCCGCCACCTCCTGAGGTCCCCCAGCAGGGGTAGCTCCGCAGGCCAGGCCGACGGGGACCCGGGCCCCCCCCATCCTCAGTGGGAGACGCCGGTCCTTCTGCTCTGGACCCTGGGCTCCCACCCGGAGCAGGGTGGCCGAACCCCGCGCCCCGCCCGGTGAGCTGCACGCGGCAGCTCTTCCTCCTCTTCGCGGAAATTAAATTGTGTTTGTTGAGGTCGCGTTGGTTTACCACACTGCTGTGATGGGGGGTGCAGGGTCACAGCTCCTCAGAGGCCAGCAACACCCACACCCACCGCCGAGCCCCACGACCTGAACCCTCGGTCCTGGGGCCCCCTCCTTTTCCCTTTGGCCTCACCTCCTCCCCAGCCCCCCTTCTCTCGCACCCCCAGAGGACCCGGAGCCTCAGCCGCTCTTCTCCCGGGCCGCTGGGGTCCGGAGGAGGGGAGGTGCTCAGCGGGGCCGGGCCCCAGGGAGGAGCTCACGTCCCCACACCAGTTGCGCAGCCTGCTGGTTCCCGTGACTCGTGACGCCAAGCAGCTCCCACTTGGAGACTGAATTACATCCTCTCCAGCTGACACAAAGCGCCGCCACTCCGCCTGGCATCCATGAATAAGTAAAGAGTCTCCAGTGCCAGGGCTGGGGCGGGGACAGGGCTGTTGGCGGCCTGGCTCCCGGAGCCCCCGCGCTGACCCCGTGGGGGGTGAGTAGTACCGCTTGGGCGATGGGGGGGCGGGGGGGCGGGGGCGCTGCCCGGTTAGCGATGGGGCTCAACAGGGGGGAGGTCCGCTGGGGTGGGCCGGCTCCAGGTGGGGCCCTGCCCTGGGCCCCGCGAAGCCAGGGCACCCTGCAGCCTTGGTTGGGATGACCCAGCTTTCCAGCCCGTGGGTCCCAGCGGTGCTTAAATCCCCGGCCCCGCCCCCCTCCCCGGGCCATCATCCCTGTCTGCCAGGCCAGTGCTGCCAGGAGGAGGCCTGGCCGGGGCCGGCAGGGTGCCGACCGTGCGCAGGCGGGGCATGTGTCCCCAGAGGAAAGGTGGGCAGGTGCGCGACCCAGCCTCCTCCCTACTCCCCGGACAGCCGACCCCTTCCCCCCTAGCCAGGGCTCCCCCTCTCCACGGGAGCCGCTCAGCTCAGAGGTTGCTTTCGGTTTGCTTGGATTGGGGCAGCAGTGTCCGCCCCTCCAGCCCAGAGCGGGCTGGACGCGCGGAGGTTGCGGAGGTGAGCGTGAGGCGCGTGGACGTGAGCAGACTCTGTCCCGTGCAAGTCCAGCATGCGCCGAAGCAGCGCGGTGAGCGCGTCCAGCCCTGGACCCGCGCTCTTCGTGTGTCGGGGAGCTGGGGGCAGCGTGCCCTGCACTGGGTTTGCTTGGGCGGTGATGGGGGCCTCCTGCATGCCACGCCCAGCGCCCTTGCTGCCCCGCGGCCCTGTCCGAGCTTGTGCAGGGCCGCGGGGCTCGGCTCCTTCACAGGGTGTCTCGGGGCCCCCTGGAGTGACAGTAGCCGTCCTCACGCAAGGCTGCGGAGAGCGACTGTGTGACGTGCCATTGGGGGCGCTTCCTTTCTGTGGGGCTGGAGCAACAAGGGGATGGGGGGATCGCAGCTCCAGCGCCCTGAGAGATGGAGTAGGCGCGGGCACTTGATTTGTTCCATGCAGGGACCAAATTTGCCGAAAGACTCAAGAGCCTGGGGGTCGCTGTCTTCCCGAAGTGTGCGCTCGTTCCGGGCCGGGAAGCGCTTGGCAGCTGGCGGGCACTCCCGTTAGACCGTCTCCTCCCTCTCGGTCCCACCGGGGGGGCAGGGTGTGGGTGGGGGGCTGCAGGTGTGGGTGGTCGCTGTGGAGGGAGGTGGCCCCAGGGGTGCCTGCGAGTCCCTCTCCCACCCGGTGGCTGGGGGCATCCGTGGCGCCGCAGCAGACGAGGTCAGGAGGTGCACAGACGGGCAGGGTCTGTATTTGATAACTGCTTGTTTCACGTGGTTTACACACCGACTGAGTTAATGAAACAGGCAGATTCAGTCACACAGACTTGAGGGGTCGAGAGCTGCCTTCTTGGCAGTGCCACCTGGATTTGTCAATTTAAACTGCACGGACATAATTTAAAAAAAATCAATCTGCCAAAAAGGGTATCATAAAACCCAGCCCCCTCCTGCCTTGTCTTCGTCCCTGGGGCCTGTCCCTTTAACTGCTTGTAATGCTCCTCACGGGCGCTTTGAATCACCTCAATAACCCTAAAAAATAGTCGGACGCTGGCTGTGTGACTCGCCAACCTTCTTAAGGCGAGAGTTGCATCTTTGGTGCGGGAGCACAAGGCTCTCAAGCAGGGCTGATTAGGCCCCCAGGGCTCCTATCTGGATTCATTTTTGTTTGTCAGAACTTAGGGGCGTGGGCATGCTACTGGCATCTGTTTGCCACAGCAGGGATGCTGGGGCCTGCTGGACAGCCCAGCCCCCACAGTGATCCAGCCCAGAAGATCTGACAGCGCTGAGGCTAGACGTCCTATCGCCATGGAGTCCTCACCCCACCCCTAGAGTGCAGGGTGCTAAATTGCTACTTTAGTTAAGTCAATAATTGGTATTTACATTGTTTTTTTTTTTTTTAAAGATTTATTTATTTATTTATACAAGCACTGGGTACAGTCAGAAGCGCGGGAGGGTGAGAGAACTCACCAGAGCCAGAGCGGGGAGCAGAACAGGCAGAAGGACGGAAGTACACTGCTGAGGGGAGCAGCGGGCGGCAGGAGAGGTCTGCGCGCCATGCGGGACCCTCCTCCGGTGGCCGGGGAGCAGCCGGGGATCGAACCGGTGCCGCAGAGGCTGCGGGCAGCTTCGCAACCCAGCGCTCAACCGCTGCGCCATGTGTGTTATTCACTACACAACCAATTGGTGACAGTGATTCTGCTTCTTTCCTTGTAGAGCTTTTCACTTTTCCTGGAGTTATTAATTGCCTCATCATTTATTTTGCTACTTGCAGTCCATGCACTGAAAATTCTTCCCCAATTCTTCAACACAGCAAAACTTTTCTTGTTTCTCTTTTCTGTTATATATATTTTTTGACTTGAGCTAACTTTTTTATGGAGGGAACATGTCATTATAGCATTATGTGAGTTCGAGGTGTGCATCGTGAGAATCGGAATGTGTCTGTGCTCCTTTGGGTTCACTGCTCAGATCCAGTTCTAACCTTTGCTACCCATTGTCCCCCTCATCCCAAGTTACACCCCCCTTTTCTCTTTCATGAGCTGCTTTGCTTCTAGACACCTTCTTCTTGCTACGAATGGATTACTCTCTGGACCTGAGGTTAGCTGTCGCCCTGGAGTTTTCTGGTGACAGTTTAACAGGATCTTCTGTAGCTTCTATGACTTTCTCTTTTAGGGTTTTTCACTCTTTTATTTATTCTTTTAGGATTTATTTATTTATACAAAAGATGGGGTACAGGTCAGAGGTGTGGGAAGGTGAGAGAATTCACCCGAGACACAGTGGGGAGCAGAACAGGAAGACAGACAGAAGACACTGGTGAGGGGAGCAGCAGGCGAGCCAGGAGAGGTCTGCACGCCATGTGGCTATCTCCCTGGCCGGCTGGGAAGCAAACCTGCGCTGCAGAGGCTGCAGATAGCTTCACAGCGCTGCCCTCAACCCGCTGCGCCACCGTTTTTCACTCTTTTAGGGTCTGTCACTACTTGTTTTGCTGCAGCCTATTCTGTAGTCATTTTCAAAGAGCGATACATTGGAGGTAAATTTTATGAGTCTTAACCTGTATGGCCACATCTCCCCCCCCCCCCCCCCCGCCCCCAACCCCGCACTTGATCAACTGCTTCTTGGGGCATAGAATCTTAAATTGGAATAATGTCTAGCCAGAATTTAAAGGCATTCTGCTGGCTTCTGGGAGTGCTGCTGACAAGTGGATGCCGTCCCTCCCTCCCTCTCACTGGAAGTATTTGTCATCTCGTCACCATTTGCTGTCTCCAGTCTCCGGGTGCTCTTTGGAGTGGGTCTTCGTCTGTTTTTGCAGAGAGCTCAGGATAGCCCAAAAAAGTTACTAGAAACTTTTCACACTTTTGTCACTAATTTCCTTCTCTACATTTTCTCTTTCTGGAAAACGTACTAGTGATGCTCGGCTCTCCCAGGCTGATCTGCAAAGTCTTTTTAAATTTTTTCTATCACGTTGGGAGATTGGCTTCGCTTTCTCCTGCAGAGTCGCTCTCCCCATAGCGCCGTGTGGCAGCGGCCCTTTTCTTTCTGCCCCTCCTTGGTCCTGAGGCCTCTTGTTCTCGGTCCTTTTGGGAGCTCCCTGCTGTCGCCGGCAGCGCCTCTCTCTCCATTGTCTGTTCTGTTCTCTGGCGTTACTCTCCCGCGTTGGAGGTGGGTGAACGCGCTGATCATCCTGACTTGGGTGTCTGGGCTTGGGGCAGGGGCTCAACCGCATGGCGGATGTCAGGGCCTTCTCCGTCCCCCGGGTCCCCGCCGGGGGGCATGGAACACGCGGGGGTGGGTGCTCTGCTGTCCCCTCTGGAGGTCTCGCCCTGGGATGACTGTTTTCTCCCAGGTTGCTGTTTCCAGTCTCCTGCCCAGCGTGGGGCGGGGAGGGTGCAGGCCAGTGCTCCCCGTCGTGCCTGCGGACCGGGGTGGGGGGGTGGGGTGGGGGGGGCTTTGTTCATTTCCGTTATCAGTGTGGGCTGCCGCGGGCGCTGCCGCCGCCGAGGCCCGACCACTGCCTTCCGGCCGCCGTCTCCCGGATCAGACCTCGCATCTCCCGGCTAGACATCTGCACGTCTCCCGGCTAGACATCTCCCGCACAGCTCCCGGCGCGGCGCTAGGAATCTTGTTAAAGTCTTGCCCGGCCCAGGGTCACGCGGGCACGGGCCAGGCTCCCCGGCGACCGCGCGGCCCGCGGGGACGAGACTGATTCCCTCGGGCCTCACAGCTCTGAGACGGGCGCCACCTGGTTCTCCGCTCCGGCGCCGGCTCCCGGCCAGCCCGCCCGCCGCCTGCTCCTCTGCGCGCCCGGCGGGGCTGCTCGAGGGCCGGACGCCCGGGTGAGACCCGGGCTGCGCGGCTCGCGATGTGATCCCATGGCGTCGCCTCGTTTTCTCAGAGACACGGGGGAGCAGCCCACGAGCTCTGGTGTTGCGCTTGCGTGAACGTGACCGTCCGCCGAGAGACGGGGTTTCTGTCTGAAGCCTCAGGGGCAGCCCGGCGCTCCCTGGTCTGCTGCGTGCGCGCTTCCTGCTGCTTTCGTGGGTTTCTAGGACGTCATTGGGCCCGTAGTGGCACGTCCTGCCCCCGCCGCCCCGCAGGTCTGTGTCACGGAGGGCGTGCGGAGAGCGACACGCGGGCTCGCGCCCCCTCGTCCCCCACCGAGACCGGGAGGGTGGCGCCCCACGCACAGCTCCTCCCCACCCCAGGACCGTGAAGACTTGGGCCAGGCACGCTGCTTGCGCCTCCTCCGCACCAGGAACTCTGGCCGCCCCTCTGCCCTGGGAGCAGCCGGCCGGGGCTGGGCGGGGCTCGCGGGGCGGGAGCGGCCTGGGCTGTGTGACCGTGTGCGGCTCCCGACAGTGCAGACAGGGCCTGCGCCGACCGACGCCCGTGGGTCAGGAGCACACGCGAAGGCCCTCTGGAGATGCTGCCTCGCGTCCTGAGGCTGGGCCTGCAGCCGAGCTCTTTAAACTGAGGCCCTGCCTCCTGGCATCCCTCGGGCAGCTGTCGCTCACTGTCTCATGGGCTGCTGTGGAGAGTTTGCAGGTGCCCACGTGTGCCAGTTAGCGGGAGGCCAGATGCAAGCCCGGCAAAGCGTGTCTAGCCCTCCTGGAGCGGTGTCGTGAGGGAGTGGCCTGTGCAAAGGCCCTGGGGCGGGAAGCTGGGTGGTCGTCTGGATCCAGACAGGCGGCGGTGGGGCGCAGCTGTGTGGGGCGGGGCCTCTCATCTGAGGGTAAAGTCCGGCCGTGGTGACAGATTGTAGTAGGAGGGCAACGCCAGCGAATTTTCCTTCTAACAAGATCATGCTAGACTTGGAGTGAGACAGAGGCGAGTGTGTTAGCAGGGACAATCGGCTGCTGTCTTGTTGGGGTGAGTGGCGGGGTGGTGGGGTGACCCCTTGGAGAGGTTCTGGGGGACCTGAGCAGGGGCTGGTGGGAGTGGTGGCGGCGGAGGAGGGGCGGGAGCGGTAGCCCAGGCAGGGAGGGCCATCCCTGGGCTGGGAAGGGCTGAAGGGGCAGCTTTACGGCAGGACCAGGCTGCGCCGGGAGGCAGGTCCGTGCTTGAGCCGTGTGGAGACGGGAGAGCAGAGGTGGAGCAGGCCCAGGCCGGGGGGCTCGGCTCTCACCGTCCCTGCTGGCTGCGGGCACCCGCCTGTGGGGTGGGTTGGAGCCAGGCGTCCCCCATGCTGTGCTCTCCAGCTGGCTGGAGGGGGCATGAGCAGTGGATTTTTCTGCCTGAGAGGCATCAGGTGCCGGCCGCTTGGCCGCCAGGCGGGCATTTGAGCAGGAGCAGGGCTGGACCTGCTGGGCCTTGGTGCCCTGTCCGGGCTTGCACTGGGTTTGCTCCCGAGAGAAACAAGTGGGTCTGAGTCTCATTGCGGTGGCCGAGACGGGGGCGCAGTGGTGACGGAGGAGGTGCTGGTGGGGAGGGGAGCGGGGGGCTGGTGGGCTGGTGGTGGTGGTGGAGGTGGTGGAGCTAGGAGAGGACCCAGCCTGTCTGTGTTGGATCAACTTAAAGTCACTCCAACCCTCTTGTTTCTGTTTCATGTTTGCATTTTTCCTGGAAGGAAACAGAGTCTGTGAGGCTCTGGATGGTGTCGGACGCGGGGTGTGTACTTGGTAACCGCCAGCCTCTGCTCAGTTTCCCGTTGCCATGGCACTGACAAACCCCCCCAAAAAACAGCCACATCATTTCCTTAGTCAGGGTAGGGTCCTTGGAGGCATGGAAATGCCTGGAAAATATTCCAAGGCCTCAGCGTGTCACCATGATCAGGGCCACAGTATTGTTTGGGGGACAGGATGTCCCACGCAAACTCCATACAGGCTTTGGGGACTGCACCCCCATGCCATCCAGACACTGGCAACTACAAATCCCACGATCCCCAAAGGGAGGGTGCGAGGACCTGAGGGTGGAGTTAAGCAACGAGGCTCTCGGTTTGAGTATTTAACTGGCCGAGTGGCGGGGGCCGCCCTCTTGGCCACACGGTGTGTCCGGTTTTTCGCCAGCTGGGGGGGGGGTCATTGATTCCAGGTCAGCGGAGCGGGTAGGACGCATTGACTAACTTATCTCCCTCTTTTCTCCCTGAGTTATTCATTTCTCCATTTCCCTTTCCCTGGTAAATAAACCTTTTATTGGCCTTTGTGTGTGCCTGCAGTTTAGCATTACTAAGTCCCTTTTAAGTGTGCGGGTGAGGCCGCACGGTCAGGCAACCCGTTTATATCGGGGTTGTCCTGTAACAGTGTCAGCTTCTCACGGCGCCCTTTGTGCCAGGAGCCCTTCTCGGCGTGCTCAGCAGACAGAGGAGGCCCTCAGGGCACCCCAAGAGGCTGCATCTCCCCGGGCCAGGTGGCCCTCCCAGCGTGGGTCCAGGACCCCTCCGCCGCGGGCCTGTCTGCTCTCTGGGGTGGCGGGTGGCTGTCCTGTGGCCTCGTCACTGCCTGGCGGTTTATCCGCCGTCCTGGAGCTCCGGGGGTGGCCACACGCACGCGTGATGCCTTCCTATATTTGGAACAGGCTGGTCTGTTTTTTTGGTGATGGATTGTTGGCTGCTTGGAATTGCAGATGCATCATTAAGTCATGCCGTTTAAATTTAGCTCCTGTTCTCGCTTTGGAAGGAAGGGGTGTTTGAATAACTTCACGTGAAGGGAAGCGATCAGAAAGTAGGTCCTCGTGACTTGGCGGCCTGGGGTCCAGCGGTGAGTGTCGGGGTGGCTGGTATCGCCTGAGAGGTGCCCAGAGCTTCCCTCAGTCCAGAGGAGGCGAAAGCTGCCTCCACACTCTGCCAGCCTGCAGGGAGAGTGCGCTCCCAGGTCGCAGCTTGCGCACAAGCTTGCGGCGATCGGCCCTCAGCATGATGCACCTGTCACCCTTCGAGCCACCCTTTGGGTGGACGAGACCTCGAAATATTTGCTCTCAGACCCGAACCAGAGTCCTGGGCTGTTTGCCACCACCTGCCTGTGGCCACGGTCAGGGCCCGGCACCCGGCAACAGCCACGGCTTTCCCGCGTGGAGGTGAGAAGGCAGGGCCCCTGTGACCTTCCCACGCCAGCCCCGCCCCCCACCGCCGGGCTCTCTGCTGGGGTTCTCTGGCCTTGCCCAGGCACGCCGGGGTGCCGTGGCAAGGGTGCAGAGGCGCTCGGATGCACGTGTGAGAGCCTTGCGGTGTGCGTGCGCCAGCACACGCGCCCTCCCTGGCAGCTCTTAGGTCAATATTCATCCCAGGCAGTGAGCTGGCATGCGCCGCCGGGTTCTCTTCCCCAGCGGGCCGACCCCTGACACGCTTGGTTGTTCTGGGCATTTTGTGTGTGTGTGCGTAGGTGTAACATGTGTGTGTGTGTGAGAGAGAGAGGGTGTGTGTGAAGCCACAGAAAGTCTCTCACACGATTGTGCATGAGCTTTAAAGCAAATTGCGTGACTTTTCCTGCGGGTTAGTGTTTCTGCCATCCAGAGTGTCTCTTAGTGGCCGCTCTTATTAGTGTGCTCACCCACGGCCCGTTTTCTAAGTCTCTGCGCACCCCCCCCCCCCGTCTCCCCTGACACCCCTGCCTGGGCCTCCGGGGCAAGCCGGGGCCAGGATCCAGGCCAGGACTGACATGGGTGGACCCAGGCCCCCGCAGGGTGGGGCGGGGCAGGAGGGCAGGCAGGGCCTGCGGGCCTTGCCAGGTGAGGGTGGAGGGTGCTGGGTGCTGCCCCTGGCCCGGCCGCCCTTGGCTGAGGGAACCCGAGGTGCACAGATGGCTGCGCGCCGGCCCCGGTCTTGGCCGGACAGGCTCGCGTGCGGAGCTGATGCCAGTTGGGCTGGGGGCAGCCCCCGGGACTGCAGGCATTACTGATGCATGTGTGTACGTGTGCGCATTTGCGTGCGTGCACACACGAGTTCACCACTCGAGCACCAGACGCAGGGCCGCTGCCGCTGTGCCGGGCCCACCTGCGTCCCTCTTGCAGGAGACCGAGCTGGGGAAACGGACATCTGGCCCCTGTGGTGTTTCCCACTGGGCTGCCCTTTATGCCCACACTGACACACAGCAGCAGCCGGTGCCAGGGCTCACCTACCTCGGCCGCATCCCTCGCAGGGGTGCCAAGGCCTGGCCACCTGGCTTTGCACGGCGCAGGTGCTTCGCTTCGTCAATATTTGCTGAAACCAGGAGCGGTGGGGCCAGTCTTTTGGAACTTCAGCCCTGCCAGCTGCTCCCGGAGCCCCCATAGGTCAGTCCTGGGGGCCCCCTGGGGCTCTTGGGGCGGAGTCACTCAGCGGATGCTGCAGACAGGGAACTTTGATGCCAGCCTGGAGGAGGCGTTGTTGAAGCCTGCCGGCCAGCCCACTCGCTCCAGAACATCCCACCAGTGACAGAATGGACAAAAGCAGCCACAAAACCCAGATACATTCATGTTTACTGGAACAAATAGGGTTATTTATTAGAAGAAATTACAGCCAGCTCACCAGCTGATGGGTGCCTTTGTGGTATTCATTTCACCTGCCCGCTGTGGGCCCCTGCCTGCCCACAGAACACACGTGCTTGGGGCTTTGGGACACCTGCCGCCCCACGCCGAGTCCTCCCAGAAAGCGCCGCCCGCAGTGGTGGGGCCTGGGCGAGCTGGTTCCGGCCCCGCAGAGGGGCAGGCGTGGCCGAGGGCCGCTGCTCCACCAGCTCAAAGCCGAGAGGACGCCTCACAGACCCGCCCGCTGGCTCTGGGTCTGGGGCCGGGCCGGGCCTGCCCACGTGTGGGGCCCAGGACAGACTGTCTCCACGTAATGGTATGTGTGTGGAAATGTCTGGTTAAAACGCTCCTAATGCCGCGGCTCTTCGAGACTAAAGCGATTATGTATCTTACATTCCAGTTTTTCAGAAAGTCAAATGGAACGGGCCCTGCTGGCGCGGGAGCCTCGGAGCCAGCCTCGCCAGGGATGGGTGCCGGCCGCCAGGAGGCCTGCGTGGCGCTGGTGCCGGGCCCGCCCAGAGCCTGGCTCGCGTGGCTTTGTGTTTGCTGCGAGGGCAGGTAAAAGCCAAGAGCTGCAAACACTTGCCGAGGGCTCGGGAAATGGCTGCGAATCTCAGGCTTCCAGCCGCAGCTTGTGGGTCTTGACAGCGTCTGTTTCACTCTGTTCTCTGGGCAAACACAAGCCCTGGGATGGGCTTGCTCTCCCTCTGCGTCTGCGGAATGGAGAAGTAGGGGTGTTCAGAGGCTTTGGGGGCCGCTGTGCTCTCTGCTCTTTGGATTACAGGTGACAGAACTACGGGGGAGGGGGTGTATCTACTTTTAACATTTTGGGGAGTCTCCACCATACCCTTTGCCCTGGGCTGGCCCCGCTGGGCCCTGCTCTGGGCGCCTCACCACGTCCTCCTGTGGCGGGCCTGCGTGCTTCTGCCAGTCTCCCAACCGGGCTGTTTGTCTTTCTCGTTGGGTTCTAGCAGCGCTTTGCGCGGCCGGGGCCCGACCCCGTAGGGCGTGCGGGCGAGGAGCTGTCTCTTGGCCGCCGAGGCTTTGCTTTGTGTTGGCGGCGGCTCCGCAGGAGCTCGGTGCCCTGTGAGTCAGGCTGTCCCTTGTCTCCCCCATTGCTAGGAGACACGGCTCCGTGCTCACCCTTGGCTTCTGTTTATCCACAGGACGGTGTTTATGGACGGGAGAGATGTATCAAGTGCACGCAGGCATGGGCAAGCTTTTAAAAATTATCCAGCTTTGTGTTTGCTCCATGCTAAGCCCTGGAGATAAGGCCGGAGGCAACCACGGGCAGTGGACGGGGGAGGGAGGAAGGAGACAGAAGCCAGCTGGGGGTTCACCTCCTCCGGGTGGGATGGGGACCCTTGGCAGCGGCAGGAGAAGCGGGGCGTCGGCCTGGGAGGCCCAGAGGGCCCAGGGCTGGGAGGCTGCTGGTCAGAGCGGGTGTGGCTCCCGAGGGGCCCCTTCTTCTGTCCATCTGACTGTCCGGTGTCTGTCCACCCATGTATCCTCTGTCTGTCATTTTTCCGTCCATCCATCATCAGTCTATCCATCCATCTATCATCTGCCCACCCACTATCCCTGTCTGCCCACCTGCCTCTTCATTGTCCCTCCTCTCCTGTCTGTCTCCTGTTACCCCCACCTACCTACTGTCGTCTCTTCTCCTGCTGAACCTCCTCACGCCGCAGACATCGTCCTTCTCGCTGCTTGGTCACCACCATCTGAAAACAAGACACTGTCCTTCCAACCTGCGTCATCGCCTGCCTACAAAGGCAGATTCCCTGCTCATCGGATGCCCCCCCGAGACTCCCCCGTGGCCCCGGCCTTGGGAGACTGCTGCCCGCTGACCGGGTCCCCGAGCACGCGCGGCTGGCCCAGCAGTCGGCCCCGGCCACGTCGCCGGCCGCCCTGCCCTCCCAGGGAGCAGGCTCTGGCCCTGCAGGGACATGGCCTGACCGCGCCGTGGCTGCTTGCAAGGTCGAGCTGACTTCCGTGCTGGTCCCAGGCGTCTGAGTGCGACGCCTGCCCGTTTGTCTCTTGTGCGTGAGCGTCCTGGCGCTGTGCCGTCTGGTCTGGGGCGGCGAGCGGACGCCACAGTCGCCCTCTTGCAGGGGCCACGCAGGTGGGCAGTGGGCCTGTCCCTGAGCGGGGGCGCCATGTGCACGCGGGCATGGCCAGCCGCCGTCTGAGCGGGTGACTGTGGTGACTGCACAGAACTGCCAGAGCAGCGGCCCCTGAGGGCCCCCCAGCCCCCAAAGGCCCTGCGTTCTTGATGTCATGCGCCGTGCGTGACGCTATAGCGTGTCCCCGGCGGCGCTCGCCTGCTCACCAGCTCTCTGTGGCCTGGGCCACAGATGGCCCAGGACGCCGCCCGCACGCAGACCTGGACGTCCCATCACTTCTGAGGCCGTGGCTCTGGGCGGGGCCCCGGGGGCGGCTGTGTCCACCTTCTGTGGGCTGAGGGTGGGGTCTCGGGGTTTCCCGGCCTCCCTCTGTTGCGGGCTCGGATCACAGGGTGGGCCTTCAGAGGGGGCGGCTGCAGTGAGGGTGAAGGGAAGCCCCGCCTGGTCCTCTCTGGCCCTGGGCTGCCCACGTGCCAGCTCACCCTCGTGGGTGGACACCTGGCGTCCCCCGAGAGTGGCGTTCCGATGGCTGGTCGTCTTCATACACAGCCCCGCGGCGGGGGAAGGTTGTGGAGGCTGTGGAGGAGCCGCTCTCTGACCCACGACCCCACTCCAGGGCTGCCCCAAGCACAGTGGCTGCTCACCGGGTGTTGGCCACCCCCAGAGAGTGCGCATCCCACAGAGCGTCCGGTCTGATCCCTGTGAGGACACACTGGACGCGGGACAGCTGTTGGGGGTCTGCCGCTGCCAGCAGCTCGGCCCCTGCTCACCGGCCCTGGGGCCAGGCGGCCCCAGGGGAGCCGGAGACAGCGCGGTCCACTCCCGGGGTGGAGCTGCCGTAATTGCATCTTGGAGCCTCGGCTGCGCTGAATTATGCCCGGAGCGCAGATCCCTGTCGTGCAAAGTCAATTAAGGCATCGAGCTGGAGGCCAGGCTGGACGGTGAGTTAATTTTAATCCACGGCTTAGCTTGGCTGTTCACCAAGATGGACAGGACGGCGCGACCCAGCCCCGCCCGCCCTCGCGCCTTGGAGGAGGTGAGGTCCCGCTGGCGAGGCCCCGGCCCCCCTTCGCCGCTCCTCGGCCCCCGGGCGACTGCGGCAGCTGGAGGGTCCCTGGGCAGCTGGAGGGTCCGTCCGGTTCCACTCAGGGTCCAGCCCTGGGAGAGCGGGCGGCTGGCGGGCTGCCCCCTCTGGAAACTGGGCGAGGGAGGGAGGGGGGAGGAGGGAAGAAGAGGAGGAGGCCAGGGCAGGGGAGGGGCGTCCCCTCGTGCAGGTGCAGGGGTGAGCGCCTGAGGCCCCCCACCACGCGGGAGGGAGGTGACTCTGCCTCCGCCCTCCCGAATTCCTGGGCTGAGGGATCCAAGCAAAACAGATGGTGGTTCTGAGCCACTCGGGTCTGAGCCGGTTGTGACCTGGCCGCGGCGGCGAGGCGGCTGCCGGAGGGGCCGGGGCGCGGGGAGCCAGTGTCCTGCCAGGGTGGACGGCCGCTGGCCCGGGGGTGGCGCGGGGCGGGGCGGAGCGGGATCTTCCTGAGCCGTGAGCCTCCCGTGTGCTGCACCATCTGATCAAAACGTCCCGTTACCCCAAGTCCGTCATCACGGGGCGCTCCCCCGCCGTGACAGGAGTGCTCGCGCCCCCCCCCCCAGCCACTTGCGCTCAGACACGCGCAGGAGCGGGTCGGCGGCCGTCTCGGCCTTCTGGCGCTCACTCCACGGTGCTTGATTCCCCGGGCCGGCTCGCGCTTCTTCACGCCCGGTGTGATTCCCCGCCTCGGGGTTCTGCGGGCGCGGGGAGGGGTGGCCGCCGGCCCGCGCGTCGTGACCCTCGCGGAGCCGCCAGCGCAGACTGCAGCTGCCCACACGCCCCCATCAGCGCCGTCCACGCGCCGCGGCACAGGAGCTGCCCGAGCGCCACGCGATTGGCATCAAAGCCCGAGCTTCCGGACGTGGGCGTTCTTCCAGGCCCGCGGGTGCGGGCGTGTCCCCGAGGAGGCGCTGACCAGCGCCAGGCGCCGTGCCCTCCCTGTGGTCCGAGCCCCCCGCCCCATTCGGCCGGCTCAGAGGCGGCCCGTGGCGGGCCCTGCGGAGAGCAGCGGGGGCCGCAGGTGGGCCGAGGGGCGGGAGTGCGGAGGGCGGCTGAGCCCCGGGAGGGCCCAGAGCGGAGCCTGCAGGCAGGACGCACCATGCAAGGGCCCTGGAGCGCTATGCCGGCCGGGCCTGGCACACTGAGCTGAGCCCGCGGGACTCGGGGCTGGGCGGGGTTTGGGGAGATGGCCGGGCCGGGCCGGCAGGGTGAGGCTGCGAGGGCCCCTATGACGGGCCTCTGGGGTCACTGTGGACGCCCACACAGGGAGGTGGCTGCCCAGCTGGACACTTTGGAGGGGGCTCCTGGTCCTGGGTGTGGAGGAGCCGGTAGACGGGGGCTGAGGGGCAGAGCCAGGAAGCAGAGCCGTGGGGGGTTCTCCCCAGCCCGGAGGGGCCTTTCCACCAACTCCACCCACCCCGCTGCACAGCTAGGCCCGGCCTGCTCTGCCTTCATTTTCTAGACTCTGGATTAGGGAAGCGGGGGTCAGTCTTGACCAAGGAGGACCCCCTGGGGACCTGGCCTTGCAGGGGAGACAGTGACATCCATGGGGTGGGGGGCCCCATAAGGGGCGGGGGGCAGTCTTGGCGAGCACGGGGGCTCTCACGTAGCTGGTGGTGTGTTCCCCTGCGGCTGCAGGGATGCGGCGTTGATGGCCGGGTCCTCCGAGGGTCCTTCTCACTTTGACTTTGAAGTGGTTTTAGGAAAACCATCTTGGGTGTAGAACCAGACACGTGGCAACACTTTCTCAGCAGGCGCCTTCCTGCTGCTGCGTGGATGTGGCCCTTGCTCTGTCCTCAGGAGAGGGCGTCACCAGGGCCACGCTGGCCACCCCGGCGTGGACGTGCTCCCGCTTCTCTCTCACGCACGGTGGCTCCCTCTGCCTTTCACGCTCCCCCCTCTCGGCCGTGCGCCCGGGCTTGACAGAGTTGCGGGCCCACACTGGCCCCAGGAGCAGAGGCTGCCCGGCCACCTGGCCTGCTGCTCTCCCCTTGCTCCTCCCGGCAGCGCCCTTGGCTGTTTTCTGGTCGCCATGTTAACCCTTTATGCCGAACCTTCCTGGTTCATCGCAGCAGGGGCGGGGCTGGCTGAGGGGTCCCCAGCAGGCAGCAAGTGCCCCCACTTGGCAGCGCCCAAGCATGTCCCTAATGCTCCCCCCGCTTTCTGCGGGACCTGGCTTGGGGACGCTCCCCCACCACAAGGTGGGGGGACGCAACAGCCCACATTTGGGCGAACCTGCACCGAGCCCAGGCTTGCAGGATGCTCCGAGCAGCACTCGGCAGGTGGACATTCGTGAGATGAGTGAAGCGGGCCCCCGAGAGCCCCACAGCCGTGCTGCGACTCAGCCCTGAGGTTTTCGCCCGTGGAGGAGCAGATGCTGTAGCCGCTTTCGTCTCCACAGCGTGGAGTTTCAGTCTGGTCTACACCCCGTCCTCCGACTGCCTGGCGCCCCGGGAGGGCCAGCACCGGGCAGAGTGATGGTAGCGCGGAGGCTTTTCTGTGCTGTGTTGACCTGAATTATGTCACTGCGCTGCTGGGGACGAAGGGTGGAGGGCCCCGGAGCTCACAGTGAGTAAGAGGGGAGCTGGGGTCCCCACGGCTGCTCCGCTCTCCCCGCTTTGTCTTCTGTTCCATTGTCTGCTCCCCAAGATCGCCCGGCAGGGCTGGCCCAGGAGCACGTTTCCCGGGTGCACAGATGTCAGCCCCTCCCCCCGGGACTGTTACTGGGGCTGCGAGCTCTGGGGTCCCTCAACCCCGCGCGCCGCCAGCCCTTCCAGACCCAGCACCAAACAGCTGAGCGACGCGTGCGTCCCAGCACGCCCCCGCCCTGGAGCGGAGGGAGCCAGACTCGAGCTCAGGTCCCAGCCTGGAGGGTTATCGCCTTTATGGGTCCCCATTATGTTTTCGACGCAGATCTTGTCCTGTGTGTTGTTGTGCAATTATCTCGGAAACGATTATGTTCATTACATCTCATGAATTTGTGTACTTAGCACGGCATTTTGGAAAGAGCTCATGTTGTCAAGGGAAGCTCTGTTTATGTGGTTACTGCATCAACTATTTTTTTTAAACCGGGTGCACTGCCCTCTCCCCGCTCCTGGACCTGCCAGCATTGTTCTGGAGAAGGCGAGCTTTGGAATTCTTCACCAAGATGCACGAATCATTTATTAGCAGCGCTCTTAATTGGTTTTATGTCACTTGCGCCTTAGTGCCAAGCCAGCGAACACATCTCACAGGCGCCGAAGCAATTAATAGCACCCCCGCCCCCTTGTCCAGTGTAACCCCATCCTGGGACGCTGCTTCAATAGCTGCGGAACTATCCCTGTGGCTCACGAGGGGCTGAGCTTGGGGGCAGTCTGTCACCCTTGCGAGCTCACAATAATCTGTGCTAACATTAGGTGAAGCTGCTGGGCGCTTGGCCTTGGGGCATTTACTGTGTGAGGAGAAACCCGTGGGATGACTGTGCCTTGAGGTCAGGAAGCACCGGGGAGCCCCTCACACGCTGAGGGTGCTGGGGTTCTCTGCCGCGACTTTAAAACCAGAACAATTTGCGTAAAACTCTGCATTTCTCTCTTCATGAACCTGGAAGTGGTGGTTGCCTGGGCCAGCCTCCCGTCCTGGGGTGGGCGGGTGGAGGCTGTGCTCCTCACCCGGAAGGCACTGCCCTGGCTGCGTGCTCCGTGGACACGGGGAGGACGGACTGCAGGCCGGGCAGCCTCTCGTGCCATGGTCCTGGCGCCCTTGGGCGGCTCCTCCCTATCACGTCCTTCGTGTGAAGGTGACCCTTCTGTTCTCACACAGCAAAGCTCGGGGATGCTCAGGCTCTTTGCATCAGAGGGGTGGAAGGTTTCTAAGCACAGGGTATTTGTGGCTGAAAAATTGGCCAGCCTCGGCCTTGTTTTTGCGACCCAGCAGGGCCGGTTCCTGGCCCAGCTGTGCCCACTGATAGGTTGTCATTTGTCTCAAGGTATTTTTAAATTTCTTGGTTGCTTTCCTTCTTAACCCAAGAGTGATTTGGTAGTGTGTTGTTCAATCTTCACATGTTATTCCCCCCCACCCCCGGTTTCCTTTTATGTTTCTTCGAGTTTGATACCATTGTGATCAGAGAGATACTTATATGATTTTAGTCATCATGAATTTATGACACTTGTTATGTGACCCAACAAATGATGTATTCTGGAGGCTATTCCAGGTGCACCTGACAAGAATATTATTTAGCTTTTTGGAATGTAGCGCCCTATAAATATCTATTCATCCTGGATGGTCTAATTTCTCACTTAAAGTTATAGTTTCCCGGAGTTCTGTCAGGTAGTGTGTCCTTGATGAAAGTGGAGTGTTGAATGTCTTTACCACTCTTGTGTTGCTGCCAATATCTGTTTTCAGATGTGTTAATAGTTGCCTTATGTATTTTGCTGCTCCTTTGTTTGGTGCATGTGTATTGATGAGTGTTATGTCTTCCTGATGTAGGATTCCTTAATCGTATGATGTTCATCTCAGTCTCTTGTTACCTTTTTTGCTGGAAGCTTATTTTATCTTATATGGCAGCCCCTGCAATTTTTGGGGTGCCCCATTTTCTTGTGTTTTCCCAAGAACTGTTTTGATCCAGTCTCCTGGAGACAGCATAAAGTTGGGTTTTATTTTTTGGTACAACCAGTCACTCTGTGTCTTTTTCTTTGGTGAGTTCAATTCATTTCCATAAAGGGTGATGACATGATGACTTACTACTGTGCTTTTGTCTTTAGTCAAATCCAGACAAGAAATGTGTGGTATCTGGAGCGGGTGGTGAGGGCTCCAGGGTCACCGCCTCCTTGGTCCCCTGGTCAGTTTGGAGGATGGTGTCGGTCCAGAGTCCCAGACATTAGCCAGGTGGCTGGGGTTCAGACCTGGACACTGCCATAACCCCTCAGTCTCCATGTCCTTTTTTCTGAGAGGGTGTGGGGGAGGGGTGTCAGGACAGTATCACTTCCCAGTTCACAGAGTGCTGGGGAGGGTCCCCTGAGGTCACACAGAGAAAGTAACTGCTGAGATCACATAGTCGGCCTTCAATCAGCTCCCTGAGCCACTTCTGTTCCTGTGCCCACTTCTGGCTTTCAAGACCCAGCTCCCATGTCCCCTTCCTGCTGAGGAAGGAAACTCTCTGGCTCTGTGTTGGCCCCCTCTGAGGCAGCTACTGCAGCCCTTCTCTCCTCACACACCCCAGGCTGCAGGTCCTCCAGGGCGGGGTCACGTGGTTCTCTGTGACCCCCAGCACACAGTGGAGTATGTTCCTGTGCAACAGCATGCTTTGTGCTTGGGGACCCCCAAATGCCTGACTGCAAGTCTGTGCCATCAGGGTCACCTGGGGTGTATTTAGAGAGAAGTTCCCAAGCCTGTTCCCAGAAGCAGAGAGTGGGCTCTGGCTGCCCAGGGCTGGGGAAGGGAAGATCCTTCCACACTGATCACGGCCCTTCTGATCCGCCAACATCTCATCCCCATCACAGCCTCGTGTGACCCGGAGCTGGAGCCTCTGAGTGAGGCCCCTCCTGCCACCTCCCCCTCAGAGACTGTGGAGATGCCAGATCTTTGTTTTAGGTGCAAAGTATGAAGTGATTTGGTACAGACCATTAAAAAAATTAAGGCGATGAAGTGATCAGTGGCTATTTTCTCAAAAGAAACAGGTGCTCCATAGTAGCTCACGTGACGGTCAAGGTCCTGATAACAATGAGCTGTCAGGCCAGGATTCCATGTCCCTTGAAGTGTCCTTCAAAATAAACGTGATTGTAAAAACTATTTCTACTGCTTTTAGACTCCATTTAATTTTGATGTTCATTTATTTTTCACACTATCCCCAGAGCAGTATCTGCAGAGTCATGGCACAGAGGGGCTCTCTGGCTTCCTGCAGATGTGAGCGGGGCTGACTCTGACCCACCTGCAGGGAGTGGAACCCTGGAGCCCCAGAATCAGCCTCCAGGGTTGGTCTTCCAGGGCGGCCCAGGCCTTGCTCTGCTCTCTTGTTGGAACCCTGAATCTCCCTGGCACCCCAGCATTCATGCACTGAGGGGGGATATTCTGCATTGGGGGCTTCACGTATACATCTATATCCCCCATCTCTCTGCCATCTGCAGCATTAAAACAAAACATCTAAGTGTCTTTAATGGAAAAGAACTTCACTACAATTAGTGTGCAACAAAGAAAAAGGAAAGAATAAAGTTTCCAAATCAAGCATCAAAGTCACTATCCCCTTGTGGGTAAATGTTCAGCCAAACGGGGTTGGCCCAAAGCAGGGCCTGAAAGCCTGTCACAGTCTAAAGCACCTCCTGTTGTGGATCCATAGAAAAGGGTGGATGTGGCTGACAAGTCTGGAAGGAAAAACCAAAATCAAGATAGAAGCTGCCATTGTCACTTCCACATGGATTTCTCACCCACATCTGTGTCACCCAGTCCAAGGCCAAGAAGCAAGTGCAGCTTCTCTGCCCCATGTGCTTCCCCCAGGTTTCCTTCTGCCTCCATCCTGCTTCCTTCCTCCTCAGCCTCCTCTCCAGCTGCTTCTCCCTGCTCAGCTCCACCCTCCTTGGGTGGGGCAGGAGCCTGGATCCTCCCCTGGGAACCCCCCTGTTACAGTCCTCTCCATCACCAGCATGTGCCTGTGTGTGGGTGACACCAGCCCTGCAAGGATGGGCAAGGCCCCAGATGTGTGCATTCCTCTGGGCAGTTACAAGCCAGCACTGCTGCATCCCCCCAGGTGAGACAGACGCTCCAGCCTCCCAGTGACAGCCCATGTCACCCACACTGATCTTGCCCCTCAGTGTCCCCTGTGCTGCCCCTTCCCTGCCCAGTCCTCTCTGGCTCCCCCTGCACCCCTTTCCAACTCTGTCCCCTAAAGTCCCCATTTCCATCCTCTGCTCTCTTTTCCAGGAGCCTCCCCATCCTCCTAGCCAGTGCCCTGGGGGCTCTCCTAGTTCCTCCCCTGATCCAAAGAATGGAGAATGTCAGACGATTCCCAGGAGGAGGGGCTTTCGTCCTTGGAAGCAGAAGCAGAAACAAATTACAGGTACCCTGGAATCTAAGTTTTCATCCCAACAGACTGAGGCAATCTTTATATGTGGGGATTTGCCCAGAACCTAGGAGCCAGTTATATCCTGGAGACCACTGGAAACTAAAAATAAGGACACTGATCTTTGCCTTTACTATCACTGCTTTGGGTGATGTGTCTGTAAAGATGTCTTTGATGTGCATATCATATAGTGTTTCACCTATATTTCCTTCTATGTATTTTATGGTTTCAGGTCTTATGTCTAGTTCTTTAATCCATTTTGAGTTGATTTTTGTGTATGGTGTGAGGTAGTGGTCAAGCTTCATTCTTTTGCATGTAGCGACCCAGTTTTCCCAGCACCATTTATTGAACAAACTTTCTTTGCTCCAATGCAGAGTCTTTGCTCCTTTGTCAAAGATTAGTTGACCATAAATCTGTGGGTTTATTTCTGGATTTTCTATTCAATTCCATTGGTCTGTGTGTCTGTTCTTGTTCCAATACCATGCAGTTTTGATGGTTATGGCTTTGTAGTATAGTTTGAAGTCTGGGAGTGTGATGCCTCCATTCCCTTTTTTTTTCAGAAGAGCTTTGGCTATTCGGGGTTTTTGGTGATTCCATATGAATCTCATCAATAATTGTTCTATTTCTTTGAAGAATGACATTGAAATTTTGATTGGAATATCATTGAATCTGTATATTGCTTTTGGTGGGATGGCCATTTTAATAATGTTTATTCTTCCCATCCATGAGCAAGGGACTACATCAAATTAAAGAGCTTCTGCACAGCAAGAGACAATAACAAAAACAAAGAGAAACCCCACCGAATGGGAGAACATTTTTGCACACAACACTAATGATAAAGGACTGATCACAAAAATCTGCAAAGTGCTAATGAGACTCAACAACAACAAAGAAAATAATCCAGTCAAAAAATGGGCAGAAGAGCTAAAAGAAACTTTTCTGAAGAGGAAATGCAAATGTCCAAGAGGCATATGAAAAAATGTTCAACATCATTCTTGTAATCAGGGAAATGCAAATCAAAACTACCATGAGATACCATCATACACAAGTGAGAATGGCACATATGAAATAAACTAGCAACAACAAATGTTGGGGAGGTTGTGAAGAAAAAGGAACTCTCCTGCACTGTTGGTGGGAGTGCAAACTGGTCCAACCACTATGGAGAGTTCTGTGGAGATTTCTTGACCTACTAAACATAGAGCTTCCATATGATCCAGCAATTCCACTCCTAGGTATTTACCCAGAGGACACAGAAACATCAATTCCAAAGAGCACCTGCACCCCTATGTTTATAGCAGCACTATTTACAATAGCTAAGCTTTGGAAACAACCCAAATGCCCCAAAATAGATGACTGGATCAAGAAGATGTGGTACATATACACCATGGAATATTACTCAGCATTCAAAAAAAAATAAACACAAGCAATTTGCAGCAACATGGATGGCGTTGGAAGGGATCATGCTCAGTGAAATAAGACAGAAAGAAAAAGAAAAATACCGGATGGTCTCACTCATAGCAGGAGTGAGCATAAATAAGGGACCAGGAAAGCATAAATAAGGGACCAGGAAAATGAATAACTATAAGAAAGTGAAAATCAAAATCAACAAACAACTATGAACCAGAGACACTCTAAGAGGAGTGGGATGAGGGGAGGGGAGGGATTGGGGTCAAAATAAGGGGGTTGCAATTGTATGGGGTATATAAAAAGGACTTCTGACCTGACACTGGACTTTGGCGCCCCCTTGTGTGCAGATCCCTGTCCTGCTGCTGGGGGCCCGGGGAGCCTGGGGAGGGCCTGGCTGAGCAGGAGAAAGGGCGGCTCTGGTCTCCTGTGCTCAGCCCTGTGGCCACACGGGGGCGCTGCCGCCCGTTCCGGATTCTGGTGGATCCGCCAGGAAGGGGCGGGGGCTGAGGTGGGCAGAGTTGGGGGTCCTGGAGAGCAGAGTCCTGTCCTGGATGGAGATGCTCTGTAAGGAGTCAGAGAAGCAGAGCTCAGAGGAGAGGAGACTCCGGAGCCTGCCCTTGTGTGAAGTTTCCGTCTTTTCTCCCCAGAACTCCTCTCTCCAGTCCCTGGATGGTGATACCTGGGAGAACTGGAAAAGAGAAATTTTTTTTCTCCTACAACCTATTCAATTTTGAGGGCATTTAAAAAAAAATAATATTTAGGGCCTCCCTGTGGCTCAAGGAGCTAAGACACAGCAGTATGAAGCTCTCCGCAGCCACTACGGCATGAGTTTGATCCCCAGCCAGGGAGCTGCCCATATGGCACATCAGACCTCTCCTGTCTCGCCCGCTTCTCCCCTCAGCAGTGCATTTCAGTACATCTGCCTGTACTGCTCCCCACCCTATCTCTGGTGAATCCTCTCACCTCCACATTTCTGGCCTGCACCCCAGTTCTTGTATACATAAATACATCTTTATAAAAAATAAATTGATCTTAAAAAATCACATTTAAAGAATACTGTTAGGTTTATAGAAAAGTTGCAAAGACAGTACAGGTCTTGTTTATCCCACACCATTTCCATTTTGTTAACATTCTACATGAATACTTTTATTTTTCTACAACTAATGCAGCAATGTTGACATAATTACTAAAGGTCATACTTTCATTAATTTTTGCTACTGTCCATTTGATGCTCCATAATCCCATCCAGTTTGCCTGGATGACAGTTTCTCAGACTTTCCTTGTTTTTATAACATTGACACTGGTGAGGAGTGATGTTTGGGAGCGGTGTTGGGGTCACAGATGAGGTTTCTTCGGTCACCTCTAAGAAAAGCTTCACCAGAGTCCTCCTTTCAGTGGCGTGTGGGCACACACACACAAACACACACACACACACACACACACACACACACTGAAAGAAGAAGACGATGCTTGTGCAAACACCAGCAGGCAGGAGGAGCTGCCCTTGGAGAGGGCGGGTGTGTGAGGAGAAGCCTGCAGTCACCAGGCAGAGCCTTGGGAGCAGAGCTGCGTCTTCCCGGGGCAGAAAGGGCTCTGAGGTAGTGTTCTAGTTGGGAGGGCTCATTCCTTTGTGGGATTGTCATCTCTCGTTAAATTAATTATTTCTATGGTGTGACTAGACTGATTTGTCAGGAGCAGCGAGTCTCTGCAATGGCTCCATCCCCACATTCCAGCTCTGGTCTGTGCCTCCTTATACTTCCTGTAGCATCCGATACTTGCTATGGCAGTTGGCCCGAAGTGATTTTCATTTCTATAGTTAGTTTAATAACTGCTAATCAATTCTACCCCCACCTCTAGTTTCTGGTCATGTGACCCCTCCACCCTAAATTTTCTACTCTTAACCTCCATCAAGGAGCACTGCTCAGGACTATTGTCCCTCAACTTAATTTTTTTTTTTTTATTATTGGGACTCTGGGTTTAGGGAAGCAGACCTCAGGGGTGCAGGGCCATTGTCAACTCAACACATCAGTGCTCATCATGTCCACCTGACTCATCACAGAGGGCATTAACCTTCAATGCCAGCCTAAGGCAGTGTTACCCAGATACCACCTTACACTTGTGAGAATGACCAACTGAAGGGTGTGGAGAAAAAGGAACTCTGGTACATGGTGGGTCAGAATGGAGACTGGTCCTGTTAGCCAGCAGAATGAGGGGTTCCCTGGCCCTTCAAACCTGTGCACTTGATATGAGTTGTGTCATCAGCTGCATAAGGAAAAAACATACTCTAATGCATAACACCTTCATTAGAAAAGAAAATTAATACAAATTAGTGTGCAATAGCAAAAGAGAAGAGAAAGAATATAGTTAGAACAGCTCCCAAGTGAAGCACGCAAAGTTGCCTGTCCCCTCATGGGTAAGGCCCAGCCAAACAGGCTTGCCCAAAGCAGGCCCGCTGAGGCCCGAAGGCCTGCCACAAGTCTAAGGCACTTACTGGTAGAGACCCATGGGAAAGGCGCAGGAGGGGCCAGGCAAGTCTGGAAGGAAAAGAGCAAAGTCAAAAGCCACAACAAGATAACAGCGGCCATTGTCAGCCTCCCCTTGAGTTTCTCATCCACGTCTTTGTCTCTTTCACGTGTCTCTTTCCATGTCCCCAACTCCTTGACACAAGTCCAAGCCTGAGGAGCAAGAGTGGCTTCTTCTTCGAATGTCTCTCTGCTCCATGTGCCTCCCCCAGTCTTCTCTCCCCATCTTGCTCCACGTCTTCCTCCTCTTCCTTAGCTTCTCATCCTTGCTCAGCCCCACCTTTCCTTGGGCGAGGCAGGACACCTGGAACCTCCCTTTTCTATGGATAGCACATGGGTACAGTCCTGCCCCTGTGGAGAACAAACGAAGGTTCCTCAAAATATTCAAAATAGACCTGTCACCTGATCAGGAATTCCATTCCTTGGTATTTTTCCAAAGAAGGTAAAACACTAATTCCGAGGAATATGTGCCTCCTATGGTCACTGCAGCGCTGTCTACTATAACCAAGCTATGGCCACAACCTCAGTGCCCAACGGCAGAGGAGGGGATAAATAACACAAGCTTTATACCAAGTGGAATACTACCCAGCTGTGAAAAAGATGAAATATTGAATTTGCAACAACATGGATAGATGTGGATGGGATGATGCTAAGTGAAAAAGTTTGAAAGAGAAAGTTAAAAACTGGATGATTTCATTCATATGTGGAATATAAGGAGACAAAGCAGGCACAGATGAGACTAAACCAAAACAAACTCTAGAAATATGAGTGCAAAATTGAAGCTATGGGGTGGGTTGAAAGAAGGAAACAAGGTAGGAAGAGGGTCCAATGGACTGTGGTGGAGGAATATGGATGCCCTTAGGTGGGTGGGAAGTGATAATGAACATCTGAAGACCCTGTGCCTCTGCACACATGCAGTGTATAAATCAATGTTACCTCAACTCTATAATACAATGAGGGGAAAAAAGAAAAGTTCTTAAGCAAAAGAAAAAAAGTAACTTGTCCTCTCCATCAATCACTGACCTCAGGACTTTGCCTTCTCCTCCTCACTGTCATGCAGGGTGAGGGGCTGGTTTCCCACAAGGTCAAAGGCAGGAGGTGCAGGGACTCCTGGGGCTGCTCAGACACCACTGAGTAGAGACACTGCAGAGAGGGCGGCTCTGAGGGGACCAGAGACAGAGGGTCAGAGTAACCCCAGTGCTGAGCGAGGATCTGGTTCCCAAGGAGAGGGGAGTGTGTGTGTGTGTGTGTGTGTGTGTGTGTGTGTGTAACAGCAGAGACAGGATACAAAACATAAGATGATGGGAAGTCAATTAACATCAAGCTCCAGAATAAATTAATTCAAATCACACACAGAGTAGAGAGTGTCAGAACAACACCTCAGTAAATACAGTTCCACGGAGAAGCAGCTTTTGAGCAGGACTGAAAAATCACTGGACCTGAAGAGGAGGAGGAGGTTTAGAAATACCTCATGGTTGGCTTGAGGTGTAAGGAGCTGGGCAGGACCCTCCTCCAGGCCCCGCATACAATATGGTGGCACCTTCACCCTGACAGCTCCCTCCCCCAAACCCCATTTTTTTCTCATTTGGAGTAACCATAGAAAACCCACTGGCCTCAGAGTCAGGGAGCACCATGGGCTGCAGCTACTTTCTCTCTAGATGAGAGCAGGAGGGAGCAACACAGGGGGAGGGAGGAGTGTGTGTCCTGCTGGCCTGGCCCAGGGGCAGGATTAGCCCAGGTCACCCCAGTTACTGAGCTGAGCCTTTGTCCACAGTCCAGGAAGGGAGGGGGAGATGGAGCAGGGTCTCCCTCAGCTCCTGGAGGAAGGTGTAATGTTAGGTGGGTGAACTTAGGTTTCTTTCTCATTCTGGGCTCCCCCATCTCCCCAGGTGTCCCTCCATGTGCAGCAGGGAGAGGATCTCAGATAAACACAGGCTGGATCCCGCACCTCCCTCCCCACTATAGTGTTCAGGATGAATCCCCTTGTATTCATGGCTACACTGGAGGAGAGCACAGAAAGGTAAGCATTATTATTGTATTCGCAAGTGATTAAAAGTAAGATTTTTTTTACTATAAATGCTCTTTTATTTTTATTGTTGCTGTTACAGTGCTGTGCAATCAGAAAAAAAAAAAAAAAACCCTGGGAGAGGGAGAAAGTGTGGAATTGAGTTTTCATGATGCAAACAAAAAAAAAAAAAGGAAAAAAAGCCAAAAATGAAAATAAGACAAACATGGATTATTCAGTTTAACCCATGAAACCCTGGAAGTTGCCAGATATCATGATCCCAGAACAATTAATGACTGTGGGGAGTGAGACTCAAAAGCTCCAGCCCAGGAAACACAGCGAGGGATGCAGGGCTCTGACCAGCCCAGGGCCCGCCTGCTGTGGCAGCTGCAGTGGGGAAGGGTCTCCGAGCTGAGGAGTCTGGGAACTCAGTGTGGTCACATCCACTGGAAACATCCAGAGTGAGGTTGGGTCATCTTAGTGACAGCTGCCTCACTACCAGCCCAGGCCGTCCTACGATTGATAAGTCAAATTTAAAAAATTCCTCCCTGGAGGGAAAGTGTCAGGGAAGGTGGTGGTGTCCATGCAAGCCCTTCCCTTACAGCCCGGCCCAAGGAGAGTCCCCGAGTGTCTCCTCAGGGGCCTCTGCTGCCTCCTCTAAAGAGCAGAGGACTCATGTCACAGGGGAGGGAGACCTGCCCTGCCATATCTTCCCTCCTGGAGATCTTGTGAGGAGTGAGCCCCAGAGCACGTGTGCAGACAGCTCAGGACCCAGCACAGGGAGTGCTTGATCCAGAGGGCTCCTAGGACCTTTGTCGAAGGAACTTGAAATATAATTAGGTCTCCCCAGCTTCTCCTGGAGCTCCCAGAGGGACAGGCTGTACACACAAGGGGGAGCTGCATCCAGAGTGAGGTTCTGTGTCTTAATTGTCTCCCCAAGAGGACATTTCCTGCTCCCTAGAAGCTTTCTGGAGTGCTTGGATATCTAAATAACATTAACATATTATGAAAATCGAAGCCTCCAACATCCGGGTGGCTAGCTCATCCCAAACCTGGGATTTATCCTAAAGACAGGCATCCTAAGACATTCAGGCACCCTAGCTCAGAACGCCCCACCCACTGCCTTCTCAAAACAGGATCATGCCTTGAGAACATCTTATTGACAAGGTAAAGGAAGGCTAAGGCTTAGGGTAAGGCAAAACTTTATTCTTTGCTCCCTCTAAGGAGCCATGTGGAATGGGGGGTGGTGAGAACCTGAGGTTTAAGGAAAACCCAGCGTTTGGGGATGACCTGACAATTTGACTTATAAGTTATGGTTTCCAATAGAGAATATTGAACTTATAAAAGAGCGTTCACAAGTTTGTTTAATCGCCACTGGGTGGTAAAAACATCCATCGTGATGTTGAAAAACGATGCCTCTGGTGTGTTTCAGTCCCTAAACTGATGTTTGCAGGAAGTTTGCCTTTTCTTTCTTCTGGATTGCAGAATCAAGTGCCAGGTATCAACTTACATTCCATTTTTTTTCCCCAGTGGGAAATTTTCTTCAATTCTCAAGTCAGGATTTACTAATATTTGAAGCTGCTGTCACCTGATGATTTTGGAACGGATTTCACCAACCTTCTTCATTCCAGTACACATTTCAAAATCCTTCATACTTAGAATCTTCACCCTGAAGATTTTCTTTGTGAGGGCTGTGATAACTTACTCTTTGAAATAGAAAGTTGCGGACCTCCCTGGTGGTGCAGTGGGTGGAGCACTGCACTGTGAAGCTGTCCACAGCCTCTGCAGTGTGGGTTCGATTCCCAGCCGCCCAGGGAGAAACCCACATGGCATGGCAGACCTCTCCTGCCTCTCCCGCTGCTCCCCTCAGCAGTGTCTTCTGTCTGTCTGCCTGTTCTGCTCCCCCTCTGTCTCTGGTGATTTATTTCACCCTCCCAAGCCTCTGACTATACTCCAGTTCTTATATAAATGAATAAATCTTTAAAAAGAAATAGAAAGTTGTCTATATTTTCCAAAATTCAAATCCTAATTCATAAAAGGGGTTTAATCACTTCCCCCACCTCTCAAAAACACTGTCTCAATTCCTTCCAACTGCACGTTCTGGTTAGGAACTGAACCAAACTATATTAAGGACAATTATAAATGAAAGACTTGAAACTGTGGATTAGAGGGAGGGATAGTGACGGAAAGAAAATTCTGAATAAACAGCATCATTCCTCATAGGGCCCAAATCAGCCTTTGGAACACATCAGCCAATTTAATTCCTCTTGTTATCTCTCATAAGTGAGAATTTTGAGGCAATACCAAATGCCTAAGAGTTTAGGACATTTTTTTTTTCTTTTTCTCCAAGTGGGAGTTGGAGTTATGTGATTTCAGCAAGGTTGGAGGATGGTGTGTGAGGATAGCAATAGGTTCCAGTGGAGCTCAGATTGAAATCCAGCCCTTGCTATGCAACTAGTGGGCTCTGCTCATGCCTTGACACTTCTTTTGACAAGGTAAAACTTCTATTAACTTCTATAGGGAAGTGTTTGCTTTCTGGCTTCAGGAAAAAAAAAATTTATGTGTAGATGTCTAAAGTGAGAAATACCTCCTTGTCTCATTATTTGTACTCCCATTTTTACTGTGTTTCTCTAATTATATTATGTAAATATCACACATTCATTGTGAACAACTCAAACCATTTATAAAATATGAAACTTCTCAAATATAAAAATGTAATACAAATTTTCTTGTCATCTTACCATAATAATAAGCATTAATATTTTGGTGACATTTTTGCATGCATCTCTTTACATATCTATGTGTTTTTACATAAACAGCATTTAGCATAAATGACAATTTTCCTGTGGATACCTTTCTACACCCATATCAGCAGCTTTATCCCCATCTCCATTTTCCCCAAGTAACACACATATCTTAGCCAGAAAAAAAAAAAAAAAAACCTTGAGATTTTTGCATGTGAATAGTTTATTTGGGTTCATTACCATGGGAACAGGAAGCATAAAGCAGGGAGTGGAAGAAAAGTTGATACCAGGGAGCTTTACTGACCTGGGTACTGCCATGGGCAACTGGGGTTCAATCTCCCTGACAAATAAGGTGCAACTGGACTAAGGGGGTGGAAGGCTATACCTGCATGAAACTGCTTACTATGAAACAATAAACTATAGCAGTAAAAAGGTGAACTGAAGGGATAGAAGACATGAGGCCTGAGAAATGTCCAATACAGTCTACTCCTTACATCACTCAGATCTTCTCATGCCCTCTGTGGAGTCCAGTCAGTCACAGGGTCTTTGATGTGGTAGCCAGTGACAAGCTCTACCAAAGACTCAGTTAATGGACCAAGCCTCCACAGATGCATGTGGTCACAACACCGTTATTAATGTGCTTTGTCTCTTTCCCACACAACCATTCCAGATTCCCCTCTCCCTGGAGCGAACCTACATTCTTCATTCCTGCAGAGTGGGAGGCTGAGTCCCACACCACCATCAGGGCATGGTTGCTGCATGGCCTGTTTGTATTTCTACTTGGCAAGAAGCCCCAGTTCTCCAGAGTTTGTACATGTGCTCCTTTCTTACTCCATTGTGCAGCAGCAACCCTAGCTCCTCATAGTAATCAGGGTCAATTATTCTGAAAACGATCACAATAGAGTTCATTATGGCTCACTGGCTCAAGGAATATAAATGCTTAGGCAGTAGATATAACATCAAATCCAGGAGAACCTTGCTGGTACAAATATGCCTCCCAACCTCCCACCTCACGTCCCTGGAGAGCCTCTAATCTAATAGGGTGAAGGTGTGGGGTGAGAAGTATAAATTCCTCCAGTGCATCAATAGGAGTAATGGTGAGAGTGGCTGATCCTCTTCACCTCTTAGTTGCAGGATCCATGATTTCTCAATATTGGAACACAGATTATATATTGGCCATTACTTCAATGTGTATAACACATGTTGAAAGCTGCCTTCCACCTTCTCAGAGTGTTTTGCCCAAGATAAAATGTTAAAAGTTTTTAATGTCTCTCATCCTTCAATTATGCTGTCAACTTCCAAGTGACATGTTGTATGGTAGAATCAGTGATTCCTGCAGACATACTGCCAATGTCATACTTATTTCACCATAAAACGTGCCCCTTATCAGAGGCAATGTTATATAGGCTCTGTGCTGGTGAATCAGGCAATCTTTTGGCTCTTGAATGGAGATGCTGGCAGTCAGGGAAGGGAATCTTACATCTAGAATGGATGTCAATTCTTTTTTTTTTTTAATAATAAATTTTATTTTTATATTCCCCATACAATTGCAGCCCCCCCATTCTGACCCCAATCCCTCCCCTCCCACCCCCGCCCCCCTAAAAGTGTCTCTGGTTCATAGTTTTTTGTTGATTTTGATTTTCACTTTCTTATAGTTATTCATTTTCCTGGTCCCTTATTTAAGTTTTCTAGATTCCTGCTATGAGTGAGACCATCCGGTATTTTTTCTTTTTCTTTTTGGCTTATTTCGCTGAGCATGATCCCTTCCAGCGCCATCCATGTTGCTGCAAATTGCATGTGTTTATCTTTTTTGAATGCTGAGTAATATTCCATGGTATATATGTACCACATCTTCTTGATCCAGTCATCTATTTTTGGGCATTTGGGTTGTTTCCAAAGCTTAGCTATTGTAAACAGTGCTGCTATAAACATAGGGGTGCAGGTGCTCTTTGGAATTGATGTTTCTGTGTCCTTTGGGTAAATACCTAGGAGTGGAATTGCTGGATCCTATGGAAGCTCTATGTTTAGTAGGTCAAGAAATCTCCACACAGCTCTCCACATTGGTTGGACCAGTTTGCACTCCCACCAACAGTGCAGAAGAGTTCCTTTTACTCCACACCCTTGCCAACATTTGTTGCTGCTAGTTTTTTTAATATGTGCCATTCTCACTGGTGTAAGATGGTATCTCATGGTAGTTTTGATTTGCATTTCCCTGATGACAAGTGATGTTGAACATTTTTTCATATGTCTGTTGGCCATTTGCATTTCCTCTTCAGAGAAGTTTCTTTTTAGCTCTTCTGCCCATTTTTGGACTGGATTATTTTCTTTGTTGTTGTTGAGTCTCATCAGCTCTTTGCAGATTTTTGTGATCAGTCCTTTATCATTAGTGTTGGGTGCAAAAATGTTCTCCCAGTTGGTGGGGTTTCTCTTTGTTTTTGTTATTGTCTCTTTTGCTGTGCAAAAGCTCTTTAATTTGATGTAGTCCCAGCTGTTTATCTTTGCCTTCACTATCACTGCTTTCGGTGATGTGTCTGTAAAGATGTCTTTGATGTGCAAATCACGTAGTGTTTTGCCTATATTTCCTTCTATATATTTTATGGTTTCAGGTCTTATGTCTAGTTCTTTAATCCATTTTGAGTTGATTTTTGTGTAAGGTGTGAGGTAGTGGTCAAGCTTCATTCTTTTGCATGTAGCGACCCAGTTTTCCCAGCACCATTTATTGAACAAACTTTCTTTGCTCCAATGCATAGTCTTTGCTCCTTTGTCAAAGATTAGTTGACCATAAATCTGTGGGTTTATTTCTGGATTTTCTATTCGATTCCATTGGTCTGTATGTCTGTTCTTGTTCCAATACCATGCGGTTTTGATGATTATGGCTTTGTAGTATAGTTTGAAGTCTGGGAGTGTGATGCCTCCATTCCCTTCTTTTTTTTTTCAGGAGAGCTTTGGCTATTCGGGTTTTTTTGTGATTCCGTATGAATTTCATCAATAATTGTTCTATTTCTTTGAAGAATGACATTGAAATTTTGATTGGAATATCATTGAATCTGTATATTGCTTTTGGAAGGATGGCCATTTTAATAATGTTTATTCTTCCAATCCATGAGCAGGGGATGTCTTTCCATTTCTTTGTGTCTTCTATTTCTTTTAACAGTGTTTTATAGTTTTCTTTGTATAGGTTCTTTACCTCTTTTGTTAGATTAATTCCCAAATATTTGATTTTTTTTGTTTCAATAAAAAAGGGATGGTTTTTTTTGATTTCTTCTTCTTCAGATTTATTGTTTGTGTATAGGAAGGCTACTGACTTTTGCGTGTTGATTTTGTATCCTGCCACTTTACTGAACTGATTGATGAGTTGAATTAGTTTTTCTGTGGAGTTTTTGGGGTTCTCTATGTATATTATCATATCATCTGCAAATAGTGATAGTTTGACTTCTTTTCCTATTTGGATTCCTTGGATGTCTTTCTCTTGTCTTATTGCTCTGGCTAGGACTTCCAGTATTATATTGAAAAGCAGTGGTGAGAGTGGACATCTTTGTCTTGTTCCAGATCTTAATGGAATTGCTTTCAGCTTTTCACCATTGAGAATGATACTGGCTGTTGGCTTGTCATAGATGGCCTTCATGATGTTGAGGTATGTTCCTTCTATCCCAAGAATTTCAAGGGCTTTTATCATGAATGGGTGTTGCACTTTGTCGAAAGCTTTCTCAGCATCTATTGATATTATCATATGTTTTTTATATTTCTTTTTGTTGATGTGTTGGATAACGTTGATTGATTTTCGGATGTTAAACCATCCTTGTGTCCTTGGAATGAATCCTACTTGGTCGTGGTGAATTATCTTATGGATACATTGTTGGATTCTGAGAGCTAAAATTTTATTGAGGATTTTTGCATCAGTGTTCATTAGGGAGATTGGCCTGTAGTTTTCCTTTTTTGTGTTGTCCTTATTCAGACAACTGTTGTCCTCTCTGAAAACAGACATCAGTGAAAACACATACGTAGTGGGAAACTTCAACACACCACTATCGACAATGGATAGATCAACAAGACAAAAAATAAGTAAAGAAACCAAAGCTCTAAATAAGGTCTTAGAGCAATTGGGCTTAACAGACATCTATAGAACACTAAACCCCAAAAAAACGGAGTACACATTTTTCTCAAGCGCACACGGATCATTCTCCAGGATCGATCACATACTGGGGCACAAGACAAACATCAACAGATACACCAAGATTGAAATCATATCAACCATCTTTTCTGACCATGAAGGCATCAAACTAGAAATAAACCATAAAAAGAAGGCAAGGAACTTTCCTACCTCATGGAGATTAAAAACCACACTACTGGAAGACCACTGGACTAATGAGGAGATCAAAGAAGAAATTAAAAAATTCTTTGAATTGAATGGCAAGGAGGACACCAATATCCTAAATGTATGGGATGCAGCAAAAGCAGTAATAAGAGGAAAATATATAGCAATAGAAGCTCACATCAAGAAACAAGAAAGAACTCAAAGAAACAACCTAATCTCGAAGCTCAAAGATCTAGAAAAAGAACAACAAAAAAACCCCAAAACCAGTAGAAGAAAAGAAATAATAAAAACCAAAGCAGAAATAAATGAAATTGAAACTAAAAAAAAACACTCCAAAAGATCAATGAAACCAAGAGCTGGTTCTTTGAAAAGATCAATAAAATAGACAAACCCCTAGCCAGGCTCACAAAGGAAAAAAGGGAGAAAGCACAAATAAACAGGATCATCAATGAAAGAGGAGAAATCACAACGGACACAGCAGAAATCAAAAGAATAATCAGTAACTACTATGAACAGTTATATGGAAACAAGTTTAACAATCTAGAGGAGATGGACAAATTCCTACAACTTCACAATCACCCAAAGCTAGATAAAGAAGAAATAGAACACCTAAACAGACCAATTACAAGCAGCAAAATTGAAATGGTAATCAAAAACCTCCCCAAAAACAAAAGCCCAGGACCTGATGGATTTACAAATGAATTCTACCAAACATTCAGAGACGAATTAGTGCCTATCCTTCACAAACTCTTCCAAAAAATTGAGAAGGAAGGGACAATACCAAACACGTTCTATGAAGCCAACATTATACTAATAGAATGGATGTCAATTCTTGAGAATAAATCACTCTCCATAACAGGGTAAACAGGGTGAAGAAATCCACCTGTTACCATGTAGCTGTCTGGTCTACTTAAGTGATATTATCACAGCAAGAGCTTGACTGTGATTTCTTTGACTGGAAATCTGGGCATTCATGAGTGACAGTGACTGATGAATCTCCCATGATGAGAAAAAACTCATGCTACTGGACTCAGATATGATCAAATCACCCTTGATATCGATTTCTATGACTTTCAGGGACTGTTTAATAAGCCCCGGGGTGACCAACAGAGAGGCTGTGTGTTATCCACACAAAGGGGACATTATCTGTGGTAGGTGCTCTCTGAGGTGAGAACTCACATGAGACACAAAGGTCTTAAACCCTGTGTCCACTCCCATGGACAAAAATGCCTCATTTCCTAACTTCCTTTGACGTTCATCTTCTCATCTTGCTCCTTCTCAGCACGGGATCATTCAGAAAGTCACAAACCACTGCCAGGAGTCTATTTTATAGCCATAACGGAGGGAGGTTAACATGGCCACCATTCAAATTAAGTCATCAGGGCACTGCATGCAACTCTTGCCACTCCTCACTGTCTCATTGGGCATTCCTGGGTGAGGCTATTTAATGAAATTGTAGACCTGGATATCCCATTACATCTCTAATCTTAATATCTTCCTCCTAAAACATATGTTCTTATAAATGGATGTCCTAACATGGACTGATATAGACATTAATAATGATTTCTTGATTATACTTATGTAATGACATATGGCTGATTTGATAGATATTGCTCATTTACAAAACCCTACTGTTTAACTAAAATTCAATATCCTCAATTTTTTTTTCTTTCTGCATAGAAGAACTAGAGTGTAGGCTTGAAGCATAGGGATAAGAGGATTCAGCAGAGACAGAGCGGGAAGCAGAACAGGTAGATTTACTGAAATACACTGTTAAGGGGAGCATCTGGTGAGATAGGAGAAGTCTGCTGAGCCCTAGGAGGGTCAGCTCCCTGAGCTGGGCTAGATTCAGGCCTCAGTGGTGACAGTGCTAAGACTTCACCCCTAGGACACCAGGGAGGCCCAACAAACCAAATTTGCATTATACCTACCATGTGTACTACCTCCATTGTTTACTTGGGAAGATCCCAGGTCACCACTTATTTGGTTCCTTCTCCGTAAAACGCCCAGGTAGAATTCAGAACAGATGCAGCAGACATGTGAAGGAATCAGGGCCTGAGGGGCCTGGACAGTGAGTGGTTTGGCTAAAGGGTTTACACTAGTTTTAGATCTTCTGCAAAGGCCACAGCAAGAAGGAGGCCAGCACTATGACAAAAATGGACACAAAAGGAGTGAAAAAATTTGGGTGATACAAAACAAACTTTATTAGTATTTCTGTAATGAACAAGAAACCCTGGAGGAAATAAAATGAAAACAACTTGAAATCAATTAGGAAACAAAGATTTTGAACTACAAGAGGAGGGCCAGGTGTCAGTGGGTGGAGGGATAGTAGAAGTTAAACAAGGATATGTGGCTAGAGAGGTAGGTGAGGAGAGGTTTGGGGTCAGCGGTGCTTAGTCTGCACCAGAGGTGGGCAGGCAGGACAGGGGTCAGGGGATGGGACCCTGGAGGAATGGCATCAGGTGAGCACCCTCTGCATATATTGTTCCAGAGCAACAGGAGAGCCCAGCAGGCCTGCTGGGTCAGACAGACAATGCCCAGGGTACTGTAACTGTTCCTGGGCACTCTGAGCTCACTAAACCCCTACATAGCCTGAAACTCCCCAGATTCCAGCAGGATGTCCCCAGGCTGCTGAGCTAATACCAGCCCTGCTGGGGAAACCAGGCCAGGACCTGCAACCTGTGGGACAACCTGCTTGGCATAAGCACACACCACCTGTTTGTGGGGAGCCAGGCCCTAGCCAGGCCCCAGCAGTGCAGCTGGCAGTGGTGTGTTTACACCAGCCCCACTGTGGGAGACTGGTAGAGGCCAGGATGCTTCAGGAGCTGCCCAGTGTGGGCAGTTCACACCCGCCCCTTCTGGGGAAGCCAAGACTGGCGCAGGATCCCGAAGACTTCTTTGAGGATTTTGAGATAAGAGGAGTGCTGCAGGAGGAACCAGACAATGACCAGGATGCTGCACCCCATGGGGACAGTGCTGAGCTCACTCCACTCCTGCTGGAACAGCCAGAACCTGGCCAGGAGAATGCAGCCTATGGAAGAGCGTCCTGAGCTCAAACCACACCTGTGGGAGGAAGCCACCTCTGGCCAACATCCTGCAGGTTCAAGTGAGGTTGCGAAGGCAGCAGCAGCCCTGCCTGGGGAACCAGCCCCTGCAGGGATCCTGCAGCACAAGCAGAGACAACCCCGGTGTCTGCTTCTCTCCAATCAGCAACTTGGCTGGGCTCTGGCCTGTCCCATGGGCTGCAGGGGAGCCCGGCTGTACTCCTTGAGAAGCGGCTAGAGATGCAAGAGGACAGGCCATCAGCCACATGCCAGATTGCCACTTGCCTTTTCAAACAGACCACATGCTAGAGCCCTGAGCAGAGACCAGCCTAAAATAGGGGGCCCTTGGGATTCTGTTCCTCAAATTAGGAAGTTGCAGATGCCAGGTCAGACTGCTTGTGGTCCAATCTAGCCTGTGTGGTCTCCTCCAAGGAGCACCTGACCCTACCCTGCCCAGCCGAGCCCATGCACCAGCCTGGGCCACTCACACTCGGACAGCTCCTCCAGGGATTTCGTGTACTGCAGCCAGTTCCTTTGGACATGTGCCCCAATCTCAAAGTTGCAGGTGCACTTCAACCTGGGCTCTGTGCTGGGACAGATCCCACCCTGGGCTGTGGGAGGACAGTCGGGGAATTGCACTCTCTGGATCTCTTCACCTTCCTGGACACAGAAGACCTCCTGGGAGTAAACAGACACACCTGCTGGGTAGCAACCAGCTGGGGCAAGAGGGAGCAGCCATGACTCTCTGGGTCCCACCACCAGCCAGGCTGGTTCTGGTGTAGACATGACCAGACTCCTGGGTGGGCCAGACCCTCCTTCCTTGAGCACGCACACGCTCACTCTCACCGCTGGCACACCCGCACTCACAGTGGGGAGGGAGGGGTGGGGGCAACAGAGCCCTGGCGTGGCCTGGCCTGTCCCCAGCGCCCCCCTAGTTACCTCAGGAGCAGTGCTGGTGCTGGCCTGAGGCGTACACACAGGCTCCTCATGCCTTTCAGCAGAGTGTGACACGAGTTTCGGGGCCGTTTTTTGGGTCCACTGCGGGGAGACCTGGGCAAACAGCAAGAAAACGTGGGGCCGGGTTCAGGCCCACCAGGCAAGTGAGTTGGGTCAGGTTTGGTTCAGAACCAACTGCCTGGGGACCAGGGTTCCGAGGTGATGTGTGCCCTGTCATCTCGCAGAGTTGATTTCACTTCCTGGGTACCCTTCCCTGCACTTCCTGCTCAGACAGATGCCTGCCCCCCGCCACATGGCTACCTGGGCCACTTCCTGTTGGCCCTCCATACCAGGCTCATCTCACAACACTGACAGCAGCACAGCCTCCCTGAGACCTTGGATGGCGCCATGCAGCCAGGGACAACATGGGGACCCAGGTCTCCAGCTGCTGACCAGGCTCATCCTCCCTGCCAGGGAGCAGGCCCTGCAGCATCGGCAACTCCAGGCTCCTGTCTCCCATGGGCCCAGAGGAGCTCCAGAGTGTGGAGCCTCTCCCTGGGGCGGTCCTGGGGAGTGGGCCACTCCTCTCTGCTGCCCTTGGAAGGGAGGCTGGTGTCAGGCTCACAGCACTTGGAGGGTCCCACCTGGGGGAGGGCACCTGCACATGGCTCACCCAGGCCTGGCCAGCCCTGCTGGGGGCTGAGACATCTCCCACCCGGGGTGCCTGTCCTCCCACGCAGTGTGTCTGTCAGCCCTGCTCCTCTCTGGCCTTGCGGGTCCAGTCAAGTTGCCAGGGCCACAGACAGTACACATGTGCTGACCACAGACTTCTCAGGGCCCCCTCCCTGCTCACACACCTGCCCACTTGCCTGGAGGTTGTATCGACTTGTGGCTGGGTTCTGATTGGGACGAGGCCACCCAAGGCATGGGGTGTCCACTCCAACAGTGACTGATACCAGTGAGGCCTCTTCTGTCTCCTTCCCTGTCCTCACTGTCTGACTCTCCCTTTCTCTTTCTGTATGTCCCTCTGATGTTCTCTCTCCCCTTCTTGGTCTGTCCTCATCTCACTTTCTGTGTGTGTCCCTGTCCTTCTCTGTTTCTCTGTCCCTGCCCCATTCCTCTGTGTCCCTGTCTCAGTCTCTCTCTGATCCCCAGTGTGCAGAGGACTGGGGGTATGGAGGAGATAGGAGACTGAGATGATGGTGCACAGGTGCCTTGGAGAAGGAAACTCTATGGGGACTATACCTGAGGGGGTAGGGGGTAAACAAATAGTGTTTACAAGTGAAAAGTGAAGTTAAAAAATAAAAAAAAAAGAAGAATATTAAAAAAAAATCACACCTGCAGGATCCTCATCCTTTCTTGGTTTCTCCAGCAGTGGGGGTGTGAACTGCCCACACTGGACAGTTCCTCAAGCATCCTGGCCTATACCTGTCTCCCGCAGTGGGGCTGTTTTGATCCTGTCTCCTGGAGGCAGCATCAAGTTGGGATTTGTTTTTTGGTACAACCAGTCACTCTGTCTTGTTCTTTGGTGAGTTCAATTCATTTCCATGAAGGGTGATGACATGATGACTTACTACTGTGCTTTTGTCTTTACTCAAATCCAGGCAAGAAATGTGTGATTGGGCCTCCCCGGTGGTGCAGAGGTTGAGTGCTGGGTTGCAAGGCTGCCCGCAGCCTCTGCAGCATCAGTTCTATCTCTGGCTGCTCCCTGACCACCAGAGGAGGGTCCCACATGGCGCCCAGACCTCTCCTGCCGCCCGCTGCTCCCCTCAGCAGTGTACTTCGTCAGTCTGCCTGTTCTGCAACCTGATCTGGCTCTGGTGAATTCTCTCACCCTCCTGCACTTCTCACTGTACCCAGTGCTTGTATAAATCAATCAATCAATCAATCAATCAATCAATCAATCTTTAAAAAAAGTTATATCTCAATAAATTTGCTTTAAAAACATAACAAAATGGGTCTACAAGTTGCCCTGTGTCTGTCCTCCACAGTATCCTCATCGAGGGCTTGTGGGGCAGGAAACTGCCTGAGCCCATGAGGAGCTGAGCACAGTCGGTTTCACTGCACTGATGCTGTCAAGGCGCCTCCTCTGCATGGTCCTGAGTCACGCGATGAGATGCTGAGGTCACGCTGCTTCTGTTTTGGGAAAGACTTTTAGGGGCCTTGGGTGGGAGGCAGCTTATTTTTCATGTGGGCAGAATGGAAATAATGAGTGTCCAGAAGGTCTACTGTGTTGGTTTTCAATTTTCCACCAGTTCTGTGATACACAGGAGGGGAGACAGATCACCCCGGGACTGTGTCTGTCTCCCTGGCTCTTCCTCGTGAGGAGAATGAAGCAGAAGGGACGTGCCACGTCACCGAGTCAGGCTCACAGGGGCTAAGAATTCCCGCCTGGGCTCCCCGCCTGGTCCCTCTCTGGGGTGACTCCCTGTACACGGTGGACCCTCAGCTAAGGGGACGCGCACAGGACAAGGACCTGAGGGTTTTCTCCAGGAGCCACATGCATGAGCTCTGAGGCAGGTCCTTCCACGCTGATCACGGCTGTTCAGATCCGCCAACATCTCGTCCCCATCGCAGCCTCGTGGGACCCAGAGCTGGAGCCTCTGAGGGAGGCCGCTCCTGCCGCCTCCCCCTCAGAGACTGTGAAGATGCCAGATCTTTGTTTTAGGTGCAAAGTAGGAAGTGATTTGGTACAAACCAGTAAAATATTCAGGCGATAAAGTGATCAGTGGCTGTTTTCTCACAAGAAACAGTGGAGGCCAGAGTAGCTCACATGACGGTCAAGGTCCTGATTGCAATGAGCTGTCAGACAAGGAATCCATATCCCCTGAAGTGTCCTTCAAAATATGTGCTTTTTAAAAAATCAGTTCTACCGTTTTTAGATTCCCATTTAATTGTGCTGTTTTGTTTCTTTATACTATCCCCAGAGCGGTGTCTGCAGGGTCACGGCACAGAGGGGCTCTCAGCAGCCTTGAGCTGCAAGCCAGGATGACTCTAACCTGCTAGCAGGGAGTGGGGCCTTGGAGCCCCAGAATCATCCCCCAGGGCTGGCCCTCCAGGGCAGCGCAGGCCTTTCTCCTCTTGATTCCCTGAATCACCTCCTCTTGATTCCAGGAATCTCCCTGCCACCCCAGCATTGGGGAGTTGGGGAGGATGTTGTGGCTCAGGAAATGGGGGCCTCCTCCTAACCATCTGTCCTCTCCTCCTCTATCTCCTTCATCAGCCCGAGTGTGCGTATTTGAGTCACACCAGCCCTGTATGGACAGGAAAGGCCCAGAACTTAAGTGATTCCCTGGTCAGTTACAGCACCAGCCCCTCTGCAGTCCCACCAGGGGAGACAGAGACTCTCCCAGCCCCAGCCAGAGCCGCGTCACCCACACAAACCTTCCCCTCACAGTGTCCCCGATGCTGCCCCTTCCTGGCCCCACCCTTCCTGGTGCCCCCACCACTCCTTTTGGACCCCATCCTCTAGTCCCCATTTTCATCCTCTGCTCCATTTCCAGGAGCCTCCCCATCTTCCTAGTCATGCCCTGGGGGCTCTCCTCGACCTCCCCTCATTCAGAGATGGAGAATTTTTAAAAGATGTATATTTATTTATTTATTTTCTTACAGCGTGGGTCATCTTTCTATAGTTATTGTTCCTCTTAGGTGTGGCCCTTCCACCAATGATCCACCACATACCACCACCAACTCCCCGGGTCTCTCCCCGGGTCTGATCACTCCTGCTCCCCCAGCTCTAAGACGCGGATGGGTGGTTTGCCCCAGGTCTTGGCGTTATCCTGGAACGTTTTCCTTTTCTTGGGCGAGGACCTGGGCTCCTGGGTAGAATTGAATGTTAATTCCCAGGAGGAGGCGCTTTCTCCCCTGGAAGCAGAAGCGGAAACAAACTACAGAGACTCTGGAGTCCAAGGATCCATCCGAGTCCGAAGGAACCTCTATATTTGGGGATTAGCCCATAATCTGGGAATCAGCTATTAGGACCTGGAAACCTGCTTTTGTCCTTTGTCCATAGGACTAAGAAAATTGGAGGACTCTGACCTGACACTGGACGTGGGCGCCCCCTTGTGTGCAGATCCCTGTCCTGCCGCTGGGGGCCCAGGGAGCCTGGGGAGGGCCTGGCTGAGCAGGAGAAAGGGCGGCTCTGGGCTCCTGTGCTCAGCCCTGTGGCCACACGGGGGCGCTGCCGCCTGTTCCGGATTCTGGTGTAGCCCCCAGGACATGGCGGGGGCTGAGGTGGGCAGAGTTGGGGTTCCTGGAGGGCGGCGTCCTGGGGTGAGATGCTCTGTGAGGAGCCAGAGCAGCAGGGCTCCGAGGAGAGGAGACTCCAGAGCCTGCCCTGTGTGTGAGATTTCCAGCTTTTCTCCCAGAACCCCTCTCTCCAGTGCCTGGATGGTGATACCTGGGAATACTGGAAAAGAAAAAAAAAAAATTTCCATCTATAACCCATTAAATATTGAGAGTATTTTAAAAAATAACATTTAAAGAATACTGTTTGATTTACAGAAAATTTGCAAAAGCAGTACAGGTCTTGCTTACCCCACACCATTTCCATTTTGTTAACATCCTACAGGAGTACAGATTTTTTTTTTTTTACAACTAATGCAGCAATGTTGACATAATAACTAAATGCCATACTTTAATTCGTTTTTGCTAATGTCCATTTTATGCCCAATAATCCCATCCAGTTTGCCTGGATGACAGTTTCTCAGACTTTCCTTGTTTTTATAACATTGACACTGGTGAGGAGTGATGTTTGGGAAAGGTGTTGGGGTCACAGACGGGTGTTCTTGGGTCACCTCTAAGAAAAGCTTCACCAGAGTCCTCCTTTCAGTGGCATGAGGGCACACACACACACACACACACACACACACACAAGGAAAGAAGATGATGCTTACACAAACAAAATTGGCAAGAGGAGCTGCCCCTGGAGAGAGTGGGTGTGTTAGGAGAAGCCTGTTAGTGAAGGCTCATTAGAACTCTGTTGGTGTGTGTGGTGTGAAATTACACATTTTGATAGGTGTGAAGTTGTACTCCAAAAATTTATACAGTGTTATAAACTAGTGTAACACACACATATATATATATATTAATTATTGCTTTTGGGCATTGTGTTCACATAACTGCTAAAAGCCATGATCCATTACGGAGGTCTTACTATGTGGGCCTCTTAGTTGAATCATAGTCTCTAGTATACTGTCAGCTTCCAATCCTCAGATGTGGAGGAAATTTCTAATTCCGTTTGCTCCTCACTTGATCTATATAGCCAACATCTGCATCAATAATAAAGAAAATCCTTGAATTTCCTCAAATTGTGTCCTGGAAAATATTCCTCAAATTATGCCCCCTGCAGTTATTTCATTGTTTTCCTTTCCTTTCCAGTCTGATTTGGCTAATTTTAATGCCAAATTAAAATTCCAATAGGGAACAGTGATAGAGAATGAAATAGATGAGATAGTAATAGATCACTCCTTAAGTAATAGATCACTCCTAGGAAAATCAAGTGTCCTCCACGGTGGCGAAAAGAGATGATTTCCTGATGCAGGAGCACTCACAATGTAATCGAAACGCAGGGTTGTATTGCCATGGGTTTGATCCCTAGCCCATTTTGGAATAGGGCCCGAGTCCTGTGTCATAAGCCTATATAACTAACCTGGGTCCCGGGTTCCAAGGAGGACCATGGATTTGTGGCTCATGCATGCACACTTTTCTGCCCCACCAAGGGCATATTGTGGCACCATCCTTGTAGGGACTTTGGGCCCAAGACCTGTTTCCTGTGGTTTCCTGAGGGGAGGTTCCCCAAACTGTGTTTGCATGGACTATCTGTGAGCCATCCTCAAACTTCTAAAATGGATTTTCCCTTCATGTATTTAAGTTGTATTCTGTTGTATAGTGATTTGTGGACTAGACAATGTAGCAGAAGTACACTGAAGCAAGTTGATTAAGAGTTGATAAATGAATGTAATGTCACAGAATTAGCTGATTTATTCTCAAAATGTTTATAATTCAGTTAGTTTATGCTTTAGTTAGAGTGACCATGTTTATCCCTTCATCATATTGCTCTGTACTATTCTCAAATAGTTTCTCATTTAAAGCCTTTTCTCCTTGATCTGCTTTGCAGCCTTTCCAAAGAAAGACTGCCACCTTTTTCCAATGTGTTTTTTTTAAGCATAGAAGAACTGGGGTGTAGCCCAGAGGTGCAGTGTTTGAGAGGATTCACCAGAGAGAGTGGGGTGCAGAACAGGCAGATGTACTGAAATACACTGCTCAAGGGAGCAGCAGGCATGACAGGAGAAGGCTGCTGCACCTTATGCGGCTTAGCTCCCTCGTGGGGAATTGAACTCAGGCCATAGCAGTGACAGAGCTGAGACTTACTCCCTAAGCCACCAGCGAGGCCCCTTTTCCAATAATTTCTCACTGCAGTATTGGCCATATAGAATTTACTATAAAATGAATGTGCCTTTACTGATCAATGAATCATGTCCCAGGCAAGTTTTAGATTTAAATCAATTGGTATGCATGTGTAAGGACTAGATACTACATGGTTGATATGAACATCTTTTCTGGTTTTTAAGTGACTCTGAAATTGAAAAGAGTATTTTTGGTAAATGTCAAAGTTAAAACTAACATGAAAATATTTAACCTTTCGTTCTTATTATAGCAAAATGGAAAATAACAAATGGCAGGGTTTCACATGGTAGCCCTGAAGGATAATACAAGGATAATGCTTTTCAGATCCCTTTTATCCATCTCTTTTAATAAATAGCTCTTCATTATCTTTTTATGTTACAAGTTTGCATACTGAACCAGATTGCAATGAAATAACAGTCTAATGAAAAAAACACTATGTTTGAAATAGATGTAGGTCGTTCTGTGCCCATAAATTTTTAAGTACGTAATGGAAAATTGGTCTCCAAATAAGAGAGTTTTGTTTTATTTTCAAGTTAGGCTGCCGGGGACCAGCCTCCGGCAAAATGTCGTGTCAGGGGTTCCTGAAAGGATGAGACGATGTCTGAGAAAATGAAAGGGCTGAGGGGAAGGGGATGAGGTAGAATGAGGAGACACTGACGCTTGGTGAGGTGCTAGTATCTTCTGCCGAGAGACTCAGCAGGTCTTTATTTATTCATTTTTAGTAAGCAGAAAAAAAAAATACATTGTCATGTGTAAAGCAGAAAAAATTAGTGTATTTTATTTCCATGGACTACTGGCTCCTACAGTTCCCAGCTAGACGGTAGCTTTCAAGGTTAATAGATTAAAAAAACAAACCTAACACTAAAACTTATTATTTTAGCTAGTCAATTATTTAAGACAGTGGATAGCCACCAGTACATTTCTATCAGCTAAAGCCTAAGCATCAAAAGGCTATTTTATTTACATGGCCTTCAGCTGGAGACCAGCTGCTGCTCAGCTATTAGAACTTTTTCTACCTACAAACTTCTTAATACAGTCAACTTCATTTAAAAACTTTCCTAAGAAACTTCAAGAGAAGGCAAAAGAAGGACCCACTACAATTGTGCTGGATTGCTTGTCTGGCATGCACAACAAACCATCTTTCATTGTCAAGTGGGCCAAACTGCCCAACAACTAATTTCTAAACAGACAATTTTTCATGCTATTTACTTACAGTATGCTGATACATATAATTTATTGCCTAATATACTTTCTAATAATTTTTTTTCTATGACCAAGAACAAAAAGCAAAGGATGCCAGATCTTCAGCCCCATGGTGTGATGCCCTTTCTCTTAGCTGCTTGTCAGTATCCTATCTGGCTGGAGCAACAAGGCCTCCTGCAGCATTAGGCTATAGGTTTGTCTGTGAGCAAACCATTTACTCTCTCTGGTATTACATTTCTTCTAACTAATTCTGTGAGTATAGTCTCTTCCGGTCCTACCGATATTTTTGCAAATAGCAAGATTTAATCAGTTGGATTTTTTTTTAATAGCTGAGTAGTATCGGTGTGCTGTGTGCCGTATCTTCATAAGCAACTCATCTGTTGTTGGACCCTTAGGTTGCTTCCATCACTTTAGTAATGAAAATACGATTACCATGAACATAGGAGTGCACATAACCCTTCATATTAGTGTTTTTGTATACTTCATAGAGATATCTAAGAATGGGGTTGCTGGATCATCAGGGAGAACTATTTTTTGTATTTTCAGAAATATATATACTATTTTTCTAGGAAGGGAAACAGTCTTCATTTCCGCCAACAGTGAAATAAAGACATGGATATAAGTTCTGAAATCACAAAATGCACAGAAAAACAAAAATGACTGAGTTCCATAATCAGTCTTACAGATGACTATTGTCAACTGGATTACATGGGCAAAGGAAACGAAAGCAAATATAAACAAATGGGAGATTTTTTTTTGAAATTTTTTAATAGTTTTTATTTTTTTTAAGATTTTATTTATTTATTTATTCATACAAGCACTGGGTACAGTCAGAAGCGTGGGAGGGTGAGAGAATTCACCAGAGCCAGAGTGGAGAACAGAGCAGGCAGAATGAAGAAGTACACTGCTGAGGGGAGCAGCGGGCGGCAGGAGAGGTCTGCGCACCATGTGGGACCCTTGTCCAGTGGCCGGGAATTGAACCAGCGCTGCAGAGGCTGGAGGCAGATTTGCAATCCAGTGCTCAACCGCTGCGCCACTGGGGAGGCCCCAAATGGGACAATATTAAACTAAAAATTTCTATAGAGTGAAAGAAACCACTATTAAAAAAAAGACAAGCTAATGACTTGGAGAAAATACATATGTCAGACAAGGGCTTAATATAGAAATTTTATAAAGAACTCATTAAACTCATCACCAAAAGAACAAACACCTCCATTAAAAAGTGGACAGAGATGTTGAAGAGTGACTTGTCCACAGGGGACAGAGATGGCAGCAGGCCCATGAATGTGTATTTCTCCCCTCCTATTCAGAAAGCAAATCAGGAGCAAAATGTGCGATCATCTCCTATCTGTTAAGAGGGTTATTATCAAAATAGACAAGAAACAAGTGATGGTAAAGTGTGGAGAGAAAAAATATTTGTAAATTGTTGTTAGGAATTTCAGTTGTTGCAATCATGGAAAATAGTGAGGCAATACCTAACAAAATTAAGAATAGAAATATCGGGCCTCCCCTGGTGGCGCTGCGGATGAGCACTGGGCTGCGAAGCTGCCTGCAGCATCTGCAGTGCCGGTTCGATCCCAGCCACCAGCGAGGGTCCCACATGGTGTGACAGACTCTCTCCTGTCGTGCCTGCTGCTCCCCTCAGTAGTGTAATTCGTCACTCTGCCTATTTTGTCTCCGCTCTGGCTCTGGTGAATTATCTCACCCTCCCACACTTCTGGTTGTACCCAGTGCTTGTATAAATAAATAAATATATCTTAAAAAAAAAAGAAGCAAATATCAATTACATCTACCAAGTTGCTCAGGATAGAAATTTTATCAGCATCTTTAATTTCTGTCTTTCCCTCACTTTCTATACCCATCCAAATCAGCCCTATTAGCAACATCATAAGCAACGTACCACTCTGACCCACTCCTCTCTCTTCGTCTACTGCAAGTTTCTCGGTTGTTTTCCTGTTGCATTCTTGTTCTCCTACAATCTAGTTTCCCTAATGCAAAAGGATTTTTCTCAAACACAAATTGTTCAATTCACTCCACTCTCCAACACCTCTCTCTGTTTTCACAATTATCATGAAGGTCAGGCCATCACCCTGAATTAGGAAGTTCTGAGTGACTAGTTTCTGTGAATATCTGTGACCTTATCTCACAATTCCTTCTCCTTTGTCCACATGAAACACTGACCTCCTTTTTCTTACTGCAGGGTGATTCAGTCATTTCTCCCTTTCCGTGCTCCCCTCTGCAATTGTGCTTTCTCCCAAACTTTGCTGGATGCATCCTGGTCTGTAAATAGAGTTTATATTGTCATTTATTGAAGTCTTATAATTTCCATTAAAGAATAATGTTTTCATAGCTTTACAGATGCATACATTTTATTAAAAATATCCTGAAGGGTTTCATATTTTGATGTTATCCTAAATGGTATTGAAAATTCAATTGGTTTGTTTCCATCCTTTGTACAGATTCTATCACCATTTCTTATTTCTCTGTTGGATTATTTTAAAACTTATTTATATTGCTTTTTTTCCCTGCCACTGAAAAGTCAGTTTTACCACAACATTCTCTCTATATCCTGATCACTAGAACACTATCAATTCTACAAAAGTACAGTGTAGTTTCTCAATTATTAGTCATTGTTTCTTTTGAGTGAATATCATATATAGGTAACATTGGAAAAAATGATTAACCTCTCTTCTCTAAATCTCCTTCTTCAGATACTTATTAATATATTTGTAAGTGCACATACGGATATATGTAATATACATAGAATTAAAACAATGATACTTATACTTTCTGATATTTATCACTATGAAATCACTTTATTTTGGCTAATGTTTTAAAAGCAACCTAAAAAAAAAAGTGTTCTGAATTTCCTAATATTTTTTTGTCGTTTTTAAGTACATTGGTATTGTTATGACCTATTGGATTTGTTAGTTTACTCCTTCTCAAAAGAACTATTGGGTATATAGTATTATTATTTAATGTTATTTTTCTACTAAACTAGAGTCCATGACACAATTATAGCCCCAAAAAAGAAAGACAGGATGAAAAAGAATCCTGAAATTACCTCTTGAAAATTTTAGAATTTAAACCTTACTAGTTCATTCCAACACTAGTAACTGTGCCTCCTTTAAAAATATATAAATATATAGATTTATTTTATTTATACAAGCACCGGGGTGCAGGCCAGATGCACCGGAGGGTGAGAGGATTACCCAGAGACAGAGCCGGGAACAGAACAGGCAGACTGACTGAAATCCACTGCTGAGGGGAGCAGCGGGCGCGGCAGGAGGGGTCTGCGCACCACATGGGCCCCTCGCGGGCGCAGCAGAGGCTGTGGACAGCGCCCCAGCGCCCGCCCAACCGCCTGCGCCCCCCCGTTTTCTGTTCTCTTCACAGTGTGAGTGCGACAGTAAAGCATCTGCACAAGGCAGGGCCAGTATGGGGACGCCTGGAAAAGCCAAAACCCAGGATTGCTCAGGACAAATGAAAGGGCCTCTCAGGCATTCTAAGGGTTGTCGTTAAGCGGGAGCTTCTTCGATAAGGCTGAGAAAGCACTGGGGGTTCCCTCTGCCAATGGCTGTGGCCTCTGGCTCTGACGCCACAAAGAGCCATTGTGACGGCACCAGCACCGCCTACATCAGGCCCGCCCGGAATGCGCCTGTGCCCTCAGGAGCCGGGACAGTGACCTGTGCACTCCGGACGCCGACAGGAGAGTGAGAGCGTGTTTTGCGGTATTTGGTTTTCTTTTGCTTTATTTATTGGTTTATTTATTTAATTATATGTTTAGGCTATTTATTTTAGTTATTTTATATTTCTTTCTTTGTTTTTTCCTTATTTTCCTTTTTTTTTTTAATTTGCTTATAGTTTTTTCTACTTTTTCTTTTTCCTTTTATTTCCTTGTTTTTTATTTTCCTTTATTGTTTTGTTATTGGCTTTTTTCTTTATTCTTTTATGTCAGTTTTTAGTTTTTTGATTTTATTTTTTGAGTGGTCTCCCCCATTTTCCCTTTTGTTCTTGCTTCGTTTTTTGTTATTTCTTCCCCTTTGTCGTTTGTCTGGGTTTTTATTTTGGTTTGTTTGTTTGTTTCAGGTTTTAGTTTCTAATTGTTGTTTGTTCTGTTGTATGTACTATTGGGCTTTGTTGTTCTGTTTTATTCTTAAATTTAGTGTTTAGTTTTAAATTGGTTTGTTTTTAATCATATTTTTACATTTACTTCTCATTTGTCATTTTTTGTTTGTGTAGTTTCATTCATTTGTAGTGTAGTTAGTATTGCTAGTAAGCGGAGTGTGGTTAGTATTGTTGGTGGAGTTAAGTTAGCATTGTTAGTATTTAGTGAGGTTAGTGAATACTTTCTGAGTACTATTAATACTAGATTTATAGTACATTTGTTAATATCGTAGGAGAGTCCATTGTCAGTGGAGGTAGTGCAAGGGCTGGGAGCACAGTCAGTGCTGGTGAGGGTAGTCAGTGTAGTCAAGTGCATAGGCACTATGTTCCAGGGACATCAAGGGAAGAGCTACCTGGCACTGTGGGAGCTGGGATGTGGCTCCCACGCCAAGGTGACGCTGGCGGTGCACATGCTCACCGGCACGAAGGTGCTCATCAGGGAAGTCCGCAAGTCCGAGCTGCCCGACCTCCGCCTCCTGGCCCGCGAGATGGGGTGCATGAAGGCCCTTCACCACCCGAACATCGTGGAGCTCTTCCAGGTGGTGGACACCGGGCCGGAGCTGCAGATCGTCATGGAGTACGTGCAGGGGGAGGACCTGCAGGACTTCCTGAGCAGGTGTGGGCGCCTGGACGAGAGCGAGGTCCACCTGCTCTTTAAGCAGATCCTCGCGGCCCTCAGCTACTGCCATGCCAAAGGCATCGCGCACCTGGATGTGAGGCCCGAAAACATTCTGCTGACCCGAGAGGGAAAAGACAAGCTGGTGGGCTTTGGGTTCAGCGTCCAGGCCTTCAACCGGGCACTGAGCACGTGCTGCTGTCTCCCAGAATACAGGGTCCCCGAGATCTATCTTGACCAGCAGTACAATGGCCCCAAGGTGGACGTGTGGAGCCTGGGCATCGTGTTCTATAAAATGGTGACCGGCACACTGCCCTTCAGGGACCCAAACCTCGGGGTGATCAGGGTGCGCGTCCTGGGCAGGTGGGTCCAACTGCCCGACTATCTCACGGAGCAATGCCAGGACCTATTGGCCAAAATGCTGGCACCAGACCCCTGGAGGCGCAGCACCCTGGAGAAAATCCAGCAGCACGCCTGGGTAGCAGAAACGAGCGAGGGACTCCTGTCCTTCAGCGAGCCGTCGCTCAGCCCCCAGGACCCGGCCATAACCAAAGCTATGGAGCGCCTGGGCAACCAGAGGCAAGAAATTTGGGTGGCCATTGACGCTAAAAAGTACGACAAGGTCATGGCCACCTACCTGATCCTCCGCTCCAGGAAGCAGGCGGGGGAGGAGGACTATGTGGAGGAGGGGAAGGAGCGGCCGAGGCACGTCACAATCCAGGTGCCAAAGCGTGTCAACTTCCGGGAGCCCGGTGACCCCAATTCCAAGGATTGCCTCCCGCAGCCTGAGGTTTCAGGGAATACCCCAAGGCTGGGTATCCTGCAAAAGCAGGAATTCCAAAAGAGGGGAACGGATGCCACCACGGGCAACAGGGTCATCTCTGCAGGAGTCCCTGAGCTGGATGACTCCCAGAAGCACACCACCGCCGCAGGGCCAGGCTCCTTGTTAAAGGACACCCTGAAGGCAGACCCTCTGCGCTAGGCCCAGTGTTGGAGGACGCCTGGGGGGACACCAGCACCTCTGTGGCCAGACCCCAGCAGAGGACACCGGGGAGCACAGCAGCACCTCGGTGTCAGTCCTCCAGCTGGAGGACGCTGGGAAGCACGGCAGCACCACTGAGACAGGCCCCCAGCTGGAGAGGGACCAGGAAAGAGGGCCAACACAATCTGTCCAGCTCCCCAGCCCTCCAGCACCACCCTAAGACCTCCCCCAAGACGTGGCTGGCCTTCCAGTGCAGTGGCCTCTTCAGCAATCATCAGGGCCAGAGATAGGGTATTAGATATTATCCTAGAATTTTGTTGCTGCTGTGTAACATTCGAATTGAAGAGCAACAAAGACTAAAAATAGCACCACACCAGACAAAAGCCTTCACACCACCAAAGCATAACCACTCAGTGGCCATGGTGAACAGGAGTACACCAGGGAAGGTTGAGGCTCTGGAGAGTCTCAGGGTCTGGGTCCAGTCACAGGAGCCAGGAGCAGCATGAGACCCACGGGACTGCAGCACAGAAATCTGGGCAAAACCGATGTCCCTGGAGCACAGATGTCCCTGGAGCAGAGCAGGTGAAGGGCCAGGAGAGCCACAGAACCGGTGAAACACCTGGAGGGGAGAAGAGCGGGTGAGTGGTGGGGTGTGGAGGGGCTGGGGAGAGCTGAGCAGGTACAGGGCCCCAGGAGGGGTATGAGGCTGTGTGGGTGGCCTCAGTGTCAGAGGCCCCAGGGCCAGAGGCAGGAAACCCTGGACCTCTCTCCCGCATCATAGGCTCAGTTCCCTGAGAACCATACTGCCCCCTTGCTGGGAGAGACCTGCTGCTCTATCCTGGGCACAGGGATGGCATAGAGGATGCAGGAACTCTTGCAAAGGCTTGGGCCCAGGTGGTAAAACGTGCAGATTGCAAGGAGCAGATAGAGAAGGTCTCTAGCTCCCCTTAAGAAAGACTCGGGGACCAGTATATTAGAATCCAAACAGGACTCTTCAAGATGACAGAGTTTATTCATAGACCAGCCCAACTCCACACAACCTGCTCAGCTGGAAAATCTGCACATCTTCCTACACCAGGAAGCCCTAGGCTATGATCAATCTCATTCCCGCAGTGAGCATTGCCACCTCAAACTTTTGCAGCTTGGGATTCTTACACAGTGTCAGCACAGTAGGAATTTCCCCTTTTAAAAATCCTCTCCAGACGGCCACCTACCCCTCCTCCTCCCTGGATTCAAATCCTGCAGGGTGACCTTATCCAAGTTGGAAACATTAATATTGCCCAACAGATGCAGGCTTTGGACACCATTCTCTGCCAATTAAATCACTGGGGACAGGAAGGAAAAGCTACAGGGGCTATCTACCTTAAATTTGTGTTTTTTCATCATTGTTTAGATGGTGTTCAATTCCCTTCTAAAACTAAGGTTTTGCTAAGTCTGGTAAATGCAAGTGAGTTGAGGTATGTGTGTTTGAAAAAAGAAATGTATGGGAGAGGGATATTCTGAAGGGCCTTAAGATTATGTAAAGCCGGATGGGTAAAATGAAATGGCATTAGAATGAAAGCAAGCAAAAGAAAGTGTTGAAGGTCTGAGAGAGAGATTTTGGTGAGAAATCGTGTGTACTCAGGTGCCTCCCTCTCCTCCAACACATTCATGGGCTTGCTCATCTGACCAGCAAAGCCCCCTCTGATCGCTACCACCTCAGCCGAACGTGGGGCCAAGACATCATGGATCCTGCCCCTAGTAGGCCCAGTGATCATGATTATGCTTTTCTTTGTTTCTCCACCCTTTTTTCTCTGCTTTATCCAGGCAAAGCTCTCTGACATGAGCCTTCACTCTCCCAGACCCGGGAAAGCCATTCCTGTAATTGACAGATGAGCAACAGGGCATTGCTCTAGGGGTTCTGGGCCAACCTGGGCCAGTCCAGCCACCAGTGGCTTATTTCTCTAAACAAATGGATCCCACTGTAAGAGGATGGCAGGCCCGCCTGCACACACTTGTGGCAGCTGCTCGTCTAGCTAGACAGGCCTTAAAACCCACACTGGGCCAACCTGTACATGTTAGTTTTCCACATCGGCTCCAGGACCTACTCATTCACCAGGCTCTTTCCCCTCCATCACCCTCTTGTCTGTTAGATTTCTACTCTCTTTGTCAAAGACCCTCTCATCTCCCTCTCCCAATCCTCAACTCTCCATCCTGCTAGGCCTCACGGGTGTTCCACTCCCTAACGCAGATAACACCCTCTTCTTACTATGGTGGACACCATCACCAGTCGGACAATGGACCTGCCTTTATCTCAAAGGTTACTCCACAGGTCTCCTCCCTGGGCATCACCTGGAAACTACACATTCCCTCCCGACCGCAATCCTCTGGTAAGGTAGAACCGGTAAATGGTCTGACCAGAGACCACCTATCCAAACTCTCCACTGAGCTGCGGAAATTCTGTGTGGAGCTGCTCCTAGTGGCTTTAATGCACCTCCGAGCCACCCCTTGTGGCCCCTTGTTCCTGACCCCCCTTGAACGGATGTATGACAGACCTCCTCTTACTGACCATGAGCTTCCCGTCCAACCTACACTGTTGGCTGGATATTTTTCATACTTTTTGCTCAGACAACTGTTCCAAGAACACGCAGACCATTGTCTGCCACAACCTGTGCCTCCGTCCCCTGATGCACCTGTCAACCTGCTGTGCCCTGGAGACCAGGTTCTTATGAAAGCCATCTCTCCCAAACCACTTCCGCCAAAGTGGATGGGTCCACACACGATCATCCTGACTACACCAATGGCTGTCAAGGTCTTGGGCAACACGTCCTGGCATCAGCTTTGCAGGGTCAAACCGGTCCCTGTGGACAAGCAGTATGTATGCGAGTGCTGGGCCCAACTCGGGTACACATCACTGCGCCCCTGGTCCAGGTTCCACTCAGCCTGCAGATCAGAGGCCCTCTAACTCTATCTCCTCTGTTTCTAATCCCATCACTTCAAGCCACTTCCCATTCTTCTGTCTATGCCTGGAGATTCCAGATCAGCACAGCCTCAGGCAAGGTATTAGCACTCACAGGGCCTCTGATCCTAACTTTATTTTTTCTTTTTGCCCCATGCTTACTGCATTCCATCCAACACCGGATCCAAGACCTGCCCCGTAGCACCTTTAACCAACTCCTCCACCCATATCCTCGCATCCCTGCAAAGACCATCTCATAACCAGGCCTGAGCCCCCACCCTGGTCTTTGCCCCCATCCAGCAGGAAGTAGCCAAAGAAAGAACCATCGCCCCTTTTCCTATCAACAAAAGGCTGGTATGAAAGGTCGATGCAGGGGCCAGGAATGGGGAAGCCCACATACAAACAACAAGATGGCCCTGACACCAGTACCCCTGATTCCATCAAACCGAAACTGAAGCCATAAGCAGGAGAAAACAACTCGGCTCCACAAAAAAACAACTTTGTTCCCCCTAAGCCTGTTTCCCCCGCTACCAACCCAGTTTTCCTGCCTAACCTCTCCTCACCCTATGAAATGACATCTCCCCCCACAACGGGCGTGACTTCAGGGACAACCCACCTTGGGTCAGCAAAGCTCGCCTGGGGGCACAATGAGTTTTCCCTTCCTTTGAGAAAGTTTAGCCTGGCTCCCCTTTTCTTTGCCACGCCAAACCTTTCATCTTGGTGCCCGAAACCCAGAAGGCTGTGTTCCCTGGCGCCGGGGCCGCCTCCCTGTCCCGGGGACTCTCCTCTCGATTGTAGATGCTGCACAACCACCACAGGCCTTGATCCCTGGGGGTGAGTCACCTGCCTGACCCTCCTTCCTGGGAGGCCCTCACCCCTGGTTACCCGGCTCCTCTCCTCACCCCCATCCTGGTTGACTGTTCCATAAACTGTGGGCCTACGCCAGCCGACCCCCATTGCTCCTGGTTCTGATTTGGGGATGCCCATCCAGTCCAGGGGACAACCGAGCAGTGGGGATGTCCTCCTCGCTCGTCTGCCCCCATTCCAATGGCCAGGACCAGGTCGTGGTCGCCGCGATTTGGGGTCTGGGCCCCCATAGGTCAGATCAGGTCGTGGGATGCTGCGGTCCTGAGTCTGTACCCCCATTCGTTGGGGAGAGGAGCTGACTTAGCCAAGAGTCCACAAATTCCAAGCCGAGCCCGGCTACCCCGCTGGGACACCTTCTCTCAAACCTCGATCCGCTGGGACTCAGGCCGGATCTGCACCTCAGAGTCTCATCTTCTGCAACACTGCACGGCCTCAGTGCCCATTGGAGAATGGCTCTCACTGGCCGGGACATGGCACTTTCCATTTCACGGTCCTTACAGACCTAAACATTTCTGTCACAGCAATGGAACATGGTCAGAGATCCCTCATGTCCAGGCTTGCTTTCTCGTGCACTCCAGGCCCTCCCTCCAGTTCTACTTCCCAAGTCTTGAGACTCTTCTCACTCTTCACCCTCTCCAGACCCCTCTTCTGCATTCTCTGATCCTCTAGATGTTCAGTCTTCACCTCCTTCAGCTTCCCAGGCCTGGCCCCCCTTCCACCTCCCAGCCACCACACCTGCTCTCACAGTCGTCCTCTTTGTCCCCTTAGGCAGGTTGCGGGGACCGAAGGAGTAGGTGGAGTCCACGATCCTTTCCCTCTGTCTGATCTCTCCCAGATTGAAGTCTCTCGGCTCTTTCACTAACGATCCCACTACCTACACCAAAGAATTTCGTTATCTTACCAAGGTTACACCTAAGGTTACACCTATAACCTTCAGTGTCATGATTACACGTTATCCTCTCTTCCACCCTGACCTCTAATCAAAGAGAATGTGTTTTTCAGTCTGCTTGAGGCCACACAGATCAGGTCCACTTCACTGACACAACCATGCCCCCGGGCCCTGAAGCAGGTCCCCGCCAGGAGCCTGGCTGGGAATACCAGACTGACACTGACGCGGGTCGTGGGGCCAGGGCTCGTTGAGACACTTCATCACCTGCCTCTTAGCCGGGCTCCAAGCAGCAGCCGGTCTCCAAGGCGGTTAATTTTGAGAAGCTGCGGGAGATCACCCAGTTCCACCCCGTATGGAGGAGGTCGGGGGCTACAAACAGCAATGAAGTGCATGTGGCTGCTAGATCCATTCATAAACCTACCCGGGATGGGTTGGTTGTGTTACAACTGGTGTAGACGGCAGGACGGTTCAAAGCAGGATGGCTCTATGCAGACGAAACCCTTGGAACCTGGGGAGGGATTGCCAGGTGGCCGGCCACGAGCAGATGGTACTCGGTGGCCGACCTCCTCACCCAGTGGGCACCTCCTCAGGAATGGCCAGAGGTAGCTGGATCCCCGGGGCAGTTGGAACAGGCCCTGTATGAAATAGAAGAAACCCTGAGTGGATGCTGTGCCTGCGAGGTGGCAGGAGCAGTGGGATTGGTGTTTCTCACAACTCTGTGAGGGTCCAGGCAGAAAGAGCAATCTAGAATCCAGCGAGTATGGGTTGAGATGCGTGAAGAGATGTGGAAACTGCAAAAATGTTTGAGGATTCTGGAGGAAGAAGTTCGGAGAGACCATCCCACCATTCCAGAGATGTGAGACCAGCTCAGAAAGGAAAGAGAGGGAGGCTGGCCCTTTGCCTGAATCACAACAGGTGGTGGCAAAACAACCTGCGACTCCAGAGATGCCAGACCCCTCCTCAGGACAGGAGGAGAGGGAGGCTTGCCCTTTGCCCGAGTCCCAACCGGCGATGGCAAACCAACCTGCCACCCCGGAGATGCCGGACTCCTCTGGAGAGTAGGTGGAGGCTGGTCCCATGCTCCCGATCCCCTGGTGGTGACTCAGAAATGAAGCGGCAGCCACCCATGGCCCCAGGGGGTCAGGCTGCTGGACCACCACAAATGACAGAATTTACTACCTATTGACCATACATCCAGGTGGAATTGGTGGACTTGGGCAAACAGTTCCACCAGAAACCAGGGGAACCCTTGGCAGCCTGGCTGCTGTGTTTATGGGACCTGGGGGTGGATGGGATTATTTGCTCGCCACAAGAGATGGAGATACTGACCTCCTTGACTCTACACCCATCCTTGCAACAGAGGCTACAGAACAGCCAGTCGTGTGGCCAGGGCGACCACACCCTCCGGGAATGGATAATGGCTGCTATACGGACAGTCTGGGCTGATGCAGGAGACATGCCGGACACAGTAAGTGGATGGGAGACATACACTGAGCTGGTACAGGTCCTTCGGGAATTGCGGATGTGGTAGGCCATGTTTAACGTGAATATCTGTGGTCCTGACGATGAGCGTTTCACAGCAGGGATGAGAGACTTGGTATTAAAGAATGCCCCTCATCCTCATTTGGATCCCTCATGGCAGTTCTAGCACCCCATGTGGGATGTCAGATACACGACGTCACAACAATGATAGCCAGCTTAGGCGAAGTTGAGAGCCGGTGCTCTCAAACTCTGAAGGGAATACGGGTAGTTGTTGAAAAGTCAAAAGGAATGCCAAGGAGAGAAAGGAAGGTTCTTGGCATCACAGAACTTATTAAAGTCACCCATAACCAAATGTGGACAGATTTAGTGAGAGCAGGTGTAGATAGCAGTAAAATACATGCACAGCCCAATCTATATTTGTTGGAATTATGGCAGCAGCTGCAAGAAGACCAGAGGTTCATGCCCAGGAGAAGGACTGCTGCTCAGGGGGATCCTGGAAGCTCCAGGCCTCAGGCACATGCCCTACGCCTGGAAGACCACTTACTGCCAAACCCATCCTCTGGTGATGGCCTGATGGCTTTCAAATAGGGTGAGGGCCAAGGAACTTGTCCACAGGTGATGGGCGGGGACCGGAGGCCACATGTGGAGCTTGCCATCCACTGGTCCTTGAGTAACATGCAAAGGGTTTTAGCTCTGGTAGACACAAGAGCAAAATGTACTCCGCTCTATGGAAATCCTGAAAGATTTCACGAGTCTACTTGAATCGATGGCTATGAGGGCTAGAGTGTCAAGGTGACAGCAGTGAGACTATCTCTGGGGATTGGCGATTACCCCCTAAAGAGTATAAAGTATATGTATCGTCCATCCCCGAGTACATCCTGGGAGCCGCCAGTATCATCCTGGGCATTTTCCGCCTGACTCAGCAGGCCTTATGGGCTCTCCTGTTTCTCTGGAACCGCACATGCAGGAGCAGTTTCTCTTGTCCCTTCAGGATCCCTGGTGACTGTTAGCTTCCAACCAGCAACTTGGCTGGGCTGGCCAGTCCCCTGGGCTACAGGGGAGTCCTGCTGTACTCCTGGAGAAAGCACTAGAGATGCAAGAGGACAATCAGCCACATGCCACATTTGCAACAGACCACATGCTAGAGCCTGAGAGGAGACCAGCCCAGGACAGTGGAGCCTTGGGGGGTCTTGTTACTACATTTGGCAACTAAAAGTCCCAGGTCATATTGCTTAGGGTCCAAATCTAGCCCATGTGGTCTCCTCCCATGGCACCTGAACCTACCCCTCGCAGTCAAGCCAGGGCACCAGCCTAGGCCACTCACCCTTGGGCAGCTCCTCCATGGGCTTTATGTGTTTGGTGACCCCAGAACCCCCGATCATCCTGGGCATTTTCTGCATTACCTGGCAGGCCTGCTGGGCTCTCCTGTTGCTCTGGAAGCACATATGCAGGAGCAGATTCTCCTGTCCCTTCAGGACCCCTGGTGACTATTGGTGTCCAATCAGCAAATTGGTTGGGCTCCAGTGCTGTCCCCTGGGCTACAGGGGAGCTCCACTGTACTCCTGGAGATGGTGCTAGAGAAGCAAGAGGGCAATCAGCCACACGCACGAAATTTGCAACAGACCACATGCTAGAGCCTGAGAGGAGACCAGCCCAGGATAGTGGGCCCTTGGGGGGGGGTCTCGTTCCCTCCATTTGGCAACTACAAGTCCCAGGTCATACTGCTTTTGGTCCAAATCCAGCCCGTGTGGTCTGCTCCCATGGCACCTGACCCTACCCCTCCCAGTCAAGCTAGGGCACCAGCCTAGGCCACTCAACCTTGGGCAGCTCCTCCATGGGATTTATGGACTCCAGCCAGTTCCTATGGACATGTGTGACAAGCTCAATGTTGCGGGTGTGCTTCAAACTGGGCTCTGTGCTGGGTGGGATCCCACACTGGGCTGAGGGAGGCCTGTCGCTGAAATGCACTCCCTGGGCTTTCTCAGTTTCCTGGACACAGAGCACCTTCTGGGAGCAAACAGATACACCTGGGGTAGCACCGAATTGGGGCAAGAGGGAGCGGCCATGACTCTCTTGTCCCACCACCATCCAGGATGGTCCTGGTGTAGACATCACGCACCTCCTGGGTGGGCCAGACCCTACTTCCTTGAGCACACACACACTCACTCTCACCGCTCGCACACCCACACTCATGGGGGAAGGGAGGGGTGGGGTCATCAGAGCCCTGGTGTGGCCTGACCTGTCCCCAGGCCCCCCCCCCCGTTACCTCAGGGGCAGTGCTGGCTACTGGCCTGAGAAATCAACACAGGCTCTTCATGCCTTTCAGCAGAGTGTGACATGCATTTCGGGGAACTCTTTTTGGGCCACTGTGGGGGGACCTGGGCAAACAGCAAGAAAACATCGTGCCTGGTCCAGGACTACCAGATACGTGAGCTGGGTCGGGCTTGTGTTCAGAACCCAGCCGCCTGGAGACCAGGGATCCGAGTTCTGTGCCTTGTCATCTCACAGAGGTGATGTCACTTTCTGGGTCCCCTTCCCTGGATTTCCTACTCAGACAGATGCCCCCCTCCCCACCATGGCTACATGGGCCACTTCCTGTTCGCCCTCCATGCCAGGTTCAGTCCAAAACACTGACAGCAGCACAGCCTCCCAAACCAGTGGATGGCGAAACGTAGCCAGGGCCCCTGCTGGGCACTCTGGTCTCTGGCTGCTGACCTGGCTCATCCTCCCAGCCAGGGAGCAGGCCCTGCAGCATCGGCAACTCCAGGCTCCCATCTCCTATCTGCCCAGAGGAGCTCCAGTGCTGCAGACTTGCACAGCAGTGAACGATGAGGCCATCTCAGGGTTGAGAGACTGCGCAGGGTGGTCAGGGATTCGGTTAAAGAAATGACAGACAGACACACTTCAAGAGTGAAAATCTGAGTGTAATTTAATTTGAGTTGGTGACCAGTATATATATGTTTTCTAAAAGCATAGGAATGGCGAACATCAGTGAAGAAACCAGCTTGCTTATAGGTTTAGCTTATCATTGACAGGGCCGTGATTTACATCTGGACGCAGGCGCATTCCTAAGTAGTTAGGCTATTAATTTTTCTTTTTGTTTTATATGATTACTTCTTGTTTTAACTACTCACTACCACTAAATTACTATTAATTAACACGGGTGAATTTTACTTTCCACAATGTAATATTTTTATCATTAAGATTAATGCTAACAAGGCTAAGCATACAACAGAGAAATTATTAAGCTAACAGTTCTATTAATACACAGAGTTTAGTAACGTTTCATTTGAATTAGCCTAGTTATTAGATTTTGTATGTTCTTTTTTAATCAGCAACCAATGACCTTTTTAGACAGAGAAAGAGAAAAGATTTTAGAAAGAGAAAAGATTTTAGAGAGACAGTTGTATTAGAATAAAGTTTGTGGGCCTTGAGAAGGCAAGATAAGTTTCCATGCGGACAGCATTCCTGTAGTGGCTCCTGGTGGTCGTTATCTTTCAACAGGCTTCCGTCTTATCTATGTCTTCAGGGGGTTTTGCTGTTCTCCCCCTGCGTGCTGGTTCCTTGCCCAGCAGGACCTAGGGACCGTGGCTTATCCCTAAAGGTCACTGCAGGGGGAGGTGCAGCAGGTATGTCTTCAGGGGGTTTTTGCTGTTCTCCCCCTGCATGCTGGTTCCTTGCCCAGCCGGACCTAGGGACGGTGGTGAAAGCCATTAGCCCTAAAGGTCACTGCAGGGGGAGGTGCAGCACTCCAGAGTGTGGAGCCTCTCCCTGGGGCGGTCCTGGGGAGTGGGCCACTCCTCTCTGCTGCCCTTGGACGGGAGGCTGGTGTCAGGCTCACAGCACTTGGAGGGTCCACCCGGGGGAGGGCACCTGCACACACCTCACCCAGGCCTGGCCAGCCCTGCTGGGGGCTGAGACATCTCCCACCCGGGGTGCCTGTTCTCCCACAAGGTGGAATCCACCCAAACTCAGCCCTGCTCCTCTCGGGCCATGCCCTGCAGGGGTCTCGTGGGCCCGAATCAAAGTGCCAGAGCCTCAATATCCTGCGTGTGCCGGCCACAGTGTTCTTCAGGGTGCCATCCTTGCTCGCAGATGTCTGCTGTTCCTGTCCGGCAGTGTTATTTACTTAGGGCTGGGTTACGGTTGGATGATGAGGCCCGAGGCATGCGGTGTCCACCCCTACAGTGATTAGTTCCTTGCTGTCCTGTCCACGCTAGCTGACTCTCCCTTTCTTCTGTCTCTGTGTTCCTTTGACTCTGATTTTCTCTCTGCCTTTTTGGTCTGTCCTCAGCTACTTCTCTCTGTTTGTCCTGGTCTTCTCTTCATGCCCGTTTCTGCCCCAGTATTCTGTGTCCCCCTCTTTTTCTCTCTGGGTTCCCCGAGTGCTGGTGACTCTAGCTCAGCTCCCCTTAGGTGATCAGACAGTTCCCAGACCTTGTGGCATCCCCGTGAGAACAAGTTAGAGATGCCAGGGTTCTTCTGCCGGTCGGGCAGAGTTCATAAAGCTGAGGGGCTGGAGGAACAGGGTTGCTGGGAGGGGGGGCTGGGTGTACCCTGTGCTCTCCAGTGAGGGCAGTGAGAGTGAGTGAGGGGATGGGTGCACCCCATGGGGACAGAGGCCCTTCCTGGCTCCAGGTTGCCTGAATGTTGATGAAAAAGACCTGGACGGCCACAATCCATGTTGGGTGTGAACAAACTGGGCACTGGGAGGAGACGCTGAATTTGGCCCTGGAGTCTGAGGTAAGGTTTTATTGATGGAACCTCCATCTAAACACGTGGGTTGAGCTATCACGAAGCACAGAACCTGAACAGAGGGCCTGCTGGGAGGCACAGGACAGCTCTGTGCTCTGGCTGTTCTGGCCACGGTCCAGGCACCAGCCCTGAGGGCTGCTGACCCAACTCTGGCCATGTGGAGCAACGGTTTGCAGGGCTTGACAAAAGGGTTCAGCAGAAACATGGCCCAAGAGGCTAGTTATCTTCAAATATTAACCACTGGATGTTTCCGGGTCTGCAGACTAAATCTGGCACTTTGTGCCACCATCTACAAGTCACAAGGTTTACCCAATGACATACAACCTGATATCAAGACATCTATAATTCAGCAATGATCATTTGTGTCCTAATAATTACAATTCCATAATAGACAACAATCTATTCAATGAAATTGTAAAGTTGGATATTCCATTACAGCTCCACTCTGGATGGCACTCTCTTCCTAAACTACATTCTTCTATGGACACATGTTCGTAACATGGACTGTTGGATACAATAATAATACTGTCCTGATTACACTGATATAGTGATACAAATCTGATTTGATTAGCTGTTGGTCATTTACCCCACTCTACTGTATACCTAAAATTCAAGAGATCACAAATAATCATTTTTCATTGGGTATACAAGAACTGGGGTGTAGGCCAGAGGTGTGGAGGGATTTCAGGATTCAGCAGAGATAGAGTGTGATTCACAAAAGGCAGATTGAATTACACCGCTGAGGGGAACCTGTGGGCGAGACATGAGGGGTCTGCTGCACCATAGGTGGGTTTGCACCCTGGCCTGGGCTGGACTCAGGACTCAGCCGCAACAGTGCTGAGACTTTTCCCCTAGGCCACCAGGGAGGTCCAACCAACCCAAATGGTCAGATACCATGTAACTACCTCTAATGTGTAGTTGGAATGATCCCAAAGTCACCATTCATTTGGTTCCTTCCCTGGGAATCCCCAGGCAGCAACGGGAACAGAGGTGGCAGGCAGGTGAGGGAATCATGGCCTGAGAGGGCGGGGCAGTAGTGGTTTGGCTAAATGGCTCCCACTGAGGAGTTGGTCGTCTGCAAGGCCACAGTGAGGAGGAGGCCAGCCCTGTGAAGGGAATGGACATCAAAGGAGTACACAACTTGGGTGAAGAGAGAACAACTTTATTCGAATTTGTACAGTGAACAAGAAACCTTGGAGGATATACATGAAAATAACTTGAAATGAATTAGGAAACCAAGATTTGGAACTACAAGAGAAGGGCCAGGTGTCTGTGGGTAGAGGCCTTGTAGAAGTTAAAGGAGGGCATGTGGAGGAGGAGAAGTAGGGGGTGCAGCAGTGCTGAATGGTCAGCTGTCCCTGATGTGGACAGGCAGGACAGGGCTGAGGGGCTGGGTCCCTGGAGGGGTGGTGTCAGGTGAGCACCCTCAGCTTGTGCTATGGATCCCTGCAGGTCCCGCTTCCCCAGGCAGAGCTGCTGTTGCCTTAGCTCCCTCACTTTAACCTGCAGGAAGCTGGCCAGGGCTGCATCCTCCCACAGCCCTGGTGTGAGCTCAGGATCGCCTGCACAGGCTGCATTCTCCCGGGCATGGCCTGGCTCTCCCAGGAGTGTGGGGTGAGCTCAGCATCATCCTCATGGTGTGCAGCATCCTGTCATTGTCTGGTTCCTCCAGCGGCACTCTTCTTGCCTCAATATCCTCAAAGAAGTGTGCAGGATCCTAAGTTAGAGACCTTAATCAGAGACTCCCTAAAGGGGAGGAGGCAGTAGAAGGACCAGAGGGAGGGAGGGAGGAGCACAGGGGACTGAGGTGATGGTGCACAGGTGCCTTGCAGAAGGAAACTCTAGGCGACTACACCTGATGGGGTGGGGAGAAGCAAATAGTGTTTACAAGTGAAAAGTGAAGTAAAAAATAAAAAAAAGAAGACTATAAAAAAATACAATCAAGCCTGCAGGATCGTCCTCCTGTCTTGGCTTCTCCAGTAGTGGGGGTGTGAACTGTCCACACTGGGCAGCTCCTGAAGCATCCTGGCCTATACCTGTCTCCCGCAGTGGGGCTGCTGTGAACACACCACTGCCAGCATGCCCTGCTGGGGCCTGGCTAGGGCTGAGTGCTCCTCAACCTACTGGCCAGGTAGGGGCTCAGGAAGCTGCCCAACATCCTACAGGGCACAGAACAGCTCCCACAACTGAGCATCATCTGGCCCCAAACGTCATTGTTGTCAAAGTTGAAAAACCCTTTTCTAAAGCAACCTCCATGCATCCTTTGCCTCCTCTAGCCTGGGTGGCTCCTGCAGCTGTGCTGGGCCGCCACTTGCCAGAAGTGCTCTGCCAGGTGTGTATGTGTGGGGAGTGGGAAGGGGTTCAGTACCCCAAATCCTTTAATAAATTTTATCATATCACTGTCCTGCTCAGAACCCTCCTGGGTCTCCCAGTGCTCCTCTGACAAAATTCAGACCTCTTTCCGTGGCTGCAGGCCCTGACCCGGCTGACCTTCCAGCCCACTGGCTGCCTCCCCCAGTGCACACCTCTAGGCCTGTTGTCCTTAAGCACAGCCTGGCACTGGTGGGAATGTTCCTCCTTGTTCTCCTCACGGCAGGCTCCTCTCTCCTCCCTTGTCTCCTCAGTGGGGCCTCTCCCAAACCCCCTTTGAGAGGCAGCCAAGCTCCCACCCCGCCCTTGTCCCGATCACGCTGTCCAGCCTCACCATCTGCTCGATAGACGCTCCACACGGGCAGGATCTTCGCTGGTTTTGTTCCCTGCATAACAACCGTTCTGGCACATTTTCATTACTACTAGTATCCGCCTGAATCCTTATGTGAATTTTCTTATTTTCCAGCTTTATTGTCTGCCTCCCCAACTACAGAATGAGCACCGTGAGGGCAGGAGCTATTTGGCTGGTTTTCTAGTTCCCCAGCACCTGGAACAACAGCCAGCAAGGGGCAGGTGCTCGACAAAAGGAGCTCCTCAGGAGTTGGGGTTCCCCACCCCAGCCACTATCCTTCCTGCCTCGGGCTGAAGAGTGCCAGTTTTGCCATCACCAAGGGAGAGAAACACTGTCCCCGAAACAGGGGGACACAGTGCACCGGCAGTTAAGAACATGATCTGGGTTTGCCTCCATGAACACTGGCTGTTTGAAGGCAGCAAGTTGCTTAACTGCGCGGAGTCTGCCTTCTCCTCCATGGAAAGGGGTAAGAATAGAACAGACTTGATAGCATTGCTGGGGAATCTGGCATGCAGTAAGAGGTGAATAAATGCTGGCCAATATATTTGATAGAAGTGATGCTCATAACCCATCTGCCTGCCCCAGAGAAAATGACAAAGCCTTGGCACAGAGGCTGACAAGCACTCCTGTCCCCGGTGGCAGTCCAGACTTCGCTCTGCCCTTCCTGGTGTCCGCCAGATGTGCAGAAGCTGGAAACACACATTCTCGTGCAGGAAACAGAGATACTTGTGGCCCAGGGAGCCCTGAGGCCGACTCTGGGGTTTGCGTAGTTCGAGGGTGGACAGTGAGATCCGGGGATGTTCCCTGTAGACAGAAAGCGGCACTCAGGTATTGGGAGGGGGCAGAAGAAGCAGACAAATGGTCCAGCTAGAGTAAGGCCACGAGAGGTGATGGAGCAGCAAGGGAGCCTCAAGCCCTAATGGGACGCCTGGTACTGGCAGGCCGGCGGCGGGAACTGAGCAGAAGAGCACGGGAGCCAAGGACATGGCTCCTGCTTGCAGGGCATGTGGGCAGGATAGTCAGAGGCACTGCCATGGGGATGGGGGTTACAGCTAGTACATGTTATAGGAGCTCAGTGAAGGCACAGAGGTCTGTGGAGGCCACTGCATGGCACTACCCAGGGATTTTCATGCTGTCTATATGAATGGCACCAGTGGAGTCAGGCAGTGCCCAGCCTGTGCAGCACCATGACCAAAGTATCAGGATGAGCTCCCCAGAGGAAACAGTCTGATACAATATGACTCCAGAGAGAGCAGGATCCCCAGAGAATGCCCTCAAGCCCCAGGCAGGGCTGGCACCTACTGTAGCATCTGGGCAACCTCTGGATCCCTCCTCATCGGGTGTCTGAGGAGCTTCAGGGCATGGACTCCATAGGTCTCCCCTAGAACTGCAACCATGTCTGAAAGGAAAGAAATGGGAATAAATAGAGGGTATGATCCCACATAAGTTACCTGGCCTAAGGTGGCTCTGGCTAGCAGTGTGCTAAAGGGTTTGTAAATCAGAATATCACATCTCTATCAACAAGTACAGGCTTTGGCACCAGTGTTGGGTTGAGCCCAGGTGTAATGATTATCTAGGTGACCTTTTGCCAACCTCTTTGCATTTCCAACTTCTTCAGTGTCCTATGGGGTTAATGTGCAAGCTCAACAACATCATGCATACAAAACAGCACAGTGAGCAGCCAAAAGGAGTGCCTAGTGAGCACTTAATACATTTTTAATAGGAGCAAAGCTAGAGAATGCTAGGCTGTTCCATTCGTAACTCAGCAAGCATTTATGGAGCATATATAACATATCAGGCAAAATCCCATGTGCCGCTGACACAGTAGGACATGGTCTCTGTCTTCAAAGTTTAATTTCCAGTGGGATGTTCTAATTTTGAAAGTTTTGGCAAGGGAAGATGAGGAAGGAAAGATGAGGATGACAGAATAAGTTTAAAAGGGGTCTTTATTGCACTCCCGGGCAAACTTCACGGACCCAAGGTGGGGGTCGGTGAAGCCGAGCCTATTGTCAAATAAAGGCAGGTTTTTATAGGATGGGGAGAGGGAGGCTGGGCTTGCAGATAACAAGGAACAGTTGTTTTCTGATGGTATCAGCAGGTCCTCATTCTCGGGCCCTAGCTGGACTTCCTCATTCTGGCCCTTAGGTTGCTTCCTACCAGATGCCTTTTCACCCTTGTAACTCTGGTTACCACCAGACCTTTCAAATTTGATGGGTGCTTACGAATCATCTGTTTAGTACAGAGGTTCTCCATGTGTCTGGGTAGCAGAATCTGCCGGAAGTAGTTGGAAAAGGCAGGAGCTCAGAGCCACGGTCCTTCCTCCCCCTCCCCATGTTGGTCCTTCCTCCCCTCCCCAAATTCGGATTGAGTGAGTTTAGAATGAAACCTGAAAGGTCCATGCAAGAGGCCGGAATGAAAAGCCCACCAGGAAGCCCCCTGGGGCAAGAATGCAGAAGCCTGCCTAGAAAATTCTGACAATGAACGCCTCCCCGCCCTAGAAACTTTTCCCGCTCTTGCAAACCCAGTCTCTCACCTGCCTCCCCCTGACAACGTGTGCCACTCCACACAGGGGTCCCCACCTTGGGTCCATGAATTTCGCCTGGGGCGCAATAAATTTTCCCTTCCTTTGAGAAAGCTTGGCGGGGCTCTTTTCTGTACGACGCCGAATTGTCCTGACCCGCGGGATTCGGAGACACGGAAAGAGAAGGGCTGAGGATTGAAATGAGGGGCTTCAGACGACTTGCCACTAGCGGTTGCTTCTTTATTTTTCCTTTTTCCTTTTCCTACTTTTACATGTTTCTTTTCCCTGTCCTATTACCTTCCCTGGCCTTCTCTATGCTCCTCTCTCAGTACGTTTCTCAGTATCCTCTCTCAAAGTCTCTACGCAGTATCCTTTCCGCAGTCTCCTTCTCGAAGTCTCCTCGCCTTATCCTCTAAGCAGTCTCTGCAGTCTCTCTTCCTTATCCTCTACGCAGTCTCTCCTTATCCCCTACACAGTCTCCGCAGTCTCTCCCACTCTCTCCCGTGGTTCCCTTCTTATACCCTCGTAGCTCCTCCCATTGCACCTCCCAGTCCCACGTGATTTACCAGAAACGCAGTGGTTTCTCAGAAGGCGAAACAGGAATCGAAACCTAACTTGCAAGCATGTGCAACACAGCACATGCTCTAGGCAGCTCCAGACATCTCCCCCTTTTTCTTTTAAATGAGACACCTGGCCTGTCTTAGGTTGGCATATCCCGTAACCAGCCTTACCTGTCATCGCTAATCCGGTGCACTTGGTCCGGACCGCTGTCTTAGGTTGGTCTGGACGGGCTACGCTCTTACCTGTCTTTGGCACACAGGTTCTCTAGGGCTAAATTGACCCATCCAGATGTCACTGGGGAGTCCTGGTCAAGTACCATGGTGCCAAATACTTGCCTGACCGCAATAGCACGTTCTTTGTTTCGCTTCTGTAGCCGACAGAGAAACCATACACTGAAGGCACAAACAGCCAAGAGCTAAGGCTATCACCCTGCCCCAAGCTTGCAACTCTGAGATGAGTTCTCTAAACAAGGCAATGACACCCTCACCCGTAACAGGAGTAACACAAATAAAACTGTACAGAGGGTTACAAGGTATGTGAGTGGTTAACAAAAGTGTGTCTATCTCTTCTTACATGAGCTAACTGCTGACTAAGCATAAAAAGTCCAATTCATAAATGTCCATACATATCTTGTGGTGTTGGTAAAGCAGAAGCAACATTGGCAGCTGATGCACAATCGCCCATCATACTGACATCTGGGACGCTTGTGTCATCAAGGTTTGCAGGGTCAGGTGTATTGACAAACCGAACCAATCAAGCAGGAACCCATCAGGGCGCTTCCGCTTCCTGTGGGAAAAGACAAATGCTGCCAGGCAGCTGTATTAATACTGGTGCAGGTGGTTGCCACTCATTATTGACCAGGTCCTTCCATCTCACAACATCGTGACCTGCTGAGGATCTGGCGACCAGTGCCGATCAGCAGCTGACCACCCCTGGGTATCTAGGGTCAAAAAATTAAGGGTAAAGAGAGCTGTAGTCAAATGGTCCCTGGTGGAGTGCTCTCCCCCTGTTTGTTTTAAAAGCATAGTTTTCAGAGAACCATGGGCACATTCAACTATACCCTGCCCCTGCGGGTTGTATGGAATTCCCATTTTGTGCACAATGTGATGGAACGCACAAAAGGAGGCAAAAGCCTTACTGGTATAACCAGTACCATTTTCTGTCTTAATGACACGTGGGCGGCCCATTACCACAAACACTTGTAGCAAATGTGAGCAGACATCAGAAGTCTTTTCACCGCAATGTGGGGAGGTGAAAAGAAAACCAGAAAATGTGTCGATGGAGACATGGACCAGGCTCTGTCGTCCAAAAGAGGGTACGTGAGTCACATTGGTTTGCCAAATATGGTTAGGGAGGATGTCTCGAGGGTTAACTCCTGGGGGCGGCACAGCAGCTAGAGAAAAAGATGCACACTTGTGACAGGCACGAACAATGTCGAGCTTGACAACGAGTCAACCAGTAACGACCCTTAAGTGACGTGGCGTTGGTGTGCAAGACTGCATGTTCTTCTACTAACATTCTTGCAGCCTCTAACTTCTCTTCCGGCAAGGGCCACTGTGGTACCCACCCAGGTGTGTCAGATTTCCAGGTGATAGGAATGGGCATGGATGGAGGCCTAATCACAGCGGCCCCTAGAAAAAAGGTAACTGAGCCCTCGTTTATCCCCCGCTTCCCTCGTCACTTCCTGTAGATTAAAAGAGGTAGACCCTTGCTGTTGTTTACCCAAACCTTGTCCAGGCACGTAGCCCTGATTAATCATCATTTGGCCTACTGGACTATCCGTGACTAATGAAGCCCCCATCTCCACCAGAACATCTCGTCCCCAGAGGTTCATGGGGATTCAGGGGAGGACATAATGTTGAAATTGCCCACTATGGCCCTCATTGTCCCTCCAGTGGAGCACAGTAGTACTCCTGGAAGTATTTTGGGATATTCCCAGACCCTGGAAGGAGGTGTAAGCGGTAGCCACAGGACACTGTGAAGGCCAGTGCTCCTTGGATATAATGGAAGTGTCTGCCCCAGTATCCAAAAGGCCCTTAAATGTTCTGCCATTAATTATCAATTCAATTAGAGGCCTCTTATCTAATGTCAGAGCCAAATTCATAAGAGGGTTGCCTGAAGAGCCAAAACCTTCAGCACCATGAATTACATGGTGGACTTTTCCATCACTGGCTAATCTTGGTACTGGTATAATTTGAGCTATTCTGTCACCAGGGGATATAGAGATAACTCCATGAGCAACAGATGCAAGAATCTTAATTTCTCCAGTGTAATCAGTATCAACGAGGCCTGGGGTGACCTGAAGGCCTTGAAGGGCACTGGAGCTGTGGCCAATTATTAGCCCCACAATTCCATCAGGGAGAGGACCATAATGGCCCGTAGGTAAACATTGCACTCCCATGCTAGCAGTAAGAACAGTATATGCAGAGACACTCAAATCGAATCCGCCACTTCCTGGGGAGGTGCAGAAGAGGTCAGAGAAAAACTTTGCCTTATTGGGGGATTGCTCTGAACTTCCCTTATAATTGGCTGACAGGGTCGCCGGGACTGTGCCCTCCCCCTCGAGTTTCCCGGCTGCCCTCCCATACGGGGGGGGGGGGGAGGGTCAGCGGATTTCCCTGATAATCTGTCTTAGACGGACACTCGTTTGCCCAATGACTACCCTTTCGGCACCATGGACAAACTCCTGGTTTCTTTTGAGGGTTAGCAGTTTGTGGTGCCGTAGTGCCCCCGCTCTGCCCCAAAGACGGGCAGGAGGCCTTTATATGCCCTTGCTGACCACAAGCGAAACAGACATGGTTTCGTGGTCCAGTGACTGTACCACAGAAGGCCTGAGTGATCACCGCACCGGTAACTTGAGCTTCACAAATATCCTTACAAAGTCTCATAATCATCCAAAGTAGCCCGAACTTTCCAGGGTCTAATAGCTTCCTGACACCATTTATTAGCATTTTCAAATGCAAGCTGTTTAACTATCAGTAGGGAGGCATCAGTGTTACCTAGAATTCGGCCAGCTGCTGTCATCAATCTTGCTAGGAACTCTTCATCTGTCGACCGTTGAATGACCTTTGTTAATTGAATGTCAGCTCCTCCTCTATCTCCTATTGCCTTCCAGGCTGACCGTCCAGCTGCTGCAACTTGGGCAAATACAGCCGGATCATAATCCTTTTGTCTGTCGTTACTATCGTATTGCCCTTCTCCTGCTAACATATCCTTGTTTCTAACTGGAAATCCAGCACCAGCATTGAGTTTAGCTGCATGAGTGCAGTTCTCTAAAAATATACCTTTCCATACCAAATAATCCCCTGGGGAAGTAACCGCTCTGACTAGCGCCTTCCAATCATTTGGAGTAGGATTCGCGCCAATCCAGCTATCCAATAAGGTATGCGTAAAAGCACTCTGGAGAACATACTGAGTAACTGCCTCCTTTAAAGCCTTCAAATCTTTAAAAGCTGTGGAGACATGTACTCTAGTACGCACCCCTTGAGGATCTGTCCCTTCCACGACTGGATAAGCATAATTAGGGGCCTGGGAAGCCAGGACTCTTTCCATCATAGATCACAGTCTTTCTATTAATGGAAGATCAACCCTGTTGAGCATTCTAGGAGGTGGCTCAGGAGGTGGCTCACCGGGTGTTTTCCATCTCCTTTTACGCTTCCCTGGCTTATAACAACCGAGGCCTTTCTCATCCTGTTCCTCCCCTCCTCCCGACTCATTGGTAGAATAATCTAGGGGAGGGGCTGTTGGTATTTTTTGAGTAGAGGAAGGGAGACTTACCGATGTGGAACTCACAGTGGAACTTCTATCTTCTTCCTCTGTTTGTTTCGCTGTCCTGACGGCCTCAGTGGCTAACTGAGTGGCAGCAGTGCCACCGGCATTAAGAGCATCTCCCACCACTCCCCAGACCATCAAAGTAGTACCAGGAAGAGACTCAAGGCCATATAATTGCTGATGCAAGACAATAACTCCTTTCACCTTATTCCAATTGTCACTATCGACCTGATCCTGCTCCAGAAACCATTTACTAGTGATACTAAGGGTCTCTACAAATCCTTTAAGAATTTTTCTACTGAGAGGAACCCCAAACTTTTTTAGGAGAGCTTCCAGGGAAATAACTAACTGCCCCTTGGACATTGAAATGCCCATGATCCCAGCTACCTTTCCTTACTTTACTTTACTTGCCGGCTCACCACAGCTGATCCTTCAGTGTTTCCCTCGTTCTTTTTCATGCCCCACGTTGGGCGTCACCTGTCCCGACCTGCGGGATTCGGAGGCACGGAAAGAGAAGGGCTGAGGATTGAAATGAGGGGCTTCAGACGACTTGCCACTAGCGGTTGCTTCTTTATTTTTCCTTTTTCCTTTTCCTTCTTTTACATATTTTTTCTTTTCCCTGTCCTACTACCTTCCCCGGCCTTCTCTATGCTCCTCTCTCAGTGCTTTTCTCAGTATCCTCTCTCAAAGTCTCTATTCAGTATCCTTTCCGCAGTCTCCTTCTTGAAGTCTCCTCGCCTTATCCTCTACGCAGTCTCTGCAGTCTCTCTCTGCTCTCTCCCGTGGTTCCCTTCTTAAACCCTCGTAGCTCCTCCCATCGTACCTCCCAGTCCCACGTGATTTACCAGAAACACAGTGGTTTCTCAGAAGGCGAAACAGGAATCGAAACCTAACTTACGATCATGCACAACACGGTGCATGCTCCAGGCGGCTCCGGACACACACCCCACTCCCTCGGGGGCGTCTCCTGCCATCAAGAAAGGGGCAAAGTCACCCCAGAGCTGCAGCGGGAGGATGGGGGCATCCCTAGCGAGCAGCCCCTGCCAGGGGGCGAGTGGGCTGCGGGCCTGACTGAAGGCAAGCTCTGGCCACACCGGGGTGGATCCTTGTTTCCTCATGGGCACCTGGGCACAGGCTCCCCTCACATTGAGCAGGGTTACCCCCCCCACATTCAGGGGCTCCAGGGTTTAACAGCCAACTCACAAGAGCGGAGTGTGTCCCAGCTTAGACCTCAGGCACCGCCTGTGGGTCCAGAGCGCTCCAGGCACACACATACCTTGGCCATAACATACACAATTCCAGGGCCCACTCTGCCAAGTGTGGTGGGGCACCTCGCCAAAAGGGGGTACTGCCAAAGCCCCCTGGTAGCATAGGCACAGGCAGCAACCCCAGCCACATGTTGCTTTTTGGAGTGAGGCATCAGGACAGGGAACCTGGGGAGTCAGGCCCCCTCAACAGGAACACATGAGGGGGACAGGCCCTAAGCCACTGGGGCAACGCCCTGGAGGCCACAGGCAAGAGCTCAGAGGCATGGAAGCCACCCCCTCCAACCCCAAATAGCCCAACCCCCCATCTCTTCCCAGCCCTGCTACACCACAGTCACAGCCCAGGGAACAGCCCCCCACACCATGGGCTTGGGTACGAGGCCTGGCCTCTCCACATCTTGGGGCTCAGGGGAGCCAGTTCTGCACCTGCATTTGTGCTTGAGAACACCATGTAGCCCCACAGGGGACACCCCAGACAGCACACCCTCTTAAGAGGGGTGGTGGTATGGGCTGCAGCTCAGGCCCCAGCAGCTAGGGACAACACGAGGCCCCTTTGCTGCATTCCAGGCAGGAGCCCATGGCTCACTTAGTGTTGACCAGGCTCCCCACCTGTGGGGCACAGTGTAGGCACAACCCACTGCACCCGCAACCAAGTCTTGGGGAGCATGCAGGCAACATGGAGAGCTGTCCCGTAAGGACCCGCCCCCAGGGCTCCCAGACCAAAGCGCTCACCCACAGCCCACGTGGCCTCTCAGAGCCACCTGGACCACACTTGCTGCGGTGCTTGTTCCCCACTTGCCACGAGTCCATCTGCCCTGGTACAATCTCACCCCACTGATGAGCAGAGGCGACCCCCACAGGAAGCACACAGGCATAGCAGAGTCAGCCCAGCCCACACCATTGGTTGAGGTCAGGGTTATCATAGTGAGTAAAAAGGACACTTTCTAAGGTGCCATAGGAGATGCAAGGGGCTGCAGAGAGGAGCCACCACCCCTCAGAGCCCACCACTGACAGCCCAGGCCATGGCCCCCAGCTCCCCTCAACATGGGCCTGGCACCCCTGCCACCACAGCAATGGGGCTGAAGCTAAACACTCTTCCAGGGGCAGTCCAGTAAGGGCAGCACAACTCTGGGGTACACAGCACCAGGGGACAGAGCCACTGAGCTGGATGGAGCCAAGCCCGGGCATCAGCCCTCCATGACCCCAGGTGCCCTCTCATGGAGGCTGCAGCAACACCAGCCCTGCAGGCACAAGCAAGGGCTCCCACAGCCACCCCCTGGATGGTGAGGCTCTAAAGGCAGTTGGAGCCTGAAGCTGGCCTCAGCACCTCTGGGACATTGCTTGTCATGGTCCTCCACTGTCTTGAGAGCCGGAATCCCATGTCCAAGCTGCAGCACTCACAGGGGGGAAGATGCCACCCCAGGGGCCCTTGTACACAGGGCTCAGCCAGCACTTGATGTGCATCATGGAGGAAGAACAGCCATGTGGGGGCTCAGAGCTTTCTCTTCCTCTTCACCAAACAGCCCCCGCCACGTGACAGCAGCACTGACCCATGCACACAAGGCAGGGCTCAGCACACAGCCAACTGCTTGGACAACAGCCTTTGGCAGTTCAAGCACCCCCACTGCCCACCCAAACTCAGGGAGGCTGCAAACCTCAGTAATGGGGGCAGTGACCCATCAGGCAACGCAACACTCAGTCACCATGAGCTGGATCTCCACCTGCCCACCAGGGGCACCTCCCCCATAGGGCCCAGCTGGAGGGCTCCGCTCTACAACTGGCCACACAGGACCCAAAGGGCCCCAGCTCCTGAGACAAGCAGTACCATGTGGGAGATGAGTGCTGCTGGCCACCACCCAGAACTCCAGGCCTCTGACACTGGCAGGCAACACAGGGACAGCCAAATCCAGGCCCCCATGGACCTCCAATTACCACCTTCGCTGGATCTACGGTGACATTATAGCCCCCATGGGGCTGCGGTGGCCTGGGCACTGCCCACAGGCAGGCACTCCTGGAGCCCCTCCAGCAACAGCTGCCCTCACAGGCCTCTCTTGCACACTGGAGCTGGAAACGTGGGGCTCCTCCTTTCTCTGGCATCTCCTCCTCCAGCAGTACCACACAAAGGCTGCCCTCTAGCCCCAAAACAGCCCCATGGGCCCAGGTGGCTCAACACACTGGCTCTTTCCAAACTGAGGGCTCCAGGTAGCAAGACACCCCACTGAGGGTACCAGGCAGTATCCACCAGCCACACCATGAGCTGCCCAGATAGCAGCCACAGGTACCCATAGCCTGAGGGCCAAAAAGACTGACCCCCAGCACAAGACTCACCTCAGGTCCCCCTACATCTTGAGTGCTCGGTGATCATCAGTTGTAGAACACAAGGGCCATTTCACTGCATCCCAGGTGGGTAGTGGCCTTGGGAGGGAGCCCAGAGACCCTGGCACAGTGTAAGCCAAGAGCCAGGTGCCTGGTGGTGGCCAGGGCAGCACAGAGCACAGCCAGAGAAGACCGAGACAAGAAAGGACACAGAGGCCCGGAGGTCCCAACTCTCAGGCTGTCTGTGCACAGCAGGGTCAGCTCATGACACTGGCAATGGCATGATTAACCCTCCAGGAGGGGAGGACAAGCTCTCTAATGAGCCACACACAACACTGAGGTGTGCAGCTGTGGACACTCGGTCAACCCCAACTTGGTCTGAGGCCAGCACCACAGCAGGGGGGCTGCAGGGACACAAGGCCAGGGCAGAACCCACTGCTGCTTTCAGGGCATCAGGACAGCGAGGCACACTGGGGGCTAGGCCCTGTAGACAAGCAAACAGCAGCACAGAAGAGGAGCAGGTTCTGAGCCATTGGGGCACACAGTGGAGGCCACAGGCAATGGGCTGAGGGCCCTGGAGCACAGGGAGGCATCGCCACAGAAAACATGCACCTGCCAGGACACCTGCCTCCTCACAGCCCCAGAGCTGCACATTCACAGCATGGGGAGCAGCCACCAGCATGGGTGTTGGCGCAAGGTCTGACCCAGTAGCAGCCTCAGGCAGTGGGCATTTTCTCTACACGTCTGTTTGTGCTTGAGCCCGCCTTGTGGGCACAGGGTTCCCCATCTGACAAGACGCCCCTCACAGGAAGGGCTGGTGCAGGCCACAGCACTCACCATAGCAGTTGGGGGGTGAAGTGTTTTCCTAGTCTTGAAACAAGACTTCCAACTCCACTGGGAGTGCCCCCCTCACCAGCTCGAGGTGTGGGGTGTGTTGTGGGTCCAGTGTTTGCATTCTGCGTGAGGCACCACTACCCTGATCAGGTCTTGGGGAGCCTGCAGGAAACTCACAGCCCTGCCGGGCAGCACCCCCATCTACTCCGAGATGGAGACGCTTATTGCAGACTCGGCGGCTTCTCAGAGGCTGAGCACCGGTCTGGCCATGGCGTCTGTTGCCTTCTTGCCACCTCACCCCGCCTTTGGGCAGAGGCAGCACCCGCTGGGAGACCATGTATGGCCGCCGGCGGTGCATACGCCGTGGGCGGGTGCTGCTGGGCACGCGGTGCGCAGCTCTGAGGCGCCGTAGTGAGGGCGCGGGTTTGCAGACACGCCCGAAAACGCCAACACTGGCGAGGGCGGCGCGGGATTCTGCCCCTAGAGAGCAGCCGCCGATACTCTGGCGGCAAAAAGCACTGATTTTGGGCCAGAAAAACCTCAGTGCCCAGCGGCGGGGCCTAGCCGCTGGTCCCCGCAGCTGCGGCCGGAACACGGCCCCCCCAACCCCCCCAACCCTTTCCTGCCGCCCTAGTGTGCGCTGGGGATTCTGGACGACCTAGGGCGAGGGGAAGAGCCGGGGCCCCGTGGCGGGGCCGCCCAGCCTAGGCCATCTGGGGGGGCCTCTCCACACTTGGGGCGCTGCCAGCCCGGCTCCCCCCGCGGCCCTCCCCAAGGGCAGCTCCGGCCCAACCCCGCAGGAGACTCGCGTCCTGCGGCTCCGGGATCCTGGGATCCGGCCCTGGGCCCCCAGCTTCAGCCCACGAGCCGGCTCCGATTCGCGGCCCCGGCCCTGGCCTTTCCGCGGGCTTCGACAGGAAGCTCGCACCTCGCGGGTCTCATCTGGCCCCCCGAAACCCCGTTGCCTGTCCCCCGCGACAGCGCCCGCCCCAGGTCCTTGGCCCAGCTCAGCCGCCATGGCCCGGCAGGCTGAGCCGAGTTCACGGGGGGCTCGCCCCCCACCCCCGCCCCCTCACTCGCGGATGCTGTGCCGGCTCTGGCTCCAGACACCCCAGGCTTGAGGCTCGCGGACCCGCCCCAGTTCAGACGCCACCCCCACCCGCAGCGCTCGGCCCCCAGCCCTGGGCCCGACCCCAGGGTCACGGACCCCGCTTGATTCGCGGCCCCCGACCCAGCATCTCCTGCGGGAGACTTGGGGTAAACAGCAGGAAACAAACAAGTAACAATAACAAAACAGCAACAGCACTGACTTGCAGTCACTTGCTAAACCCCCTGCAAAACACTTCCGTGTGCGTGTCTCTTTGGACATTAACAAACCCCCAGCGCTCTCAACTTCCCATCGCACAGAGAAATAGAAGGGATGCTGGGGAGTCCCACTGCGGTGAGCTTGAGAGCCAGATGTCAGGGTCTACTCTCCACACACATTTTGATGTCCTTGCTGTTAGACTGCCTGCCTCCCTGACACAGTACATGGAGTGCCGGGGACCAGCCTCCGGCAAAACGTCTTGTCAGGGGTTCCTGAAAGGATGAGACGGCCTAGGCGAAAACGAAAGAACTGAAAACTTAAGGGCTGAGGGGAAGGGGAATGAGGTAGAATGAGGAGACACTGACACTTGGTGAGGTGCTAGTGTCTTCTGCCGAGAGACTCAGCAGGTCTTTATTTATTCATTATTAGTAATAATAATAAGAAAATACATTATCAAGTGTAAAGCATAAACAATTAGTATATTATGTTTCCCATAGACTACTGGCCCCTACAGGTCTCAGCTAGACGGCAGCTCTCAAGGTTAACAGATAATAAACCAAACCTAACATTAAAGCTACTTATTTTTTCATTTAGACAATTATTGAAAATAGTGAATAACCGCCAGTGCATCCCTATCAGCTAAAGCCTAAGCATCAAAGGACTATTCTATTCACATGACCTTCAGCCGGAGACCAGCTGCAGTTCAGCTATCAGAACTTTTTCTACCTAGAAACTCCTTAACTCAAATAGCTTCATATTAAAAACTTTCCCAAGAAACTTCAAGAGAAAACAAAATAGAAGGACCTGCTATGATTATTGTATTGTAATGCTTATCAGGCATATTCAATAAGTTGTCTTCCATTGTCAAGTAGGCCAAATTGTTTAATAATTAGTTTCTAATTTTCCATGCCGTTTATTTGCAATATACTGATGCATATAATATAGTGCCTAATGTACCTTTTTGGGAAATTTTTTCTTATTTATAACCAAGAACAAAAAGTGAAGGAATGTTAGATCTTCAACCTCACGGTGTGAGGCACAAGGAATCTTCGGCCCCACGGTGTGAGGCCCTTTGGCTTCGGCCCCACGGTGTGAGGCCCTTTGGCTTCGCTGCTTGCCAGTGTCTTATCTGGCTGGGGCATCAAGGCCTCCTGCAGCACCTCCCCCTTTTTTGTTTTTGGCCATCATTTGCATAGTTTGTAATTCAACACGTGTCTGATTGATAGCATGGAAAAGCAATTTAATAAACAATGGGAAGAGTACTAATATAACTATGGTGACAAGCAAAACAATACCTAAAGTAATAAATGATGGGAACCAGGCGGCTTTAGTGGTATAATGTTGTAAGGAAGTCAGGAAGGAAGCAGCAACTTCTGCAGGTGTGGAGGAGGGAGCATGAGCTAAACTAATTGCCTTAATATCTTTCTGCAAAGCAGTAAGGTCCAGGGAAACGTTTGTATTATTCCAAACACCCAGTAAATGATTTTTGACATTATTCCAAGAAATAGAAGAAGAGTTATAAACATGTGGAGTGACACAAATCCATTTGTAATCAGAATGACATTTGGTAGTCAAATGCGTTTTTATGTGTTGAATTTGATTGCCAATATGTAAAAGTGATTCCTCAAGAACATTTAAACGAGCTTCAAACTTATTATCAACGTGGTCTTGGATAATCAAAGCATGTGTGATGTTACGAGACAAATCATTAACATGGGAGGCAGTATGAACTTGTTGTACGAGAGCAGTAGTAGAAACAGCAACAGAACTAATAATAGCAATAAGTGCCGTAATACCCAGTATAAGCGCCGCTACAAACCTTTTGGAGCGACGCAGTCCCTGTCCCACAAGCTGAAGAGTATACAGTCCAATGTCATCATACCACGGCTGTTGTAAGCTTACAGGGAGCATGACATAAGGAGGTTGATGTAAGATAACAAAAGTATCTTTAGACAATGAGCCAACAGAGGTAATACAGTTGGTGAGAATACAGCCAGTACAATTAACATGAAAAGTATGGTGATGATAAGTAATGGTTAAATGTCCGGGGCCCTCAATGAGGAGGGCATGAGGGGGGCCCACACAAGCCCGCACGGTGACAGCATGAAGAGAATGTCCAGGTCGGCGAAAAAGCACAGGTGAAGTGGCGGCAAGGAGGCGAAATAAGTCCGGGTATGCACGGGAACCATTCGAAGTGTTGATGATGTAGGTGGGGGTAATCCATCCCTCTGAATACCATCGAGTGATAGGTTCAAGGGGTGGGATGAGGCGATTTGACCGGTTGTAGATGAGCGCATCCTGCAGAAGAAACCTATAATCCTTGGGGACATTAGTGGCAGATGTAACTGCTCCAAAAACTGAAAAATCATAAATAGAAAGATTAGTCTGGTAAGGCTGGTAACGAATTCCTGCAGAGGGAAACCTACAATTATGCCAGGTGGGAAATCTGTGATTTGTGTTAATAATATTCTGGGAATTATCTGAGTTATAAATTGAACAGGCTGGGAGAGTGGAGGATACTGAAACTCGAGTTATGTTTTCATTAGTGCTGTGAGGACTAAGGAGAGATATAAGTAGTACCCATAAATCACGGTTAAGTCCGGAGGAGGAAGGCTTTGAAGTTGCTGTCAAAAAATATTTATCATTAATAGGTAGGCAGCCAGGTAGTTGAGACTTCATATAGATAGGATTGGATGTAAAACACATAGGAGGTGAATCCATGCGTCCCTGAAAAGAAAAGTTATTAGTGCTTTTAAATAAAACAAAAGAGTCTGAATCTCCACCTAGTAAATCAGAATAATTAGTGTACACACGGGGCGAGGGAAATCCCCAAGGAGTGGGATGGAAAAAGGGGGGATCTGGGATGTAAGCCCAATAAGAAACAGAAGGCGTGAGAGGAGTAGGAGAAGTTGGGGATACTTTACATGATAAGATTGCTAGCATGGCAAGGAACATTGTTTCTGGGGTGATGTGTGTGTTTTGCTGTACAAGTAGTTGTCGAGCGTTGGAGGCCAGATTTCTGAGCAGATCCCAATTATCATGATGAGATGTCTCACGGACCCGAAAATGGTGCAGGGTTCAAGTCCCTGTTCAGGCGCCAGTTGCCGGGGACCAGCCTCCGGCAAAACGTCTTGTCAGGGGTTCCTGAAAGGATGAGACGGCCTAGGCGAAAACGAAAGAACTGAAAACTTAAGGGCTGAGGGGAAGGGGAATGAGGTAGAATGAGGAGACACTGACACTTGGTGAGGTGCTAGTGTCTTCTGCCGAGAGACTCAGCAGGTCTTTATTTATTCATTATTAGTAATAATAATAAGAAAATACATTATCAAGTGTAAAGCATAAACAATTAGTATATTATGTTTCCCATAGACTACTGGCCCCTACAGGTCTCAGCTAGACGGCAGCTCTCAAGGTTAACAGATAATAAACCAAACCTAACATTAAAGCTACTTATTTTTTCATTTAGACAATTATTGAAAATAGTGAATAACCGCCAGTGCAACCCTATCAGCTAAAGCCTAAGCATCAAAGGACTATTCTATTCACATGACCTTCAGCCGGAGACCAGCTGCAGTTCAGCTATCAGAACTTTTTCTACCTAGAAACTCCTTAACTCAAATAGCTTCATATTAAAAACTTTCCCAAGAAACTTCAAGAGAAAACAAAATAGAAGGACCTGCTATGATTATTGTATTGTAATGCTTATCAGGCATATTCAATAAGTTGTCTTCCATTGTCAAGTAGGCCAAATTGTTTAATAATTAGTTTCTAATTTTCCATGCCGTTTATTTGCAATATACTGATGCATATAATATAGTGCCTAATGTACCTTTTTGGGAAATTTTTTCTTATTTATAACCAAGAACAAAAAGTGAAGGAATGTTAGATCTTCAACCTCATGGTGTGAGGCACAAGGAATCTTCGGCCCCACGGTGTGAGGCCCTTTGGCTTCGGCCCCACGGTGTGAGGCCCTTTGGCTTCGCTGCTTGCCAGTGTCTTATCTGGCTGGGGCATCAAGGCCTCCTGTAGCAATGGAGGAAGGGCCATCAAACGCTGAAACTCAGGATTTTGATACAAGGAGCTAAAATGACCTCTATTACTTAGATCACTGAGATATTTAGAGTAACATGCAGGCTGGAGAAACAAAAATTCTTAAAAACCTAATATAGAAGAAATGGTTCTGGCAAAATATAAACTGCATATTAGGTATGGACTCATCTCTGCTGATTCATGGCAAGCAGCAGCATAGTCAGAAGGAAGAAAAATATAACTCGAGCAGTCTTGAAGTCTTACATGGAAAGAGGATTTGGGGACGCAGATGGTGCTTCTCCTTCTACTTCTATTGAAAATCATAATTTTGGAAATGAACAGCAGCCACATCGAGTCATACAAGAACGGTGTTTGTTGATTCATAAGCCCTACCACCGAGCCTAGTGAGGAGGGTTCAGATGAGGAAGGAAGGAAGGATGATGTAATTACAGATTCAGCATCCCTATGAATTCTTCCCCAAGCTGAAATGGTGAAAAGCAAAGACATAATTACCATTCATTTACATGAAAACATTTTTGAGTGTTCCAAGAGGCCAAAAATAACCTACCAAATTAACCCAAATAACACTGAGCATAGAACCACACTCGAGATCGTCAAAGCAGGATGCTGTGCTGGGCACCCAGCCTGTTTCCGGGCGTTCTGGGGTTCCCATCACAACAGCACATAATGTCCATTCTCCCTGCTGTTGTCCTGCTGACAGGTATATGGGCAGGTCAGCGTGGACGGCTGTATAGCACTGCTCCCTGGGTGACACTCAGCCCTCTTTTTATGAGTGGAAAGTTTTCTGCCTTTACTTCCATCCCATAAACTCCACCAAGCCAAATTCTCACTTGTTCCAGTACACACGAGCTTTCCTTGCTGCCCACTGGGTGACACGCGACACCTCTGTACTTGCAGCAAAGTGTACCCCAAGTCTTAGGGTTCTCATTCCCAAAAGGAATATGAAGAAGAATGACAGGGATCCGGAGAAGAAAAATAACTGTGAAGCAAGTCTGAGACCTCCAACTTCCTCTGATGCCTTATATGCAGGGAAAGAAAAAAAAAAAACTTGTACAGAAATTTGGCTTGCGTGGGCTTCATTTAAACAGCCACTTTAAAATAAGGACATGCACATGACCGCTACGCATTTGACAAGAAGTTCACAACGATTCCTCCCCAGGACGTGCTCGTGAGAGCCACAGCGACACCCCACTCCACCCCGAGGGACTCCTGCCCCACGATGGCTGAGCCAGCCAGGTGCCTGAGAGCAGCGCAGCAGCCCGGGCTGATGACAGCACACATCGGCACTGCCACTCTTAAACTATGGAAGGTTTTATTTTACGTTATTCTGTTAAGAACACTTACTGTCACTTTTTATCTCAAATATAAAGCTACAAATACACCAAAGCCACGGGGCAGCACCGGCGTAAACACACAGACCAAGAGAACAGAGTGCAGAGTCGGAGAGTCAGTCCGCACCCACAGTCACTGCCCCCACGGCAGCCAAGAACACACTCTGGGAAAGGTCTTCTCAACAAATGCTGTTGAGAAAGCTGGGTATTCACATGCCGAGGCCTGAAGGAGGATCCTCCTCCTACACCATACTTGAAAATCAATAAAAGACTTCAGTGTAAGCCCTGAAATGCCAGACTTTGGGAGGAAGCATAGAGGAGAAAGCTCGTGGTCTTGGTGTTGATGATATTTGTGCTGATGACAAGGAAAGCACAGGCAGCAAGCAGATTAAAATACTGAAAACAGCACCGCATGTGGCCTTCTCTCCCACCTGACAAGCTGCCGTGAGCATTCCTGGACACAGCTGTTGGTGGCCACGCACACTCATTAGCCTTGGTGTACCCTGGGGTGCACCTGTAAACACAGATGTGTGCACCTGCCGTGCACTCCAGACCAAGGAGGACATGTGCCCAGCAGACTTGTCCAAGGTGCCTCAGAGCCGCTTTACTCATAATAGCAGAAAACAGGAAATAATCCCAACCACAGAAAAACAGGAGATTAGCTAAATAACAAACTATGCTACAGCCGCACACATAGCAACACAAATCAGGAAGCTATGACTACACGCAACAACAGGGCTACATGTCATAAACAGCACATTGTGAAACAATGCCAACACGCGAAAGTCCCTGTCATGTGATCCCATTAATTTGAAGTCCAAGGACTGGCAAGCGAACCCTCACTGACAACAGTGGCCTCAGTGGGGACTGGCTGATTTGACATAGGCATGAGGAGGTGCCTGAGGGGCCATAAGCCGTCCATGTCTTCATCTGGGGAGTGAGGACATATTTTATATGGATTTTTAAAATTTTCTGAACTGCATACTTAGGATATAGGCACTTTATATCTTGCGAGAAATCCAATAAACTACACATTGACATACATAGATTTTACTCTGTGTCTACATCTCCATAAACAAAGTCTAACCCTCTAAATCAGGGACTCACTTTCAGTCCAGTGTTAGCACTGACAAATGCACACCTATCCAATCTTTCATTAAAAAATAAAATTTTAAAATAATGCCAGGACAATAAACAAGTCAAACGCCACCAGAGTCTACTTAGCTGATATCATGAGCCACGATCAATTGCACTCAGCTCACTGACTAGATTTGGAGGTAGCTTCAGGGCACCCAGGAACTGCCCCAACCTACTTTATCACCTAAAAAAAGCTTTGAGTTTTTCTGTTTTTTTTTCTAAGTAATTAGGACTAAAGAGAATGGCTTTTGTTACAGTAGTCAGTGCATCGTCTTGAAAAGCAGGAAACTTTTTGTTTTGCTCTAAGCAAATATTGTTGGATGTGTTACCTTAGAAGGCCTTGGCTTTGGGCTCCTCTGCTCTCTGGGCAGACATGCCTGAAGATGGGGTGACCGAGGAGTTTCATCTTAGAGCTGCTCTGTGCTTGCTGAGGTGGCTGTGGGGTGGGGAGCAGCAGGGGCGGTTTCCAGGTACAGGCCTGGTGCCAGCCGCGGCCCAACTTACCAAAGTAAGTCTCCAGAACCCCACTGCCAGGAGCAGACACAGAGGAAGAGTTAAGAGTTAATGGATTCTTAGGCCTCCCCTGGAGGCGCAGGGAGTTGAGAGCAGTGCTGTGAAGCTGTCTGTAGCCTCTGCAGAGCCAGTTCGATCCCGGCCAGCCGGCGAGGGTCCCACATGGTGCAGCAGACCTCTCCTGTCTCACCCACTGCTCCCCTCAGCAGTGTATTTCAGTCAGTCTGCCTGTTCTGTTCCCCGCTCTGTCTCTGGTGAATCCTCTCACCCTCCCGCACCTCTGGCCTGTACCCCGGTTCTTATATAAATAAATAAATATCTTCTAAAAAAAAAAAGGTTAATGGATTCCATCCAGAGATTAAACATCAGTGACCAGGGAGCTACTGAAAAACTAGAAGATTCTGAACCAAGAGAAAGCTATCATCTATCCCAGATTCTGCAGGAGCCTCCTGTGACCACAGCAAGGAAATCCCTTGGGAGTGGCCAGGCCCCCGAGTTCCTTCCATACCTGGAAAGTCCTTGGCCCCACTGGCAGAAGTGGAGTGCAAGCAGGAGGACAGGACAGGACCGTGGAAAAACCTTCTGTCTTTTGGGGGGAAAAGGCATGAAATGAGAGCCATAAAATACTTAAAAAGCATGAGGGAGTAATTCTGTATCTTGTTTACCTACATGAAATTTTACTATGAAATTCCCTGGTGTGCAATCTGTAAGAAGGCTGTTTTCTGAGAATGACTCATCTAATGATTTTCTGAAAAGCAAACTTGAAGAGCTGTCTATGAAAATTCTATTGAGAAAAATAGCTGGAAGACAAAAAATACCTTGTACCCAAAAGATGGAGACCGTCTAGTAGGTCTTTTTAAAAAGGGAGTCGTGTATGTGCTTATAGGAAAGTCGTACATTTTCTTACAGAAGCAGATCCTCAGCTCTCGCCAGGACTGGAGGGCAGGTGTGAAGCCCTTGGCGGGCCTAATGCTGTAAGCCGTTTATCTTTTTAACTTGGTATTTCACCAAAGAAAAGAGTCTAATTTGGGGCCTTTTTCACCATCTTTTCCTTTCATTATGGGAAGGTCTTCCTGACTCAAATCGGAGAGCATGGGCCAAGGAGAGGGCAGAGCAAAGCACATTGGGCAAAGACCAGATCTGAAGCTTCAATAGCCTCCGCGAAGTGGGCCGCAGAAAGTTGGTGACCAAGGGTGTTTGCGGTTGCATGTGGGGCGCAGGGACCTCAGGGGAGATGTGCAGTGCCTTGGGGGAGAAGCCAAGCCCAGCTGGCTCCACCCTTGTGCCAGGGGCAGGCTGGACAGGCCGGATCCAGCCCCCCTCTTCAGAGCACAGGGATACTCCAGAGGACAGAGAAAATGGCTTGGGAGAGGCAGCTGGACACGGAGTTTATGGGGTATGGGTTCCAGACACTGCACAGGGGTGAGAGTGTAACTCACTCTGATAGCTAAGGTGGTCAAGTTTACATCTTTTGTGACTTACCTTGATCACAAATGCTTCCCAGGGGAGGCAGTGCTTTCAGTTGGGTCTCAGTGCTATGGTGGCATGAAGGGCAGGTGGGGCACAGAGCCACCCAAAGGCAAGACTCTCTGTTGAGGCTGAAGGAAAAGATATCAGTACTCCAGGATACCCGCCGAGATTTCAAAGGAATTGAGAAGAAAGTCAAATATACTTCTCAAAAAAAAATAATAATAACAACAACAACTACGGAGCAAGCAGCATTTTGTGTTAGTGCAGAAGGCAGAACTACTGGGGGTATCCACTCCAAAACTATGAATTAGTGTCAGGACCTCAGGCAGAAATAGTTTATATTGTTCAAGTCAGGAGTTGGTCTTCTGGGCAGTTGCATTGGGTTCCAATCGCTGTAGTAATAAGTTGCCACAAACTTAGTGGCTTAAAACAACACAGATCTATGATCATTCCAGAAACCAGAAATAAAGATTGGGACCCGATGGGTCAAAATCAAGGAGTTGTGGGGATCATTCCCTCTACAGGCTGGAGGGCAAATCATCTCCCTGCCATTCCCAGGTTCCGGGCTCCCTCCCATTTCTTGGTTCCTCAAAGCCAGACATGGCCACTTGGGACTTTTTCAGGACAAACTACGCTGACGTATGCAAGGACCCTTGCCGCAGCACTGGGACAACCACAGAGCCCAGGGAGTCTGTTTAAGATCCAAGGACTGGCAGCCTGCAGCTCAGCTCCCCTGGGCCCAAAGTCATCACACAGTCTCGGGTCCAGGGACTGAGAAACAGCTGCCTGTGGGCCTGCCTTCTGCACAGCACAGCTGAGTCATGCAGCGAGGCTGTCATTACCTCACCTCCCCAAGTGAGATATCTCACTTTGCTCGCAGGGTGTTCATCTAATAAGATCTACAATTTACTGTCTATTTGCGTTGGTCTCCAGCCACCAAATACATCAGAAAGGTGGAAAAGAATAAACCACTGAGTTTCCAAACCCTTTAGCACTCCAAGCTAACTGGATGGAATTTCATCCAGCTTTTAGCAGTAAGGGGATGTATAATCCCGTTTTAAATGTACCCTTTATATCAACACATCCACTTGGAATATACAGAAATAAAGGAATAGACAAAACTAAATCAAAACAAAGCCTGGAAATCTGACCTTAGAATTGAGGTTATCAGAGGGGGAGGGAGGAGGGAAGTGGAGTGTCCAGGGGGAGGGGCCAATGGTCTGGGGTGGAGGACTATGGGGGCCTTGGTGGTAGGTGTGGTGATATCCACTTGAAGAGGTGTAAACCTATACCCCTAAACCATATACAGTTGTTGTGAGCCAACACTACTCAAGAAACGGTGACACAATAGACACAAGAGAACACATGGCTCCGCGTGGTGGTTGGACAACACGGTGCTGACGGTCCGAAAGGTAAGACAGTGTTTGCTGCCTGAAGAGTCCCAGTTTATTTCCTGATCTGGTTCTTTTCTTTTTATTTTAAGGTTTTTTTTAAAGATTTTATTTATTTATACAAGAACTGGGGTACAGGCCAGATGTGCAAGAGGGTGAGAGGATTCACCAGAGACAGAGTGGGGAACAGAACAGGCAGACTGACGAAATACACTGCTGACGGGAGCAGTGGGCACGACAGGAGAGGTCTGCCGCACCATGTGGGACCCTCACCGGCTGGCCGGGATAGAACCCATGCTGCAGAGGCTGCAGACAGCTTGAGAGTGCAGAGCTCAACTGCCTGCGCCACTAGAGGATACCCTTAAGTTTTGTGTTTTTTTTTTTTAATTTATACAAGAACTAGGGTAGAGGCCAGAGATGCGGGAAGGTGAGAGGATTCACCAGAGACAGAGTGGGGAGCAGAACAGGCAGACGGACCGAAGACTCTGCTAAGGGGAGCAGTGGGCAAGGCAGGAGAGGTCTGCGGCGCCATATGGGTTTCTCCCTGGCTGGCCGGGAATCGAACCCGCACTGCAGAGGCTGTGGACAGCTTCACAGCGCTGCACTCAACATGCTGCACCACTGGGGAGGCCCCTGATCTGGTTCTTTTCTAATTAAAATTTCCAAAAATATCTTTTGGAAGGAATTCATTCATTAAACATAAATATATTATTCGGGCCTCTCCGGTGGTGCAGCGGGTTGAACACTGTGCTGTGAAGCCGTCCGCAGCCTCGGCCATGCGGGTTCAATCCCAGCTGGCCGGTGAGATTCCCACATGGTGCCACAGACCTCTCCTGTCACGCCCGCTGCTCCCCTCAGCAGTGTATTTCTGTTGTCTGCCTGTTCTGCTCCCCACTCTGTCTCTGGTGAATCCTCTCACCCTCCTGTGCCTCTGGCCTGTACCATAGCTCTTGTATAAAAATAAATAAATCTTAAAAGAAATAATAAATACATTATTCCATAAATGTATCATTTAAATACCCTTTGGTATCATTATTTTCACCTCTACTTTTATTTCTTTTAATTACCTGGGCCTGATGACTATATACTATGCAAGACAATGACAGAAGCCTTAGCAATGCCACACACACACACACACACACACACACACACACATCCCTATACACACACACACCACTCCTCCACCACACAGCTGCCCCAGCAGGGTTCCCCCACACATGTTCACCCTCCTCCCTCCCTGTTATGGTATGTCCCTTCCCTCCCACTGTCCCCTGTCCTCCTACCTGTCAGGGTCCATCATCCCCGTGACCCTGCTCTCCCCGGGATGCTATCCAGGACAATCTCGTTCTGGAAGGTGAAGAGTTATCACTCGATTCTTACAACTTTCTCAAAACTGTTCCACATTCCTCTTTTCCACAAACAATGTCTACCACATTATCATGGGATGTCACCTATGAGAGAAGGGATTTCAGCTCATCATTATTAAGTATTATTATTTCATTTACTGAGTTTGCTCTTCTGGAATCATAAAATCAATCAACAAATAAGGACAGGATTAAAATAAAGCTGCAGTTATAAACACCCTGGTACTCCATCAGGCCTTGGCGAGTCCCTTGTCTTGTAATATGTAACTATGCCAACCAGCGTCTGTGCTTGATAATGGCCTGAATTCATTCCTGAGAGTCTAACAGACAAAATCCCTGTAATCCATTTTTATTTAAGACTTTTCTGCAGGTTTAGCTAGACTTGACCCAGGGAAAGGGAAGAGCATAATCTGTTCAAGCACAGCATGATTTCCTGTAGGAAAGGGGCAGAAGCATCTGAAACAGGAGCTTCGTTCATTTCTTGGTTCATTAATCAGCATGGCACTGACCTGACACCTTCTACAGGTGGCTCTGAAGCCACAGACACATCGGCAGTGAAACTGAGGTTCACTTCTTAAGGGCTTTTTTTTTTTTTCACAGTATAGGAAGTTTAGGCTTTTTCTTCTGGGTGTTCGAAAACCATATAATGGTATGAAAGACAGAATTGATAAGATCTCACTTTCAAAGGCCAGAGGAGCAGAGATCGTGTGAAGGAAAAAAGATATTATGAAGAGACAATAATAAAGTCGCCAGTGTATGCTGTTATAAACCAACGCTACCCCCACCCCCCAAAAAAAAGACAAAAGAACAAGCAAAGACAGTGCAGTGAAATGATGGAAAATGTCCACAAAGTACAATAAAACTACGTGGCTTGATGACAGGGGGTCGAGGATAACCAGCACATTTCTTCCCTTCATTCCCAATACAAAACTAATAATCTTTCTCCTTAACCTAACAGAAATAAAATGTTATATTAAATCTCTTATAACTACACAGTAGCAACTATCATAAACTTTTAAAATACTTTAAATTAAGGCAATATGAAAACTATATGAATGGATCCACTGTGGTTTTTAGTAATATCTACATTATCATCACAATTAATAACGTATGACATAACAACATCAATAAAACAAAGAATAAAAGATAAAGGTGCTTCCAGAGGGGCCTTCCTGGTGTTGCAAGGGTTATGTCTCAGTGCTATCAAGCTATCCCCAACCACTGTGGCCTGAGTTCCAACCCCAACAGGAGAGCTGACCCACATGTTGCAGCAGACCTTTCCTGTCTCCCTGCTGCTCCCTTCAACAGTGTATTTCACTAGATCCACCTGTTCTGCTCCCCACTCTGTCTTTGGTGAATCCTCTCAACCCTCACACCTCTGGCCTGCACCCCAGCTGTTGTATAAAAATAAATAAATCTTTAAAAAAAAAAGAAAAAATAATAAAAGTGCTTCCAGATAAGAGACAGCTATTTTGGGAAGAACTAAGAATGCTGATATTCTATCCTGTTTCTAATTATTCTGTATAACTAAATCAAGCCTTCATTAACAATGAAGACAGTCAGAAAAAAATATCACAAAATAAATTTAATACTAAATAATGACTGTCCAAGTTAAAGAGATAACTGAAAGATAATAACCATACTCTCGCTTGTTTAAGTAAATTTGCTCATTAAAGTTTAAAATACGTTTTAGCAAACATATACAACTTTTTACTCTTTGATTTTTAATTTTTTTAAGATATATTTATTTATACAAGCACTGGGGTACAGGCCAGGGGCGGGAGAGGGTGAGAGAATTCACCAGAGACAGAGCAGAGAGCAGAACAGGCAGAAGGACTGAAATATGCTGCTGAGGGGAGCAGCAGGCGAGACAGGAGAGGTCTGCCAAGCCACGTGGGAATCTCTCTGGCCCTATGGGAATAGAACCTGCACTGCAGAGGCTGTGGACAGCTTCACAGCGCTGCACCACCGGGGAGGGCCTAATCTTTGATTTTTAAATGCCAAATAATACAAGAGAAAGCTTTCAGATAACTGAAAAGGGATTCCTGCGTATGTGGGATTCCTGTCACCTCGCCCCACCTGCAGATCCCACTTTGATGTGACGATTCATGCCAGGGAGCCTCACACTGGTGGACTTTAGTCTTCACAGTCATCCTTACAGCAATCCTGAGGATTTTACCAATGAAGAAAGAGGTTTCAGGAAAGAAGCCATTTCCCAGATCACACGATTCATAAGTGGGGAAAAAAATCTTTGCTAAGAGATCCTTGCAAATTCACAAATTCTCGTTGCTTGAAAAACTTAAGAAAATTATTTGGCAGACAGAATGGGCTTCCTTTTGACTGTGAAAAATAGCCCACTTTCCTGACATCCAACATCCAGTTGCCAGGAGGGCTTCAACTTTTTACTGCAGGTTACAACCATCTCAGTTATTAGCAAAGCCCTCCAGAAGCTCTCAGAGTGGGGGCTTCTAGATTATCTTTCAACAAGATGATCAAAATACCCTCCAGAGCTGTCTCGGAGCACGTGGCTACCGCCTGGCTTGGATCCAGGTGCTGCTTGGCAGCTTCAGCTTCCTTTTGTAGGATTCATCATCAATGCTGCTAAGACTGCAGATGGGGCCCTGTAGGGCACAGAGGCTGAGGAGAGCAGACAATTTAATAGGATAGAAAAATACGGGTTGATATCTGTGTCCTTGCCTGCTCCCAGGCAGTCTCTCTTTGACTAATATGACATGGGAAACAACTGAATTGCCAAACATTTACAAGGTTATGAATTTAACAAATATAATAACCGAAAATAAAGGAAAACATTTCAATACCCTCTCTTTCCATAATGAAACTAAAGCCTGAAAAGAAAAATGAACACAATTTCCCTCCAGTACATGTATTCAAAGTAGAGTGATACTGTTATACTGTTTCACAGCAGGCAAATGCTCCCGCATGGGTAAAGTAAAGAAACAGAAATCAGAGTCAGTGTGTTTCCATCATGACAACTTACAGACCCTAGGAAAACACCATGGTTATTTGTATCAGCATTTTGCATGCTGATGTCGTCGACCACCCGTGAGAGACGATGATGGAGAGAGTAATCAGTGCTTCCAGGCCGCAGACTAAGTAAAGGGAACCAAGTCAGAGACATCTCTTCACCCGTGTGTCTTCCCTGTGTCACACGCTATCTGCCTGAGGGGTTGTGCTGCAGTTGTACAGGATGGGACAGTCAGCCCAGCCCCTCTGGACCCAAGAGGAAGTCTTGCAGCTGAGCCCCCTCTATCACTTGTGTGGGTTGGAAAAGGCGAGCTGGGGGTGCCCCCTTTATCACCAGCGTTTGGTAAACTCACATGGCAGCTGTGGTTGGCACCGGACAGCTGCCGCCACAGTGGGTGGGGGTCCCCAGGGGCCAGGGACCGAGGACCTGCCTTGTGTCTGCATACCTTAGAAGCGAGGATAAAACTGATTTTAAATTATCTGCTTTTGATGATCACCATTGGTCAGTGTCAACAGTCAATCGATTTTAAACTTGCTTGTTTAAAATCTCAAGAACCGCACAGGTTACTGTTAGGTTTGAATCATTGGTACGCGAGTCCCAAAGCTGCACATTTTCATTACTTGCCCCTTAATACAAGCTGTGTTCTACATGCGAGTCAATTCCGAGAACCTCAGTTGTGCAGAGGGCCCCTTTTTGCTGCCCGCGATCATGGGGGAGGGAGTGGAGTTTGGCTTTAGGTCTCTGAGCATTCCTTGGGGTCCTCATCCTGATCTTCCCGAGTTAAGCTGTAGATTCAGTATGAGCCAAGGAGGTGGAGCCAGGAAGGATGGGGCTGCCCTGAGCACCTCCGTCCTGCCACCTTCTGGGGCCGCCAGCCCGCACCCCTCTGAAAGCCCGCGGCCCGCATTCTGATGACTTTCTTCCAAACTTAGTGTTTCTGACTATCTTTAGCTTTATATTTGCTGCCTCGTGTGACAAAACTTCAAAATTAAATAAAACTTTGAAATTAAATAAATAAAAAGGTGTTGTTTGGTTATGAAAAGCAAACACTGACAAGCCTGGCTACCCCGTCTATGGTAAGTGTGCACTGTCTTCATCCATTTCTACAAGATAATCCATGTTCATCCTAACGAGTGGCACCAATCAAAGCTCATAGGGGTGGGGGAAGCAAGAAGAGAAAACGTGGACTAAATTCTTATTCAAAAAAGGAAAAATAGGTGCTAGAGCTGCTGTGTGCCTGGGCTCCTGGGGCGACAGGTCTTAAGAAGGGCAAGTTCTTTGCCAGAAACCTCTCCTCTCCTCAAGGAACCCTTCCACGAACTCCCCGCCCTGGCTTTGCTGTTCTGAGGCTCTTCGGAGGCTGCTCAGCCTGTTCCCATGGCACCAACACCAGGTCCAAAGTTCACCTGCAAGCTCAAGTAATCCAGAGATTTCTCTGAAGCATTTAAGATTTTAGCCTTTAGGACTTGTTTCACCTAAGACCTAGAGGGGAAAGACACAGGGTTATAGCTGGGCCTGCACTGCCTTATTTAAGGAACAGAGTTCAGTGCCCATTTTCCTGTGACCCCCCCGAGTCACTATTGATTCTGATCTCGGGCTCCCCAGGGAACTGAGGTGACCGCCCCCTGTTCTGCAGTGTCCCCTGAAGCTCTGCAGGTCAGGTCCTTAGTCTTCCCCGTAGTAATAAAAAACAGCAACAAGACACATGACTCTAGAGCCCTGAGTTCCCAGCGCCTTCTCTTAGATGTATTACCTCATACCCCCCTTCACAACCACCTGGTGAGGCAGGCACTATCACCTCACTTCACAACAGGAAACTGAAATTCAGGAGGATTCAGTAACATTCCCAAGTAGCTCACACAGGAAGGACATGGAATTCTAGCCTAGGCAGAGGCCCAGATTATTGTACTATCAAATGTGAGATGACACACGTTTCAAAAGTAAAATTTTTTTTAAATAAAATGGCACACACACACCCCCCAAAATGCTTCTGCATAAGGTACAAAAAAGGGATGATTTTCAAATGGCCAACAAGAAATGTGAAGGTATTTATTAAGTTGCTTAAATATGATTGAGCAATTTTCTAGTAAGACTTGAGAATAGCGAGGATGCCGCTGAGGAGAGCATGTCCCAAGGAAATTAAAATTTGTGGCCCAAAACATTTATTTCTTAAAATGCCCCTGAAAAAACATATACAATTTGTGTTTGGACACACAAGTGTAAGAAAGGAAAATGAATAAGAAATCCATTAAAATGTTCCTTCCAGTCTATCGGGTACCTTTGTTACCCGATTTGGGAGACAATGAAATGCAGGGAACATGTACACAGAAGTACAATGCATGCCCTGGACGTGTGGTCTGTGTGTGTGGACCTTACCAACTGACGTAGTCCAAATCATTCCTTTAGGACCTAATTCTATGTAAATCCAGGTTTGAAAACCTGAGGGATCTGATGCACATATATGACAGGGAACCAAAGGAGAAATTGTGTGTTTGAAAGACAAACTGTAGATTTTACACAAAATAAAAGCTTTGAAGCTTTGCCCCACACAAAGCAAACCCGCTCAAAAAAAAGAGATTAATACCCAAGATTAACAAGGTAAATGTTAAAAGAATCACAAAATGAAATCTTAAATGTGCTGAGCTTGGTCTTACATTTCCAGGTCCTCCTGTGACATTTGACAATATTAAACATTTTAACAATGTCTATGATAACATCTGCCAGCTTAGACTCTAACTTAAATAGTCACTTTTTTTTAAAGATTTATTTATTTATTTATTTATTTATTTATTTATTTATTTATTTATTTATACAAGCACTGGGTACAGTCAGAAGCGTGGGAGGGTGAGAGATTTCACCAGAGCCAGAGCGAGGAGCAGAGCAGGCAGAAGGACCGAAGTACACTGCTGAGGGGAGCAGCGGGCGGCAGGAAAGGTCTGCGTGCCATGTGGGACCCTCCTCCGTTGGCCTGGGAGCAGTCAGGGATTGAACCGGCGCTGCAGAGGCTGCAGGCAGCTTTGCAACCCAGCGCTCAACTGCTGTGCCACCGGGGAGGCCCTAAATTGTCACTTTTTAATAGTCAATCCACCTGAAAAACCAGTTTTGTACCTTAATGGTATCACTGGTGGTAGTTCAGAAATTCAAGAATCTCAAGTGAATGCATAATAATAAAAAAAAAATTGCGATTTACATATTATCTCTGCATGGAGATTTCCTGGAGCTCTCCTTAGCATTGCCTAATTCAGAGCATGTAGCATTACCGTTTTATGTGAACATAAAGTTTACTTCTTGGCTTCCCACAGGCAAATACAGCCTGGGAAATGATATGCCATGATCACAGGTTTAATTGGTTGTGGATCCTGCCATTTCTCCCTTTCTTTTTTTTTTTTTTAATAGAGGCATGCTGCTTTTATTTATTTATTTATTTGTTTGTTTGTTTATACATGCACCAGGTACAGTCAGAAGCATGGGAGGGTGAGAGAATTCACCAGAGCCAGAGCAGGGAGCAGAGCAGGCAGAAGGACCGAAGTACACTGCTGAGGGGAGCAGCGGGTGACAGGAGAGGTCTGCGTGCCTTGTGGGACCCTCCTCTGGTGGCTGGGGAGCAGCCGGGGATCGAACCGGCACGGAAGAGGCCGCAGGCAGCTTCGCAACCCAGCGCTCAACTGCTGCGCCACCGGGGAAGCCCCTGCCATTTCTCCCTTTCTAAGACCTGTTTCTCTCCTCATCCTGACTCCTTCTGCGCAGGGAGTTTGGCCCTGGGACCATCACAGTCATTTCCTAGAATTTCCCTGCCACCTCGCAGCTGGCTTCTGTGCTGTCGCTGACGGTGAATCTGATCTGGCCCCTTCATCCAAAACCTTCAGGGGAGCTATTCTTTCCTGGCCAGACCACTGAATACCACCATGTTAGCTCACACCTCTGCCCTGCTGCGATTCTCCCCTTTCTCCTTCCCTGTCCTACTCCCTCACTGCCCAGCCGCCTGAGAATATGCGACCAAGGCTTAGTTCAAGCATCATTTCTTTTATGAAATCTTTCAATAAATCAAAATGAATATATTTATAGAAAGGATATGGACAGATGAAATATATAGAGGATGCATACACAGATGAGACACAGGAAGCAAGGGTAGGAGAGTAGAGCAGAGGGGGAGGGAGGAAGCCTCCGTACCCAGGTCGGTCTGGAATATATTTGCTAAGTAATGACGCAGTTAGAACACAAGGGAAAGAAAGGCAGGAAGGAAGAAAAGAGGGAAAAGGTGGGGGAGAGAAAAAAGGAAGGGGAGTAGAAAGAAGAGAAAGTAAAAATAAAGTAGTGAAAGTTTCATGGCCACATTATCTTGAAAACTGTAATCAAAAATATGTTCATTTCACACAATTTTATGCAAAGATACTTCCAATGTTCTTTCTGTACATCCTGAGTTCACCAGAAAAGATAGGCCAATCTTACAGAATGTGTAAACCCTCTCATTTATAGCTTCTCTGCAGTAACAACAACTCTATCCTCACATGTGCTGGGTGCTCTATTAGGCACACAATATAAAGGGGCTCTTGAACCTCAAAACTAACCCCTGGGCAGATACTGTGATTCCCACCTCTGCGGCCAAGAGCTCACCACAGCTGTGCCTGGCTAGCAGTGGCGCCGGAGCACAGTCCGCGCTCTCCAGCAGGCTGGAGGTCACCCGCTATTCCATACCAAGTGCTAACAGTGTTAAATTCTCGACCAGAAACCCAGATGGGAGCCTGGGACTCATAGAGGGATCTGACCTCTATGTAATTTCACTGGACTGACCCTGTTATTTTCTAAACTCAGTTTCTTGAATGCTGCTCAACAGATACTGTGCTAAGATGTTTCACGTGTTGCTTTATTATTTCATTGGTATACGCATTTTAAAGTCAGAGAAACTTGTTTAAATGATTCGCACAAGATCGGGCCACAACTGGCTAGATTAGTGTACGGTCTAAGTCCAAAGCACACACTCTACCAAGATGCTGAAGCAGACCTAGTTTTAAGGGGTGATCAAGGTAGGCTAAGAGAGAAAAAACAATCAAGGTAAAGAAGGGACCCATTAGGAGATGTTTGGAAGGGCCCAGGAAAGTAACAACACGAACTCAAAGGCAGGGCCCGGGGAATGGAATAAAGGGGGTGGTAACTAAAGGGAGAGCTGACGTCTGCGAGGCTAGTGCATCCATGTTCTCTGCAGTCCCTCCCACATTAGCTCTGAGCTAATGAGACAGGGGCAAATATAATTCAAGCAGGGACTTCAAAAGAACTGGGAGGGGGGTTGGAAGTAGGTGGCAAGTGTTTGCAGGCCGCTGCGGCTTCACAAATCTATGAGGAAGATGTGTCACTTTCCTCTGCTGCAAACACCACGGCTGGCACCAGACCATTTCTGGTGAATGGTGCCAAGGATTGCGGTGCCACATGACAGTGCCAAAGATGAGCACTGAGTGCCCCCAAGTGAGGAACTGGTGTCACCCACACTGCACAGGAGCACATCACCTTGGCCGTTCCCAGGATTGCCTCTAACATCGCAGGGCCCACTAACAGGGATTGCCTCTAACAGGGCCTACTCTGAACAGCAATTTGTCTTCTAGGGAAATGAGGTGAGCAGGTAATTTAATTGAGGAAGGAGAAAACTTGGCTCTGGTTCAGGGACTAAAAGGGTAGCCACGCCAGGGGAATCCGGAGAGAACAGGAGGCAGTGCAGACAATGCCACAGGGCCAGCAAAGTCATCAATCAGGCATTTGTGAAACTGAACCCTGGTGGTTCAGATACAACTGCATGAGGCAGAATACTGACCTCTCCAGGGGAACGTGCGTTGTCTTCCAGAAAGGCCATGGACCGACATCCCTGCAGACCTCTCAGAGATCTTAGTAACAATGGAAATGACTGGGAGCAAAGAACAAAAACTGTGTTCATAAACAGTGTGAGAAAAAAGGACTTTTTTCACGTGATGAATTCTGAGGTAGAAATCTCAGTTCCCAAGTGCTTGGTAACTGCAATCGTAAAACTGAGGAGAGAGTTTGTATGGAGAACAGTTGCATATCCTGCTGTTATTCACTGTCCAGGTGGTTATTACATTCATTTCTCCAGGCCATTATAAACACTAAAGAGAATTTCCAGCCCAAAATCTATATGGCTTAATGAGATACCGAGATTCTGCCTCACACGCATGAGAACGGCCCACATCAAAAAGACCAGAAACAAGTGCTGCTAAAGTTATGGAGAAAAGGGAACCGCCTACATGGCTGGTGGGAAGGTACACTGGTCCAGCCCCTGTGGAAGCCAGTATTAAAACAGACCTAATATATGATCCAGTAATCCCATGCCTGGGTGTCTACTAAAGAATGCAAAAACATGAATTGAAAGGAATACACGCACTCCAATGTCCACTGCAGCACTATGTATAATAAATAGCCAGGTTAGGGAAAAGCTAAACACCCTAGGACAGATGAGTGGACTGAAAGTGTGTGGTATCTACACAGTGAAAGACTACTCAGTTATTAAAAAACAAAAAAAGATGAACTCCTGCTACTTGCTACAATGTGGATGAAACTGGAGGGATCCTGCTAAGTAAATATGTCAGAAGAAGAAAGATAAATTCTGGGTGGTTTTACTCATATGTGGAATATGGAGAAACAAAGCAAAGGGTCAGATAACATCAAAGCAATAACCAACCCTAGAAATCTGACTGTAGAGCTGAGCCTCCCAGGGGAAGAAGGAGACAGGAAGCGAGGCAGGAGGAGGCCCAGCGGGCTGTGGTGGAGGCTTTCAGGGCCGTAGTGCTGGGGGTGGTGTGAGCACGTGCATCTGAAGAGGTCTGATCCTGTGATCCTCTGAATCATACACAGTGCTGTAAAGCAATGTTACCTAAATAAAAATAAAGAACAAAACATGGAAAATATACACAAATAAAATCTGAGTGAAAATTAAAAGCTGAATTCTAAAGTGGGCTTTGCACTTGGGGCTGCATATAAAGCTTGGTGGACTAACTACGGAAGGTTCCAAGAGGGTCATTACCTGACTGCCCTACTTTGCTTTAAAATGGACCAACTTCACAGGCAAAAGAGGATGTTTGAAGCACACCTAGGTAGGAGCTCACACTTCTTCCTGCGCACAGTGTGGAAGGGCCGACTGACAGTACCTGGTGGCACAGAATCCCCAATGAACCACAACACAACTACCTGGGTGATTTACCAGGTGAGCCAAGAACTGGTCTTGGCCTGACTTGTTAACCACTCTGCTGCAAGCACTGAAAAACCTAATTGTGTCAAGAGGTAAGAAAAGCCACTCTAAGTAAGCAAGGTATAGCTTCCAGAGAAGAAGATTTAAAGGTACCTTCCAGAATGCCTTCTTTAATCTAATCACAAAAATCACTGACACATTTAATACAGGAGAGTCCCTGGAAAAATCCACTTCTGACAGACTGGTTGGGTTGAGCTAAGGAGTCTGTCCTTTGAACACGGGTTCTAGATGATTCAATCCAAGGAAGTTCTGAAAACACCTCTAGAGTACATTGTGCGTTTTCCTATTAGGTTTCCGAATGGCCAGTCTTAAAGTCTCTGCTCTGTATGCTGCTCACATCTCCCCGGCCCCTTGATAAACACCTACGGCCTCTGCCTGACTTCCTGTCTGCCACATTTGACATAATGAAAGATGAAAATAACCTCCAAACTAATAATCCTCTCTCCAGGCTCTTATGCAAATACCAGACTAATCTTTTAAAAATACTTTGTAATTATGTTAATCCCTTGACAAAGAAAATATTCAGAGAACAGCGCCAGTAAGCAGGAGCCTGGAGCAGCCTTCCTGGGTTTGAATCTTAGCTTCACCACAACTTACTGGCCCCTCAGCTTGGCAAGATAATCAGCTTTTCAGAGTTCTGCTGTCTTACCTCATGAACTAAGTAATGGTGTACACCCCTTAAAATTGTGTTTATTAATTAGATCATCAATTACTTAATCAAAAATGAGATCATCCATGAGTACCAGCACAGACTAAGTGGTAAGCAGAAATACTAATTGGTATTATGTTGTGAGGCCAAAGCTGGAAATTTTACTTTTTATCTTGTTTCCATGTGTCTGATTCCTATAAATCAGAGGCCTCTACTTTGCCAAAACAAGATTATAATTGTGAAGCATGAATAAAATTTAGAAGAAACTGCCAAAGTTCAATGTTTGTCCTTGTTATTTATGTAACTTAAAGTAAACTTTGAACCCACATCAAAAACGAAAATAATACAAGCAACATCTTTTATTTGAAGGACCAAGATGACTGAGGGAAGAAAGGGCTCTTGGGAACCAGAAAGGAAGACCCAGAAGGGAGCAGAGCACAGAACTCAGGCCATAAAATAATGCAGGCCTGGAAGGAGATGGGGGCATCCTACTTGGGGGACATGAAGTCATTTATGACAAAACCAGCCAACTGGGGAGGAAAAGATTCGTGGAGTGGGCATTTACAGGAGGTCTATGCCAGGGGCTCTGGAGAGGGGGCGGAATGGCCTGTGGAACTGCCAGGCGGAGTCTGGCACCAGGGCGGGGGAAGGGGTGTGCCTGAGAAAGCTGTACACCCCGCCCTGTGACAGGGAGCCCTGTGGCTGCCTGGGGGTGGGAAGGTGGGAGTGGGGGCCTTCCCCATACCTGTCTACATGCCTCTCCTACAATTAACACCGCACAACAATGAAGAATCACTGCCCCCTCCAAGACCTCCATACACACCAACTTTCTCAGGGGTCCAGGGTTTTCCTAAGCTTCAGGAACAAAGCACTGACCCCTCAGAGAAGCGGTAGCATGGGAAGCCTCAACAACGGGGCTTGGACTGACAGCCCTAAAAGCCCGATTATATTTTGTAATTTCAGTGTCCTCTGTGTTGTCCTGTGTGCCTCAGCTAAGCCCAGGGCTGCCGTAATCTGGGCTCCAGAGTCAAATCATTCCTTATTGCTTCCGCTCTCGCGCTCTCGCGCTCTCTCGCTCCCCGCTCTCATCACCCATCCAGTCGGGTCATTCTCGCTTCATGTCTGCTTCACAGCAAGGCTGCTGACACTTCCAGTCCTGCTTGGCTATTTCTACTGTTTTTTCTTCCTCTGTGCAAAAGCTGCCCACCTTAAATGTTCGACGTACATCCAACATTCTCTGCAAATCCTACCACCAATCCCAACCAGCTCACCCAACGCTAAACCACGATTATGATCAAATGCTCCACACTCATGCCCTTGAATACAGGTTGCATTTTTAATAATATTTCTCTTTGATTTATTAAAGTACAATACACATTAATATTGGGATACTGCAAAGGTATTAGAGTATTTTACCTCAATACATGTCCCTATTTTATGCTATTTGCATGTGTCTTTTAATTCCACACAATTAAAGCTGCATAATCCTAACTGTTTCATAGAATCAGCGTTTACATCTTGGGCCAGTCTCTGTGCATTTCTTCACTTGAGTAGATGAGTAGTTCACAGTGGTTAAAGGCAACATCTCATTGGTCTTATGGGTGATGCACCAGCCCATTCCGAATTCAGCCAGTACCAAGCCAGCACCCCTGGCTGATGGAGCTGCTCTGAGCCCCACAGGGATGCAAACCACTTTAGACCTTGTGAACTGCCTCCTGGACCTGTGCACTGGTTGTGCATTTCAAAAATGAGAACAAGGAGGTGCAGACATGAAACTTCTTAAAGGAAAAAAATCCTTAAATCCAATGTTTCTGGTTTTGTTTCAAAATGTGTGACATATATTTTTCACTTTTTTCCCACAGGTGCAAAATAAATCAGCAGAAGTGTGTGAAAATCAGTCAAAAACATTTTCCAACCTAGAAACCTTCTCGCCAGCTGTAGCCCTGCCTATATGGTGTATTGCCCAAAATTTTGTACTATCCTTGATATCAGAGTTGTTAACATACCAAATTTATTCATAAAGTATTCATCAACTTAAAATTTAAATAACTTAAGTGCTGATAAAATAAGATTTAGTGATGGATGCTACCAGTGTCTCTTCAAAGGCTAACATCTGCTCCCAGGCACCTGTGAGACACAGGTGTGGGGGGCCAGTGGTGAGGTGAGTGCTGGTCTCTGCCCAGGCCTTCTTCCAGAGGCTTCCTTTTCATTTCCCTACCTCTGAGCAAGGGTAACCTATTCCACAGTTTCCTCTGATAGCTCTCTTATTTTCTCTCCTTTGCAGCTTCTATCCCAACTATGAAGAGGAAGCTGAGTGTGGTGGGCACAATGGCCCCGCAGTGAGCCTTCCATTCCAAGGTGCCCTTTCCAGCTGCCTCCGGTCTTCAAGTTTCGCTGGTCCCAAGGTGCCACCACCACAGGCCAGGAGTGGGGACACCTCAGTAGAGTAAATCCATTTATTTTTTACCTTTTTTTTTTGAGTTTTTTTTAAAGGTTTATTTATTTTCATACAAGAGCTGGGGTACATGCCAGATATGCGGGCGGGTGAGAGGATTCACCAGAGGCAAAGCAGAGAGCAGAACAGGTAGATGGACCGAGAGCACTGCTGAGGGGAGCAGCGGGCGCGACAGGAGAGGTCTGCCACGCCATGTGGGAATCACCCTGGCTGGCCGGGAAACAAACCCACACTGCAGAGGCTGCGGACAGCTTCACAGCGTGGCTCTCAACCCGCTGCGCCACCGGGGAGGCCCTTTTAGCTTTTTAAAACTTACTGTTACTGATGTACCATTGCTGTACATAGATGCTGTGTTTTGACAGTATAGTCAAGATATACAAAGACTAAATGCTTTGAAAACAGATGAGAGGGTCGGGAAGATGTGGACCATACACAGCGGAATACTGCTCAGCAATCAAAAAAGATAAACTCTTGCCATACACAGCAATGTGAATGGATCTGGAAGGGCTTCTACTATGTGAAATAAGTCAGAAGTAGAAAGATAAGTACCGGATGGTGTCACTTATGTGTGGAATACAGAGAAATCAAACAAAAGATCAGACAGAGAGAAACTTTAAAACTAGCTCTTAAAAGCAAACCATATGGTAAATCTCTTCAAGTTAACACAAGCCAAGCCAAACATGTAGCTTTTCTAGGGAAAGACAGGCAAGCTTCTAACATCAGCCTATATGGCTTGGAAAACAGTCCTGATGGGGGCTTGCTTGTTCCAGCTCCAGGACACACGTAAACATGCACCGCGCAGCACAGGGGTAGATGACGCAGATCTGTCTTTACCCCAGCTCTCATAAAAGACCTTGCCATCTGCCTCAGAGGGCAGACCTTGCCAGTGCCAGCGCTCAGTGTCCTCGGTGCTCACCTGAGCTTTGGAGACGCCAAGACTGAGCAGGTGTGGGCACAAGGGCCAGGCTTTTCAAACCGACCTCTGGGTCCCTCTGACCTCGTGCTGCCCACAGTCTGCTGAAGCTCTGCCCAACTGCATCCCAGCCCTCTCAGCCCTTCCTATGCAGGTGTCAGCCTCTCCTCTCCTCCCTCCACACCACTGCCCCTTAAAACACTCAGGCTGCAATCTCAGAGTCTCCTCCACAGAGTAGCCTGACACACACACCAGTGTTTTATTTTACCTTGTAGTGTGAGAGTAAAAATGTCATGCGTGGTACACACACACACACACACACACACACACAGTTACCTCTTTACTTCCCAGGGCTAGGACTTCAGAGCTCATCTCCACTTTTATATATGCTACTCCTAAATGTATTACCCTTTTTTGTTAGGAGAGAAATATGGTGACCGCAATAGAAACTAAATGGTAGGCTTCAGATGCGGATGAACGCAGCGTACTAAGTCAACTCCTTGTGTTACCCAGAAGATAGTCTGCAGTTATTCCTCATAATCACTAGCTGTTTGTGAAGGGTTTCATTTCAAGTTTTGGTGTGGATAAATACAATGCAACAAATTTTCATTAGGTTGTTAATTTTTCAAAAAGCCAACATTTACTCCCACAGGCTCATGCTGGGGAAATTGTCCTTTTTTGCTCTGAGCTAATACCCACTGTTTTATGAGAAAACTGAAATGTGCAATATTAAGACAGTTGTCTTCTTGACAATAGCAACTGTTAATGATGTCATGGGGAAAACATCCCTGAACAAAGATCTTGATTAAAAATACCTACTTAAGTAGTGTGATGGAAGTTGGCATTTTAATGGGAATGATCAGGGTAAGTGATGAGCAGAAAAACAGCCAAATGAGTGTGGCCCCTTGAGGCAGTCACCTTGGAAAAGGATCATTTATTCAGGTGAAGCGATTTTGTTCAGATAGCTTTGTACTTCACTTTTGGAAATCATCTTAAAATATTCACCAGGGTAAATCACATAACTATAGAGTCAAACATTTTTAATCCTCAAATATTTACCTTAGCCATGCCAGTTATTTCTAAGTAGCTTCTAAGTACTTCAAAGAAATGCAATGTAACCCCAAAGAATAAAGGTAATGCCCATCCAAATATTTTTTTTTAACTGAGAAAGGAGAGCAATTTACTGTTTCTCTAACAAAAATTTCTACTGAATAATTTGTCTTACTGAGTCTGAATTCTTACTCCTCTTGAGATGACAACTTACTTTCTTTTAGTACCTACACTGCAAAACACTAATTTGTTTTTCTCATCAAAGACATTTTTAAAAGATACACTTCCCAAAACAACTGTTAGGAAAGAATTGAGAGATTTCAAATAGAGGCAGAATTTCTTGAGTGAGCTAATAGTTCCCCACTATCAAATCTGAAATAACAACATATGTGGGTTTCCTCTGTGTTTGCTGAAAACCCGTTTCTTGTCTCTTAGAGGCTTGCTGTTCATCACCAGGTTCCATTCAAACTGTTCAGAGCACAATTTCCCCAAAATAATGTCACTCAGAAGATGCTTCCTCCCTTTGATTTACAAACAGTTGGTGTGCTAAATTTGGTCTTTTTTTTTTTTTTTTTTGGTGGGATCCTCATCGGCGGCCAGGGAATGAACCAGCGCTGCAGAGGCTGTGGGCAGCCTCGCAGCCCAGCGCTCAACCACTGTGCCACCAGGGGAGGCCGTATAGTCTTTTCTTATAAGTACTATTTTTTAAGATTCCCTCTCTTTCAATGAGCTGACACAGGATTTGGTTGCCAAATCAGACTGACATGAACCAGAGATTTTAACCAGTAAAACACTCCAGAAAACTCTTGATTAAAAGGATCAAACATGGGAAAGTCTGGGATGTCCACTGGCTCCAGGGAGTCCCTTCTGGGTCAGCCACGTTCTTCTGGCCAAAAAATGGATGGGGTTTCTAAGTAAAGTTCACTGGTCCTCATGGTGATTGCTTCCAGTTGTGACACTTCTCAAGTCCCCAGAGTTGCACGGCTTGGAAGACGCACCCAAGGCTCCTCATCCTAGGTTTCTTTGGTAGGTGATGCTTAGTCTGGACATCACACCGCAGACATCTTAGAGATAAAGCTACTCCAACTACCCCGTCTTTATTCCTTTTTTCCGGGGGTCTAATTTTCAAAGCGATGCACACAACTTCGGTTCCCTCCACAATCACCCACCACAACTCTAGGAAGAAAGAAAGAGGAGGAGAAACTAACCCTTGAATTCCGCCTGTCTGGATCTTGTGGTTTACAGTGATTTTATAAAAAGGAAGAAGGGGAGGAGAAAGGGAACGAAAAGAGGGAGGCGGGAAGGAGGAAAAAGAAGGAAAAGAAAAGAAAGACAAGGAGAGAGGAGACACATCAGTCAGTCAAAGACAGGAGGGACAGCGCTGTGACACCCAGTGGGTCTAGTAACAATCATGCCCTGCGTGCGAGCTGCGGCCCATGAACAAAGTACAGGAGTAACATGCCTGTGTGTATCCACTGCAAGTAAAGATTTTTTTTTTAAGATGAGAGCTTAAGACAACTTTATTTGAATCTGTATATATATTTTTATTTGTATTTTTTTAATGTATTTTATTTTTATTTTTTTTTATTTTTAAACAGTATTTGCTTCCCCCTACCCCCTCAGAAAATCTCATCTGCCTACAGAGAAAAATACGTGTTTTAGCCACACTGGATGTTAAGAGGAATAGGGAGATGTGTAGAAGTCTTATTGCAAGCTTGTCACATTCTCAAAATGATTTTTCAGGTTTCTATAAGACACCCTTCCGACAGTTCTCCCTCTGAATATCTATTTGTTCTGCTCTGGCCACACAAATTGCAGGGCCCTTGCCATGCACCTCCTGCCACAGGCGCTGCTTTTCTCTGGATGTGTGCACTGTCAGCGCCACAAGCTTTTTTAGCATTACATAATCTCAAGATTATGTCAAGAGGTAAAATTTATGGGCAATACCTAGTAATTAACAATTTCCATTCCATTTAACTTTATGGATCATCAAACCAATGGCATGACTGCTTTACAAGATAATCCAATATGGGGCCAGGTAAAACTTAACAAAAAGCTTGGCTACTATGTGACAAACTGAATTACACACCTGGAGTGAATCTCATTTGCACCTGATTAGGGTGACCTTGCCTCAGAGCTCCACATTTCTACCATGAGAATGAATATAATATATTATATAACATATATACCACAGAAGTGTTACATACTAGACTTGTCAAGGGCTTGGCACAGAACTGAGAAATGGTCAGTAAAATACTAGTCACTATTTCATTAAATCCACATCTACATTCAGAAAGGCATCAACTGCATAAACCAAAACATAGCACCTATGAACTGTTTTTAAACAAATGCTGTGTTACTTTTGCTACTCAGGCCCTGGGTTTTTGGGAAATCCATCAGCTCTTCCGTTGCTCAGCAGGCCCCGCTCATAGGACGTGAGCACAGGAGACGAGCTCCTGGCCCTCTGCTCACACAGGAACCAGCAGCACTACTCAGGGCCCTGCCTCTCCTATCCCACAATTTATGCGGTAGTGACATTTGCTTATGATAATAGCTTGGTGAGAAATGGATTACCTCAGTGCTAAAGCTTATTTGCTGAAACAGGACAAAGATAAAATGCCTGGCACTGTCACAAGTGTCACCCTCAGCGGTGTCTTGTATAGGTGAGATGCTCTGGCCAGTACTGCTGCAGCCAAAATTACCTCTGACATTTCCAAATGTCACAGTTAATCCATTCTTAACAGTAGTGTGTTTAAATGTGTGAGAGGGAAGACTTCCAAACGTCATATGGAAGCGATAGGAAGCATAGTGATTTTAGCTCAAGGTTGCTCAGAAAAATAGAAGAGTTATTTAGACTTGCATTTGGAAAGTTTATTATTGATGCTCTAAAAGCCTCCACAAAGTTCAATACAGGAAAGGTTTAATGTTTCTTATGAGGACGTGACACTAATGTGCTCATACCCTCTCTATTCTAGCAGCCATAGAATCCCACAATACCCTGTTGTGGACCTCATGTTGTATACCCCCAAAATCCACATGTTGACTTTGGGAGGTGACTAGGAGGAGTCGAGGTCACCAGGGCGGGGCCCATGAATGGAATTAGTTCCTTGTAGGAATCAGAGGAGAGGCTGACCTTGGGGTCTTCGTTTTTAATATAAAACTTTAAAAAAAAACTTTAGGAAAAAGCCTACAGAATAAGGACACAAAGAAAACATTTTTGTACAGTTGTATGTGTTTTAAGCTTTTGTTAGTACAAAAGAATGACAAGTTATTAAAATGTTTAGTTTCTGTAGTGAAAATTTTTCAGCAAGCTAAGCCTAATTTTTACTGCAGAGAGAGTGCTATTTGGTAGCCTGTGTGCAGTGTCAATAAGCCTGCAGGAATGTTCTCACCTTCACACTCACCACCACTCTTCACCCACTCCCCCGGCCTCCTCCCATCCTGCAGTCCAACAGGGGGAGCGCCTCAGACAGACTGACCCCTTTTTACCTTTCATGTGTTTTTCCTGTACCTTTTCAAAGCCTGGATGTATCCAGACACACAGGGGCCGTGTGTACTGCTGTGAGCCTGAGAGCTCAGCACAGGGACATGTGCAGTTGGGGCAATGTCTACGTCGCACAGCCAGGGCGGGTAAGCACACAAGCAGGTCCAGACCATCCCAGAAGGTGAGTGTGCGCTTCTGACGTTTCAAGGCAACAAGTCTGCAGTGATCTGCCATGGCTGCCGCAGGGCACTAGTACAACAGAAGTGCTCAGTGCCTGTAAACAACCTGGGTGTTGTTTCTGCTGGTTTCCTGGTGGTGATAAAGGCTGTTTTGCAGCACTCTTCTTAGAAAATCCACCATAAAAACATTTGCCATGTGTGAAAGTTTCTGGGAGTTTTGATCTGTTTTTCTCTGGATGGCTACTTTTTGGTTTGTGTGTGTGTGTGTGTGTGTGTGTTTTAAGATTTATTTATTTATACAAGAACCGGGGTACAAGCCAGATGTGCAGGAGGGTGAGAGGATTCACCAAAGACAGAGCGGGGAACAGAACAGGCAGACTGATGAAACACACTGCTGAGGGGAGCAGCGGGCAAGACAGGAGAGGTCTGCTGCGCCATGTGGGATTCTCGCTAGCCAGCTGGGATCGAACCAGCACTGCAGAGGCTGTAAACAGCTTCACAGCACAGCACTTAACAGCCTGCGCCACCAGGGAGGCCCTGGATAGCTACTTTTTGTGAAAAAGTTTTCCTGGGAGAGCAAGGACTCATCCCTATTTTACAGCAAATGGTATTTTTCAATTCTGTTTTTATGAGGAGGCCGGGGAGGACCCTGGGAGGGGGGCTGCCATGCGCAGGGAGGGGCGCCCCCTGCGCGCCACGGACGGGCCTCCCGCCAGGGACTGCGCTGCGGCGCCCCAGGTCGCGGGATGAGGCGCCTGAGGCGCGATGCCGGCTGTGGCGTCCAAGGACAAGGGAGAGGAAATGTTTTTGTTTTGCTAATTAACGTGCAGTGAAGACCATGTTCGGCGGGAGGAAGAGGTGAACGCGCGTGGACGCGTCGCTGGACGGAGCGCGTCGTGGAGGCCGTGCTGAGGGGATATGCGCTGGCGCGGCCGGGAGGGCGCGGCCGAGCCCGCGGCCCGGGCGCCGAGACGCTGCGGGCCGAGCCCGGACCAGAAGGGCCGAGACGCCGGGGCTGCAAGGGCGAGGCTGGCGCGCGGATGGCTGCTCCCGCGCCCGCAGAGCAGGACCAGAGGCCGGACAAGCGGCCGGAGCAGCCCCGCGGGAAGGCGCTGTCTGTGGCCAAGCTTTACGGGCAGCGCAGAGGCGGGCCCAGGGGACGCCCCGTGCCGGCCCTGCCTTCCCGGGGCCTCAGTGGGGCGCGGGGCGCTTCACAGCACCCGGGACAGTCCCCAGGACACAGACACACCGGGGAGCAGCGCCCCGGGGGCTGCCCCGCTCCCCTCGGGCCTTTCCTTGGCCCCGGACTCTCCTGGGCCCGGCCCTCGGCCCGAGCAGCCTCGAGGGGACTTTTCGCCACGGGGACCAGCTGGGCCGAAAAGCGCAAGAGGCCACACTGGCGGAGTGGCCCGCGGCCCGGGGTCAGGCCTCAGCGGACAGGAAGCCCGGGGTCATGCCTCAGCGGACAGGAGGGGCTCGTGGAGGGGAAGGCCGGCCTCGCACCCCCCGCCCCGACCCGCCCTCGGGCGCCCCAAGCCGGGAAGGAGGAGGGGAACCCATGAAGGGCCGGAGGGTGACTATGAGCCAGGAGGATCTGGGCAGCCCAGAGCAAGGCAGGAGTCGCAGAGCGGGGCAGGCCGGCTGTGGGGTCGGCTGCGGACCGTGGCTGCGCGAGCGACGCGGCACCAGGAGGAGCCGCATCCCGGATCCCGCGTGGCGCTCGCCTGAGCGAGCCTCCTGCGGGGCGCTGGGAGCCGAGAACGCGCGCCACAGAGAATGTCATTCGGTGCTTGGGAAATGACTTTGAAACGAAGAAAACGCTGTACTTGCGAAGACGTCCCCTGGCACTTCATTATTTACAGGAACAAACGCTGGGAAACCATCTCAGTGGAAACCCCAGAGGGCCGGCCACTGCCGTTCCCAGACACGTAAACGGCTACCGCCATCGGTGGAGAAACGGGCACGTACAGTTCCTGAGGTAGCGTTCTTCCAGCTCGAATAGATACATGCACGAAATGATCTCGCGGGCCGTACCAGAGAAGGTCCAATTACTTGGCACCGAGTGGAATACTATAAGGCGGAGAAAACACGAGCCTCTGGCTACAGCCAACCCTGTGGATCGCCTCACCCACGTGTTGTTGGGTGAAAGAGCCTAGATAGAAAATGAACATATGATTTATTTATATTTTAAACACCAGACAAAATAAAAAGTGTTTTTATTATACATTCAATAATACATGATCGTGTGGGGATGTGTTTTGGTGAGCAAGGGAAACGGTGATTGAGGGGGTCCCCTATTGGTGCGGACTCAGAGAAGCAGAGGATGGTATGGGATTTTGTTTCTTCATCCAGTGAAGGGGAGTTCATTTTGTGATTCTTAAACTGTACATTTTTCTTACCTACCCTGATACACGGGTGGTGCAGTTCACGTTTCAAGGTATTGGAAATGACGAGGTTGAAAGTCAGCAAGCTCATAGAAACATTTCTCTTTGGATGAAAAATCATAGCTGACCCTTGATCACTTTGGTTTTATTCTACCGTTCATGTTTTCTAGAAGGTACACAGATCTCTCTTAGGATCGGAACCAGTCCACTACAGCGGACGAACACATCATCAGCGCACTCACTTCCCCATCCTTGGCAGGGGGAAAGGAACTGGTAACATGATTTTTAAACTAAATCATTCCATTGTGGTCATACAAAAACTATTAATAAGGATGAAAATGTGGCCTCCCTGCTAGTCAGGCAGGCGTGGGCAGAGCGGCTTCATTTGGAGAGAGTGTCAAGCTCACATCAATTATTTTGCTGAAGGGGTTTGTGTTTCTGGCCTGAACCAAGACTCCTGCTTGTCTGTAAATACCAATAAACACATTTTCCATTTTTTTAATTTCTAAAATTTTAAGTTTATTCTGTTTTATGCAGAAGTTTCATAATTTGATTTGTTAAAAAAAAGTGAAATAATACACTCATCCAAAGTCTACACCCATTCAGCTTTCGAATACAAGAGTTCTCAAAGTTGTACACGTACATGCTGGAGCCATGATATTTCATAACACAAACTTTGAAATGACTGAAAGATCCTTGCTCTGACTACTTCATTGCCTCTACCAAAACACAAACCACAAAAAAGAATAGGACAGAATATGGGCCTCCCTGCTGGCACAAGGGATTAAGCACAGAGCTATGAAGCTGTCCCCAGCCTCTGCAGCACGAGTTCGATCCCTGGCCGGCCAGGGAGCAGCACACAGGGTGCAGCAGACTTCTCCTGTCTTGCCCACTGCTTCCCTCAGCAGTGTAGTTCAGTCAGTCTGCCTGTTCTGCTCCCCACTCTCTGGTGAATCCTCTCACCCCCTGCATTGCTGGCCTGTACCCCAGCTTCAGTATGCATGAATAAATAAATAAATAAATAAATACATAAAAAGACAATTTTATTTTGGGCTTAAATATTTCAGTCTTAATGAATTTATGTCAACTCTCAGTGAACAGAGGAAACTAACGTACTGCAGTTGATTTTGCAATGTCTATCCTGGCCCTTTTATTTTTACAGCGAAATTTTCAGCATAGTAATGTGGACAACATCGTTATAGTCAAAAGCTCAACACAGTTTAGCAACTTTGAAATTGAATTGTGTACAAACAACATAAAATTGACGTCCCAACACGTCTGCCAAGGCCTATGGGGGTGTTGAGCCTTCCGCTTTGTACTCAGGCTTCTTAGGTGGACACTATTGATGGAGCAGGTTCCAGGCATTTTTTGATGTGGGTGTGGGGTCCCATCCTCCCCAGCGGGCCCTCCTGGACCTGGAGTGACATCCGTGCTGGTGGGAACCTGGTCCCATGGGACCCAGCAGGGCAGCGCCCTCTGCACTTTGAAATGGGGAGAAGGGGTGCCCTTAGGGAGGGAAAGGTGAGGAGCATCTTCCTGTGGGCAGCGGCTGCCTGTGGAGGGGTGTCCAGAGGGAGGACACACTGGAGGGAGAGCTGGGTGTGAATGCTGTCAGGTTTGAGGTTCTTTTTGTGCCTGGAGGAACGCAGGCATCCAGTTTCATTCCTGAGCAGACGACTGGGTGAGAACCTGCCCTGGAAGGGATCCCCAGGAGACCTGCGCTGTGCTGAGCACTCTGAAGACAGAAATTAGTGGAACAAGGTAATAACACACCATGCCACTCCCAGGAGCCTTGCCTGCAGCTCCATGCACAGCCATGGGTCCTGCCAGGAAGGGAGCCGGCTGCTCACGGACTCAGGTCTCAGTGGTCACCCGAGATCATCCACATTCGCCTGACCAGAACTCCACCCCTGGAGGAGGCTGACCGCACACCGGCTGCCACCGAGCCCAGGAGGAATGCAGGGTCAGTCCGGCCAGCATGAGGGAGGCCTCTGACGGACCTGACATGGGGAGGGCAGCTCCAGTACTCGCCCCTCCAGGAGGCAGAGCCTAACTCTCCTGCCTCACCCACTGCTCCCCTCAGCACTGGGTTTCAGTACTTCTGCCGGTTCTGCTCTCCACTCTGTTTCTGGTAAATCCTCTCACCCCCCGCACCTCTGGCCTGCACCTCAGTTCTTGTGTGCATAAAAAAATAAACTATTAAAAAAAGTATTTTAAAAAAGTTCCCACTCTGAGCTTACCTGTCGGTTGAGGCATCTGGCCTCTGGGTGACTAGTGGTGGTAGTTTCGGGACGTGATTCAGTGGCCTGGTGGTGGCCACAGGATTTGGCTGTGCACTTGCACCCCCAAGGGGGGGTGCTCCTATGATTGGGAAGGGTCAGAACACCAGGCATCACAGGGCCCATGGCACGAGGGGCGGCACATGACCTACTCCTCTCCTGCAGAAACAGGGCTTCGGACACTGTCTCTGTATCCTAAGGGCTGACGGCAACAGGGCCACAAGCAAAGTGCTGATGACAGACACTCAGACACAGGCCCAAGTGTGATGCACTGGGGCTCTTGGGGTGCCCATAGCATTTTGATGTCAGGCACATGGCCGTCGGTGCCCACGGCAGTGGGTGGAGCTTGCAGGTGTGCCTGTGTGCCGAGGGCCCAGAGACATGGCTTCAGTGTGCCTGGACCTGTTGGAGGCTCCGGCACCATAGTCCATCCAGGCTCAGGACCATGGTCTGTGGCCAGAATGGTTTGGGCTCAGGTTCCTGATGCAGGTGTTCATTTGTCAGAGTAGGGGGTGCAGGTGGCCGGGGGTGCAAACACACAGGCTGCAACATGGATGGTGCATTTCCTCTGTGGCCTTTACTTACAAGACAGTGTCTGCAGCAGCTAAGTCATGTTTTGATTTCACACTTAGTTCAATTCCACTTCTTTAACTGGGGGGCTGTTACCCCAGCCTCCAATACGCAAGCCACCTGCAGGTGTTCTGGCATTCTGTCCCACCTTTGAGGATTTTCATGAAATGCTCCAACAACATTCTTGCTTGTCAGCAGGGGCTCCGAGCAGTGAGGTGTCTGCTGGCCGCAGCTGTCACTGAAGATGGGGGCCTGTGCTGGAGACCCAAGGCCCCTGTCTCCATGGCCATGGTAGGACCGGAATGCACCCAGGGACCACCTTCGTACCTCGGCCACGGCACAGGCCTCAGGTACTTTGTCTCATCATTCCTTGTTCCTTTTTCATCCGCCTTTACTTTTCAAATCAAATTTTATTTAAATATTGCTCCATGGCTTTAGGAGGACAGCGGCACCCCCAAGGTGGCAGCTACATCCCTCACCGAACCCACTCCCTGCCAGGAGCCTGAGCCCGGCAGGAGTCTGAACCCCCGCAGGACCCCTCAAGCAGCAGAGCCGCCGGCCCTGGTGACACGCGTTTCTCCAATGCCCCGATCCCTGCTGCTTGGCTCAAGTGCCTGGTCGGTGTGTTTCCTCCACAGATGCCGACACTATCCTTAACTGTCTGATTTCTTTCTTTCAGAGTGACCACCTCCACCCCATCTGAACTGCTACAAAGGCTTGATTCCATCTTTTTAACAGTTGGACAGTGTGCATGCGACGTCCCCGGGGCAGGCGCTCGGGCCTCAGCGTCTGGTCACTCCTTTTGTGGTTCAAGCGGAGTCTGCAGCGGCTTCATGTTGTTCCTGTGAAACCCCTGACCTCCTCACTGGCTGCCTTGCTGGCTGGGGCCAGGGGCAGAGGGCGTTCTGCACACAACCAGTGCGGGCGAGAAGCCCTGGGCGGTCCAGCAGCCTGTCAGGGAGGCCCAAGGGGCAGAGGGCAGGAACACGCCTCGCGGTCCCGCACCGACACGCAGATACAGGCGACTGGGGAGCGCCTCCATCATGGCCATGGCAGGCAGACGGGGTCCCTTGTCCGCCCTTATGAGATGCGTTGTCCTTGGTCAGCCCAGCGATCCGCCCATCACCGCTTGGGCTCACTGGAGTAAGTTCGGTGAGTACCCTTCCCTCTGCCGACGACGGTCTCCCTGTGTGAGCTTCCTGGACTCTTCTTTCTTGTTCTTTAGCCTTAGGAGGGGCTGTGGGGCAGGCTGGTGGGAGCCCAGGAGCTGTCCTGGCATTGTGCCTTTACCAACCGCCTTCTTCCGTAGCCATGGACACAGGGTTGGCCAGGAGAGCACAGGGCCACAGGCCCAGGGCTGTGTGGTTCTTTGTGATGCCAGCAGTCTCTGCTGCTGAGGTATGTCCCTGGTCGCTGCCATCTGGTCTGCATGTCCCCGAGTGTCTGCTGCTTTGAGGGACTGTAGTGAGCACACGATGTGACTGCTAGTCTCAGAAAGCGACTCTACTGAGCTGACCATGGCCTGTGCAGGAGCGAAGGCAGAGTCAGGCAGACCAGCGAGGGGCCGCGATGTCCCTGGCTGTCCCGACTGTCCTGCTGTTGAGCTCAAGACAGCTGGGAGTGTGGCTGAGAGCAGAGGAGTGTGGTGCAGCAGCTGGATTCCAGGCGGCTTTGGGTTGTGGAGCCAACAGCTGGCTGGGCCAGTGCTGGCCCAGATGGGCCCTTCGTGCTCCTGGGACAGGCGAGAATGCAGTGTCCCCAGAGGGCACAATAAGCAAGAGGAGACAGCAGGAGGACTGTGGGCACGGGCCGGCCCCCGCCCCCACCCCACCCCCACCCTGGGCCCCAGGGAGACACAAGCTACAGAAGTGAGGTTTTGTGTTTCTAGAGAGTGCTGTCCGGGAAAAGCAGACATCAGGAGGACAGGGCAGGCGGGGTGCAAGTAGGAAGAGCAGGCGGGAGAGGTCAGATCTGACTAGGCTGGGGGCAGCGGGAGGACAGCACCCCCGGCTGTGGCTCCCCCCGCTGCAGGCAGAAGCACATGGCACTGGCAGGGGTGAGCAGGCACAGCCCCAGGTCCTGCCTGGAGCCTGGCTGGGTGCACCCTGAGCCCTGGAGGGCTCCTCACAGACTCACACCTTTGTCTCGGCGGTGGGTCCTTCCTGACACCTGCATTTCCCGCTGAGCAGAGTGGTCCTGGCACCAGCAGGAAGCCTTCCAGTCACGGTGCCCCGGCTTCCTTCCAGAGCTTCTGGCTCACATTGATGCTTGTCCCAGTCTCTGCGCCGCCCCACCCACCGTGCCTTGGGTCGTGACAGGCTGCACGACATACTGACAGGCCAGCATCTTATTTTAAGGTTAAACCTGACTTTTTTATTTGGGGGTTACACTTTTGCTCTTCCACGTGTGCACTTTACACTCATGCTCAACCCACCGCCCACACCCGCGCCCCGCGTGTCTCCCTCCCTGCCCCTTGTTCGCGGTGGAAACCAAGCTATTTTTTCACTGAATTCACGATTTCTCCCTACTGTACTCTGCCTGTGGATGTTTCTGGTTATTTGTACTCCACAGACGAGTGAAACCATCCAATATCTTTCTTTTGCTTTTTGACTTATTTAACACAATCACCTCAAATTCCATCCACTTTGTCCCAAATACCCTTTTCCCTCTTTCAAACGACTGTGTAATACTCCACTGAACATATATTCCCCGATTTCATCCATCCATCTGGGGAAGGGCACATGAGATGGTCCTATGACTTGGCCATTCTGGACGGTGCTGCTGTGAACACAGGCACGGGAGACCCATATTCACTTTCTTATTATTTGGATAAATACCTAATAGAGGGATTGCCAATTGTAGAATTTTCATTCTTATTTTCTTAAGAAATCTCCATGCCACTTTCCATGGGGGCTGCCCCAATTTGCACTCCCAACAAAAGGGGATGCAAATTCCTCTTTCACCACCACCTCACCAATATTTAATGGTTCTGTTCCTTTTTCTGCAAGCCATCTCACACCGGTGAGGCAGCATCCGAAGAGGTTTTGATTGGCCTTCCCCTTCTAAGAAGCGATGTTGGACAGTTTGTCATATGCTTGTAGGCCATCTAGAGGTCTTCTTTAGCAAAGTATCTATTTAGGTCCCCTGTCTATTTTTCAATCGGGTTGTTTCTATGTTGTTGGGTTATGTAAGTAGTTCATAAATTTTGGCAGTTAGTCCTCTGTTAGATGTCTGATGTAAAAGTATTTTTTCCCATTCTTTAGGTTGCCTTTTGTTTCTGTGACTTTTTTTTAAGATTGATTTATTTATGCACACAAGAATTGGAGTACAGGCCAGAGGTAGGGGGGAGGTGAGAGGATTCAACAGAGACAGATTGGGGAGCAGAACAGGCAGAAACACACTGCTGAGGGGGCAATGGGAAACAGGAGAGGTCTGCTGCACCATGTGGGTCACCTCCCTGGGTGGGGATTGAACTTGTGCTGCAGTAGCTGTGGATAGCCTCAGAGTGCTGACACTTAACCCCTAGTATCACCAGAGAGGCCCCTGTATGGTTTCTTTTGAGCTACAAAAGTTTAAGATCCTCCCACTTGTTTGTATTTGCTTTTGTTTCCCTTGCTATTGGGGTTAAGTCCTGAAATACATCTTTGTGGTAGATATCCTGGGGTGTCCCCCATATTTTTTTCAAGCACTTTATGGTTTTGGTTCTTATACTCAAACCTTTAATCCATTTTGAATTAACTTTTGTGTATGGAGTTAAGTATGGGTTCTGTTTTGCTGGGTTTTTTGTTTGTTTTTGAAAGCGGCCATCCAGGTTTCCCAGAACCACTGATCTAAGAGGCTGGCTTTTTCCCATGGTGTGGCCGTAGCACCTCTGCCAGAAATGAGCTGTCTGTGTGGGTTTATCTGTGGGCTTTCGTTCCCTTCATCTGCCTGCCTGTCTGTCTGTGTCCCAGAGCCACAGTTTTCATTACTACTGCTGTGTGACAAGTCAGCAAGTGTGATGCCTCCTGGACCTGGTTCTTGGCAGTTCCTGGACCCAGAAGGCTAGAAGTAATCCACCGGAAGTTGAATCTTGCTGCGAACCACCCAGAACTGCTCAGAAAGTGGACCCTGCACTTGACCCGCCCACCCTCCTCCAGTAATGTCACCTTATGACATCGCCATCTGTGGCGCGAGCATGCCGGTGAGCCTCTCACATGAAAGAAGACCACGTCTCCAGACCAAACACCACCTTTGTGACAGCGAAAAGCACCCCTTCTCTGGTAAATCGCAGCTGTCACAGTCACCCAGGAACTTACTTGTTGCACACACGCCACTTGGCTTCAGGCCTTGCTGCAGCCCTCAGGGGGGCTGGGGCTTGGGACCTTGCGGAGTCACCCCCTCCACCCTGGGAGGCAGGAGGAAGGTCATGTGGGAGCAAGCTGCTTTATGAAGGAAGAAGATGATGCATTTTGTGATGCAAAATCCATCTAAGTATGAGCAAACCAAATGTGTTCAACAGTTTCACTGAGAAACTGGTTTCACAATACTGAGTTTCCAGCATACTTTTGTTTTAAAGAAAATGCAATTGGCTCAAATAAACTACGTTCCTTTCTTAAATGACCTTTGCAGATGCAAGTATCTTTCTAGCTGCTAATAACTATCAACTGTGATCACAGCCTTCTAAGCTGGAATAATAAATCTGTATCTGTATTAACAAAAGGTCAGACTTGCTGAACCACCTAACTGAGCTTCCCAAACATGGACTGGCAAGATGCAGGCGGCAGATACCAGCTACGGCGGCAGCAGCATTCCTATCTAAGGTATTACCGCACCTTACAGCACCTGGCACTTGATTATGTGCTCCTTATTGGTCTTCTTGTCATGCTAGAGGCTCCCCAAAGGCAAGGGCTGTGTCCCCAGAAGTTTTCAGTGTGTAGTGTGCTGTGTAGCCCCTCAAGTATTAAAATATGATTTTGAGATTAATCAAGTTTAAAAACTGCTAATATACTGATTTCTCTTATTCATCAAACTGTAATTAGCTGATCGAGATCAGAGTAAGAACAACTTCACAGACAAGGGCTTTCTATCATCAGGGCCTGACTTCCCCGAGCCACACCCCCCAGTTCACAGACACCTCAGCCTCCCTGTGGGGGGCCAGCTCTGACACCAGCTGCATGTCTGGCAATGCGGCTCAGCCCTGACACCAGCCTAGAGACAGTGTCCTGCGGCTCGGCGCCCCTGCCACCACTGCTCTCCTCACCCACCTGTGCTCAGGTGCCAGGGCAAGTTCAGGAGGTTGCCTGCCTGCGGGCTACAGGCCAGAATGCCCAACCCCCTTTCAGCTCAGTCACTTTGCCAAGGGGCTCTCAGGACTCTGGAAACACACTTCCCAGTCCAAATGAAGAGGTTCAGGGACGAGGGGGCCTGGGCAGGTGTGTCTGTCCCCAGGGGTGGGGACGCCTCCCTGGGGTGCATCACCCTCGGGTGTTGACGCATCTGTCGGCCTGGAAGCCCCCAAAACCCTGCACTTCCGGGGTTCCCGGGGCTTCCTCACTATGCCAAACTAGCTATTAACTCTGTGGGGGGGGTTGGGCGGGCTCCCTTCTCTGGAGAATGGGGGCAAAGGAAGGGCAGAATCTTCCAAGCTGGCCGTCATGTCAGTCTTCTGGCCCAGCTCCCTCAGGGGCCACCAGGAGCTACCTCAGTGGAGCAAGAGCCATCCCTGCACTCACCTGTCAAAGCACTTCAGGAGCTGGGTCAGGGGAGAGCAGAGGCTCCTGCGCTCTTCTGAGCTGAGGGGGGCTTGGGGGTTGCGCCCTACAAGTGGAGCAGAGGCCCGAGCTGCCTCCCATTATTTCACTGATGCAAATGTGGGCACCAGTATGGGGGCCGGCAAGCAGCCCCATTGCATCCGCTTTGATATCAAGGAGCTCAGGCTTACGGGGTGTCCCTGCCCCCAGAGACACTTCCCAGAGCGACCAGGCAGGCCAGAGGCAGGGCCACCCACAGGGAAGACAAGGCTCAGGCCCACCCCCCGGGGAGGATGGTCAGCCTGGCCCTCCCAGCCTCCCCCGCCTGGGCCCAGCACAGCCTGTCCCTACCCCTTCCTGGCGGCGGTGGTGCTCACCAGCCACATCCTCTCTGCAGCGTCCCGGCCCAGCAGGGTGGTTGGGGCTGGCGGGCAGCAGCAGAGACTGCCATGGCCAGGGCCTGGGGCTGGCTGTGCCTGGGCTTGTGCTTGGCGGTGCTGGCGGCCTTCCTGGCCAGGGTCCTGGTGGGTAAGTGCGCACCGGGTCTGCCTTGGGGAGCGGGCGGGCGGGCCAGCTGGGGTGGCCTTGACAACCCCTCCCCCAGGCTGGATGGCGAAGCTGCTGGAGGGAGCAGCCTGGGCGCCGGGCCGGCACCACAGCGTCCACAGGAAGCTGGTCTCGGGGATGGACGCCGGGAGCATCAGGCCCTTCCTCCGGTGAGTCCCACGATGCCTGACGGCCACCTTCTCCCTGCTTCCTGCAGCCGCCAGCAGGGCCATCGCGGACACACCCGGCACTTGCCTTGAGAAGTTTTCACTCTGGCTTAATTACTGCCAGCTGGATAGTGGGGGGGCTCGGCTGGCCCTCCCTTGCCACCCGTGTCTCCCCAGTCCAGCGGCCGACTCTGGTGGTGCTGGCGGTGCCTGTGACCTGCATCCCCCCCACCCCCATGCCAGTTCTCATCCTGCGCCCCATGGCCTGGGCTCCATGGGCATCTTGTCAGACAGGGTGACCTGCCATCCATTTCAGTCAGGCCTGAGGGACTGTTCCTCCGTGCCAGGGGTCACACTTAGGGCTCAGGTTAAGAGCTCCTCAGCCTCAGATGCCTCCTCCCTACACTGTCCTCCTGACTTCACCGTCTACACTCTACTCTCTGCCTCGCATCCGGTTACTCTCGGGGTGCACATCTGCGGAGAAGCTTTCTCTGCCTCTGGCTGTGTAGTTGCTCAGCAGCATCCGCTGACACGTTTCTCCTTTCATTTCACTGCTTTTGTGCCTTTATTAAGAAAACGGGCATAGCTGTGCACGCCTCTGGGCTCTCTGATCTGCTGAGTCCCCCAATGTCCTGCTCTGCCTCGAGCGTTCACGGTCCACAGGGAGCCTCTGCAGCGTGTGGGGTGATTCCCACCACTGTACTCTTCTCAACGATTCCTCCGCTTATTCCCTATAACACACACAATGAGTGTGGCTGTCCGGGAGTCTCTGCTGGGAACGTGGCAGCGAGGCTTGGACACCAAAGAGCCCCTGGGGCACCAGATCTCAGGAGGCGTGTGCGAGGTGGCCATCCAAGCTTGATGTGTCTTTAGGTCAAGTATTAATCCACTGTGAGTCACTTCATTCTTTCATGTTTGCTGTTAATATGTGGAAACACTGTTGGATTCTGTGTGCTCTCTTGCATCTTGTGGCCTGTCTAAGCTCTCATTAGGTCTAGAAGTTATTTCTTCGTTTGTTAGGGCTCTGCATCTTTGAGTAGGGAGTTTTTATTTCTCTTTCCAAACTGTGGGTCTTTTATGATTTTGTGTACTTGTGCTGAACAGAACCCCGGCACTGTCCCGGGGAAGACTGAGGAGAGCAAACATCCCACCTCTTGGCACCTCAGGGGAAAGGATTCTGTTTCGCCATGAAGTCACGGCAGCTGCCCTCTCCTCCAAGATGGTCGAAGGTGCCACAGCTCTAAACGTATGAACGGACAGTCTATCAAATTGCTTTCCTGCATCAGCTGATATGGTCGCATGATTTTTCTTCTGAAGCTGACTGGCATTGTGATTCGCATTTCTTTAGTTTCTGAATTGCGGGGTGACCAGATTCTACCAAGATGACGGTTAACAGTCTCCTCCAGGTTGTGAATTGTCTGTTTTTCCAGCTGACTCTGGAAATTGTTGCCAAGTATGTTGAGGCCTGTTTGTTGTTCACATAGTGATGGCGTCATGCTGCTCTTTATCTCGAGAACGTCCTTTTCTGTGTCTGGCAGGCCCATCAGTCCGCCTCCCTTGGTGTAAACGAGCCTTTCCAGCTGTTACAGGCTGTGTGCTGTCTCTTCTTCCCTCCGCTTCCTGTCAACCTGTTGTTTTCTTTACAATTAAAATTGACCTTCTGTAGAGAGGTGCCAGTGTTCTGTCTCTTCTCCCTTCCGAGGTTCCAGCTAGACCACGGAAGCAGGTCCTTAGAGTAAGGGACCACGGTTCAGCCCCACCACGTGTCTATGGTTGGGCAGGGTCACGAAGTTCCACTTTAAGTGTCCACAACTGAACTGGAGCAAGTGAAAACACTCAACCGATGTGACACTTGTGTCTCATCTTCACTGGGGCTACGCACAAGAGCGCAGGGGCAGTGTCCTGTGTGATCAGCTGGATTGCAGCTGTCACCTCGCTGGGGTCAGCTGTTCCTTCCTCCACACCTGCCTCGACATAGGTATTGCTCACCAAGGAAGACACCAAGAGCGAAGTGCATTAAATGAAGAGCCTGAGAATTTAGGGACAAAAGAGGCGTGGCCCTCGGTCTTGCCAGCACCTAGGAGGAGGAGTAGGTGGGGGCTTTTGGTAGGCATTTCAAGTGTTCTGTTACTTTTCAAAGAAGGAAAAATATGTGAGAGGGCCAGTGGAGGGTGTGGCCTCCTAGCCGAGACACCTGTGGGCACAGAAAGCAAAGCTGTGTGCAGGTATGCGGGGTGCTCAATGCACCGGCAGACCGGGAGGTGGCTCAGACAACGTGGAAGGGCTGGAGTCGACTGGCCACAGGCCAGGTGGCGAGAGGTGGGAGGGAGCGAGGCTCAGCTACAGGGGCTAATGCCATAAATCTGGTCTGGCTTCTCCAAGCTGTGCAGCGCTTGCCCCACTCTCTCCAGCCCAGGAGGCCTGAATGGCCCATTACCCATCGCTGTGATTTCCTTTTGGCGATTCTGGTTTGATAATGTGCTATGTTGTTATTCCTGATGATAAACACAAAGTTTTCTTCTGTTAGACACAAAGAGAGACTAGCGAATAACCAGGCAAAAGTTCAGGGTTACTCTTCCATCTCACGGAAATACACTTTCCCCTAATCATGCAACTCCCTGCTCACCACAGAGTGTGCCTTCTGGGCCGGGGCATGGGCCTGTGCCTGCCAGTGCAGCTTCTGCCTGGGGTGGACACGGCACCGCCATGCCTGCGGGAGAGTGTGCACTTGGCCTGGTATCCGGACGGCGGCTGTAACCCAACTTCTATCTCATTTTCATTCTAGTTCATTTACAAAGCTCCGTCACCGGAACAGAACAGAACTTCCTGCTTGCCAAGAAAATCCAAAGCCAGTGGGAGGAATTTGGACTGGATGTGGTCAAGCTGGTTCATTATGATGTTCTCCTGTCTTACCCCAATGAGACGAACCCCAACTACGTGTCAGCCATGGACGCGCAGGGGCTAGAGGGCTGGAGGTGACAGAGCACTGCTGACACCGTTCGTGCTTTTATGTGTCCACCGTATTCTGTGAAATGGGACGTGGGTGCAATCCAAATGGACACTTGCCAGGCCGCAGCGGGCTCCTGAGCTTAGGAGCCCATGGGCTGTGGGCTGATGCCGTGGGGCCCAGTGCCAGCCCCCACGGGGCTAGGTCATGAGTCAGAGCGAACCCGAGGACGTGGCTCCTCTGCGTAGGTAAATTGAGGCAGGTGCGGGACATGCCGCAAGTTTGTGGGGTGAGCACGGATCAGGGCCAGCTCCACACAGGAGGGTCACTCAGCGCAGTCCAGGAGTCAAGAGACCCCATCCTGAAAGTATTAATGTCCCCAGGGGCTGATGACACGAAAAAGCAAACAAAATGCTTACTTCTGGGCAGGAAAATTGTATTGGCAAAGGCTGGGAAACACACTGGCTCCATGAGCGGGAGAATAAGCTCTTCTCTATTTAACAGTCAGGTGCAAAGTGGCCACGGAGAGCGCACAACAGCATGTCCTCAGGCTTCTGTGCTGTCCGAGGGGCTGAGGCCCCACTCAGACAGCAGGAACCGCTGGCAGCCCTAAACTCACAGGTGTGGCTGGCACTCACAGCCCGGGCAGGCGACAGGTCAGGCTGGACAAGGCGAGGGGCTGGGCGCGGAGTCCTGCCAAGAGGTGGCACAGCCCGTGGGGCAGGGTGGAGGGAGGCTGGGATCAAGGAGCAGGCGGGATGCGGCTGTGGCTCCCTGGAGGGAGGGGCAAGGGCCTCCGATGACACTGGTGTCAGAGGGCACCAGACGCAGGCCCGGGGTGCGACAAGTCCAGGCTTTGGCGTGTTGAGCTCGCTTGTCCATGGGCCAATCATAAGCATCCAGGTGAAATGTTGAGTCATTTCAGCCTTGCGGGGAGGGCTGGAGGCAGCAGGCAGGGGGCTGGGGCAATTCGTTTGGGGCAGACAAAGGGGCCATGCATGGCGGGGGGTGGAGGAGTGGGTGCCGCCTCTGGAGCCCCCTTGGCTCCTGAGCACCCAGCTGCCACAGGCCCAGGCATTTCTAGAAGCTGCTGCTTTGAAGACAGGACACAGCTCTCTCTCGCCACTGTCTGGGAGGGTGGCCTGTGCAAGGGTAGACCCTGTTTTCAGGAAGCACAACTTTAAGTGGACAGTTGGGGGCAAAATGTGTTATTCTTCAACAGCAATCTGGAATGTTCCTGTCCAACTTCGTGTGTTTCTTGTTAGATTTTCAAGACCTCAGGCCTCGAGGCAGCACCGGGCGGCTATGTGAATGTCACAAACATCGTCCCGCCATATAACGCCTTCTCAGCCCAGGGCACGCCAGAGGTGAAGACACTCAGCCCCTCACACCTGCCTATTTTATAAATCTGTGTGGTAGGCAGGCCAAGGCAGTGCCCGGGGGAGTCCTGGACGTGCCTGCACTGCACCCTGCCATGGCTGGTCCCCTGCCCGTGATCCTGGGGCAGGGACCCTGCACTGGGCCTGCTGCGGCCTGGCTGGCACCGATTCAGGGGGAGGAACACACCCACTCACCATGAGGCCAAGGCCAAGGGTGGAAACTGAGCAGCTGGGGTGTGGCCGCTATTTTATTCCCCTTCTCCTTGGCAGCTCCTGCCACTCGGGCAGGCCCAGGCTGTCTTACACACCACCCCTTTTTAGCTTCGCAGGGCTGCCCCTAAGCTGCACGCTGGTCTGGCCGTGGTCCAGGCCTGATGCAGCTATCCCTCACAGGGGGACCTCGTGTACGTGAACTACGGGCACACCGAGGACTTTCTGCTGCTGGAGAGGGAGATGGGCATCAGCTGCACCGGGAGGATCATCCTCGCCAGATACGGGAAGGTTTTCAGAGCAAACAAGGTGCCTGTGCTCCGGGCCGCCCCACCTAACCCTAACCCTAATCTGCCCTGTGTTGTCCTGGAGAAAGTTGCCTTTTGCTGCCTGAGACCCCTGGAAATTGCGTTTACTGGTTGGCAGGTTTCAGGGGTGCAGGCTGATAGCTCCACAGATGCCGTCACCACCCCCTCCAGCCCCCAAGGCACCCACAATTCTCCATCATCCAGCGCCCTACCATGCCCCAGGGGCTCCGCGCAGCAGCACCGCCCAGCCTGCTTTGCACCTGGGTGCCCAAGGCCTCGTGGTGAGTGGGTGAACTCCGCCCCATGAATCGGTGCCAGCCAGGCCGCAGCGGGGCCCAGTGCAGGGTCCCTGCCCCAGGATCACGGGCAGGGGACCAGCCATGGCAGGGTGTGGTGCAGGCACGTCCAGGACTCCCCTGGGCACCGCCTTGGCCTGCCTACCACAAAGGTTTATAAAATGGGCAGGTGTGAGGGGCTGAGTGTCCTCACCTCTGGCGTGCCCTGGGCTGAGAAGGCGTTATATGGTGGGAGGATGTTTGTGACGTTCTCATAGCCGCCCGGTGCTACCTCGAGGCTCCTCACTCGCGGATGGCCGCTCAAGCACGCTGTCTGTCCTGCCGTTTGGTAGCTTGTGTCTTTCAAGAATCTTGTCTATTTCATCTTGTCTATTTCATCTGAGCTGTCGGATTTGCGGCCAATGCATGGCCAAGTGTGGCCAAGTGTGGAAACTGAGCAGCTGTGGTGTGGCCGTTATTTTATTCCTGTTCTCCTTGGCAGCTCCTGCCACTCGGGCCGGCCCAAGCTGTCTTACACAAGATGACACCTGAGGCCCCCGCCACTGCGGTGTTCCTAAGTGGAGAGCCTGGGGAGCAGGGGATGCTGGCTGGCCTTGTCTTACACACTGCCCCTTTTTAGCTTCGCAGGGCTGCCCCTAAGCTGGGCGCTGGTCTGGCCGGGGTCCAGGCCTGATGCAGCTATCGCTCACAGGGGGACATCGTGTACGTGAACTACGGGCACACCGAGGACTTTCTGCTCCTGGAGAGGGAGATGGGCATCAGCTGCGCTGGGAGGATCATCCTCGCCAGATACGGGAAGGTTTTCAGAGCAAACAAGGTGCCTGTGCTCCGGGCCGCCCCACCTAGCCCTAACCCTAACCCTAATCTGCCCTGTGTTGTCCAGGAGAAAGTTGCCTTTTGCTGCCTGAGACCCCTGGAAATTGTGTTTACTGGTTGGCAGGTTTCAGGGGTGCAGGCTGATAGCTCCACAGATGCTGTCACCACCCCCTCCTGCCCCCAAGGCACCCACAATTCTCCATCAGCCAGCGCCCCACCCTGCCCCAGGGGCTCTGCACAGTAGCCCCGCCCAGCCTGCTTTGCACCTGGGTGCCCCAGGCCAGCCAGCATCCCCTGCTCCCCCGGCCCTCCACTTAGGTCAGGAACGCCACAGCGGCGGGGGCCTCAGGAGTCATCTTGTTCTCAGACCCGGGCGACTCCTCTGCGCCTGGGGTGCAGCCGTACCCCGAAGGGTGGAGCCTGCCTGGGACTGCTGTCCAGAGAGGCAACGTGTTGAACCTGGACGGCATGGGGGACCTGCTCACTCCGGGCTACCCAGCCAAAGGTACCCCAGCCCGCGCCCCGTCCTGCAGGATATGCAACACAGCCGGCCCTTCCACGTCGTGCCTGGGACGCCAGGAGGGGGTCCTGACCAGCACCGCCCAGGCTCGGCATGTCCTGCTCTCGGCCGCACGCATCTTGTGATGACACCGAGTCTTCCCCTGGGAGCAAAACGGGACGTGCGATGTCGCCTCTGCCGTCACCCAGAGCGTCTCCGCCCCATACCAGCAACCGCGCCAGCCCTCCCTGCTGAGCGGCTTCCTGCAGGTGGGCCCTGGGTCTGCTGCCCACTTGATGCTGGACAGCCAGACGCCCACACTGCCTCTGTCCCAGCAGCTACCACTTGAAGGCTGTCGTGCAGGGTTTCAGGAAAGTGTTCGTGGGCTTCTCTCTCTCAGGCAAACACAGAAACAGGTTCGCAGGAAACAGGCCCAGGGGTGCCTGGCTTTCTAAGAAGCCCAACTGCTTGCGGGGTGGGCCCTACGCCCAGAGGCCGGCAGCAGGCAACAGCCACAGCTACCTTTGAACTTTATTCCAGCGGGGACGCACACCCTCCAACCTGCTCTGCCTTTTTCCTCTTCAGAGTCTGTAGCGCTAGTCCAGATGGTTCCACGTGGCGTTTGGAACCAGCTGTGAAAGAAGCCCCTTGTTTCCACAGTGTGGTTTATAGACCAGTTTGGAGAAAACTGACATCTTAAAACATGTTAAATCTTGGGGTGCAGGAGTGAGAGCCGGGGGCCTCCCCAGCTGTCAAGGTGCCCCAAAAGGCTTCCCAGCACCTGTGGCTTCCCCACACCCAGGGAGCTGTCTCCAGCTCACCTGGTGCCACACACGCTCAGGCCGACCCAGCTACACTCCCCAGGGCCCCAGTCGGCACGTTGGCCTTGGGCCCCACAGCCAGGGGTCGCCAGCAGGTGGGGTCTCTGTGGGTTGTATCAGGGCTCTCCGAGCAGGTCAGCCATGTGCAGACTCAGCTTTGTCTCTTTCAAGTTCTTTCTTGTCTCACCATCGGCTGATGCTTCCAAGGCATGCTGAAAATGGCCGTGAGAGATTTCTGGCTTGTTCCTGCCCCAAGAGAGAAAACACAGCTTTTCTCTGTTCAGTAGGACATTAGCTATAGTTTTTTTTGGAGTCTCTTGTCGGTCCGCGGACGTTCACGGCCCTGCTGGATGTGCGGTCAGCACCGGGTGCGGCAACAGGAGCTGTTCTCCAGGGGCTCTGCTGAGTCGCCGTGTGCCTGCACCATGACTGCTGCTCTCAGATCACGCAGATTGACCTACCTGCCTCCTGGGCAGACCAGACCCTGGTCACCACATACCCCTTTGACACGTCATCAGTGCATTGCAGACTTGTGTTGACATTGGTTCCGAGAATCCTTGTCTGTCACCATGAGCTCATTCCTGCTGCCAGGACGGCTGTCCTTGTGGCATCTTCCCCCATGGACCTGGTCCTTGCAACCCTGCCTGCCATGCCTGCCTGCCGGAAAATCCACCTGGGCCTGCAGTCCCATTTGCAGGAAAGTTTCTGCTGCATGCTCAAGCTCCTCGCTCGCGGACTGCCGCTCAGGCACGCTGTCTGTCCTGCCGTTTGGTAGCTTGTGTCTTTCAAGAATCTTGTCTATTTCATCTGAGCTGTCGGATTTGCGGACACGGAGCTGCTCAGAATCTCGTTTTTCTTTCTTGGAGGCCATAAGCAGGGAGGGCGACATTTTCTTCTTGCTGCTGGCCTGCCGCGGACCAGCACAGCAGCGAACGATGAGGCCGTCTCAGGGTTGAGAGACTGTGCAGGGTGGTCAGGGATTTGGCGAAAGAAATGACAAACAGACACACTTCCAGAGAGAGTGTAATTCTGAGTGTAATTTTCTTTGAGTTGGTGACCAGTATATATATGGTTTTCTAAAGGCATAGGGATGGCGAACATCAGTGAAGAAATCAGCTTGCTTATAGGTTTAGCTTATCATTGACAGGGCAGTGATTTACATGGGGAACCAGGCGCATTCCTAAGTAGTTAGGCTATTAATTTTTCTTTTTGTTTTATGTGATTTTTTTTTTTGTTTTAACTACTCACTACCACTAAATTACTATTAATTAGCACGGGTGAGTTTTACTCTTCACAATGTAATATTTTTATCATTAAGATTAATACTAACAAGGCTAAGCATACAACAGAGAAATTATTAAGCTAACAGTTCTATTAATACACAGAGTTTAGTAATGTTTCATTTGAATTAGCCTAGTTATTAGATTTTGTATGTTCTTTTTAAATCAGCAAACCAATGACCTTTTTAGACAAAGAGAAAATATTTTTAGAAAGAGAAAAGATTTTAGAGAGACAGTTGTATTGGAATAAAGTTTGTGGGCCTTGAGAAGGCGAGATAAGGTTCCGTGCGGTCAGCATTCCTGTAGTGGCTCCTTGGGGTCGTTATCTTTCAACAGGCTTCCGTCTTATCTATATCTTCAGGGGGTTTTGCTGTTCTCCCCCTGCTTCAGGGAGTTTTGCTGTTCTCCCCCTGTGTGCTGGTTCCTTGCCCAGCCGGACCTAGGAACCGTGGCAAAAGCCATTAGCCCTAAAGGTCACTGCAGGGGGAGGTGCAGTACTGGCCCTGGCCACTTTGCGGCTCCTTAGGCTCGGTCTTGCTAGAGATGTGTCAGTTTTACTGACCTCAAGTAGCCAGGGTTGGGTTTCGTTAATAGTGTGTTTCCCATCTCTTACATTCCTGCTCTGACCCATGTTGTGGGCTTTTTTTTTTTCTCATTAACTCTTTTTCCTAGTTTCTTTAACTGGAAGCCGGTGTTGTTTGCAAATGTCCTTGTTTTCCTAAATGCTGGGCTAAGAGCGGAAGTCCCAGGGAGGTCCTGGGCCACCTTCACCCCCCTTCCAGGCAGGCAGTGTGGCTGCTGAACAGGCCTCCATCAGGGTCCCCTGAGCTCCCGGCCTCCCCTGACTTCTTCACTGGTTTCTTATTTCAAAATCCTGGATACATTTTCCAGGCATCTGGTTAACTTCTGCAAGACTCACACATATCCTTGAGGAAACCTTATAAAATTAACCAAGAGAACTGACTGAGATGGCAAAACCAACTTGAAAATCTCAGTAACTAACATGTTCCATTAAAACCTGAAAGATTTCATGTCTTACTGCTGAATTAGGCCCTAGTAGAACAACCATTGGCTTTGGGGACACTTGATGTATTTTTAGTATCATTTCAAATACATGGCAAATATGGAATAGTAATAAAATCAAGTCCTTTTCACCAGCTGTCTTGTTTTCATGTGATTTTTGCAGAGTATGCCTTCAGACTTGATGCAGAAGAAGGAGTGGGATCCCCCAAATCCCGGTACATCCCATCAGGTATCATGATGCAGAAATACTATTACGGTATAGTTTTTAATGGATATAAGAGATTATTTTGCACTAATATTGAGGCACAGGGGAAGCTAGGGTTATTAGGCAGTTTCAGGGACAGTGCAGGAGGGGACCTCTGAAGAATTTAGGGAGGCTTCAGAGATAAGGACAACCAAGGTTATATAACCAATTCCATTAGGAAAAACAAACACCCCAGGACCACGGACAATATTAATGCTGTTAACGATGTTCCTGGTTTTCTTCAGGTGATAAAGGGAGGTGGAGACTAGAGAAATGGAGAGTGGTTTAATTTATGGACAACTTAGAAGGGCAGCTGCTTAACTTCAATGTAGAGACGCTCACCCAGAGGACCAGGCCATAAAGATAAAGTGTAGAGTTGCTCACCGGGAGGACTAGGCCATAAAGATAGAGTGACAAGCATGAAAAATGTGGAAAGGGAAAGCTGTTAGATAAGGAATGTGAAATTTCCCCACTTAGTAAGTGTGAGACCCTCTGGGAGTTAACCAATCAGGGAGAGAAAGAGTAAAATTTAGAAGTGGGCGGAGCAACATGGCGGCGAGGAGACGCTGCGAGTAAGATCTCCCATTAAAAAAAAGTTAATAGGGAGGAAAAGCGGCAGGTCCCAGTGAGAACTGGGACACGGAAGATAAACGGACGACTCCAGCAAACTGCCCGAAGAAGAAACTGGCCATAAAAGAGGACTAGAAGGGAGGAAAGCGCAGAACCCTGCTCCACTCCCCCGCCCACAGAGGCAGCACTCTCCGACCGCCAGAGAGGAGGAAAACAACAAACCAAAACGGCCAACAAAAACAAACGACGCAGCAAGTGGGACTGTGAGTGGAAAGGAACTATTGCAGCCACCACACCCCGTGAACGGGAGCTGAGGCTAACCCTGCAGGATCCACCGTGGCGGTGAGCGAACGGCTCAGGGCGCCATTAGAGAAGAACAAAGACCCCGGGAGACGCGCACACAGCCCGGGCTGCCGGTAAGCTTGCGCGGAAAGTGGCGCACTCGGCGCGCGCTTGAAAAGCAAGTGCAGACCTGGATCGCGGCTGCCCAGGTCCCTGCGCCTGCGACCTAGGCTTGCGGGGAGACGACCTAGGCTTGTGGGGAGACGCGCTGAGGTCCTCACTGAGGTGAAGGTCCCTCCCTGAGTAAGCAGGAACCAGGCGCCCAGGCACGGGAGCGGTGCAAAATGCGCCATTCCCGCACCACTGAACTGGGCTACAGACCGCGTCCTGGAACTGAGGGCTTTGAAATGAGACCCGGGGCACGAAAATTCGGGGCGTGGGTTCTCCAGGACGGTGGGGCACAAGGCAGACACAGCACCCCAAAGCTGTTGAGGTGTACCCTACCATTCCCGCTCTGTTCCCTGTCCCACGGGGTGGGGGGAGGCAAAAAACAGCCCCCCAAGGACAATAGGAGAGATCTCTGGCGCCACCTAGCAACCAGGAAAAAAAAAGTCACTAACACCCCATAAAACAGGAAATTTCTTAAGACTGCTTAAAAAGGGCAGAAGGCTTCTGGAGGACCCAGTGGCCAGCCGGGAAGTTATTCCATGCCAGGCCCCTTCCGACCAGCAGTCTGAGCCCACAGAGGGAGCAGGCACCCACGTCCGGGGCAGACCGGGGGCGCAGAAGAGTGTGCCTGAAACCGGAGGCGCAGGGACTGCATCCCGCTTTGCCATTTGAGAACAGGGACATTTCTTCAGTAAAAACTGCCTAAAACCAGCAGAAAGCTCCCCCAGAAGACAGAGATGGCTCCTGGAAGAGCCAGAGGGGAGCGGAGAAGTTCACCCAAGATGTCAGTCAGTCCGAGCAACACAGTGTCCCAACGCATACGACAAATTAGAAAACAGACAGTAGGGAGTAGAAGAACCACACGCAACCTAACAACTCCTCAGGAAAGAAGCACACCACAAAAAGAAAACCACTCCGCAGATTGCAACGACAGCAACTTGGAAGAACTTCTGAGCCTTCCAGAAAGAGAATTTAAAATTGCCATGATTAAAAAAGTGATAGATCAGAAGAAGGAAATTGAGTCCCTAAAGAGGGAAGTAAAAGAAATGCAGGAGATCAAGAATTAATGGAGGAACTAAAGAACTCTGGGAAAAGCAATGAAAGCAGAATAGATGAAATGGAAGAACGAATAAGTAATCTTGAAGACACAGAAATAAAAAGAACCATAACAGAAAGGAAAGAGAAGTAGGAAGGAAAAAGAATGAAGAAAGACTTCGGGAACTATCTGACTCCATGAGGAAAGGAAATATAAGAGTTATAGGAATTCCAGAAGGAGAGGAGAGAGATGTAGGAACAGAGAAAATATTCATGGATATAATTGAAGAGAACTTCCCAAATGCGAAGAAGGAGCTGAAAATTGATATACAAGAAGCAAGAAGAACACCAAACTTCCACGACGAAAGGAAAAACACAGCAAGACACATAATAGTAAAGCTCCCAAGAATCCAGGACAAGGAAAAAATAATGAAGCTGACAAGAGGGAAGAAACAGATAACATTCAAAGGAAAACCAATCAGGCTGACATCAGACTTCTCTGAAGAAACACTACGGGCAAGGAGAGAATGGAGGGACATAGTCAACAGACTCCAAGAAAACAGATGCCAACCAAGAATACTCTATCCCGCAAAGCTCTCTTTCCTCCATGAAGAAAGAATATGGACCTTCCCAGACAAAGAGAAACTCCGGAATTTCATTGCGACTAAACCCCCACTCCAAAAAATACTACAAGGAGTCCTAAAGCCAGAACCTCAGAGGGACGAATAACAACGAAAGAAGACCAAAAAAAAAGTTATTAAAAGAATAAATAAATAAAATCAAAGGAAAGACAAACATAATGGCAAATACAGATGCTAACATATCAATATTAACTCTAAATGTAAATGGACTAAACTCTTCAATAAAAAGACACAGAGTTGCAGCCTGGATTAAGAAACAAAACCCAACCTTTTGCTGTCTCCAGGAAACACATTTAGCTACAAAAGATAAAAATAGGCTCAAAGTCAAAGGATGGAAAACAATCCTACAAGCAAATGGGCCAAAAAAGAAAGCAGGAACAGCTATACTTATATCAGATAAAACAGACTTCAAACTCAGAAAAATAAAAAGAGACCCCAATGGTCACTACATTATGATTAAGGGGACAATACTTCAAGAAGAAATAACACTCATTAACATATACTCACCAAACGAAAGAGCACCAAAATATATCAGACAACTGTTGTCCTCTCTGAAAACAGACATCAGAGAAAACACATACGTAGTGGGAGATTTCAACACACCACTATCAAAAAATGGATAGATCAACAAGACAAAAAATAAGTAAAGAAACTAAAGCTCTAAATAAGGACCTAGAGCATTTGGGCTTAACAGACATCTATAGAACACTAAACCCCCAAAAAAAACGGAGTACACATTTTTCTCAAGCGCACACGGATCATTCTCCAGGATCGATCACATACTGGGGCACAAGACAAACATCAACAGATACACCAAGATTGAAATCATACCAACCATCTTTTCTGACCACGAAGGCATCAAACTAGAAATAAATCATAAAAAGAAGGCAAGGAACTATCCTACCTCATGGAGATTAAAAGCCACACTACTGGAAGACCACTGGACTAACGAGGAGATCAAAGAAGAAATTAAAAAATTCTTTGAATTGAATGACAAGGAGGACACCAATATCCTAAATGTATGGGATGCAGCAAAAGCAGTAATAAGAGGAAAATATATAGCAATAGAAGCTCACATCAAGAAACAAGAAAGAACTCAAAGAAACAACCTAATCTCGAAGCTCAAAGATCTAGAAAAAGAACAACAAAAAAACCCCAAAACCAGTAGAAGAAAAGAAATAATAAAAACCAAAGCAGAAATAAATGAAATTGAAACTAAAAAAAAACAATCCAAAAGATCAATGAAACCAAGAGCTGGTTCTTTGAAAAAATAAATAAAATAGACAAACCCCTAGCCAGGCTCACAAAGGAAAAAAAAGGGAGAAAGCACAAATACACAGGATCATAAATGAAAGAGGAGAAATCACAATGGACACAGCAGAAATCAAAAGAATAATCACTAACTACTATGAAGAGTTATATGGAAACAAGTTCAACAATCTAGAGGAGATGGACAAATTCCTACAACTCTACAATCACCCAAAGCTAGATAAAGAAGAAATAGAACACCTAAACAGACCAATTACAAGCAGCGAAATTGAAACGGTAATTAAAAACCTCCCCAAAAACAAAAGCCCAGGACCTGATGGATTTACAAATGAATTCTACCAAACATTGAGAGATGAATTAGTGCCTATCCTTCACAAACTCTTCCAAAAAATTGAGAAGGAAGGGACAATACCAAACACGTTCTATGAAGCCAATATTACACTAATACCAAAACCGAATAAGGACAACACAAAAAAGGAAAACTATAGGCCAATCTCCCTAATGAACACTGATGCAAAAATCCTCAATAAAATTTTAGCTATCAGAATCCAACAATGTATCCATAAGATAATTCACCACGACCAAGTTGGATTCATTCCAGGGGCACAAGGATGGTTTAACATCCGAAAATCAATCAACGTTATCCAACACATCAACAAAAAGAAATATAAAAACCATATGATAATATCAATAGATGCTGAGAAAGCTTTCGACAAAGTGCAACACCCATTCATGATAAAAGCCCTTGAAATTCTTGGGATACAAGGAACATACCTCAACATCATAAAGGCCATCTATGACAAGCCAACAGCCAGTATCATTCTCAATGTTGAAAAGCTGAAATCATTTCTATTAAGATCTGGAACAAGACAAGGATGTCCACTCTCGCCACTGCTTTTCAATATAATACTGGAAGTCCTAGCCAGAGCAATAAGACAAGAGAAAGACATCCAAGGAATCCAAATAGGAAAAGAAGAAGTCAAACTATCACTATTTGCAGATGATATGATAATATACATAGAGAACCCCAAAATCTCCACAGAAAAACTAATTCAACTCATCAATCAATTCAGTAAAGTGGCAGGATACAAAATCAACACGCAAAAGTCAGTAGCCTTCCTATACACAAACAATAAATCTGAAGAAGAAGAAATCAAAAAAACCACCCCTTTTATTATCGAAACAAAAAAAATCAAATATTTGGGAATAAATCTAACAAAAGAGGTAAAGGACCTTTACAAAGAAAACTATAAAACACTGTTAAAAGAAATAGAAGAAGACACAAAGAAATGGAAAGACATCCCCTGCTCATGGATTGGAAGAATAAACATTATTAAAATGGCCATCCTACCAAAAGCAATATACAGATTCAATGCTATTCCAATCAAAATCTCAATGGCATTCTTCAAAGAAAAAGAACAATTATTGATGAAATTCATATGGAATCACACAAAACCCCGAATAGCCAAAGCTCTACTGAAAAAAAAGAAGGAAATGGAGGCATCACACTCCCAGACTTCAAACTATACTACAAAGCCATAATCATCAAAACTGCATGGTATTGGAACAAGAACAGACATACAGACCAATGGAATCGAATAGAAAATCCAGAAATAAACCCACAGATTTATGGTCAACTAATCTTTGACAAAGGAGCAAAGACTATGCATTGGAGCAAAGAAAGTTTGTTCAATAAATGGTGCTGGGAAAACTGGGTCGCTACATGCAAAAGAATGAAGCTTGACCACTACCTCACACCATACACAAAAATCAACTCAAAATGGATTAAAGAACTAGACATAAGACCTGAAACCATAAAATACATAGAAGGAAATATAGGCGAAACACTACGGGATTTGCACATCAAAGACATCTTTACAGACACATCACCCAAAGCAGTGATAGTGAAGAGAAAGATAAACAGCTGGGACTACATCAAATTAAAGAGCTTCTGCACAGCAAAAGAGACAATAACAAAAACAAAGAGAAACCCCACCAACTGGGAGAACATTTTTGCACCCAACACTAATGGTAAAGGACTGATCACAAAAATCTGCAAAGAGCTGATGAGACTCAGCAACAACAAAGAAAATAATCCAGTCAAAAAATGGGCAGAAGAGCTAAAAAGAAACTTCTCTGAAGAGGAAATGCAAATGGCCAACAGACATATGAAAAAATGTTCAACATCACTTGTAATCAGTGAAATGCAAATTAAAACTACCATGAGATACCATCTCACACCAGTGAGAATGGCACATATTAAAAAAACTAGCAACAACAAATGTTGGCGAGGATGTGGAGAAAAAGGAACTCTTGTGCACTGTTGGTGGGAGTGCAAACTGGTCCAACCACTAGGGAGAGCTGTGTGGAGATTTCTGGACCTACTAAACATAGAGCTTCCATATGATCCAGCAATTCCACTCCTAGGTATTTACCCAAATTACACAGAAACATCAATTCCAAAGAGCACCTGCACTCCTATGTTTATAGCAGCACTGTTTACAATAGCTAAGCTTTGGAAACAACCCAAATGCCCAAAAATAGATGACTGGATCAAGAAGATGTGGTACATATATACCATGGAATATTACTCAGCATTCAAAAAAGATAAACACATGCAATTTGCAGCAACATGGATGGCACTGGAAGGGATCATGCTCAGCGAAATAAGCCAAAAAGAAAAAGAAAAATACCGGATGGTCTCACTCATAGCAGGAATCTAGAAAACTTAAATAAGGGACCAGGAAAATGAATAACTATAAGAAAGTGAAAATCAAAATCAACAAAAAACTATGAACCAGAGACACTTTTTGGGGGGTGGGGGGCGGGAGGGGAAGGATTGGGGTCAGAATGGGGTGTTTGCAATTGTATGGGGGAATATAAAAATAAAATTTAATATTAAAAAAAAGAGTAAAATTTAAACATAATGATGGAGAGAAAGTGTATATTGCCAACATAATATCCCGTACCAGCTCATCTTGGCCCCTCCCAGGTTCTTTATAACTGGGAGTCTTTCTTCTTTGTCTCTTTTCTTCCTAAATAAACTTTTCTTTCAAAGATAAGATTTGTCTCTCTCTGCTTACTTACTCCAAAAAGTCTGTGAATTCCTTTCTACGGTTTCGCGAGACAAGAACTCGTGGTAAAGTGGCAGCAGTTGTTACACACGCCGGCATCAATATGTCATTTTCCAACTAAAACGAATACACATCAAATCTGCTGTCCGCTACTGACTATGCAGGCCTGTTTTGCTCCTCTCCCAAATAAACATGTCCTTTTAAAATGTAAAATAGATGGGCGGAGCAACATGGCAGCGAGGAGAAGCTGCAAGTAAGATCTCCCATTAAAAAAAAGTTAATAGGGAGGAAAAGCGGCAGGTCCCAGTGAGAACTGGGACACGGAAGATAAAGGGACGTCTCCAGCAAACTACCCGAAGAAGACAGTTGCCATAAAAGAGGACCAGAAGGGAGGAAAGCGCAGAACCCTGCTCCTCTCCCCCACTCACAGAGTCGGCACTCTCCGACCAACAGAGAGGAGGGAAAAAACAAACTAAAATGACCAACAAGAACGAACTACACAGCAAGCAGGACTGTGAGTGGAAAGGAACTATTGCAGCCACCACACCCCGTGAACGGGAGCTGTGGAGAACCCTGCATGATTCGCCGTGGCGGTGAGCTCCAGACGCCATTAGAGAACAACAGAGACCACGGGAGACATGCACACAGCCCAGGCCGGCCGGTAAGCTTGCGCGGAAAAGCGGCGCGCTGGAAAAACAAACGTGGATTGGGATAGCGCTGAAAAAGCAAACGCGGATCGGGATCACGGCTGCCCAGGTCCCCGCGCCTGAGACCTAGGCTTGCGGGGAGACGAGCGGGGTCCCTCACTGAGGTGAAATTCCCTCACTGAGTAATCACAAACCAGGCGCCCAGACACGGGAGCGGGGTGCAAAAGGCGCCATTGCTGTGGCCACTGAGCTGGGCTACAGACCGCTTCCTGGACCTGAGGGCTTTGGAACTGAGACCCGGGGCACGAAATTCGGGGCGTGGGCTCTCCATGACGGTGGGGCACAAGGCAGACACAGCACCCCAAAGCCGTTGAGGTTTTCCTTACCATTCCCACTCTGTTCCCTACCACACGGGGTGAAAAACACAGCTCCCCAAGGTCTCTAGGTGAAATATCTGGTGCCACCTAGCGACCAGAAAAAAAGTCACTAACACCTTTCTTCAGAAAAGACCACATGACAGCAGAAGGCGGAGCCTGTGGCCAGCTGGGAAGTTAGCCCACCCCAGGCCCCTTCAGACCAGCAGTCTGAGCACACAGGGGGAGCAGGCACCCATGGCCAGGGCCAACCGGGCAAGCAGAAGAGTGTGCCTGAGACCGGACGTGCAGGGCGTGCATCCCGCATTGCCATTTTAGAACAGGTACATTTCTTCAGTAAAGACTGCCTGTAGAAGGCTCCCTCAGGAGCCAGAGGTGAGCGGGGAAGCTCGCCCACGCCAGGCCCCGTCTGGCCTGCAGTCCAAAGCCAGAGGGGGAACGGGAACCGACTGCCGGGGCAGACCAAGCACACAGAGGAGTGTGTCCCCACATCAGCATTTTAGAACAGGGACCCTTCCTCAGTAAAGACTGCCTGAAACCGACAGATGGCTCCGGGAGAAGCCAGAGGGGAGCAGAGAAGCTAGCCCAAGATGCCGGCCAGTCCCAGCAACACAGTATCCCAATGCATACGACAAATTAGAAAACAGACAGTAGGGAGTAGAAGAACCACACACAACCTAACAACCCCTCAGGAAAAAAGCACACCATAAAAAGAAAACCACCTCCCAGATTGTAACGACAGTAACTTGGAAGAACTTCTGAGCCTTCCAGAAAGAGAATTTAAATTTGCCATGATTAAAAAAATGACAGAACTCATGAAGGAAATTGAGTCCCTAAAGAGGGAAAACAATGCTCAGAAGAATGAAATTGAGTCCTTAAAGAGGGAAGCAAAAGAAACACAGGGGATCAAAGAATTAATGGAGGAACTAAAGAACTTTGGGAAAAGCAATGAAAGCAGAATAGATGAAATGGAAGAACGAATAAGTACTCTTGAAGACACAGAAATAAAAAGAACCAAAACAGAAAAGGAAAGAGAAGTACGAAGGAAAAAGAACAAAGAAAGACTTCGGGAACTATCTGACTCCATGAGGAAAGGAAATAAAAGAGTTATAGGAATACCAGAAGGAGAGGAGAGATATGTAGGAACAGAGAAAATATTCCAGGAGATAATTGAAGAGAACTTCCCAAATGTGAAGAAGGAGCTGTAAATTGATATACAAGAAGCAAGAAGAACACCAAACTTCCACGACGAAAGGAAAAATACAGCAAGACACATAATAGTGAAGCTCCCAAGAATCCAGGACAAGGAAAAAATAATGAAGCTGACAAGAGGGAAGAAACATATAACATTCAAAGGAAAATCAATCAGGCTGACATCAGACTTCTCTGAAGATACACTACGGGCAAGAAGAGAGTGGAGGGACATAGTCAACAGACTCCAAGGAAACAAATGTCAACCAAGAATACTGTATCCCGCAAAGCTCTCCTTCCTCTATGAAGAAAGAATAAGGACCTTCCCAGACAAACAGAAACTCTGGAATTTCATTACGACTAAACCCCCACTCCAAAAAATACTACAAGGAGTCCTAAAGCCAGAACCTCAGAGGGACGAATAACAACGAAAGAAGGCAAGGAAAAAAATGTTATTAAAAGAATAAATAAAATCAAAGGAAAGACAAGCACAATGGCAAATACAGATGCTAACATATCAATATAAACCCTAAATGTAAATGGACTAAACTCTTCAATAAAAAGACACAGAGTTGCAGCCTGGATTAAGAAGCAAAACCCAACCTTTTGCTGTCTCCAGGAAACACATTTAGCTACAAAAGATAAAAATAGGCTCAAAGTTAAAGGATGGAAAACAATCTTACAAGCAAATGGACCAAAAAAAAAGCAGGAACAGCTATACTTATATCAGATAAAACAGATTTCAAACTCAAAAAAATAAAAAAGAGACCCCAATGGTCACTACATTATGATCAAGGGGACAATACTTCAAGAAGAAATAACACTCATTAACATATACTCACCAAACGAAGGAGCACCAAATTATATCAGACAACTGTTGTCCTCTCTGAAAACAGACATCAGAGAAAACACATATGTAGTGGGTGACTTCAACACACCACTATCAACAATGGATAGATCAACAAGACAAAAAATAAGTAAAGAAACTAAAGCTCTAAATAAGGACCTAGAGCATTTGGGCTTAACAGACATCTATTAAACCCCCAAAAAACTAAACCCCCAAAAAACGGAGTACACATTTTTCTCAAGCGCACACGGATCATTCTCCAGGATCGACCACATACTGGGGCACAAGACAAACATCAAAAGATACACCAAGAATGAAATCATACCAAACATCTTTTCTGACAATGAAGGCATCAAGCTAGAAATAAACCATAAAAAGAAGGCAAGGAACTTTCCTACCTCATGGAGACTAAAAACCACACTACTGTAGACCACTGGACTAATGAGGAGATCAAAGAGGAAATTAAAATATTCTTTGAATTGAATGACAAGGAGGACAACAATATCCTAAATGTATGGGATGCAGCAAAAGCAGTAATAAGAGGAAAATATATAGCAATAGAAGCTCACATCAAGAAACAAGAAAGAACTCAAAGAAACAACCTAATCTCGAAGCTCAAAGATCTAGAAAAAGAACAACAAAAAAAACCCCAAAATCAGTAGAATAAATAATAAAAACCAAAGCAGAAATAAATGAAATCAAAACTAAAAAAAAAAAAAAATCCAAAAGATTAATGAAACCAAGAGCTGGTACTTCGAAAAAATCAATAAAATAGACAAACCCCTAGCCAGGCTCACAAAGGAAAAAGGGAGAAAGCACAAATAAACAGGATCAGAAATGAAAGAGGAGAAATCACAACGGACACAGCACAAATCAAAAGAATAATCAGTAACTACTATGAAGAGTTATATGGAAACAAGTTCAACAATCTAGAGGAGATGGACAAATTCCTACAACTCTACAATCACCCAAAGCTAGATAAAGACGAAATAGAACACCTAAACAGACAAATTACAAGCAGCAAAATTGAAATGGTAATCAAAAACCTCCCCAAAAACAAAAGCCCAGGACCTGATAGATTTACAAATGAATTCTACCAAACATTCAGAGACGAATTAGTGCCTATCCTTTAAAACTCTTCCAAAAAATTGAGAAGAGACAATACCAAACATGTTCTATGAAGCCAACATTACACTAATAACAAAACCGAACAAGGACAACACAAAAAAGGAAAACTACAGGCCAATCTCCCTAATGAACACTGATGCAAAAATCCTCAACAAAATTTTAGCTATCAAAATCCAACAATGTATCCATAAGATAATTCGCCACGACCAAGTAGGATTCATTCCAGGGACAGAAGGATGGTTTAACATCAGAAAATCAATCAACGTTATCCAACACATCAACAAAAAGAAATATAAAAACCATATGATAATATCAATAGATACTGAGAAAGTTTTTCACAAAGTGCAACACTCATTCAAGATAAAAGCCCTTGAAATTCTTGGGATAGAAGGAACATACCTCAACATCATAAAGGCCATCTATGACAAGCCAACAGCCAGTATCATTCTCAATGGTGAAAAGCTGAAAGCAATTCTAGTAAGATCTGGAACAAGACAAAGATGTCCACTCTCACCACTGCTTTTCAGTATAATACTGGAAGTCCTAGCCAGAGCAATAAGACAAGAGAAAGATATACAAGGAATCCAAATAGGAAAAGAAGAAGTCAAACTATCACTATTTGCAGATGATATGATAATATACATAGAGAACCCCAAAAACTCCACAGAAAAACTAATTCAACTCATCAATCAGTTCAGTAAAGTGGCAGGATACAAAATCAACATGCAAAGGTCAGTAGCCTTCCTATACACAAACAATAAATCTGAAGAAGAAGAAATAATAAAAAAAAATCCCTTTTATTATCAAAAAAAAAAAATCAAATATTTGGGAATAAATCTAACAAAAGAGGTAAAGGACCTATTCAAAGAAAACTATAAAACACTGTTAAAAGAAATAGAAGAAGACACAAAGAAATGGAAAGACATCCCCTGCTCATGGATTGGAAGAATAAACATTATTAAAATGGCCATCCTACCAAAAGCAATATACAGATTCAATGCTATTCCAATCAAAATCTCAATGGCATTCTTCAAAGAAAAAGAACAATTATTGATGAAATTCATATGGAATCACACAAAACCCCGAATAGCCAAAGCTCTACTGAAAAAAAAGAAGGAAATGGAGGCATCACACTCCCAGACTTCAAACTATACTACAAAGCCACAATCATCAAAACTGCATGGTATTGGAACAAGAACAGACATACAGACCAATGGAATCTAATAGAAAATCCAGAAATAAACCTACAGATTTATGGTCAACTAATCTTTGATAAAGGAACAAAGACTATGCATTGGAGCAAAGAAAGTTTGTTCAATAAATGGTGCTGGGAAAACTGGGTCGCTACATGCAAAAGAATGAAGCTTGACCACTACCTCACACCATACACAAAAATCAACTCAAAATGGATTAAAGAACTAGACATAAGACCTGAAACCATGAAATACATAGAAGGAAATATAGGCGAAACACTACGTGATTTGCACATCAAAGACATCTTTATAGACACATCATCCAAAGCAGTGATAGTGAAGGCAAAGATAAACAGCTGGGACTACATCAAATTAAAGAGCTTCTGCACAGCAAAAGAGACAATAACAAAAACAAAGAGAAACCCCACCAACTCGGAGAACATCTTTGTACACAGCACTAATGATAAAGGGCCGATCACAAAAATCTGCAAAGAGCTGATGAGACTCAACAACAACAAAGAAAATAATCCAGTGAAAAAATGGGCAGAAGAGCTAAAAAGAAACTTCTCTGAAGAGGATATGCAAATGGCCAACAGGCATATGAAAAAATGTTCAACATCACTTGTAATCAGGGAAATGCAAATCAAAACTACCATGAGATACCATCTTACACCAGTGAGAATGGCACATATTAAAAAAACTAGCAACAACAAATGCTGGCGAGGGTGTGGAGAAAAAGGAACTCTTCTGCACTGTTGGTGGGAGTGCAAACTGTTCTAACCACTATGGAGAGCTGTGTGGAGATTTCTGGACCTACTAAACATAGAGCTTCCATATGATTCAGCAATTCCACTCCTAGGTATTTACCCAAAGGACACAGAAACATCAATGCCAAAGAATACCTGCACCCCTATGTTTATAGCAGCACTATTTACAAGAGCTAAGCTTTGGAAACAGCCCAGATGCCCAAAAATAGATGACTGGATCAAGAAGATGTGGTATATATATACCATGGAATACTACTCAGCATTTAAAAAAGATAAACACATGCAATTTGCAGCAACATGGATGGCGCTGGAAGGGATCATGCTCAGCGAAATAAGCCAGAAAGAAAAAGAAAAATACCGGATGGTCTCACTCATAGCAGGAATCTAGAAAAAGTTAAATATGGGACCAGGAAAATGAATAACTATAAGAAAGTGAAAATCAGAATCAACAAAAAACTATGAAACAGAGACACTTTTTGGGGGGTGGGGGGTGGGAGAGGAGGGATTGGGATCAGAAAGGGGGGGTTGCAGTTGTATGGGTTATATAAAAATAAAATTTATTATTAATTAAAAAAAATGAAATGTAAAATACAGGAGGCGGATCAACATGGCGGCAAGGAAACAGTGCGAGTAAGATCTCCCATTAAAAAAAAGTTAATAGGGAGGAAAATCAGCAGGTCCCAGGGAGCAATGGGACACGGAAGATAAACGGGTGACTCCAGCAAACTACCTGAAGAAGAAAGTTGCCATAAAAGAGGACTAGAAGGGAGGAATGCTCAGAAACCTGCTCCCCTTCCCCAACCACAAAGTCGGCACTCTCCGACCAACAGAAAGGAGGAAAAAAGAAACTAAAACGAGCAACAAGAACAAACTACGCATCAAGCGGGACTGTGAGTGGAAAGGAACTATTTCAGCCACCCACATGCTGCACCTCCCCCTGCTGTGACCTTCAAGGCTAAAGGCTGTTGCCATGGTCACTGAGGTCAGGCGTGGGCAAGAAACCACATGCACAGGGGAAGAACAGCAAATTCCCTAAGGCATAGATAAGCCAGCTGGATCCCTGTTAAGAGATAATGACCACCAGAAACTGCCACAGGCTTGTTAAGAAGGAACACTGACCACAGGGAACCTTATCTCACTTTCTCAAGGCCCACAAACTTTATTCTACTACAACTGTCTTTCACAAATCTTTTCTTTTTCCCGGTCTAAAAAGGTCATTGTTTGCTAATTAAAAAACATACGTAATTTAATAAGTAGGCTAACTGAAATGAAACATTACAAAACTCTGTGTAATAATAGAATGGTTATTAATTTCTAGGTTATATGCTCACCTTTGATAGCTTTGATGTTAATAAAAAAGCATTGCATTATAAGAAGTAAAATTCACCCATAATAATCAATAATAATTAAAAATAAGTTAGTGGTAGTGAGTAGTTATTAAAACAAAAATGTAATTACTTAGAACAAAAGAAAGAATTAATAGCCTGTCTACTCAGGAATGTAGCAAGGTCCAGATGTGATTCCGGACATAGATCACTGCCCTGTCAATGATAAGCTAAACCTATGAGCAAGCTGGTATAGTTCACTGATAACCAATCCTATGCCTTTAGAAAAACATATATATACTGACCACTGACTCAAATAAAGACACACTCAGATTTTCACTCTCTTGAAGTGTGTCTGTGTGTCATTCATTCACCCAAGCCTTGACCACTCTGCGCAATCTCTCAACCCTGAGACGGCCTCATTATCCACTGCTGTGCTGGTCCGCGGCAAGTGGCGCCCGATCGTGGGGCCCAACTTCGAATTTTGCTTAGTTTCCACCTAAATGGAGAGGTGAGTAGCGAAGAGATTGCGTTGGGTAAGCTATCTCCCTTCTAGTGTGTGAGTGTGAATGTGAGTTCCCTTAAAAACCCCTTCTTTCTAAAAACAGTCAAGGATAGGATCCTCACTGGAGCGTCCGGAGCTAGCTGATAAAGGGTGATCAGTTTGAGACAGTGAGAAGTTTTTCTAAGTGTGAAAGTATACTCGTGGTGCTGTGTGTGTGTGTGTGTGTGTGTGAGTGCATGACTACGGCTCCATGGCATTTATGGCTATGGAGTCTGAGTGAGCTGCACCCGTGATTCCCGTGGAGGAGCTTCATATGGCATAACGGTCATCTGCTCTTCGGAGTAGCCTGGTCCGGGATTTATATGGACAGACCTCAGCTAAGAAGCCTCCACAAGCTCCTGCGAGGGACACAGGCCGGACAGCACAGTTGAAAGAAAACTCTGGTTGAGTGAACAAAGCACCAAGAGGCTGAAAGGTCCATGCAGCAGGCCGGAATGCAGGAGCCAACCAGGAAGCCCACCTGGGGGGCAGGAATGTGGATACCTGCTTGGAGGACTCAGACAATGAGCCTCCCCCCTCCCCCTACCAGTCTGGTCTCAGACAAAAAACCTCTACCTGCCCTACAAACTTTTCCCGCCATAGGAACCCAACTACCCACCTGACCTCTCCTCGCCCTATAAAACCCTGCTTCCCCCTAACAACGTGCGCGACTCCACTGACCCCTGCCTTGGGTCTGTGAGGTCCGCCCGGGGCGCAATAAACTTTCCCTGCCTTTGAGAAATGTAGCCTGGCTCTCCTTTTCTTTACCGCACCGAACCTTTCAGAGGCCATGGGTCAATTACAGACCAAAACCAGAGATCTTTTTCTATCTATACTAAGAAATATGATTGAAGCACGCGGTATTAAAGTAAGTAAAAAAGCTTTGCTGCAACTTTATGAATTCATATTATGGATGTGCCCGTGGTTTCCAGAAGAAGGCAGTTTATCACTAGAAACCTGGAAAAAGGTAGGGAAAGAAGTAAAAGATTTCTATACCCTTCATGGACCGTCTCAAGTCCCGACTCAGGCACTGTCCTTGTGGATACAGATTAGGGATCTGCTGGTTGATGCCACTGAGGCAGAATTATGGGAAAGTCAACACAAGGATGCGGCTCAGGATGTTCATACAATGAACAAAGACATAGAAAAAAACCCACTACTTGCTCAATCCTCCGCTCCCATACTGAAATAATCCCTTTCCCAATTGGAGGATGAGCTTAGTGATCATGAGTACACTGAAATGTTAGACAGATTAACTTTCAAAAACAAAAAGCCCTCCCGCCCAGCCACCAATCTTTTTCCAGTCGTTACTAAACCTAAAACTACATCACATAAAAATCTTGTTCATGAAAGTACCCTCCTAGCGCCACTAGGTGGCATTCTAGGATCAGCCAGAGAGGCCAGTAAAACGGGAGATTTTTCATTTGCCTTTCCCGTGGTCGGACCCCCGGCTTTGGCTCATGCTGACGAAGAGGGCCCTGAATGGGAAGCTATCCCTATAAAAGCTCGTCCGGGATCTCACAAGATTTAAGGTAAGTCAGCCGAGAGGCACAAATTGTTTCTATCTTCAGCTTGTCCTAAACTACTCTCGCTAAACATTTTCTTTCTCTCGGAGCCATTAAAGAGGCCATAAAAAGGGCACAGGACAGTCAGTAAATGACAAAGGGCGACTGCCTTAAAGACTCCTGTGAAAGGATAAACTGATGACCAGACCAGGTAAGGGGACTAGCCCATCTGCCAGTCAAAGAATAAAAGTCTGGTGTCGTCGTATGAGGGACTCCGGTCTCTGAAGAGCTAGGCACATATGTCATGTAGAGGCCGTCCGGGAGCTGCACATAAGGGGTTGATCTCCCAGCAGCTCGGTCCATCCTCCCTTGACTTCAGCAGAGTGGGAGCTGCCGAGACCCAGTAGAGGATGAATGGTCCCAATGTGACAGTTGGGAAAGTCATTCCTCACTAAGCACCACACAGGATCTGATACAGAACCCCATCCTGGTCTCAGATCCCTGTTAGGATTATTTGGATGGCTCCATATATTTCCTTGCTCTCTCTCTCTCTCTCTCTCTCTCTCTCTCTCTCTCTCTCTCCCCTCCCTATTCTTCCATCTCCTGCAATGCAACTGATTTTACTTCTCGGTTATCTGTGGGCTTCAGACAGGCAGTAGATATTTCACAAACTTTTTCTCTGTCCTTTATTTGATTGCAAAAAATTAATGGGCACCCGTCGGTCCGGTAAAAGCGACTAGCATGAGGCCGCCATTCTTAAAGTCTCGGGTGACAGGTTTCTCAGCTGGCAAGGCTTCCTGATCCCCCACTTTCTGAGTGGGGATGTCGGGATTCTCTTGTCACTGATTCCTACTTTCCTCTATCATCCGTGGACTCCGAGGGTGCTCAGAACGACCAAGCTGTGACCCTTGGAATCCTGGACATCCAGGAGATCCGATGGCTCAGACAAGGTGTTCTGCTAGGTCGGCACCTAGGCGAGAGTCACGGAGGCCTAACAGAAAAAAAAAAAAAAAAAAAAAGGACTTCTTAATCCCTCCCCTATAAATAGGACGGACTTCTTTCAGCTTCTATCAAGGCAACTTACAAACATAAGGTACAAAATGGTCTTATAAAAATCTTAGGACACCCCTGAGAGCCTCTTCCCTGGTGTCTGTTTTAATCCTACTGGTTGGCACAGGCAGGAGAGGCTGAGTATCATATTATGACAGGGATGTATGTGCAGTTTTGCCTCAAATCCTAGGTCCAGCTAATTAATTATGCCTTTGCTATTATAAATTTGTCTAATGGCAGTTTTCCAAAAGGGAGTTTAAGACAAGTAAATGTCAGGTTCTGGGCTACTGCCGCTTCAAGGGCTATGGCTTAAGAAAAAGAAATCAGTTTTGTTGTCTGCTAAATGGACATCATTAAAAGTTAGGTTGCAGGACTCGGTCTGTGGCTTGTGTTGAGTCTCTACTGTTCAGGTGTGTTCAGGGTACGAGGAGAGTAGAATGTAAACCCTTTTGTACAAGGACTGGATAGGGGATGCCGGTAGGATCCCACAAAGCCCGGGCTCCCCATGCCTGTCTGTTTGGTGGGAGACAGACAGTGCTAAGATCAAATTGGTCACACTGGTAAGGGAGTGATTAAGTCCAGTAGACCTTATGCGAGGAAACTGTTAATCACACACAGTTAGAGATCCAAATTTAAATGGAGGGACACCTCCGGTAAAAGGGAGAAGTGGATTTAAAATTGGGTTCAATTTGACCCTAAATCCATAATTTGACCTGTCTATAGGTTTTAATTTGGCCTATTATAGGTTTTCTCCGCCCTTGGGGAAAGAAGCAGGTGTTGGACACCCGCTTTCATTCCTTTTTGCAGATGGGAGCCTCCTCGTCAGCCTTGCAAAAGGGGCACACATCTCTCCTGCATCCTAGTGTTAAGACAAATTTTCAGGAGTAATTGTCTCCTTTCTCACCTGTTGCTTCTCTTAGTCAGTCACTTAGACCCAAGTCTCGACATCTCTCCTGCATCCTAGAGCTGAGAGCCAGTCGAGAGGCCTTAATATATGGTCCTGGTCGGATGGGACGACCTCTGACTTAACTGCAGGAATGTCCCTACTTTGTCTCTGCACTGCTATTTTCTTTTCTTGCTACAGAGACCATAAAATGCTCTCTCTCAATTCCATGGGACATGCCCTTAAGCCACATTCTTAAAAACTAGCCCAATTTGGCCATAAATGGCATCTTCTCCAGCTAACCCTCCTTGGTCACAGTCAACACAAAACAAGACAAAATGCTGGGGACTAATAATTAAAGGGGTCCACTACAGCTGGCTGGTAAAAAAAGACTGCCTTTACTCTCAATAAGCAGCTGCCTGGATTATTTTTTCCTGTGTTGAGATTATTGGTATGTCTCTGCTGCCTTCCAGTTGTGAGGGAACTAGACTATCCCTTTGTCCACCTGGAAAAACTAGGGAAAAAGTTCTATTTTCCTGTGTTTTTCTGATTTTAAAGTCTAGATTGTTAAAGGTGAAAACTGCTGAGATACTTTGGACTTGCTAATGAGCTATAAAAGGTGATTTTTGGTTAAGTGACAACTTCTAAACTGCTTATTGGACCTGTAAAAGTTTAGCTTCTTATTAAGACTAATTAATTTTTGATAAGAGTTTGAAAACAGGCAAACTGTAAAGATCTTATTCTTCCTCTTCTGTCCTCCCAATACATGGTTCTGAAAAGAAAAAAAAATGTCTTTTGTCTTAAAAATGTGCTTGGTCTCAGTGTGACAAAACTAAAACAATGTAAAGCCAATTGGTAATACTTAAAAATACAAACTCAAAATGTTTTTCTTATCTAAGAAAGTTAGTACAAACTGCTTGACTTTAAAATTGTTGTGGTTTTGGTTGGACCCTAGGTTTTAAGTAAGGGTTAAAATTGGGTAATTGTTATATGTAAGAATTCTAACTTCTATGTCATTAAAAACCTACTTGATATAAAAAGGATCTTAAAAACTTGGTTAAATGGATGTGTCAAACAAAAAAATGATACTAAAGAAGGGGAGTATGCTAAACTGTAGTTTCTCAGTGTCTTTGCAAATATTGGTAAAAATAACAGTTTCATATATATATATATATATATATATATATATATATATATATATGTAAAAGCCTAAATCTTGAGATCGCAATCTAAAACTGTGGTTAAAAAAAAATTCAAAATTTAATGTTTTAAAAAACATACATGCCTTAAGGTTTTAATGTTGGTATTAATACTTTACGTTGTTTAAATGTGTTTCCTCATGCTATACAAAGAAAATAATAATTAACCTGGCCTATGCAAACAAATAAAACTTACTTCTAGGCTTCTATCTTTTAATAAAATCTTGTTCCAGGAAGACTAATCTACTTGTCTTTTCCCCTTGAAATAAACAATATATTCTCCCAGTAAATGACTATATTTCTTTACAGAATTCAAGGTAACATATAAAGCCATATGGACAAGTTACTGAAAAATGTTTATGGTATTAAGTGTCTAATTTTTTTCTTGCTTTTGTCAATCTAGTGTTTGCCTAAGAAAAATTCGGTATATAAAATTGTTACAGTGGCAACTCTGCAGCTGACTTAAAATTTCAGTTCTAAGGAAAAACTAAAGCCAAACTAAGGTTTTTGCTAAGTTTAGTAAAAAAGTGTTAACCATTTACTCAATTTTCAGGTTTACATTTTACTCCTTATTGTAAGGAAACTAAAGTTTAATGGCATCTCAACGAAAACAATTTAAAAAAAAAGTGTCTGTAAGTTGTGTAGTCTAAAGAGATGATAGTGTATCAGTTATTATGGTGTCTTACAATGCAGAAATTAAAAACTAAAGTGTGATAATTCTGAATACAAGTAAAGTAAGGTGTGTTTGTATTGTAAGAAAAAAAAGGCAAAGAAAAGTGTAAAGGTCTGAGTGAGGGATTTTTGACAGAAAATTTTGTGTTCTCAAGTGACTTGCCATGAAATGTTTTGGTTAACTTAAATGTCAGTTGTGCACCTGTGTGGCACCAGGCTTTAGTTATTTTGATATAAAAAAACGTTTCTTGTTGTGAAAACAAAGTGAGTCAATTTGGGTATATTGATACCTCATAGACAGTATTCTCATAAAATTGTTTCACCTTTTCAACATAAATGTAAACAAATAAAATTATTCTAAAACACATAAGACTTCTTAAAACCTAATAAGCCAGTCATTTCAGAATAAATTTACTGAGGCTATAAAAAGGTATACTAATCTAGACCCTAAAAAGGACAAACAATTTAATGGTCTCTGTCTCCTTCATTAGTCATCCTTGCTCTGACATCAGGTGCAAACTCCAGAGAAAAGTCAAGGGCCTAAAATCCTTTTAGCACTTTTAAACACGACCTTCAAGGCCTACAGTAATATGGAGGAGACTAACTAGACTAAAAAGAAATGGAGGAAGGCAAGAGAAGGGCCCGTAAATGGCAGTTGCCATTGTTAATACCCTGCTACCTCAGGCTCACCCAAGGCCCCATGTGCCCTAGGGCATTTGGGACCTCAACCTCTTAATGGACTGCCAGCTTGTTTCCACTGTCTGCAACCAGGACACCTCAGCTGCAAGAAGCTGTCCCCAGGGTCTTGCCTTCATTGCCATCGCACAGGGCACTAAAAAAAAAAAGGGACTGTCCCACTCTCCAGAGAGGGAGGGGCCAGCCCAAACCACGGGCCAGGATGGGAGGACAGGCTTGACCGTCAGCTGCCTGACTATGAAGAACCCGGTGCAGGAGAAGATCTTCTCTGACGAAGCCCAGAGGTGACACAGACTTCCCTGTTTACTGTTTATATGGACAAGTCTCAGGTGACCCTAAAAGTGGCAGACATAAAAGTCACCTGTTTGGTAATTAAGGGGCCACTTACTCTGCCTTACTCCAATTCTTTCGACTGACCTACTGGTCAATTGTCCCCCTCACTAGTACAAATGGCCAGCCTAAGCCAGGACACTTTACAGCACAGCTACCTTGCTCACTATAAGGCTACTTGTTTATACATTTTTAGTTTTATTTTCCTAACTTCCTCTATTAGGGGAAAACTGTAACTAAATTCCAAACTAGCAGCCTCCACAGCCACTATTCGCTCTCCTAGCTGCTGCTACTAAATATAAAATGGTACTGAAGTCCTAGGTCTCACTAATTCTGTCATTTTGGCTACAGCACCTCCAGGTGTTTAGGGCACTAGCCCAACATTGCTCCTTAAAATCTCTAGTCTCAGTGGTAATATAAAATCGCAGAACCCTAGACCTGCCAATGGTTAAAGTTAAAGGAGTTTGTGACCTCCTTACTCTTAAACCTCCTCACTCTTAACATTTTTTTTTCCATTTTCCCCTTGCTTGGGCTCTACATCCTCAATGCCTTTGAGACAGGGCAAGCTAGGGTTATTAGGCAGTTTTAGGGACAGTGCAGGAGGGGACCTCTGAAGAATTTAGGGAGGCTTCAGAGATAAGGACAACCAAAGAAATATAACCAATTCCATTAGGAAAAACAAACATGCCAGGACCAAGGACAACATTGTTAATGCTGGTCCTGGTTTCCTTCAGGTGGTAAAGGGAGGTGGAGATTGGAGAAATGGAGAGTGGTTTAATTTATGGTCACATTAGAAGGGCAGCTGTTTAACTTCAATGCAGGGATGCCCATCCAGAAGACTGGGCCATAAATTTAAAGATGCAACAAATGGGGAAAAAAAAAAGCTGTTAGATAAGGAATGTGAAGATCCCACTCAGTAGCAAATTAAGTGAGACAGCCGAGAACTAACCAATCACAAAGAGACTGGGGCAGCTTTAAAATAATGAGGGAAAAAAGGTATATATTCCCTAAGACACGACTCTACTTTGGCTTCCTTGCCCCTCCCAGGCCTGGTTCCCTGGCCTAGGAGTCCCACTTTATTTCTGCTCTTTTTCTCCTCAATAAACGTTTTCTTCTAAACAAACCTGCGCTTCTTGCTTGCTTGCCTGAGCGTCTGCGAAGTTCCTGCTGCGGCTTCGTGAGACACCAACCCGTGGGGGTCTAGCGGCTGGGGCTCAGCGCTGCCCTGCAGCCTGAAATCCGATCCTGGCTGGGAGACTAGGCCTGACAATTCGGGTATCACCTTCAGCGAGGTTATCTCTCGCCTGGAGACCATCAAATTATGAAGCCTCCACTGTCCTCCTTTCGAGGTCCTTAGAGCGTCGCTCTGCTGTGGAGCCCTGACTGTCTCCCCACGTTGCCCACTTTCAGCAGGAAGTACTCATTGATCAGACCGACGTCCTTTGTCCTAACAGCAGTTAGGTGTGCCACTGTAAAGGGGGGAATGAGACACAGGGCAAGCTAGGAATTAGGCAATTTTAGGGACAGTGCAGGAGGGGACCTCCTAAGAATTTAGGGAGGCTTCAGAGATAAGGACAACCAAGGGAATGTAACCAATTCCACTGGGAAAAACAGACATCCCAGGACCACGGACAATGTTAACTATGGTCCTGGTTTTCTTCAGGTGATAAAGATAAAGTGTAGAGATGCTCACACTGAGGACTAGGCCATAAAGATAAAGCGATAAGCATAACAAATGGGGAAAGACAGACCTGTTAAATAAGGAATGTGAAGATCCCTCACTCAGTAGCAAATTAAGTGAGACAGCCAAGAACTAACCAATCACAAAAAGACTGGTGGAGCTTTAGAATAATTAGGGAAAAAAGGTATATATTCCCTGAGACACAACTCCACTTTGGCTTCCTTGCCCTTCCCAGGCCTGGTTTCCTGGCCTGGGAGTCCCACTTTATTTCTGCTCTTTTTCTCCTCAATAAACTTTTTCTTTTTGTAAACAAACCTGCCTCTTCTTGCTTGCTTGCCTGAGCGTCTGTGAAGTTCCTGCTGCGGCTTCGTGAGACACCAACCCGTGGGGGTCTAGCTGCTGGGACTCAGTGCTGCCCTGCAGCCTGGGATCCGTTCCTGGCTGGGAAACTAGGCCTCACAATTCCGGTATCAAAAGGTTTATTTACAAGGGAAAAGGAAATAAGGAAAACATACAACTCAGGAAGAAAATAGGGAAATAAAGTCTTTAATGCGTCCTACCCGATCTGTCGACCTGGAAACCCAAAGTCACTCTCAGAGCTGGCCGGACGCTGCGAGCTGGCGGAAAGCCAAAATGGGGGAACTCCCCAAGCCCACGTGCTGGCTTTATATCAACCTGGCTGCTTAACCCCACCCTCAGGTCCCAGCCACCTTCCCTTAGGTGGTGATGGGATGTGGAGTCCCAGTCTTTGGCCTGGGGTGGGGGTAGAGTCCACAAAACCTGTATGGAATTAGCTTTAGGACATCCTTTTCCCCCTAACAACCCCACGCACATGCTAAATACCACCAACAACTCACTCACATCTCTGCCTCAGAGTCCACAACCCGCCAGGTGCGAGCTCCTAAAGGAGAGCCCCGAGGCAACCCAGCAGGACAAGAGCCAGAATCGCTTCTGTTGGTCAATCTTTATTGGTTACTCTCACCCTTCACCTCAGGGATGCAGACCGTGGGGGAAAGCAGGAAGCCACGTGTGAGGCAGCGCCAGCCGGCGGGGAGGGTGGGGCTGGGCCCCAGCACAGAGTGCACCCCAGGGCAAGGGAGTCCCTCCCCCCACAGCAGTGTGGCCTTCACAACCCTGGGAACAGCTGCACGCACTATCCTTTTTTTTTTTTTGCTTTAATAATAAAAGAGGAAAGCAAAATTGTGTATAATGTGTATGCTATTCTTGCTATCTAAATTATGTATAAAATATAGACTCTGTTTACTTTATAACACACATCTTTCCCCTTGATAAATAACTTCAAAATATCTAGTACACATGCCTTGACATTGTCTATATATGTTTGGTATTCTACATACATACATATATATATATATATATATATATAAATACATACATATATTTACTCACGTCTGTAAAACACAATAAATACATCCTCAACAAATACAACTGAACAAATGCAATTTTGGTTTTAAAAAATGAAGTATTTCTGTGAAAGCACCAGGCAGCAAACAGAAAGCCATAACTGCTAGAAACTTCTTCCTCCCCTGGGCTAGACACAGTGCAGAATTCTAAATATGTTTGGTTGCCTAAACAACAAAGAGGGGTCTAAGGAGTTGGTCGGGTCCCTGCTTTTGTTTCTTTTCCTGGGATTTGACTAGAGTTACAAGTAAGTCATTACATTCAGAAGGACACCAAGGTGTCCCGGTGATGCTTCAGGGACAGCAGAGACCCACACAGGAAGGGAAACACAATGGCAGCAGGCCACCATGGGGCAGAGCCCGGCCTGCCTAACAGCCTAGCTAAGTGCAGAGCCATCACCTATAGCACAGTCTTGCTATTAGTCTGCTCGCTGTGTAAACAGAAAGGGTGCAGCAGATTCAAGAGTATTCAGCAGTGCAACACTTTAGTAACCTGACTGAGAGCCAGATGCTCGTGTGCCCTGTCCAGGACTCCAGCACAGAGAGACTGGGATGTGGGGAAGAGGAAAGTTCTGAGGCCACTGCTTTGCACTGCTCACTGACTGGGGTCACTCAGTACAGTCCTGGCTTCATCTCAAGATCCAGTGAGGCCACCGAGCCTATCACCTGTTGCAGTTGCACAGAAGGTCTTCACTGTTCTTGTAAGAAGTGCTGGAAGCCACTCAGGAGGGCCACTCCTGAAATTGGGAGCACTCCCTGTCTGTCCACTTTCCTGCCCAGGGGGGAGGACAGCCCAATGCAGCCACATTGTAGAGCAGCACACCTTTCTTTCTCTGCCCTCCACCCTGGATTCAAAAGGAAACTCAAACGTAGGGTGAACTCTTGATCTTTTTTGTTTAATGAGCTCCCACTTCCACAGCCTCTGCAGTAGAAAAAATGAGGCAGTGGGTAGAGCAGAGTCCTCGGGCATTGGAGCCCTAGGTCTGGATCTAGGATTGGGGTGGGGGCAACCTAAGGAGAGCTGGCCTCAGGAAATCCAAAAAGGAAACATCTGAATTGCTGTCCCTGCTCTCCCTACTATAAGACAAATCAGAGAGAACTGTTCACCTTACAATTACAATGGGAAAGTTTAAACGCTAGTTTTTTTGGTAGAGTCGAGACATAATTGAGTTTCTAAAAACATTCAGATAGCTACAATACAACAAAAACATTCTGTAGCTAAACATTCATTTATCTACATTACAGTCCTTAGCAGGTTTGAGTTCTAGCTGCAAGTCATACACCAATCAGCCAGGACCTCAGCCCAGTCACTTCACCTCTGAGCCTCCCTCTTCCTATCAGAGAGCCCCAAATCCTGGTATGAGCGCAGTGTGACTTAGAAATCTGGGTGACAAGTGGTACCACTAAGAAGTACTGTAACCTTGACCATCATGTCACCTCCCTAGGATGTAAAATGCTGGAACTGAATATGCTGGACAGAATCCAGGGCAACTTGATTCACTTTCTCCCCAGGATATCACTGGCCATGGCTAAAGCGACCCCTTCCCGGCCCAACCCACCAGAATAAAGACAATCACATCAGAAACCTAATTTATGAGCACAGACCACATTCAACAGCTTCTGCTATGAGACAAGATAGTTAAAAGCGGATAAAGGTATGAATTCAATATACAGCTAAAACTGAAGTCACAAATGAACTGTAAAAGCTCCACTCCCTGAGAAAAGGCATTTTCCCATGGGATACACCCAGACACCGAGAACACATTTGACAGTCATTGGTAATAACCGGCCAAGGACATTTGAAAATCCTAAGTCTGAAGCTTGCTGCATCACCTACACTCAAAATCAACTAGGAAGTCAATTTTAAAGGAGTTTAGCGATATTTCTGTTTTGGAAGGGAAAGAAAAATCAACTTCTACTTGCAGCTCTCTCACTAACCTTCTGGAGGAATGTGAGTGTGGCTTCCTGCTCAACAGGAGGGTGCTGACAGAAGTGCATAGAGCCCCATGCAGGTTGCAGAGAGCCCTTATCACAGCTGCTCCACAGGGCAGGAGGGCAGCCCCCTACAGAGACCGCAGGGAGTGCTTTCCTGCCCGGGAGAAGTACAGAGTCACAAGTCCTTCTACTAGGGAGGCAAACTGGTTTGATGGAGAGGAAAAGCTTTGGAGTCCATTTTGCTTAATAGCTGTGGACTTTTGGCAAGTTGCTCTTCCTTCAAGTCTCAATTTCCTCATGTATAAAATGGAACCAGCAATACCCACCGCTGAGCGTGGTTTACAGATGAATGAAGTCACAGATCTACAACACTGCACACAGTAGAAAAATCAAGAAATGTTGGCGTACAGGGGTTCCTCAATGGCTCTCTGCAGAGAAAGTGTTTGGGAGGAGTTGTCTTGAGTTGGAGAGGGCCAAGGCTGCCCCTGAAGTGTCCAGATACACCTGACACAGGTAATGAAGGCCAGGCAGACCAAGGAATGTGGCTGGACTCTGCAACACCTCTCTCATCGTGGAGAGACTGACAGTGATTGCAGACTCTCCAGAAGAAAGCTCAGAGAATCCAAAATTTCCAAATAAGCCCAGTGCATTTCCAAACACTGGACACCAGTGGATACCAGAACATTAGACTTACAACCTCTTTCAGGATTTGGAATTTGGGATCCCTGTGAAAGCAACCAGTGGCATCAGCCACATTTTCAGTACTAGAAGCAGACACACATGGCAGAAAGTAAACCAGGGAACGGCAGAACTAGATGTGAAAACCAGAAAGTGCTGCCTCCATCCCACAGGTTCCTTGCTACATCTTAAAGCCAAAAGGCGCCGGATTATCACCAGGACTTTGTCCCAGGTCAGTCAGTAGATGTGCCCAGACACCCAAGGGTGCTACTGTCCATCTGGGCTAAAACAAAGCCTTCCGCAGAGTGCCGTCGAGGGCTTAAGATGACCGTTTCCTATTGTGACTCCCAATCAAGGCTTTGCAAGTGGTAAGACTGGGACCAACGGAGCACTAAGGTGTATCCCAGGCCCACTCGCAATGAATTTTGTATTAAAAAGTCAACTATCTGGGGCTTTATTCCTCCCATTTCTTCATCTACCTACTACACGCGTTGCAGCAGATAAAACTGGAATAAACTTACTAAAATATTTTTCATGCTTCTCTAAAAGTCTATTTTCTTTCTATCTACCCCAGCCTCAAATGAGAATTTTTGTTTTAGACATGGAGCTCAGAGGTCTCGTGGGAAAAAACTCCCAAGTATCATGGCTAAGTGGAGAAACCTAAAATGAAAATCCGAGTAATATCCTAACTTACATTATCAACAATTTAGAAAAATGAAATGCATAGAATCACTGGTTTCCCTCCCTATTCAATCACAGTCTCGTAGGCCAGCCAGAAAAAAACTTGTTTCCACTCAGAAGGCAATTTAGGACAACCTGAACCAATACTTTCCCTGGCATGGCCTCTACTCAAATTACTGGGAGACTTTCAATCTATCAGATGTGGTTTTGATGTGATAGTTACCAAAGCAACTAGCCAATGGGGAGCCAAGAGGGAAGCCAAGAGGGGAGCCGCAGGTCATTGTGAACCCACAGTCTGATTTTGGGGCCTCTCCTGGTGGCACAGACTGTTGAGCATCACGCTTGAGGCTGTCCACAGCCTCTGCAGCGCCAGTTCGATCCCGGCCGGCCTACGAGGGTCTCACAAGGTGCGGCAGAACCCTCCTGTTGTGCCCGCTGCTCCCCTCAGCAGTGTATTTTGTCAGACTGCCAGTTCTATTCCCTGCTCTGGCTCCGGGGGATCCTCTCACCCTCCCACACAACTGGCCTGTACCCCGGTCTGGTATAAATAATCTTTGAAAAAAAATAATAAAGTGAAGATTTGCACCCAGGAAACCGCCTGATCCACTTTCTTCCAAAAAAAGTTTGCATTTACACTAGTGGAAAAGAAGCGTGAGCACAGAGGGACTTTGCCTCCCGCCCTTCGTGACCTAATCATGTGGAGGGTTTATCTCCTCATTTTTTATTTATACATACCAGAACTGGGGTACAGGCCCGAGGTGTGGGGGGTGAGAGGATTCACCAGAGAGAGTGGGAGCAGCACAGGAGGATCTACTGAAACACTGCTGAGGGAACAGCGGGGAGACAGGAGGGGTCTGCGGTGACCTGTGGGCAGCTTCCTGGCCAGGACTGAACTCACGCAGCAGAGGCTGCGGACAGCCTCACAGAGCTGTGTCTGACCCTTGCTCCCCGGCAAGGCCCTGTGGCCTCCTTCCTGAATGTCCTCTCTGGAGGGTAGAGGCTGGGTGCCCCGGGTTAGATCCTCATCACCTGTCCCCAGGGCACACGGTGGGGTGGAGAGACCAGCTCCCCTTCCTTCGGGGCACCATTCAGACCTGGTGGGGGCGGGGTGCTCTCCTGCCAGCCAGATGTGGGTGGGGAGGGGGCGACGGCCCTGGATTATGTCACCGCATGGTCCCCAAACCCTGAGGTGCGTTCCTGAGATGAACACGCGGGTGGGGAGCAGGACTGGCCCGGTGCACCCACCCCAGGTGCACCCACTCGCCACGACGCGCCGGGAGACTGGTCCACGGAGGCAGGTCACGGAGGGTAATGCTTAGGAATGAGCACAGACCCCCAGGGTCCTCCCGGCCCGAGAAGATGCAAGCCAAGCCCCCGGTTCCCACCTACAGCCCCCACGCCTGGGCCTCGAGACCCCTCTCCGTGGGCAGGTGCACGGGGGTGTTCCCACGCCCCCCCACTCACCTGCTCCTCCTGCGACCACAGAGGCCCCAGCCCCGAGGAGACAGGTCACGCTGAAACTTGGATCCTGCCGGCCCCGACTTCACTCCAGGGCTCGGGCGGGTCGCGTGGGCAGGAACACGCAGGTGCGGCCCGGGAGGTGCATGGGGCCAGCACACCTGGGCGCCTCCCGCGGGGCCGCCCATCAGGGAGTTCCGCCAAGAAGGGAGGAGATGGCCCGTGTCTGCTCCGAACACGGCCATGGATGTGTCAGGAGCCTTTCAAGCAACGACAGTCATCTGTCCCAAGCTGGGCACCTGCTTGAGATTCCTCAGCGGGGACCGTGGATGCGCCAGACCGGCCCTCCCGGGAGAGACAGGTGGGCCCACTGCGCCGTCAGGCTTGGGCGCCGTGCACCTGGCACCCCGCCCCAGCAACACCCCACACCCTGGCTGCCCCGCGTTCATGGTATCCCAGCCTCTGGGGCGGCCTCTTCCCTGCCCTGCGTAGACCGAGGCCCCTGCTGGGCCCCGCATTCTCCACAGCACGCTCCACCGTACACCTGTAGCTGCCCCAGCGCAGTCCAGGGACACGGTCCACTGTCCTCTGTCCAACCGTCCTCGCGGTTGGACTTACACATCATCTCCAGCGATTTGTTACTGCAAGACATGGCTGGTGAGTACTGTCACACTCGAAGATTTCATCTGCATTGGAAAGCATCTCCTCAGGTCATTCCCCCCAAAAAAGAAAGACAGTATCCAGCAGTCCACATATTCTAAATGCACAGCTCTCTGCAGGAGGATGGCACGATCTCATTCTTTTCTCAGGAAGGAGTGAGGGGATGTATCGCACCGTACCGTGGCCAACATGTCCCTCCAGGTGTCCAGGGCTGGGAGCACCCGGTCCACGAGAACCAAGGACACAAGGAAGTGTCGCTATAGACAAGAAATATTTAACTACTTGAGACTCTCAACAATACGCAGCATTGGCTCTGGAGTACAAATAAGGGAAATACTTAAAACCCCCTGAGTTTTCAAGGGTGAACACAGGAATGAAGCAAGGAATTGAGCAAAATGGCCACATGCTCGCAGTCACACGGTCTCTGCGCACCACAATGAGATCACATCACGGGTCTCCACCGCAGTGGTGCCTGCGGGAGCTGCAGCCACCCGAGCAGGAGCAGGAGGGAGGTCTGCTAGTGAAACCTCCCCACCTCACCCACAGTGTCCTTCCCCACCCCTCCTTTGGCTGCAGCCAGAGGACTCCACAGACACGCAGGAGGACGGAATCAACACCTGAGGAGCCAGAGGTCCCAAATGATCACGTAGATGCCCCCAGCCAGACAGGCACCCCCATGAGAGACGGAGGGAGTTTAGAGGCTGAAGCACCTGGTGTTCCAGGTTCCACGTTATAGCACCTGGGGTCCTTTACTGTGAGCGATGGAAATGGTGTCTTGAATAACGACGGCATCCTGGACACCACATGAAATATCTTTTCCTTTATCGGTGCATCCCGTGCTGTCCTTCTAAGTATCATCTCCCAGGAACCGATCTGCCCAAAATGTAAATTTTTCCCAAGCTGAGATGACTGCTCTCCATAGAGAAAACTGCCAATAATTACTGTCATCAGAAACTTCTGGATGCTCTTATGAACCCGAAACTCCACTTGGCTCTAAACAACAACTCGGTTTAACTGTTAGAATCATTCTCCTTAAACAAGGAAAAATGGAAGCTCCTTGACCTATGACTCTGTCGACTGTCCAGTTTATGTTTCACAGCCTTCCTGAGGGGCCGACTGACCTGGACACATTCTGTGGCACTGAGAGGCTTGAGGGGCTCTGCACGCAGGGCCTGGGGGCAGCAAAATGCTGTTGCTTCCGTGGCCGCAGCCTCGGCCACCAGAGGGGCAGCTGCGCTGGTCCCACTGTGCAGAGCTCAGCCGCTCCCCTCCTGCCCATGGGGTTCCAGCAACCATCCCTTCCTTAAGACGCTTGGCCAGATTGTTTTAAATTTATGCTTTTTTTTTTAAAGATTATTTATTTATTTATTTATACAAACACTGGGTACAGTCAGAAGCGCGGGAGGGTGGGAGAATTCACCAGAGCCAGAGCAGGGAGCAGAGCAGGCAGAAGGACCGAAGTACACTGCTGAGGTGAGCAGCGGGCGGCAGGAGGGGTCTGCACGCCATGCGGGACCCTCCTCTGGTGGCCGGGGAGCAGCCGGGGATCGAACCGGCACCACAGAGACCGCGGGCAGCTTCGCAAGCCAGCGCTCAACCGCTGCACCACTGGGGAGGCCCCTTTTTATGCTTTTTTTGATGCAGCAGATGCAGACCCTTTATGGAGCGGATATTCTGGGGGCTTTGCGCTCCACCCACCTCCTGTAACACAGGACTTTTTAAATTCCCAATTTTGACGTCACGCCCCCCAGAAGACGAAGGAGGTGAGTGACAGAGACAGAACCACGCCCGCACGCACTTATCTCTGTACACTCTGACGACAGCCGCCCGCACGACCCCTCGGTACACCCAGTGTCCAGCGGAACCGAAGGAGCAGCGCCCGGGAGAGTCGAGGGAGGATTGATAACCCGGAGGAGGCACCGCCAGCTCGGACCCCGGCGCGCGGGGAGGATGTGCCTGGGACGGACTGACGCTCCCGAGGCGCGCAGACTGTCGCAGGGCGGGGAGGACACACGGGTCATGGAGGAGCGCTGGGGGGACGGTCCCACAGGGGACCCGGGACGGTCCGTCCCCCCGTGGAGTGCCCCGCGATGGCACGAGCCCCTGCAGGCGACGGTGCCACCGCCGCCTCTGCCCTGGCGGGTGCAGGTTCCCCCACCCACTGCCGCCCGTGGCTTCTCGTCACCCCGTTTCCTCCATGGGCCTCGCCGGTTGCTGTAGAGAGAATCCCCCGTGAGCGCCTTGAGGACATCCGCACCCGATGGAGGAATCCACCCACCGAGGGCCGATCCCGGCACCACAGGTTATGGGCCGCCTCGCCTCCTCAGCCTGAGTCCACCTGGCCCAGGAACCACCCCCCCAACCCCCGAGTTCGGGACTCAGGCCCCTGGAGGCGGCGGCTATGGCTTCCCAGAGGGCTTCCCTGGAGGGCTGGGAGCAGTCGGAGCAAGCACAGGGCCCGCCCCAGAGGGAAAACATTCCCAGGTTACTCAGCCTTTTCACAGACTTCACGTGTCCTTCACACCGTTTCCTCAGCTCACCCAGAAAGGCCGCCAAGCAGGGTGCACAGAGTCACGGCGAGACGGCGCTCCAAGCAGCGTCTGCGTCCTCCACCCCAGCTCTCCGCAGGAGGACGGTCGCGATCACTCTCTCCTCAGGACTGAGAGAGAGTCCACACTTCACCTCACCTTGGCCGACATGTCAGTCACCGCAGCCAAGCCCAGGAAAGTCTCATGACACGAGCTGGAAACAACGCGGCCTCTCCCTGCCCGAGAATGCTTGATGCTCATCCCTGCTTGTGAGGTGAGTATCTCCTCCTGGCCTGCTCTCGGGATGTATTTTCTGTCTCTCAGAATGTTCCACATATTCTTGCACACATCCAAGTTTTTACAGATTTGTTTCATGAATCTACACATACTTATGAGTAGTACTCTTCAAAATGATATCACGTCACATTAATTTATAACTAAGGATTTGATAAGGTAACTCTAGCTCAATTATTTGGCTTTCCAAAATACTCGTTTAATGGATATTTAAGATTTATTTATTTATGCACACAAGAGCTGGGGTACAGGCCGTAGATGCCGGGGTTGAGAGGATTCACCAGAGACAGAGCAGGGAACAGACCAGGCCGGCTGACAAAATACACTGCTGAGGGGTGCAGCAGGCCAGTCAGGAGAGGTCTGAGGCACATGGCAGTCAGCTCCCTGGCCGGCTGGGGATCCAACTTGTGCACAGTGGCTGGCAGTAGTTTGAGAGCACAGTGTTTAACCCCTGGGCCACCAGGGAGGCCCCTTACCTTTAGTTTGAGGTCAGAAGTGTGACTCCTTCATTTCCCCCTGCTTTTAATCAGGAAAGCTTTGGTTATTTGGGGTCTGTTGTGTTTCCATATGAACTTAAGTAATCTTTGTTCTATTCCTCTGAAAAATGCCATCGGGATATTTATTGGGGTTGCAGTGAATCTAGAAGGGGCTTTGGGTTGGATGGCCCTTTGGACAATGTTGATTCTTCCACCCCATATGCTGGGTCTTTCTTTCCATTTCTCTATGCTTTCTATTATTTGTTTCCACAATGTTTGATAGTTTTCCTTGTAAAAGTCTTTCACCTCCTCTGTTAAATTTATTCCCAGTTAATTTTTTTGCGTGTGCAATTGTAGGTGGAATGGCTTTGTTAATGGCTTTCCTCTTCTAGTTCATTACTTGTACTTAGGAAGGCATATGTTTTTCTTTTTTTTTTTTAAATAGAGGCATGTTTTATTTATTTGTTTGTTTGTTTGGTTTATACAAGCACTGGGTACAGTCAGAAGCGCGGGAGGGTGAGAGAATTCACCAGAGCCAGAGCGGGGAGCAGAACAGGCAGAAGGACCGAAGTACACTGCTGAGGGGAGCAGCAGGCGGCAGGAGAGGTCTGCGCACCATGTGGGACCCTCCTCTGATGGTCGGGGAGCAGCCGGAGATTGAACCGGTGCCGCAGAGGCTGCGGGCAGCTTCGCAACCCAGCGCTCAACCGCTGCACCACCAGGGAGGCCCAGGAAGGCATATGTTTTTCAATGCGGAGTTTGGTGGCATTACATACACTCAGTCATGTTACTCTTATTTCTGAAACCAGGGTGTCCCAAAGGCTTACATTCATCCCCAAAATAGACCTGCGTTCTTTCTGCTCATTGCTTAACCCTTTGCACTCCGCTGTCCCCTCTCAGGGGACATCGGAATTATAGCATATCACTCGGATGTCCCCTCTCAGGGGACATTGCAATTTATTAGTGATTATGGGGAATTGAGTTATTTCAACGCAACTTTTTGAGATATGCATGTTTCCCTGAAGTTTTATCTTGAAATGGCAAAAGAAATTAAATCAAAATATCGTAAAATTACTAAGATATATACAAAAAATGTCAGCGGGTTTTGTGTCGGACAAGAATGTGAGATGCGTGCTCACAACGGTCCGAGGACTTCAATATGCCACTTGAAAAGAGTAATAAGGGGACTTTGTAGAAGAAAGGTCAGTTTTCAAACAGTGTGCACTGTGTAGTGAGATATATAATTACAAATAAACAAGTCTACATCTGGAGGAAAAGATTTTCAAAGCTGAGCTCATTTTGGTTTGAAGCCTCGAGCAGTGCACATAAATCTAAAGAGGAGAAAATCGGAAAAGTGATTCTTTTCTTAGTGAATAAATTGTTTGGTGAAAGCTATTTTGGTAAATATCATCTTGTCAGTTAGTAATAACAACTAGAAACTTTCAACCCATGCATTTATTTATATTTTTTTAGAACAATGGCAAAGCGTCCAACCACGAATGAGTCTCATGACACAAGTAATAGTAAAGATGAGCTCCACTAATCAGCCTGCAATGCATATTGGGGAGTGTTACAAAACTTATCATACTGTACAAAATTATAAACAATAAAATATTGTTTTTTTTGTAAATATACATTCCTCGATGTCACCCAATTCATGTATGTCCAATATCATTACAATACGTTACTTGGTTCCAAAATTATACTAAATAATACGAGGGTCTGTAAATGCACGTTTCCGCCGCAAAGTAGCATCGAGTAGCTTGTAGCCAATGTCCAGAATGGTTCGGAGTGCAAAGGGTTAAAAGTCAAACTATTCTTTGTCTTCTAGCCTGGCCACATTACCAAGACCAACATGTTCTTCCCGAGCAGTTCTGCTTCTCCAGAGAAAGAGAACCTCGCAGCCCAAGACCGGCCATCCATCTCGGTATCTTATGGGTACACTCCCTTTCATCCAGGGGATGAACTTAGAGGTGGGGGCGACCAATGGAGATGGCACAGACCTGCAAGTAGCACACACCTCTTGTCCCCATATCCGAAGGATAAGCGCCCCACACAAGAATGGACCCATAGCCTCCCTGCTCCGTAAGTCTCAGACCGTGAAGCTGTCCACAGCCACTGCAGCAAGAACTCCATCCCCAGCCAGGGAGCTGACCCACAGGTCGCAGCACCTCTCCTGTCTCCCCGCGGCTCCCCTCAGCAGTAGATTTCAATGGATCTGCCTGTTCTGCTCCCCACTTGTCTCTGGGGATTGCTCCCCTGCCCTGGTCCACAACCTGTCCCTGGAGATCAAGGCTCCTGTAGTGTCCTCACCGCTGGAGCGTGGACAGTGTCTCTGGGCTGTGCTGATGCTGCGCATCCTGACCCCGGGATGTGGCTGAGCTGGGCAAGGTCCCCATGGAGCACGGTGGAGGCCTCTCCTGGACCACCGCTGACAGCATCACCACCCACCTGGGCCGCCCACCCATCCACAGAGGCCTCACAAGCCACACCCCTGGATGCCCCAACACACCTGTAGGGGGACATGACACGAGTCCCCTGAACCCATGAGTCACCTTCAGAGCAGAGAGTGACCCTTGCTGCAACAGCCCACATGGGTCACGTCACAGCAACAGACACTTCCAGGGAACATGGTACTAGCAGAGGAGCATTGTCTTAGCAAACCCTGCAGGCCTCTTTGGACAAGGTCTGAGGTGAAGGCTGAGGGGGCCGATGCCATCTTTAAAGGGTGCTCGAGGACACGTAGGAGCCTGCAGCATCATGGAAACCGTCCTGCGGCCTAGGGGTGAAAACCTCAGCGACCTCCCATGGCGTGTTGAGGAATAAGGCCCGTGGCCACGACATTCCAGGTGGAGTTTGAAGGGACCAATGTACCTCCCCCTGAATCAGGGAGGATGCTCTCAGAGGACAGACACCCCATCAGTCACTGACCTGTAAACACAGGACGGGGGCTCTGGCCGTAGAGATGTTCCTGACTGAGGAAGCTGCGTAGAGGGCACGGACAGGGAGGAGTGGGCGCCCAAGTCCCAAATCCATGATCAGAGAAACAATCCCCGATGGACGGGCCCCGAGCCCAGCCCCGCGGAGAGGACACCGTGGAGCCTACACAGGGCACAACTGCAAATCCACAGACTGAGGCTAGGTGTGGACATGCGGGCGAGTAACGGGGGCAAACTTAGCGGGACTCAGAGCCTCGGGAGAGCCCTCAGGCCAAGCCCCTCAGCAAGAGACACGCGGCAGAGACCCTCACGACCAGCCCCTGCTCCCTGCCCGCCACAGCCGTGGGAGCCCCTGCTTCTTGGCCCCAGCGGACAACCCTTGGGACCGTTCTGCTAAGGGAGCTTTCTTGTCCTTACTCCTGTAAATAAATGTCTGGCTCTTCTGGAACTCTGGGCTCCACCTGGAAGTACTTTCGTACCAAAAACAAGAAATGAAGAAGAGCACACCCGAGACCTCAGACTCTGGGCCTGCTGCACAAACTCTCCGCTCGGCATCACCAAGGAGCCAAAGAAACACACCAGAAGGTGCCCAGGGCCCCTGAGGGGGGAGTGGGAGCGAGAGTTACATCAAGGACTTCCTCGGCCACCACCTAACACACCGACCACTCACCCCAAGGTATGAAATGACTCAGACAAAGACCACATTCAGGGCACGGCCAGCAATGGCAGAAGGGATTATGTTCTGAACAAAGAGTGAAGAAAAAAGACCTGGATTACATCATCACCTCCAGGAGGAATACAGGCGAACGAAGAAAGGGTCAGGGGAAAAAGACAAAACTAGCAGGCAGATGACAGAGCTGAGACGCCAGCAGGGGATGGGGCAGAAGAGGGGCCAGGAGGGGAGGAGGAGCACCAGGGCTTGGGGTGACGGGTCACAGGGGCGGTGTGGACAGGACATTTGCAAGAATTATACAGAAGGGGAGCAATCCAATATTGCACAAAGATGAACAACAATTTATTAAAAAAAAAATTAACAGACAAGAATCCTTTCCTTTAAAAAAATTTCAGGGGCCTCTGTTGGTGCAGGGGTGAAGTCTCAGCACTATGAAGCTGTTCTCAGTACTGCAGACACGAGTTCGATCACTGGCCAGGGAGGTGACCCACGGGCACAGTAGACCTCTCCTGTTTCCCCACTGCCTCCCTCAGCAGTGGATTTCAGTAGATCCGCCTGTTGTGCACCCCACTCTCTCTGTGGAGAATCCTCTCACCCCCTCATACCACCGGTTTGCACCCCAGATCTTGTATGCAGAGTTAATCTTCTAACAAAATTCCCCTATTTTGTAGAACTAGGGTGTAGACCAGAGGCTCGGGGGTGAGAGAATTCACCAGATACTGAGTGTGGTGACAAACAGGCAGAACCACTGAAATACCTGATTAACAGGAGCAGCAGATGACACAGGAGAGGCCTGCTGCGGCCATATGTGGGGCGGCTCCCTAGCTGGGGCTGAAACCCTGGCCAGAGCAGGCAATAGCGCTGAGACTTAACACCGAGGCCACCAGGGAGGCCCCAAAAAACCTTCATCATGAAAGGTAGGTAAAGACAGCTGCAGACCTCAACCTATAGCCGAGAGCACACAGTTCAACGTTTCCTTCTAGAGGAGGACATTTTGGTGGTGAGCAATTCCAGCATCGGGGGGCACCAGAGACTTAGAGTACTGGACAGAATGTGACAACTAAGTTAGAAAACCCAGAGGGATCACTTATCCACGCAACATGCATTGTGCCATGTAGACAGACAGCTGCTGTGGACAGGCATAGCATTGCCCAGGAACTTAAGAGGATACTAGGAGCAACAGCAACAGGAACAGCAATATCATCACTGCATGAACTTGGGAGAACAGAGTGAACCAGGTAACTCCACGCAATTAGGATTGAAACTGTATGTCAGTTCCCATTGCTGTCAGCTGCATGATGTGGTTTGAGCTCCTAAGTTTGAATATTTTTAAAAGATTTTTATTTATTCAAGCATACAAGAACCAGGGTATAGGCCAGATGTGTGGGAGGGTGAGAGGATGCACCAGAGACAGAGCGGGGAACAGAACAGGCAGACTGACCGAAATACACTGCTGAAATACATGCAGCGGGCGAGACAGGAGAGGTCTGCCGCACCATGGGGCTGCTCCTGGCCGGCCAGGGAATCAAATTCCCACCGCAAAGGCCACGGACAGCTTCACAGCGCTGCACTCAATGACCTGCACCACCAGGGGAGGCCTGCCTGCGCACTCTTGACATTCATAGCATTTCCCTCCAGTGTGGAGTTTGTCATGCCTAGTGAGGGCTGACTTCTTGAAAAATTTTCCCACTCTTCACAATCATAGGGATTTTGTCCAGTGACATCTCTGATGTCCAGTGAGAGCTTGCTTACTGGAAAAAGTTTTCCCACACTCTTGACACTCATAAGGCTTCTCTCCACTGTGACTTCTCTGACGTTTACTGAGGGATGATTTCTGGCGGAAAGCCTTCCCACATTCTTGACACTCATAGGATTTCTCTCCACTATGAATGAATTCTCTGATGTGTAATGAGGTGTGGCTTACTAGAAAAAGCTTTCCCACACCCTTCACAATCATAGAGTTTCTCTCCAGTGTGACTTCTCTGATGTCTAATGAGGTATGACTTACGGGAAAAAGCTTTCCCACACCCTTCACAATCAAAGGGTTTCTCTCCAGTGTGACTTCTCTGATGTCTAATGAGGTGTGACTTACAGGAAAAAGCTTTCCCACACCCTTCACAATCATAGGGTTTCTCTCCAGTGTGAATTCTCTGATGTCTAATGAGGTGTGACTTACGGGAAAAAGCTTTCCCACACCCTTCACAATCATAGGGTTTCTCTCCAGTGTGAATTCTCTGATGTTTACTGAGGGATGATTTCCACTGGAAAGTCTTCCACACTCTTGACATTCATAAGGCTTCTCTCCAGTGTGAATTCTCTGATGCACACTGAGGTAACACTTACTGGAAAAAGCTTTCCCACACTCTTCACAGTAATAGGATTTCTCTCCAGTGTGACTTCTCCGATGTTGACTGAGGTATGATTTCCATCGGAAAGTCTTACTACACTCTTGACATTCATAAGGCTTCTCTCCACTGTGAATTGTCTGATGCTCACTGAGGTAACACCTACTGGAAAAAGCTTTACCACACCCTTCACATTCATAGGGTTTCTCTCCAGTGTGAATTGTCTGATGTCTAATAAGGTGTGTCTTACTAGAAAAAGCTTTCCCACACCCTTCACAATCATAGGGCTTCTCTCCAGTGTGAATTCTCTGATGTTTACGGAGGGATGATTTCCAGAGGAAAGTCTTCCTACACTCTTGACATTCGTAAGGCTTCTCTCCAGTGTGAATTCTCTGATGCTCAGTAAGGTGAGACTTCCTGGAAAAAGCTTTCCCACACCCTTCACATTCATAGCATTTCTCTCCAGTGTGAGTCCTCTCATGTAGAACAAGAACTGACTTACGGGAGAACACTTTCCTGCACACCTGACATTGATAGGATTTCTCCCTTGTATGAGTTCTCTGATGGACACTAAAAGCATGTTTCCGCCTTAAAGTTTTCTTACGCACCTGACACGGGTAGCGCTTCACTCCCGTTTGAGACTGTGGATGTAAAGTGAGGGCAGTCTTCCATGAGTAAGTTTTCACATAATTGTTAGAGCCAAACAACTTTACTGCAGTGAGATTTCTCTGGTATCCCCTCTGTAAGGAAATCTCAGTGGTGCCCCCACACTCATCAGGTTGATCGTCTGCTTGTGTTTTCTGATGTTCAGTCAGAACAGAGGTTTTAGAGGCCGCTTCACCATATCTCTTATATCCAAAATTATTCTTTCCTAACTGGGTACTCTCACGCTGATAGGCGTGAAATGTGTTTCTGAGACTGGCCCCACTTTCACAACATTTCTGCTGCTCATGTTCAACATACCTAGGAGGATTCAAATGCAATGGAGTCATCTCCACAGCTCTCCCCTTTTCATTACAACTGCAGGGAGTCTGTCCTCCTTGGGTTCTGTCTCGGACAATGAAAGGTACCTCATCACGGGTGTCCCTGCACTCATTGCATTTACGGACAATCCCTTCCAGAAGGGCTCCTCTAGGTGTAAATACTGTTTCTTCACTCACGACTTTTCCTTGTTCACGAAATTCAAAAGGCTGCTGAACGTTCTGAATCACCTGGTGACTAAGGTGCTCAGGATACTTGATAGGTTCCCTCATTCTACTAAAGACCTCCTCGTTCTCTCCAGCATGCCCTTCATGAGGCTCACCAGGGATCATCATGGTCCTATGTATAGTAAAGTTCTCAGGCATCATTGCTGAATTGTTTTCATTTTTGATACTATGGTTCAAACAATGAATTGAGTGCAAATTGCTTTTTTCCATTAAGTCAGTTCTCTCATTGGATGGTATTTTGCTGCTGGTGGTAACAACTTGCCACGCATGTCTGCCCTGATTTGCAGGGCTGTCCTGAATCAGGTGATCCACAGTATAGACATCTAAAGTGAGATAAAAATGACCATGTCTTTAAAAAGTAAGCATTCTGAGTGAATATTACTAAGTGACACGAAAGTTCCTATATTACAACATAATTTACAGGTATTGATTTTCTGATTCATGCTTTTTGCCCGTAGTAAATTATGGGGAGAATAGATTTTTTGGTATTTTTTACTTTAGCATAGGAGATCTGGGGTGTAGGCCAGAGATGCAGGAGTGCGGGTGCTGTAGGAGAGCGTGCTGTAGGGGAGTGTGTTGACCAGAACAGGCGGACTGACTGAAATACACTGTTGAGGGGAGCAGCGGGTGAGACAGGAGAGATTTGCTGTGCCAAAGTCGGTAAACTTCACTGTGGATCAAACTCAGGCCATAATAGTGAGAGCTAAGAGACTTACTCCCTAGGCCTCCAGGGAGGCCCCAATTAACAGATTTTCTAATGCCAAACCAGGATAACAAAGTGGTAAAACTAATTTCACAATGGTTTTATAAAATCATAAATATTTGGTAAATATAGTCTTTTAACTAGAGTTGTCGATTTCAACCAGAAGCATTTCACCCAACATAGATCCTACACACTTTCTTTCTTAGACTGACCCTGTGCAGCTCGTGTGGGTACTTTCTGAATAACCAAGCCCTACAGAGGCCATGGATTTCCCAGAAACCTGTGGACTGAGTGACCCAGTCATTGCCCAGGCACTTTAAGCAAGAGGCCTGCTGAGACACAAGGACTCTGCTTCTCCATTTCCTTAGTTCTTCCTTCGACCCCGGCCTGGGCCACGGTCACCTGCAGAGGTTCTCAGAGTTATGCGCTTCCCTCCACGGCAGAGACCAGTCAGTTCATATTTAAATATCATATCACATAAGGCTCAGAATACTAATACATGCAGCAAACTCCACCTCATCAGTGTGTCCCACGTTCCCTGCTAAGCGATAGGAAAAAAGTTCTGCATCCATCCTGTGCTATCAGTGTTAAAGTCTTTTCCCACATCCTTCTGAGAGCAACATCCTGGTGTTCTCACCGCACTCCCTGGAACCTGTGTTTCTGCTTTGTTCATAGCAGCTCCAGTTTCTATGCCGTGTGTGACTCTCAGCTACATCACACTGTCGTCAATTCCTTTACTTTCCTCCCAACGATTCCCATGAGAAGGTGGAATTGCACAGGTCACACTGCTCCCCAAGGTATGAGCCCCCAACCTAAAACTCTTGGTTCCATGGCTTTAGAAACCACTACCTCAGGTTCCTCCTCCCATGTCACAAAACATCCCTTCCAACGCTGAACAATTCTGGTTTCTCCTCAGCCTCACAATTACTATGAGGGCGGTCACAAGGCTTGCCCCTGGAACACTACTCATGTTCTAAATAACTCTCCAGTCAACGCCCCTCTATCCCTTTTGAGTTAGTCACCTGTAAAGTGACATCTCCAATAGCAATACATAGCCTCTATCCCAGACTGCAGGGGAACTATAGATATGACATGTCTGTGCAAGCCATTCACCTCACCTGAGCTTTGAAAGAAAAGAATTAATCTCTATAATGATGCGTATGGAGCACACACACAAAAACAACATCCTCCACTTTGTTTCACTCATGCTGGTCAAACATCCTCTGTGGCTTTACCTCTCTATTAATAAAAGTATTTATTATATATTCTTTCCTCACAGAGTGTATAGCTTCGGAATGTAAAGATCATTTCTGTGAGTACTGTTGCTCTCCCCTGTCATAGAAAATTTATCACTGGCTAAACTTCCCATAAACATACGGAAAGAATAAAAAAATTCCTCAACAGGTACCTAAAGAAAACAGTCTATGAGTATACACTGAGAGAGAGAATAGAGATACGTGATTACTGCAGAATAATCCCCATGTATCAGGGACTGCATACTGGTTTAAGAACATAGACAACTATCATTAAAAGAGCAGGACGAAATTCACAAGAGAGTAATATTTGGGAACTGAATAAAGAATCAGTTTGATATATGCAGACACACCCTCCAAGGTTGGACACTGGAAAAGCACCTCCCAGCCTCCTCCCAGCCTCTCCTCTCCTCCCGGCCTGGCAAGCACTAACCGACCTGAGTGGTCCTGGTTTGGGGGATCATCCACAGTCCACAACTGTAATCCCTGCTCCGACCTGATGCTCTCCTTAGGATCGGTAACACAGTGCCCTGTGATGAGAAACAGTGTTGGTCTTCAATCAAGTTCAACTTCAGTCTTTGAAAAGTAATACATGCAGGGCCTCCCCGGTGGCGCAGTGGTTGAGCGCTGGGTTGCGAAGCTGCCCGCGGCCTCTACAGTGCCGGTGCGATCCCCGGCTGTTCCCCGGCTACCGGAGGAGGGTCCCGCATGGCGCGCAGACCTCTCCTGCCGCCCGCTGCTCCCCTCAGCAGTGTACTTCAGTCCTTCTGCCTGCTCTGCTCCCCGCTCTGGCTCTGGTGAATTCTCTCACCCTCCCACGCTTCTGACTGTACCCAGTGCTTGTATGTATAAATCAATCAATCAATCAATCTTTAAAAAAAAAAAAAAAGAAAAGTAATACATGCAGTGTGACGAGCTGTGCAAAAGAGGCCAATCTGAATCTTTCCAAATGAAAACCAAAACACCCACAATGCACACTGCCTGCCATGTTCAACCTCACCAACACTCAGTTTCATAAGCAAGTGCACACTTATCGGTGCAGAAGAGAGCACTGCACTAGAGTGTTACACTGGAGCTTCCTCACCTAGGGACACCAGGTGATTGCAGGTCTCCAGCATCACATCCCAGTACAGGGTCCTCTGAGCTTCACTCAGGTACCGCCACTCCTGCCACGTGAAGTTCACAGCCACATCTTCAAATGACACCGTCCCTTCTGAGGGAACATTTCTCATCTCAGGGCCAGCAGCCTGGGTCAGACAGAGCAAGTTCAAACACATCTTATTTTGTGGGTCTTCGGTCCTGTATAGAATTCGTAGTTGAAAGAGCCTCACCTCTACATTCACCCCTTTGGTCCTACAAGTAGAACTATAGCTTACTTATATATTTGGAAGTGTCTATGATTCTAAGAATAAAAAGATGAAAAAAAAATTTGCTCCTTGAGGAGCTGATAGCCTGGCTGGCAGGTATAACAGACACACACCCGGAATCATGTGCTAAATGAGCTTCATAACAAATAAAAGCATGTGCAACTTTGTGTCAATATTTTACTCCTGTGACCTCAAAGCCTGGTATCTTCAACTCACAGTAAACAAAAAGTGAACCCGAAACCAGAATGTTCAAGCAATGAGGTGGGAAAAAGCACAGGTAAGAGATGTTCAACTACAAGCAAGTATAAACCAGAGATGCACTATGGGGGGGGTGGAGGGATTAGGGTCAAAATAAGGGGGGTGGGATGTATGGGGACTATAACCAAGATGAAAATGCATACCTTGTGCAGAAATAAAAAATGATGTAAAATATATATAAAATAAAATTTTAAGAAAGGATGTTCAGCTGACAGAGTCAGAAGACGACAGAACAGGTCATCTCTTCTAAAATGGAAGGACAAAGGGGAGCAGAACTCGGTAATAACTTGGTGGCTGAGGTACGAGGAATGTTTTCCTAATATACTGTGCGCATAATGGGCTGGTAGACACTGGAATTCCACACGCAACTGGACATGTGTCTGATAGACCAGGAAGTCTAAGCTGAAAACAGAAATTTGGGAATCATGACCTCCCTGGTGACACAAGAGTTTAAGACTCAGCACTATGAAGCTATCGGGCAGCTGCTGCAGCAAGAATTCGATCCCCAACCAGGGAGCTATCCACAAGGCACAGCAGATATCTCCTGTCTCCCCACTGCTCCCCTCAGCACAGTATTTCAGTCAGTCTGCCTGTTCTGTTCCCCACTCTGTCTCTGGGGAATCCTCTCACCCCCTGCACCTGTGGCCTACACCCGAGCGTTTATATGCATACATAAAATAAATATTAAAGAAAAGAATTTGGGAATCTCCAGGATATTATTGATAGTCTTCATCACCGTAGGGGAGAACACGGTGACCAGAACAAAAGGTATCAAAAGAAGAGGAAAAACAACTAGAAGAGACAAATATTTCTTTTGGAGAAAGGAAAAAAATATATCATAGCAATGAAAGAGTTTTGAAAAATAAGATATGCGGTATAAGAAAACAAACATCTTAAGAAATCCGTAAATTTATTCCATCATGTCCTTTCCTGTGTAGTAAATCCTGTGCACCTCCACATACATATAGAACAGGAACCCATTAAAAAAAATTTCCATTTGTATTAGCTAAAAAAGGATTCAGAGGATTTTTCCTCAACACAAAACAAGTCCTTGACACAGCCACAGGCGACATCAACATTCCCAGTGAGAGAAGGACTAACAAAGATTCTCAGTGTCCCCTATTCACAATGGGTTCTGGTGACACTACATAACAACAGCAACAACAAAAAGACAACATACATAAAAATGGTCATAACTAGTTATAATTCATTCTTGGAAAACTAATGAAAGCCACAGTAAAGCGACTCTGGAAAGGAAAACCCAGTGAGCAGACTATAACACACACCCGTGTTCACACACACAGGAGCTCTTGTATGCTGCCAGTGAAATGACAAAACAGTAAGCAATGCATGTAGCGGAACCGAGGGCAGAGACTCGCTGGAATTAAGAAACCCGGAGGGTTAAACAATGAATTAAACAAACGCAAAGACACAACAGCATCCAGGACACGATGAGCCTGCTGCACTGACAGCAACTCTCGCAAGGTAACATGGCACATCCCAGTTCTAGGAAAACAAAAATGCATTTATTTACAGGTTCATTCATTAAAACACTAATACGAGAAATAAAACAACAGCAGAGAGAAGGTGAATGGCTCATTTCTGTGCACAGAAACTCACGGGGACCTCTCAGCAAGAGTGGGCTCAGGATGCCATAAAAGGACCGTATGACAAAATGGGACAATACAATCTCCTTGCGCTTTCGACCCTGTTCAAAATGGAAATGTGCAGCGATGAGTAAAGGACTGGAATACACAGCTCTGCAAATCACATACCCAAGCGGGTCCTAACACATGAACGTGCTCAATGCGACCAGTCACGAAGGAAAAATGAATGAGAAGTACAAGAGATGAGATTGTACGTCCGCTGGGATCGCAATGCTTTAAAAAGACAGAAAAGAACAAGTACTGGCAAAAATCGGGACCTGGATCCCTTGCGCACTGTTGGGGCAAACATAAATGATGCAGCCAGGAGGGAAGACAGGAAGGTGATTCTTGGGAAAAGGGAACTCAGAATGACAGGAGGACCCACCCCCACCCCGGGGTGTTCACCAATAGCAGGGACAGCAGGGACGGGCAGAGACGTTTGCTCACCTACGGTCACTGCACCACCAGTCATTACAGCCCAAAGCAAAATCAACCCAAGCCCCAGGTGATGGATTAATGGATAAATAAGACTGGAAAATACACATAAGAGATTATTAATGAGCCTCACAATGGAACTAAACAATGACATACACTACAATATGAATGCACTCCTGTACGATACCTATGAAATGACAAAACAGTTAACAATGCAATAAAATAATAGATTCGCCAAGAAAACAAGGTGTAATAAGACTCCATTCATACAAGTCTGAGTTGTCAAACTCTTGAAAACAGAAAGTAAATGGTGGACACAGGGGCTGAGGGACAGAGCAGTTGGGAGCGAGAGTTTAATGAGTACAGTATTTTATTACTGGGAAATGAAAAAATCTGGAATGTGGCGATGGCTGTATAACACTGGCAGATACTAAAAGCCAAAGAACACCACATGCAATTAACAGCGAAAGAGACTTTTTATTTTACATTTAAATAAAGGGTCGGGGCTTTCCTGGTGGCTCAAAGGTAAAGACACTACCTATGGAACTGTCCCGCAGCCACAGCTGCATGAGTTCTATCCCCAGCCAGAGAGCTACCCACATGGCGTGGCAGACCTCTCCTGACTTGCCCACTGCTCCCCTCAGCAGTGTATATCAATAGATTCGCCTGTTCTGCTCCCCACTCTGTCTCTGGAGAATCCTCCACCCCACACACCTCTGGCCCATACCCCAGTTTCTGTATGCATAAATAAGTTCATCTTTTGAATTATGAATGAATGGAGGGCCACGTTTACTAGGAAAAGGAGAAAAGGAAGCAAAGGTCATGCTGGGCAGAAGAGCAGCCACTGCTGCTCTCCAGAGTGCAAAGGTTTATAAAATGAAACACTTGCATGGTCACAGGTGATAGAAGAGCTGGTAAAATTAGGTTTTGAAATATATTCATTCTATCAATATACTATAAACATCTATCAAAATTAAAAATATCTACCATTAACCACAACTTCAGCAAGAATCATACGTATGACAAATGCAAACACACCTACTATACTCCAGACTCGATGACAGAAACCTGGAGCTCTTTATTAAAAACTACATTAAGCATCACTGACATAAACTCCCAACAACCAAAGGTCAAAGGATGAACATCTGCGCTACCTGGTTTTACTCAGCAAGTGTCTGTGTCATGACCCTTGTTCCAACACGTCCCACTGACTCCTGAGTACTTTCTCCCCCTGAACTCTGAGGTGTCACACACACTGGCCAGTAGGAGGCAGAAAAGGGAGCAACCTCATCACTGAGAAAACACATCCATCAGGTTTGGCCAAGAATGAGAACTGTAATGTGAAAGAAAGTGAACACACACACACACACACACACACACACACACGCACGCACGGCGGTACTGCTGTTACCAACCATTAAGATATCAGGTAATATTGAAGAGTAACTTGCATTGGGTGAGACTAAACTCTGGAACAGAGATATCCCTTTCTGGTGGCAGGAGACCTGGGCTGAGAAAGATCTAATCCCACACGGGAGGGCACAACACAGGATGAGGTTTGCATGTTGCAGGAGCATCAGGTGCCATTGGGACGGCTACAGGCGCAGTCAGGTGGGAGCCGAGCCTGTGGTACTAGGCCTGGGGAGGAGGCCCACGCTCAAGTGTAACTGGCAGAAATGGCAAAACACAGTTGACTGACTCACTCAGGAGAAGTGCAGACTGAAGACGGGAGACCAGAACGGAACACAGGGAAGCTACATTCAGGAGCACAAGATACTCAAGCATTCAGGGACACAGAAAAGAAATCATCAGAGAGACCATGACAAAAGCAAACACAAAGAAATTTGCATCTTCCAAAACACTGAAGACGGAGGAAAACTCACCAACACATACAAAGAGGTCAACATTGCCCTGATCCCCCCAAAAAAAAGACAGCATAAAAGGGAAAAATAGACCAACACCACCAAAGAATAGAGAAGCGAAAATCCTCAACAAATTCCAACCGAGTTAATACAGCAACATGGAGTCTCCCTGGTGAAGCAAGGGGTTAAGGCAAAGCACTATGAAGCTATCCACAGCCCCTGCAGCATGAGTTCAATCCCCAGCCAGGGAACTCACCCACACGGCACACCTGACCTCTCCTGTCTCCTTGCTGTTCGCCTTAGTAGTGTATTTCACCAGAAATACAGGCAGCTGTTTTGTTCCCCGCTCTGTCTCTGGTCAATCCTCTCACCCACCACATGTCAGGTCTATACCCCAGCTCTTATATGGATATATAAATCAATCTATAAAATTCCAAATGGCTTAAATATTTGGTGATGTACTTGACAGAAAATATAGGGACACACTTAGGACAGTTGCCCCAAAGTGCACTAGGGAACACATCCCCAACACCCAGGGAAACAAAAGCAAAAATCAACAAGTGGGACATCATTAAAACTAAAAGCTTTCACACCTTAAAAGAAACCAGCCCAAAAACTGAAAGGCAGTCTACAGAATAGAAAAAGAATCTGCATGCCACACATGTGAGAAGGGGTTCATTCCAAAATTTATAACATCCCCAAACAATGCAATAATCCAACTGATGACGCAATTAAAAATGGACAAAGGGGGGCCTCCCTGTTGACACAAGGTGTTGGGACGCAGCCTATGAAGCTCTCCACAGCCTCTGCAGCGCGAGATCGATCCCTGGCTGGCAGGGAGCAACCCGCATGGTGCAGCAGACCTCTCCTGACACCCCACTGCTCCCCTCAGCAGTGTGTTTCAGTAAGTCTGCCTGTTCTGCTCCTCACTCTGTCTCTGGCGAATCCTCTCACCCTCTGCACCTCTCGCCTGTACCCCAGTTCTTGTATGCATAAATTAATAAATCTTAATTAAAAAATGGACAAAGGCACTATGTACACTCTTCTCTAGAGAGGGAATTCTGACATCCTACGCACAATAGGAATGTTCACCTTAACTTATTTTAAGAGAAATGTAAATTAAAAGCACACTTAGATGCCACCTCACCCCTTGAGAAGGCCCAAATGAAAACGAATGGATTTATACAAAACGGGGGGTGAGGGGTGAGAATTTTATGGGGACTATAACAAAGATGTAAATGTTTACACTGTGCAAAAATGAAAATGATGTAAAAATATGTAAAATAGTATTTAAAAAAGTGAAACACTGAAAAAAAAAATTATGGAATGAACAACGCTGGAGAGGGCACAGAGAAAAGGGAGCTCTCACCCACGGCTGGTGGCCATGACAGTCGGAACAGACCCTGTGGATGAAGGTGCAGAGGTTTCTTAGGAAATAAAAACGGAAAATCCATATCATCTGCAATACTTCTACACATTATCCTCACGGGAAAACTCAAACACAAAAAGATTTATCCCATCCGTGAGCAGAGCAGCTGTGTTCCCAACTGCCCAGTCATGGCCCAATCTACATCCCTTTGGCAGAGGCAGGGCAGGAAGGGTGGAGCACACGCAGGAGAGCACTGCAGGGCTGGGAGGAAGGAGCAAAGGGCCACACTGAGGATAAAATGGGTGGGCAAGGAGGTGATATTGTTTTTTTCTTTTTTAAAAAAGATTTATATATTTATGCATACAGGAGCTGGGGTACAGGCCAGAGGTGCAGGGGAGGAAGGTGAGAGGATTCACCAGAGACAGAGCAGGGAACAGAACAGGCAGACAGACCAAAATACACTGCCAAGGGATGCAGCAGGCCAGTCAGGTCTGCTGCGCCATGTGGGTAGCTCCCTGGCTGGCCGGGGGGTGGAACTTGTGCTGCAGAGACTACAGACAGCCCCATCGGTTGCATCTCAACCCCTTGTGCCACCAGGGAGGCCCTGGGAGGTGCTACTCTTGAGTGATATAAGCCAGAAAGTAAACACACATATGAGATGGCTTCACTCATCTATGGAAAATAAATACCCAAAAAACATTTACAGCCAAAATACTTCAATAAAAATTGAACAGGGTCATTTGAAGGTAAAGATGACCACCAGAGGGAACAGGGGAATGGGTGGAGAAGTTAGGGAGGGAGGCAGAATAGGGATGGGCCAGAGTGGTTTGGTAGAGGGGAAACAAGGGGTAGGGCAAGATCCATTAGGATTGTAGGAAAAAACTGGCAACTATTTCAGCAGAAGGCTTTTAGTGCTACACTTGTCAATGACAGATCAAGGAGGGAAAATAAGTAAAAGAATAAGAAAAAAGTATAAGAAGCTTTAAAACAATTAAAAAAAAATGAAATTTCCCAAAGGTCACACATGGTGTTCTCAAACATGGCAGGAAATTTTGGAGAGTGTAACTGGACTGGAGAGCAACTTAGGGTGTAGTGAGTGTCACTAGAAATGCATTCAGACCACACCAAGGAGAAATGCGCAGGAGCAGTGGAAACAACAGCCAGAAAAAAGGACTCTGAAGAGTCTACTGGGCACCAAAAATTATCTCATAAAATAAAGTCTATTAATTTAAAAACTACAAAATAAATAATTGAAATTTACTGAGACATGACGTGGCAGTGAGTGAACAAAACATATTTTTACCACATTTAGTAAGTTTTTTTTTTAGTAGCTTAATTAAAGACAGAAAAATAAAAATGAGAAAATAATAAGTAATTCACCAGTATTTATCAAGCCCTATCTTTTCTGTAATAGAATTTGTGTGACAATTAGATAAATACTCAACAGAAAAGAATGGAAGTTCACTGAATGGTTGTGCCTATTAATAAAGTAAACAAGATTAATTTATATGGTTAAATATGCTGAAAAAATGGGAAGCTTTTAGTGCAGTTCTTAGCACATAGTATATGCTCAACAATGCTAACATGTGTTGGGTAGTTTGTGGTCTGTGTGACAGAAGTGAAACACTTAATGCACATGATAAGAATTCAGAGAACAGGGCCTCCCTGGCAGTGCAAGGGGTTTAGCACCACACTATGAAGCTGTCCACAGCGTGTGCAGCATGAGTTCCATCCCCAGACAGCCAGGGAGCAACTCACATGGTGCAGCAGACCTCTACTGTCTCACCCGCTGCTCCACTCAGCAGTGTATTTCAGTCAATCTGCCTCTATTGTCCGCCCCCGCCCCCATGTCTCTGTCCTGTACCCCAGCTCTTGTATACATAAATAATTAAATCTTTAAAAGAAAAGAATTCATAGAACAGAGAACTTACTGCAAACTGGAATACTTGTGATGGAACTGAAATTTGTACGAATGTTAACACAAAAAAGAGGATCTGATAGGCAAATAAAAAAAAATACAAGCAAACCCACAAGGAACAATAGAAAGGTGTTGAACAAGCAAAACATGTCATGAACAGACATGCTGAAGTCTAAGCCCCTTGGTCACTGCTTGCAAATATGTCATGGTGTTTCATTGCCAAGAAAGGCAGTCGTTCCAGGAAGCCATCACAAGAGGATTCTGTGTCATGACGCAAGCGAGCCCACCCAGGGGAGCTGAAAATAGAGTGGCCTGAAGAAAGGCAGTGGTGGATTCAGCCCAGATTGCAAATGCGGTGGTGCACACAGATCACACACAGTGTGACTTTGGTCTAGGCAAAAAAAAAAACTTCTTCTGTCTCTCCATTCCCTGAAACTTCAGCAACAGAAATAATAGCAATCAAAGGGTGCTTCTTAGTAAATTTTATGATGTAGCCTGAAAGATGTTCCCTAAGTGAAGAACAAAATGAGCAACAGCACATAAACATTCAGACATTACAGCAATTTCGTTCATTTGAAGTTTAAAATCACTACATAGTACTGCTGTTTTAGCATAACCTAATGGTGATAGTCATTATTTTTCTTAAGAGTTTTTAAAGATATAATCCAAATACCATAAAAGTCACCTGTTAAAGCATACGAATAAGTGATAACTTCACAGTTGTGCAAACATCACCAAAATAAAATTTGGAACATTTTCATCACCCCCAAATTAACCCTAGACCACTAGCAGATACACAGATACTTCCCTTTTGCACCAACCCTTAGGCTTGGCAAAATCCAACCTACTATGTCTCTCTGTAGATATCCCTCATCGGGTTTTTGAAATGAATGGAATCTTATAAGAACTTATGTTCTGTGTCTCGATTCTTTGACTTAGCATAAGACTTTCAAAATCCATCCAGGTCTCAGACTTTCATTCCTTTTTTTTTTTTTTAAAGATTTATTTATTTAATTATACAAGCACTGGGTACAGTCAGAAGTGCGGGAGGGTGAGAGAATGCACCAGAGTCAGAACGGGGAGCAGAACAGGCAGACTGACGAAATACACTGCTGAGGGGAGCAGTGTGCGTGGCAGGAGAGGTCTGCATGCCATGTGGGACCCTCACCGGTGGCCGGGGATCGAACCTGCGCTGCAGAGGCTGTGGGCACTTTCGCAGCCCCACCAGGGGAGGCCCCATTTGTATTTTTCTTAACAAGCCATTTTAACCCAGAGCTGGAAATTTACCACTATGTTTTCTTTCAAGAACTTTGTAGTATTTGATATTCCTTTTAAGTTGACTATTGATATTCAACATGAAGTTGAATGAAATTTTGTGTGTGGTCTAAGATATACAACTTCATTTATCTGCACACAGACATTCAGTTGTCCCAACATTTGTTGAGAAGACTAATTTTTTCCATTGAGTTTTCTTTTCACCCTTGTTAAAAAATCAGTTGGCCATAAATGTAAAGGTTTACTTCTGGACCTTCCCTACAATTTCATTGATCTATGGCTGTTCTGCTAGTATCACATTGTCTTGATATCTTCAATTTTAGCAAGTTTGGAAATAAGACTGAACCCTTCAAACTGGTTATTCTTATTTCAGATATTTTTGGCCATTGTGAGTCTTTTGTATTTCCCTATGAATATTAGAATCAGTTTGCTAATATTTGCAAAAAAATACACAAACAAGACAGGTTGAAGTTTCATAAATATGCACTGAAACTATATATCAGTTTAGGGAATATTGCCGTGGTTACAATATGAAGCCTCAGATCCATGAAGCTATGATATTATTCCATTTATCTAGATCTTTAATACAGCTTTCAACAATGTTTTATAGTGATCTATGCGAAGGTCTTGCATTTCCATTGTAAAATTATTCTTAAGCATTTATTCTTTTTGATAGATTGTTATCTTAATTTCATTTTCAGCATTTTATTTTATTTATTTTATTTTACAATCTGAATTTTTCTTTCTTGTCTAATTTTTTTTGGCTAAAACCACAGTACTGTGTTTAGTGAAGGAGCCAAACTGGAAATCTCTATGTTGTCTGAGATCCTTGGGAGAAATCATTCAGCCTTTTACCATAAGTCTGTTTCTGCCTGCTTGTTTTTGTAGATAACTTTCTCAGGTCGAGGGAATTTCCATCTGCTGTTTTTTTTTTTGTCATGAAAAGATATTGAATATTGGGCCTCCCTGGTGGCACAGGGTAAAGACAGTGCTATCAAGCTAGTGACAACCACCCTAGGCTGGCCAGGGAGCAATCCATATGGCACAGCAGACCACTCCTGTCTCCCCCAATGCTCCTCTCAGCAGTATATCCTATCCTGCTCCCCACTCTGTCTCTGGTGAATCCTCTCATCCCCCCACATCTTTGGCCTGTACCCCAGTTCTTATATGCATAAATAAATGTCTTAAAATAAAAACTGGTGATACTTGTCCCTATGAAGCTCCACCACCAAAGGGAAGGTAGCTAGGACCTGAGGGTGGGGTTAACCCGCCAGGTTTGGTATAAAGCCAGACACATGGGCTTTAGGGGGGGTTCCCCATTTTGGCTCCCCACCAGCTCGCAGCATCCGGCCAGCTCTGAGAGTGCCTTTGGGTTTCCAGGTCGGCAAATCGGGTAGGACGCATTAAAGAATTTATCTCCCTATTTTCTCCCTGAGTTGTACATTTTCCTTATTTCTGTTTCCCTTGTAAATAGACCTTTTATTAACCTTTTGTGTATGCCTGTAGTGGAGTATTAATAAGTCCCTTTTAAGTGCGCGGGTGAGGACCCACAGCCAGGCAACCCGTTCAATATTGGGCCTGCCCTATAACACTAGGAGAAGATATAATCCCTGGTCTACAAAACAAGAAATGGGCCTAATGAGAGAAACCAACATCACAAAGAAATTCCAGATTTAGGAAGTAACGACTAGCTCCTGCATTGGAACTAAAACTTAGGACAGTGGAGTCTTCCATCAAGGGCTGCCTTCCAGGCCACCCAGATGGACAAAATACATCATCACATTTTACAGTTGAGCAGATGGTACATTGAGCTTTGACTAAGTGCTCTCCCTTCTTCACTGTTCAGAACTGCTCTTAGGTGTACTACAGGATTATAAGATGTGAGAATGTTATGTGTGTGCTGTGATGTTCCCCATGGTGGCAAGGGTTTGTTGCAACTTGATTGTCTAAATGGATGGGCCAAATGCTGAATGCATTAACATAAGACCAGCTCAGAAGGGCATGAATACAAAGATCATGGGGACCATGCTACTCATGTCACCTGACAAAAGTCCGGGCATGGGGCATATTTCTGAAAAATCAGGAATCTCGTTACCTGTCTCCTGCTAGAGTCTCTTCATTTGTTTAGGGCTAGTTTCTACCATTGCTAAAATATGCATTTAAAAGTAAAATTGCAAATATGGATCAATCACTGAATAACCAGTTTGATGGCAAATGGCAGTGCATGATACAAATATTACATTTTTTATAAAATTAGTAGTTCTCTGCCAAAGGCAGCAATTCAACATTTGGCCTTATATGAACAAGTGAAAAAACTTCTGGGAACAAAAGGCTGTAAACTTCCCTGGGCTAAGTCTTTTAGGATGGAGATGTGGCCATTTAAGGCAAGGGCTAACTGGAAGTTGTTGTGCCCAAGATCAATAAACTCTGTGAGCATAGCCTCCAAGAATCCAAAGACAGCTGATGCAAATGCAAAAGGGAGTTTATTACGGCTCGAGTCCGGGCCCTGGACAGGCACCGATGCAATGGCAGAGGTCGAGAGCCCGAACAGAGGAAGCAGGGGTCAATTATATGGTCACAAGCGGCGCGAATTTTGAAAGAAGCTGGCAATTACTCATTGGCTACCACAAAGGCATTTTGGCGCGCACGGTTACAGTTTCAAACTGATTGGACAGGGAGAGATGCTGTCCCATTTATGGATAGGACTGCCCTCATTGGAGGCTGGGGTGTTCTGCTTTCTCGTCACCAAGTGGAGTGAGGGTTGTGACTGCTGAAACTATCTCCGGAATGCGGCTGGACAAGAAGTAACATATCAAGTTGGAGGATATACAAAATGGCAAAACCTCGGCTAAGCTTGGTTCCACAGAAGAAAGTCTTTTACTTTACAGTTAAAGATAACAGTTGAATGTCAGAGGTGAGCCAAGCTCCAAGTAGAAGAAAACTCTTGATAAGCCAGAAGGCACCATAGTCGACTCCTGCTAATTCATTCATGTTTATTTAGGGCTGATTGGTATGGTAGCTGTTAGAGTACACATTCGAGAATAAATCGACAGTTTTGTGACTGGTTGAGCTAGCTATAACTATCTTTGGCCATGCCTCTAATAAAATATTGGTAACTCCTTACAACTACAAACAACAATCAGCAATCTTACAGAGAAAGGAATTTTCCCTTAATCTTAAAGTTAGATACAGAAACTAGGCTGCCTAGATAATTAGAAGAGTAATAGGCAGAAAACTCCTTGTTTACATTAGGGGAATTCCTCCCTGAAGGGAGAGCTGGGGGCTAGGGAGGAGTCAGTGCAGCTTGCCTGGCACTAATGCCCTCCAGGCCCTTGGTTCCTTAAGAGCCCATCAATATTAAAACGATATACTATAGATGATAACTTCTAGATAAATGCCTTCTGGTTTTTGCTTTAGTCAATGAGTTAATATGTTAATCTCAACTTTATAGGTTAGTTGGAAAAAAATCCCTTTGTCTCCCTTCCCCCAGGTAATTTCCTGCCCTTTGTTTCCCCAGCCCTTAGTTAATCCTTCACTCAGTAAACATGGAAATGTTAGTGCAGTCCCAGAAGCCTTTTGCTAGTAATAAAATGACTGGTCATTTCAGATAAATGACTATTCTGAGAAACTTGTTGAGCTAATGAGCCTCCTTTAAATAAAAAATAATAATAATAAATGTCACAGCCTGTGAGAAAGGGGAGACAGGAGGGGTCTGCCGCGCCCTGTGGGCAGCTCCCTGGCCGGGACCGAACTCGTGCAGCAGAGGCTGCAGACAGCCTCATAGAGCTGCGTCTGACCCTTGCTGCCCAGGGAGGTCCTGTGGCCTCCTTCCTGAAGGTCCTCTCTGGAGAGTAGTGGCTGGGCGCCCTGGGTTAGAGCCTCATCACCTGCCCCCAGAGCACACGGTGGGGTGGAGAGACGGGCTCCCCTTCCTTCGGGGCCGCCATTAAGACCCGGTTGGGAGCGGGGTGCTCTCCCGCCAGCCAGACCTGGGCGGGGAGGAGGCGACGGCCCTGGACTATGTCACCCACGGTCCTCAAACCCTGAGGCGCGTCCCTGAGATGAACACACGGGTGGGGAGGACTGGCCCCGTGCACCCACCCCAGGTGCACCCACTTGCCACGACGCACCGGGAGACCAGTCCGCGGAGGCGGGTCACGGAGGGTCACACTCAGTAATGAGCCCCGACCCCCAGGGTCCTCCCGGCCCAGGAAGATGCCAGCCAAGCCCCCAGGTTCCCACCCGCAGCCCCCACACGGTCTCTGCATGCCACAATATCACATCACGGGTCTCCACCGCAGCGGTGCCTGCGGGAGCTGTAGTCACCCGAGCAGGGGCAGGAGAGAGGTCTGCTAGTGAAACCTCCCCACCTCACCCACAGTGTCCTTCCCCACCCCTCCTTTGGCTGCAGCCAGAGGACTCCACAGACAAGCAGGAGGACGGAATCAACACCTGAGTTGCCGAAGCTCCCAAATGATCACGTAGAGGCCCCCAGCCAGACAGGCACCCCCATGAGAGAGGGAGGGAGTTTAGAGGCTGAAGCACCCGTTGTTCCAGGTTCCACGTTATAGCACCTGGGGTCCTTTACTGTGAGCGATGCAAATGGTGTCTTGAATGACGACGAAATCCCGGACACTACATGAAATATCTTTTCCTTTATCGGTGCATCCCGTGCTGTCCTTCTAAGTATCATCTCCCAGGAACCGATCTGCCCAACATGTAAATTTTTCCCAAGCTGAGATGACTGCTCTCCATAGAGAAAACTGCCAATAATTACTGTCATCAGAAACTTCTGGATGTTCTTATGAACCCGAAACTCCACTTGGCTCTAAACAACTCCGATTTCACTGTTAGAATCATTCTCCTTAAACAAGGAGAAATGGAAGCTCCTTGACCTATGACTCTGTCAACTGCCCGGTTTATGTTTCACAGCCTTCCTGAGGGGCCGGCTGACCTGGACACATTCTGCGGTGCTGAGAGTCTTGAGGGGCTCTGCACGCCGGGCCTGGGGGCAGCAAAATGCTGTTGCTTCCGTGGCCGCAGTCTGGGCCACAAGAGGGGCAGCTAATCTGGTCCGACTGTGCAGGGCTCAGCCGCTCCCCTCCTGCCCATGGGGCTCCAGCAACCATCCCTTCCTCAAGACGCTTGGCCAGATTGTTTTAAAATTATGTTTTTTAAAGATTTTTTATTCATTTATTTATACAAGCACTGGGTACAGTCAGAAGCGCGGGAGGGTGAGAGAATTCACCAGAGCCAGAGCGGGGAGCAGAGCAGGCAGAAGGACCGAAGTACACTGCTGAGGGGAGCAGCGGGCGACAGGAGAGGTCTGCGCGCCAAGTGGGACCCTCCTTTGGTGGCCGCGGAGCAGCCGGGGATCGAACAGGCGCTGCAGAGGCTGTGGGCAGCTTCGCAACCCAGTGCTCAACCGCTGCACCACTGGGGAGGCCCCTTTTTATGCTTTTTCTTGATGCAGCAGATGCAGACCCTTTATGGAGCGGATATTCTGGGGGCTTTGCACTCCCCCCACCTCCTGTAACAACAGGACTTTTTAAATTCCCAATTTCGACGTCACGTCCCCCAGAAGACAAAGGAGGTGAGTGACAGACACAGAACAACCCCCGCACAAACTCGTCTCTCCACACTCTGAGGACTGTCGCCCGCACGACCCCTGGGGACACCCCATGTCCAGTGGCTCCGGAGAAGCAGTGCCCCGGGAGAGTCGAGGGAGGACTGAGAACCCGGAGGAGGCGCTGCCAGCTCAGACACAGGTGTGCGGGGAGGACGTGGCCGGCACGGGGTGACGCTCCGGAGGCGCCGAGACCGTCGCGGCGCGGGGAGGACACGCGGGTCACAGGGGAGCTCGGGGGGGGGGGGTGGGAGACGGTCCCGCCGGGGACCTGGGACGGTCCTTCCTCCCCGCGGGCGACGGTGCCAGGGCTGCCTCTGCCAAGGCGGGTGCAGGTGCCCCTGCCCACCACCACCCCTGGCTTCTCATCACCCCGTTTCCTCCGCGGGCCTTGCCAGCCGCTGTGGAGAGAATCCCCCGCGAGCGCCTTGAGGACATTCGTGCCCGATGGAGGAATCCACCCACCAAGGGCCGCTCCCGGCACCACACGTTCTGGGCCGACTCGCCTCCACAGCCCGACTCCACCTGGCCCAGGAACCTCGCCCCCCCCCCCCAAGTTCGGGACTCAGGCCCCTGGAGGCGGCGGCTCCGGCTTCCCCAAGGTTTTCCCTGGAGGGCCGGGAGCAGTCGGAGCCAGCACAAGGCTCGCTCAGAGGGAAAATGTTCCCGGGCTACTCAGCAGTGACCACGGCAAGCGCCAGGGGCCTTTTCACTGACTTCACGTGCCCTTCACACTGTTTCCTCAGCTAACCCCGAAAGGCCGCCGAGTAGGGTGTGCAGAGTCACGGCTAGACAGCACCCCAAGCGGCGTCCACGTCCTCCACCCCAGCTCTCTGCAGGAGGATGGCCCCGATCACTCTCTCCTCAGGACTGAGAGTGTCCACACTTCACCTCACCTTGGCCGACATGTCGGTCACCGCAGCCAAGCCCAGGAAAGTCTCATGACACTAGCTGGAAACAACGCGGCCTCTCCCCGCCCGAGACTGCTTGATGCTCATCCCTGCTTGTGAGAAGGTGAGCAGCTCATCCTGGCCTGCTCTTGGGATGTATTTTCTGTCTCTCAGGATGTTCCACATAATCTTGCACACATCCAAGTTTTTTACAGATTTGTTTCATGAATCTACACATACTTATTAGTAGTATTCTTCAAAATGATATCACAAGTCAGATTTATAACTAAGGATTTGATAAGGTGACTCCAGCTCAATTATTTATTTGGCTTTCCAAAATACTCGTTTAACAAATAGTTAAGATTTATTTATTTATGCACACAAGAGCTGGGGTACAGGCCGTAGATGCTGGATGAGAGGATTCCCCAGAGACAGAGCAGGGAACAGAGCAGGCCAACTGACAAAATACACTGCTGAGGGGCGCAGCAGGCCAGTCAGGAGAGGTCTGAGGCACATGGCAGTCAGATCCCTGGCTGGCTGGGGATCCAACTTGTGCATAGTGGCTGGCAGTAGTTTGAGAGCACTGTGTTTAACCCCTGGGCCACCAGGGAGGCCCCTTACCTTTAGTTTGAGATCAGAAGTGTGACTCCTTCATTTCCCCCCAATTTTAATCAGGAAAGCTTTGGTTATTTGGGGTCTTATGTGTTTCCATATGAACCTCAGTAATCTTTGTTCTATTCCTCTGAAGAATGCCATCGGGATATTTATTGGGGTTGCAGTGATTCTAGAAGGGGCTTTGGGTTGGATGGCCCTTTGGACAATGTTGATTCTTCCACCCCATGAGCTGGGTCTTTCTTTCCATTTCTCTACGCTTTCTATTATTTTTTTCCACAATGTTTGATAGTTTTCCTTGTAAAAGTCTTTCAGTTCCTCTGTTAAATTTATTCCCAGTTATTTTTTTTTTGCATGTGCAATTGTAGGTGGCATGACTTTGTTAATTTCCTCTTCTAGTTCATTATTTGTACTTAGGAAGGCATATGTTTTTCAATGCAGAGTTTGGTGGCATTACATACACTCACTCTGTCGTATAACTCTTATTTCTGAAACCAGGGTGTCCCAAAGGCTTACATACACCCCCAAAATAGACCTGCGTTCTTTCTGCTCATTGCTTAACCCTTTGCACTCCGCTGTCCCCTCTCAGGGGACATTGGAATTCTAGCATATCACTCGGATGTCCCCTCTCAGGGGACATTGCAATTTATTAGTGATTATGGGGAATTGAGTTATTTCAATGCAACTTTTTGAGACATGCATGTTTCCCTGAAGTTTTATCTTGAAATGGCACCAGAAATTAAATAAAAATATTGTAAAATTACTAAGATATATACAAGAAATGTCAGCAGGTTTTGTGTCAGACGAGAATGTGAGATGCGTGCTCACGATGGTCCGAACACTTCAAAACACCACTTGAAAAGAGTGATAAGGGGAGTTTGTAGAAGAAAGGTCGGTTTTCAAACATAGTGCGCACTGTGTAGTGAGATATATAATTAAAAATAAAACAAGTCTACATCTGGAGGAAAAGATTTTCAAAGCTGAGGTCATTTTGGTTTGAAGCTTCGAGCAGTGCACAATGATCTAACGAGGAGAAAATCGGAAAAGTGATTCTTTTCTTAGTGAATAAATTGTTTGGTGAAAGCTATTTTGGTAAATATCATCTTGTCAGCTAGTAATAACAATTAGAAATTTTCAACCCATGCATTTATTCATATTTTTATTAGAACAATGGCAAAGCATCCAACCACGAATGAGTCTCATGACACAAGTAGTAGTAAAGATGAGATCCACTAATCAGCCCGCAATGCATATTGGGGAGTGTTACAAAATTTATCATACTGTACAAAATTATAAACAATAAAATATTGTTTTTTTTGGACATATACATTCCTTGATGTCACCCAGTTTATGTAAGTCCAATATAATTCTAATATGTTACTTGGTTCCAAAATTATAATAAATAATACGAGGGTCTGTAAATGCATGTTTCCGCCGCAAACTAGCGTCGAATAGCTGGTAGCCAATGTCCAGAATGGTTCGGAGTGCAAAGGGTTAAAATTCAAACTATTCTTTGTCTTCTAGCCTGGCTACATTACCAAGACGAACATGTTCTTCCCGAGCAGTTCTGCTTCTCCAGAGAAAGAGAACCTCGCAGCCCAAGACCGGCCATCCACCTCGGTCTTATGGTTACACTCCCTTTCATCCAGGGGATGAACTTAGGGGGTGGGGGCGACTAAGGGAGATGGCAAAGACCTGCAAGTAGCACACACCTCTTGTCCCCATATCCGAAGGATAAGCACCCCACAGAAGAATGGACCCATAGCCTCCCTGCTCCATAAGTCTCAGACCGTGAAGCTGTCCACAGCCACTGCAGCAAGAACTCCATCCCCAGCCAGGGAGCTGACCCACAGGGCGCAGCACCTCTCTTGTCTCCCCGCAGCTCCCCTCAGCAGTGGATTTCAATGGATCTGCCTGTTCGGCTCCCCACTCGTCTCTGGGGATTGCTCCCCTGCCCTGGTACACAACCTGTCCCTGGAGATCAAGGCTCCTGTAGTGTCCTCACCGCTGGCACGTAGACAGTGTCTCTGGGCTGTGCTGATGCTGCGCGTCCTGACCCCGGGATGTGGCTGAGCTGGGCAAGGTCCCCACGGAGCACGGTGGAGGCCTCTCCTGGGCCACCGCTGACAGCATCACCACCCACCTGGGCCGCCCACCCATCCACAGAGGCCTCACCCACCACACCCCTGGATGCCCCAACACACCTGTAGGGGGACATGACACGAGTCCCCTGAACCCCTCACCTTCAGAGCAGAGAGTGACCCTTGCTGCAACAGCCCACATGGGTCACGTCACAGCAACAGACACTTCCAGGGAACGTGGCACTAGCAGAGGAGTGTTGTCTTAGCAAACCCTGCAGGCCTCTTTGGACCAGGTCTGAGGTGAAGGCTGAGGGGCCCAATGCCATTTTTAATGGGCACTCAAGGACACGTAGGAGCCTGCAGCATCGTGGAAAGCGGCCTGCGGCCTAGGGGTGAAAACCTCAGCGACCTCCCACAGCGCGTTGAGGAATATGGCCCGTGGGCCCGAAACTCCAGGTGGAGTATGAAGGGACCAATGTACCTCCCCCTGAATCAGGGAAGATGTTCTCAGGGTAGAGAAAACGCGTCAGTCACCGACCTGAAAACACAGGACGGGGACTCTGGCCGTAGAGATGTTCCTGACTGAGGAAGCTGTGTAGAGGGCACGGGCAGGGAGGAGCAGGCGCCCAAGTCCCAAATCCATGATCAGAGAAACAATACCCGATGGACAGGCCCCGAGCCCAGCCCTGGGGAGAGGATGCCACGGAGCCGACACAGGGCACGACTGCAAATCCACAGATCGAGGCTAGGTGTGGACATGCAGGCGAGTAACGGGGGCAAACAGCGGGCCTCGGAGCCTCGGGAGAGGCCTCAGGCCAAGCCCCTCAGCAAGAGAAACGCCACAGAGACCTCCACGACCAGCACCCGCTCCCTGCCTTCCACAGCCGTGGGAGCCCCTGCTTCTCGGCCCCAGCGGCCAACCCTCGGGACCGTTCTGCACAGGGGTTCTTGTCCTTACTCCTGTAAGTAAATGTCTGGCTCTTCTGGAACTCTGGGCTCCACTTGGAAGTACTTTCGCACCAAAGACAAGAAATGAGGAAGAGCACACCCGAGGCCTCAGACTCCGGGCATGCTGCACAAACTCTCCGCTTGGCATCACCATGGCACCAAAGAAACACACCAGAAGGTGCCCAGGGCCGCTGAGGGGGGAGTGGTAGAGAGAATTACATCAAGGACTTCCTCGGCCACCACCTTCCACACCGACCACTCACCCCAAGCTATGAACTGACTCAGACAAAGACCACATTCAGGACACAGCCAGCAACGGCGGAAGGGGTTATGTTCTGAACAAAGAGTGAAGGAAAAAGACCTGGATTACATCATCACCTCCAGGAGGAATACAGGGGAATGAAGAAAGGGTCAGGGGAAAAAGACAAAACTAGCAGGCAGATGACAGAGCTGAGACGCCAGCAGGGGATGGGGCAGAAGAGGGGCCAGGAGAGGAGGAGGAGCACCAGGGCCTGGGGTGACGGGTCACAGGGGCGGTGCGGACAGGACATTTGCAAGAATTATACAGAAGGGGAGTAATCCAATATTGCACAAAGATGAACAATAATTTAATACAAAAAATTTTAACAATCAAGAATCCTTTCCTTTAAAAACATTTCAGGGGCCTCAGTTGGTGCAGGGGTAAAGTCTCACCACTATGAAGCTGTTCTCAGTACTGCAGACATGAGTTCGATCCCTGGCCAGGGAGGTGACCCACGGGCACAGTAGACCTATCCTGTGTCCCTACTGCCCCCCTCAGCAGTGGATTTCAGTAGATCCGCCTGTTGTGCACCCCACTTTCTCTGTGGAGAATCCTCTCACACCCTCATACCTCCGGCTTGCACCCCAGATCTTGTATGCAGAATTAATCTTCCAACAAAATTCCCTTATTTTGTAGAACTGGGGTGTAGACCAGAAGTTCGGGGGTGTTAGGATTCACCAGATACTGAGTGTGGTGACAAACAGGCAGAACCACTGAAATACCTGGCTAACAGGAGCAGCGGGTGACACAGGAGAGGCCTGCTGCGGCCATATGTGGGGCGGCTCCCTAGCTGGGGCTGAAACCCTGGCCAGAGCAGACAAAAGCGCTGAGACTTAACCCCGAGGCCACCAGGGAGGCCCCGAATAGCCTTCATCATAAAAGGTAGGTAAAGACATCTGCAGACCTCAACCTATAGCCAATAGCACACAGTTCAATGTTTCCTTCTAGAGGAGGACATTTTGGTGGTGAGCAATTCCAGCATCGGGGGGCACCACAGAGACTTAGAGTACTGGACAGAATGTGACGACTAAGTTAGAAAACACAGAAAGATCACTTACCCACGCAACATTCAGTGTGCCATGTAGACAGACAGCTGCTGTGGACAGGCATAGCATCGCCCAGGAACTTAAGAGGATACTAGAGGCAATGGCAACAGGAACAGTGACATCATCACTGCATGAATTCAGGAGAACAGAGTGAACCAGGTAACTCCACGCAATTAGGAGTGAAACTGTATGTCAGTTCCCATTGCTCTCAGCTGCATGATGTGGTTTGAGCTCCTATGTTTGAATATTTTTTAAAAGATTTTTATTTATTCAAGCATACAAGAACCAGGATACAGGCAAGATGTGTGGGAGGGTAAGAGGATGCAGCAGAGACAGAGCGGGGAACAGTACAGGCAGACTGACCGAAATACACTGCTGAAATACATGCAGTGGGCCAGAATGGAGAGGTCTGCCGCTCCATGGGGCTGCTCCTGGCCGGCCAGGGAATCAAACTCCCACCGCAAAGTCCAGGGGAGGCCTGCCTGCACACTCTTGACATTCATAGCATTTCCCTCCAGTGTGGAGTTTGTTATGCCTAGTGAGGGCTGACTTCCTGAAAAGTATTCCCACTCTTCACAATCAGGGATTTTGTCCAGTGACATCTCTGATGTCCAGTGAGAGCTTGCTTACTGGAAAAAGTTTTTCCACACTCTTGACACTCTTGACATAAGGCTTCTCTCCACTGTGACTTCTCTGATGTTTACTGAGGGATGATTTCTGGCGGAAAGCCTTCCCACATTCTTGACACTCATAGGATTTCCCTCCACTATGAATTCTCTGATGTGTAATGAGGTTGGACTTACGGGAAAAAGCTTTCCCACACACTTCACAATCATAGGGTTTCTCTCCAGTGTGACTTCTCTGATGTCTAATGAGGTGTGACTTACGGGAAAAAGCTTTCCCACACACTTCACAATCATAGGGTTTCTCTCCAGTGTGACTTGTCTGATGTCTAATGAGGCTGGACTTATGGGAAAAAGCTTTCCCACACTCTTCACAATAATAGGGTTTCTCTCCAGTGTGAATTCTTTGACGTTTACTGATGGATGATTTCCACTGGAAAGTCTTCCTACACTCTTGACATTCATAAGGCTTCTCTCCACTGTGAATTCTCTGATGCTCACTGAGGTAATACTTACTAGAAAAAGCTTTCCCACACCCTTCACATTCATAGGGTTTCTCTCCAGTGTGAATTCTCTGATGTCTAATAAGGTGTGCCTTACTAGAAAAAGCTTTCCCACACCCTTCACAATCATAGGGTTTCTCACCAGTGTGACCGCTCTGATGTTCAGTGAGGGATGATTTCCGGTGGAAAGTCTTCCTACACTCTTGACATTCATAAGGCTTCTCTCCAGTGTGAATTCTCTGATGCTCAGTAAGGTGAGACTTCCTGGAAAAAGCTTTCCCACACCCTTCACATTCACAGCATTTCTCTCCAGTGTGAGTCCTCTCATGTAGAACAAGAACTGACTTACGGGAGAACACTTTCCTGCACGCCTGACATTCATAGGATTTCTCCCTTGTATGAGTTCTCTGATGGACACTAAAAGCAGGTTTCCGCCTGAAAGTTTTCTTACACATCTGACATGGGTAGCGCTTCACTCCCGTTTGAGATTGTGGATGTAAAGTGAGGGCAGTCGTCCATGAGTAAGTTTTCACATAATCGTTAGAGCCAAACAACTTCACTGCAGTGAGATTTGTCTGGTATCCCCTCCGTAAGGAAATCTCAGCAGTGCCCACACACTCATCAGGTTGATCGTCTGCTTGTGTTTTCTGATGTTCAGTCAGAACAGAAGTTATAGAGGCCGCTTCACCATATCTCTTATATCCAAAATTATTCTTTCCTAACTGGGTAATCTCACGCGGATAGGTGTGAAATGTGTCTCTGAGACTGGCCCCACTTTCATAACATTTCTGCTGCTCATGTTCAACATACCTAGGAGGATTCAAATGCACTGGAGTCATCTCCGCAGCTCTCCCCTTTTCATTACAACTGCAGTGAGTCTGTCCTCCTTGGGTTTTGTCTCGGACAACGAAAGGTACTTCATCACGGGTGTCCCTGCACTCATTGCATTTACGGACAATCCCTTCCAGAAGAGCTCCTCTATGTGTAAATACTGTTTCTTCACTCACAACTTTTCCTTGTTAACGAAATTCAAAAGGCTGTTGAAAGTTCTGAATGACCTGGTGACTAAGGTGCTCAGGATACTTGATAGGTTCCCTCATTCTACTAGAGACCTCCTCATTCTCTCCAGCATGTTCTTCATGAGGCTCACCAGGGATCATCATGGTCCTATGCATAGTAAAGTTCTCAGACATCATTGCTGAATTGTTTTCATTTTTGATACTATGGTTCAAACAATGAATTGAGTGCAAATTGCTTTCTTCCATTAAGTCAGTTCTCTCGTTGGATGGTATTTTGCTGCTGGTGGTAAGAACTTGCCACAAATGTCTGCCCTGATTTGTAGGGCTGTCCTGAGTCAGGTGATCCACAGTATGGACATCTAAAGTGAGATAAAAATGACCATGTCTCTAAAAAGTAAGCATTCTGAGTGAATACTACTAAGCAGCATGGAAGTTCCTATATTACAACATAATTTATAGGTATTGATTTTCTGATTCATGCTTTTTGTCTGTAGTAAATTATGGGGAGAATAGATTTTTTGGTATTTTTTACTTTAGCATAGGAGATCTGGGGTGTAGTCCAGAGGAGCAGGAGTGGGGGTGCTGTAGGGGAGCGTGCTGTAGGGGAGCGTGCTGTAGGGGAGTGTGTTGACCAGAACAGGCGGACTGACTGAAATACACTGTTGAGGGGAGCAGCGGGTGAGACAGGAGAGATTTGCTGTGCCAAAGTCAGTGAACTCCTTCACTGTGGATCAAACTCAGGCCATAATAGTGGAGCTAAGAGACTTAATCCCTAGGCCTCCAGGGAGGCCCCAATTAACAGATTTTCTAATGCCAAACCAGGATAACAAAGCAGTAAATCTAATTTCACAATGGTTTTATAAAATCATAAATATTTGGTAAATATAGTATTTTAACTAGAGTTGTCGATTTCAACCAGAAGCATTTCACCCAACATAGATCCTACACACTTTCTTTCTTAGACTGACCCTGTGCAGCTCTTGAGGGTACTTTCTGAATAACCAAGCCCTGCAGAGGCCATGGCTTTCCCAGAAACCTGTTGACTGAGAGACCCAGTCATTGCCCAGGCACTTTAAGCAAGAGGCCTGCTGAGACACAAGCACTCTGCTTCTCCATTTCCTTAGTTCTTCTTTCGACCCTGTCCCGGGCCACGGTCACCTGCAGAGGTTCTCAGAGGCATGCGCTTCCCTCCACGGAAGAGACCAGTCAGTTCATATTTAAATATCATATCACATAAGGCTCAGAATCCTAATACATGCAGCAAACTCCACCTCATCATTGTGTCCCACGTTCCTGCTAAGTGATAGGAAAAAAGTTCTGCATCCATCCTTTGTTATCAGCGTTAAAGTCTTTTCTCACATCCTTCTGAGAGCAACACCCTGGTGGTCTCAACGCTCTCCCTGGAACCTGTGTTTCTCCTTTGTTCATAGCAGCTCCAGTTTTTATGTCGTGTGTGACTCTCAGCTACATCACACTGTCGTCGATTCCTTTACTTTCCTCCCAGTGATTCCCACGAGAATGTGGAATTGCACAGGTCACACTGCTCCCCAAGGTATGAGCCCCAACCTGAAACTCTTGGTGCCATGGCTTTAGAAACCACCACCTCAGTTTCCCCCTCCCATGTCACAGAACATCCCTTCCAACGCTGAACAATTCTGGGTCCTCCTCAGCCTCACAATTGCTATGAGGGCGGTCACAAGGCTTGCCCCTGAAACACTACTCATGTTCTAAATAACTCTCCAATCAACGCCTCTCTATCCCTTTTGAGTTAGTCACCTGCTCAGTGACATCTCCAATAGCAATACATAGCCTCTATCCCAGACTGCAGAGGGAACTATAGATATGACATGTCTGTGCAAGCCATTCACCTCACCTGAGCTATGAAAGAAAATAATTATCTCTATAATGATGCGTATGGAACACACACAAAAACAACATCCTCCACTCATGCTGGTCAAACATCCTCTGTGGCTTTACCTCTCTATTAATGAATGTATTTATTACATATTCTTTCCTCACAGAGCATATAACTTCAGAATGTAAAGATCATTTCTGTGAGTACTGTTGCTCTCCCCTCAGAAAATTTACCACTGGCTAAACTTCCCATAAACATACGGAAAGAATAAAAAAATTCCTCAACAGGTACCTAAATAAAACAGTCTATGAGAATACACTAAGAGAGAGAACAGAGAAATGTGATTACTGCAGAATAATCCCCACAGTATCAGGGACTGCATACTGGTTTAAGAACATAGACAACCATCATTAATGAGCAGGACAAAATTCACAAGAGATTAATATTTGGAAACTGAATAAAGAATCAGTTTGATACATGCAGACACACTCTCCAAGTTTGGACACTGGAAAAGCACCTCAGTGTGGCCAATATCACTGGCCACACTCCCAGCCTCCACTCAGCCTCCCGGCCTGGCAAGCACTGACTGACCTGAGAGGTCCTGGTTTGGGGGATCGTCCACAGTCCACGGCTGAAATCCCTGCTCCGACCTGATGCTCTCCTCAGGATCGGTAACACAGTGCCCTGTGATGAGAAACAGTGTTGGTCTTCGATCAAGTTCAACTTCAGTCTTTGAAAACTAACAAATGCAGTGTGAAGAGCTGTGCAAAAGAGGCCAATCTGAATCTTTCCAAACGAAAACCGAAACACCCACAATGTACACTGCCTGCCATATTCAACCTCACCAACACTCAGTTTCCTAAGTGCACACTTATCGGTGCAGAAGACAGCATTGCACTAGTGTTACACTGGAGCTTCCTCACCTAGGGACACTAGGTGATTGCAGGTCTCCAGCATCACATCCCGGTACAGGGTCCTCTGAGCTTCACTCAGGTACCGCCACTCCTGCCACGTGAAGTTCACAGCCACATCTTCAAATGACTCTGTCTCTTCTGAGTGAACATTTCTCATCTCAGGGCCGGCAGCCTGGGTCAGATAGAGCAAGTGCAAACACATCTTATTTTGTGGGTCTTCGGTCCTGTATAGAATTCGCAGTTGAAAGAGCCTCACCTCTACATTCACCCCTTTGGTCCTACAAGTAGAACTATAGCTTACCTTATATATTTGGAAGTGTCTATGATTCTAAGAATAAAAGGATGAATAAAATTGGCTCCTTGAGGAGCTGATAGCCTGGCTGGCAGGTGTAACAGACATACACCCGGAATCATGTGCTAAAGGAGCTTCATAACAAATGAAAATTGTGTGCAACTTTGTGCCAATATTTTACTCCTGTGACCTCAAAGCCTGGTATCTCCAACTCACAGTAAACAAAAACTGAACCCGAAACCAGAATGTTCAAGCAATGAGGTGGGAAAAAGCTCAGGTAAGAGATGTTCAACTACAAGCAAGTATAAACCAGAGATGCACTATGGGGGGTGGAGGGATTAGGGTCAAAATAAGGGGGGTGGGATGTATGGGGACTATAACCTAGATGAAAATGCATAACTTGTGCAGAAATAAAAAAAAATGATATAAAATATATATAAAATAAAATTTTAAGAAAAGATGTTCAGCTGACAGAGTCAAAAGATGATAGAACAGGTCATCACTTCTAAAATGGAAGGACAAAGGGGAGGAGAACTTGGTAATAACTTGGTGGCTGAGGTACAAGGAATGTTTTCCTAATATGCTGTCCGCATGACAGGCTGGTAGACACTGGAATTCCACACGCAACTGGACATGTGTCTGATAGATCAGGAAGTATAAGTTGAAAACAGAAATTTGGGAATCAGGGCCTCCCTGGTGGTACAAGAGTTTAAGTCTCAGCACTATGAAGCTATCGGCAGCTGCTGCAGCACGAATTCGATCCCCAACCAGGGAGCTATCCACAAGGTGCAGCAGATATCTCCTGTCTCCCCACTGCTCCCCTCAGCATTGTATTTCAGTCAGTCTGCCTGTTCTGTTCCCTGCTCTGTCTCTGGTGAATCCTCTCACCCCCTGCACCTGTGGCCTACACCTGAGCGTTTATATTAATACATAAAATAAATATTAAAGAAAAGAAAGAATTTGGGAATCTCCAGGATATTATTGATAGTTTTCATCACCGTAGGGGAGAACACGGTGACCAGAACAAAAGGTATCGAAAGAAGAGGAAAAACAACTAGAAGAGACAAATATTTCTTTTGGAGAAAGAAAAAAAAAATAGATCATAGCAATGAAAGAGTTTTGGAAAATAAGATACACGGTATAAGAAAACAAACATTTTAAGAAATCCGTAAATTTATTCCATCATTTCCTTTCCTGTGTAGTAAATCCTGTGCACCTCCACGTACATATAGAATAGGAACCCATTAAAATAAATTTCCATTTGTATTAGCTAAAAAATGATTCAGAGGATTTTTCCTCAACACAAAACAAGTCCTTGACACAGCCACAGGCACAATCAACATTCACAGTGAGAGGAGGACTAACAAAGATGCTCAGTGTCCCCTATTCACAATGGGTTTGGGTGACACTACGTAACAACAACAACAAAAAGACAACATACATAAAAACGGTCATAACTAGTTATAATTCATTCTTGGAAAACTAATGAAAGCCACAGTAAAGCGACTCTGGAAAGAAAAACCCAGTGAGCAGACTATAACACACACCCGTGTTCACACACACAGGAGCTCCTGTACGCTGCCAGTGAAATGACAAAACAGTAAGCAATGCATGTAGCAGAACCAAGGGCAGAGACTCGCTGGAATAAAGAAACCCGGAGGGTTAAACAATGAATTAAACAAATGCAAAGACACAACAGCATCCAGGACACTATGAGCCTGCTGCACTGACAGTAACTCTCGCAAGGTAACCCGGCACATCCCAGTTCTAGGAACACAAAAATGCATTTATTTACAGGCTCATTGATTAAAACACTAATACGAGAAATAAAAACAATAGCAGAGAGAAGGTGGATGGCTCATTTCTGCACACAGAAACTCACGGGACCTCCCAGCATGAGTGGGCTCAGGATGCCATAAAAGGACCGTATGATGTCTCACCCTCCCGCACTTCTGACTGTACCCAGTGCATGTATAAACAAAACAAACAAACAAAACCAGCAAAACAAATAAATAAAGCATGCCTCTATTAAAAAAAAAAAAGGACCGTATGATGAAATGGGAAAATACAATCCCCTCACGTTTTCAACCCTGTTCAAAATGGAAATGTGCCACCATGAGTAAAGGACTGGAATACACAGTTCTGCAAATCACATAACCAAGCGGGTCCTAACACATGAACGTTCTCAATACGAGCAGGCACGAAGTAAAAATGAATGAGAACTATAAGAGATGAGATTGTATGTCCACTGGGATCACAATGATTTAAAAAGAAAAGAAAATGTACTGGCAAAAATTGGGACTGGGCTCCCTTGCACACTGTTGGGGCAAACTAAATGATGCAGCCAGGAGGGAAGACAGGAAGGTGATTCTTGGGAAAAGGGAATTCAGAATGACAGGAGGACTCACACCCACCACGGGGTGTTCACCAATAGCAGGGACAGCAGGAACGGGCAGAGACGTTTGCTCACCTACTGTCACTGCACGACCAGTATTACAGCCCAATGCAAAATCAACCCAAGCCCCAGGTGATGGATTAATGGATAAATAAGACTGGTAAATACACATAAGAGATTATTAATGAGCCTCACAATGGAACTAAACAATGACACACACTACAATATGAATGCACTCCTGTACGATACATATGAAATGACAAAAGAGTTAACAATGCAATAAAATAAGAGATTCATCAAGAAAACAAGGTGTAATAAGACTCCATTCATACAGGTCTGTTTGTTAAACTCTTGAAAACAGAAAGCAAATGGTGGATACAGGGGCTGAGGGACAGAGCAGTTGGGAGCGAGAGTTTAATGAGTACAGTATTTCATTACGGGGAAATGAAAAAATCTGAAAGGTGGTGATGGCTGTATAACACTGTCAGATACTAAAAGCCAAAGAACACCACATGCAATAACAGTGAAAGGAGACTTTTTATTTTACATTTAAATAAAGGGTCAGGGGCTTTCCTGGTGGCTGAAAGGTAAAGACACTACCTATGGAGCTGTCCCGCAGCCACAGCAGCACGAGTTCAATCCCCAGCCAGAGAGCTACCCACATGGCGTGGCAGACCTCTCCTGATTCGCCCACTGCTCCCCTCAGCAGTGTATTTCAATAGATTTGCCTGTTCTGCTCCCCACTCTGTCTCTGGAGAATCATCCCCCCCACACCTCTGGCCCATACCCCAGTTTCTGTATGCATAAATAAGTTCATCTTTTAAATTATGAATGAATGAATGAATGAATGAATGAATGGAGGGCCACGTTTACTAGGAAAAGGAGAAAAGAAAGCAACAGTCATGCTGGGCAAAAGAACAGCCACTGCTGCTCCCCACAGTGCAAAGGTTTATAAAATGAAACACTTGCATGGTCACAGGTGACAGAAGAGCTGGTAAAATTAGGTTGCAAAATATATTCATTCTATCAACATTCTATAAACATCTATCAAAATTAAAAAAAAATCTACCATTAACCATAATTTCAGCAATAATCATATGTATGACAAATGCAAACACACCTACTATACTCCAGACTCGATGACAGAAACCTGGAGCTCTTTATTAATAACTACATTGAGCATCACTGACATAAACTCCCAACAAGCAAAGGTCAAATGATGAACATCTGTGCTACCTGGTTTTACTCAGTGAGTGTCTGTGTCATGACCCTTGTTCAAACGTGTCCCACTGACCCCTGAGTACTTTCTTCCCCTGAACTCTGAGGTGTCACCACACCCTGGCCAGTCGGAGGCAGAAAAGTGAGCAACCTCATCACTGAGAAAACGTACCCATCAGGTTTGGCCAAGAATGAGAACTGTAATGTGAAAGAAAGTGAACACACACAGACAAACACACACACCCACACACACGCACGGCGGTGCTGTTGTTAGCAACCATTAAGATATCAGGTAATATTGAAGAGTAACTTGCATTGGGTGAGACTAAACTCTGGAACAGAAAAATCCCTTTCTGGTGGCGGGAGACCTGTGCTGAGAAGGATCTAATCCCACATGGGAGGGCACAACACAGGACGAGGTTTGCATGTTGCATGAGCGGCAGGTGCCATTGGGACGGCTACAGGCGCAGTCAGGTGGGAGCGGAGCCTGTGGTACTAGGCCTGGGCAGGAGGCCCACGCTCAAGTGTAACCGGCAGAAATGGCAAAACACAGCTGACTGACTCACTCAGGAGAAGTGCAGACTGAAGACGGGAGACCAGATCGGAAAGCAGGGATTAGCTACATTCAGGAGCACAAGATACTCAAGCATTCAGGGACACAGAAAAGAAATCATCAGAGAGACCATGACAGAAGCAAACACAAAGAAATTTGCATCTTCCAAAACACTGGAGACGGAGGAAAACTCACCAACACATACGGCGAGGTCAACATTGCCCTGATCCCCCCAAAACAAAGGCAGCATAAAAGGGAAAAATAGACCAACACCACCAAAGTACAGAGAAGCGAAAATCCTCAACAAATTCCAACCGACTTAATACAGCAACATGGAGTCTCCCTGGTGAAGCAAGGGGTTAAGGCAAAGCACTATGAAGCTATCCACAGCCCCTGCAGCATGAGTTCAATCCCCAGACAGGGAACTCACCCACACAGCACACCTGACCTCTCCTGTCTCCTTGCGGTTCCCCTTAGTAGATTTCACCAGATCTGCCTGTTTTGTTCCCCTCTCTGTCTCTGGTCAATCCTCTCACCCACCACATGTCTGGCCTGTACCCCAGCTCTTATATGGATATATAAATAAATCTATAAAATTCCGAATGGTTTAAATATTTGGTGATGTAATTGACAGAAAATATAGGGACACACTAAGGACAGTTGCCCCAAAGTGCACTAGGGAACACAACCCCAACACCAAGGGAAACAAAAGCAAAAATCAACAAGTGGGACACCATTAAACCTAAAAGCTTTCACACCTCAAAAAAAACCAGCCCAAAAACTGAAAGGCAGTCTACAGAACAGAAAAATAATCTGCATGCCACACATGTGACAAGGGGTTCATTCCAAAATTTATAACATCCCCAAACAATGCGAGAAACTAACTGATGACTCAATTAAAAATGGACAAAGGGGGGCCTCCCTGGTGACACAAGGGGTTGGGACGCAGCCTATGAAGCTCTCCACAGCCTCTGCAGCGCGAGTTCGATCCCTGGCGGCAGGGAGCAACCCGCGTGGCACAGCAGACCTCTCCTGACTCCCCACTGCTCCCCTCAGCAGTGTGTTTCAGTAAGTTTGCCTGTTCTGCTCCCCACTCTGTCTCTGGCGAATCCTCTCACCCTCTGCACCTCTCGCCTGTACCCCAGTTCTTGTATGCATAAATGAATAAATCTTAATTAAAAAATGGACAAAGGAACTACATACACTCTTCTCTAGAGAGGGAATTCTGACATCCTACAGACAATAGGAATGTTCATATTAACTTATTTTAAGAGAAATGTAAATTAAAAGCACACTTAGATGTCACCTCACCTCTTGAGAAGGCCCAAATGAAAACGAATGGATGTATACAAAACGGGGGGTGAGGGGTGAGAATTTTATGGGGACTATAACAAAGATGTAAATGATTACACTGTGCAAAAATGAAAATGATGTAAAAATATGAAAAATAGTATTTAAAAAGGAGAAACACGGGGCCTCCCCGGTGGCGCAGCGGTTGAGCGCTGGGTTGCGAAGCTGTCCGCAGCCTCGGCAGCGCCAGTTCGATCCCCGGCCGCTCTCCGGCCACCGAAGGAGGGACCCACATGGCGTGCAGACCCCTCCTGCCACCCGCTGCTCCCCTCAGCAGTGTACTTCGCTCCTTCTGCCTGCTCTGCTCCCCCCTCTGGCTCTGGTGAATTCTCTCACCCTCCCGCGCTTCTGACTGTACCCAGTGCTTGTATAAATAAACAAATCTTAAAAAAAAAAAGGTGAAACACTAAAAAAAGAATATATATATGGAATGAACAACGCTGGAGAGGGCACAGAGAAAAGGGAGCTCTCAACCACGGCTGGTGGCCATGACAGTCGGAACAGACCCTGTGGATGAGGGTGCAGAAGTTTCTTAAGGAAATAAAAACGGAAAATCCATATCATCTGCAATACTTCTACACATTATCCTCACGGGTAAACTCAAACACAAAAAGATTTATCCCATCCGTGAGCAAAGCAGCTGTGTTTCCAACTGCCCAGTCATGGCCCAATCTACATCCCTTCGGCAGAGGCAGGGCAGGAAGGGTGGAGCACACGCAGGGGAGCACTACAGGGCTGTGAGGAAGGAGCAAAGGGCAACACTGAGGATAAAATGGGTGGGCAAGGAGGTGATATTTTTTTAAAAGATTTATTTATTTATTCATACAGGTGCTGGGGTACAGGCCAGAGGTGCAGGGGAGGAAGGTGAGAGGATTCACCAGAGACAGAGCAGGGAACAGAACAGGCAGATAGACCGAAATGCACTGCCGAGGGACGCAGCAGGCCAGTCAGGTCTGCTGCGCCATATGGGTAGCTCCCTGGCTGGCTGGGGGATGGAACTTGTGCTGCAGAGACTACAGACAGCCCCATCGGTTGCATCTCAACCCCTTGTGCCACCAGGGAGGCCCCGGGAGGTGCTATTCTTGAGTGAAATAAGCCAAAAAGTAAAGACACATATGAGATGGCTTCACTCATCTGTGGAAAATAAATACCCAAAAAACATTTACAGCCAAAATACTTGAATAAAACTTGAACAGGGTTATTTGAAAGTAAAGATGACCACCAGAGGGAACAGGGGAATGGGTGGAGAAGTTAGGCAGGGAGGCAGACGGGGGACGGGCCAGAGTGGTTTGGTAGAGGGGAAACAATGGGTAGGACAAAACCCATTAGGATTGTAGGAAAAAACTGGCAACTATTTCAGCAGAAGGCTTTTAGTGCTACACATGGCAATGACAGATCGAGGAGGGAAAATAAGTAAAAGAATAAGAAAAAAGTATAAGAAGCTTTAAAACAATTTAAAAAAATGAAATTTCCCAAAGGTCACACATGGTGTTCTCAAACATGGCAGGAAAATTTCGAGAGTGTAACTGGACTGGAGAGCAACTTAGGGTGTAGTGAGTGTCACTAGAAATGCATTCTGAACACACCAAGGAGAAATGCGCAGGAGCAGCGGAAACAACGGCCAGAAAAAAGGACTCTGAAGATTCTACTGGGCACCTTCAGTTTGCAGGCCACCTGAGAGAATGGCAGGGACAGGTATGTAAGGATCCCCCATTGGACTCAACGGCACACATGCCAAGACGGATGCCTGCATGAAAGTCTCCGAGAGTTGTGCAGGACACAGTATATGATTTTAGCTACTGCACAAAAACCTTAAAAATTCAGTTGGGGCCTCCTGGGGGGTGCAAGGGGTTGAGCGTTGGGTTGTGAAGCTGCCCGCAGCCTCTGCAGTGCCAGTTCGATCGCCAGCGAGGGTCCCACCTGGCGCGCAGACCTCTCCAGCCGCCCGCTGCTCCCCTCAGCAGTGTACTTCGGTCCTTCTGCCTGTTCTGCTCCCCGCTATGGCTCTGGTGAATTCTCTCACCCTCCCGCGCTTCTGACTGTACCCAGTGCTTGTATAAATAAACAAATCTTGAAAAAAAATCAGTTGTCCTTTTTAAAAGACATGTGGCTCCTTCACCCCCATTCTGCACTCAGGTCCTCAGGCCCCATCCTCCCCCTCCTCCCTCACCCCGCACCGGACCAGTGCAGAGCTGGGAAGTGTTTCTGTCCAGCGGGGTGAAGAGCCACAGTCCACACCTTCAGCGTCATCAACCGTGACCCAGGTACAGACTCTGACTCTGCGCTGCGTGAGAACCAGGGCAGAGCCCAATCTTCACACATGCTGGACATGTGAAGTGCCTGGATCTACGCCACACCTTTCTCTGGTGAGGAATGTGTCCCTGGAGAAAACTATGTTTCTAATTTACGTGTCCGTTGGCGTACTCGCATAAAGTCAATGCACCCGGAGCTGAAGCAAACACAGCACTCACCAGAGATTGATCCATTGTCGCTGCTCTCACAGACGCGCCAGGGCTCGGGAGACGGCGCTGGGAGGGGCGATGGGGTCCAGCACAGAGGACGGAGGCAGCTGCCTGGGGTCCTGGAGTCTCCTGTCCAGAGCCCGCCACACACTGCCTGGAGACACCAGAGAGTCACCGTGGGTGACGGCCGTGTGACACTTCTAGAAGGGGCAGGAGAGGCCCCGCGAGCCCATGAGTGGCAGAACTTGGGTTTAAGGTTCACCATAACTTAGTAAAAGGTGACACTTCCCACTGACTAATCAACAGTCACGCCAAGAACTACAGTCTCAAAGCTGAGGAGTCACTTCAGAGCGTGGACCCGATTTCCAACGAGATGATGCCCCGAACGCACTGTTCTGCCAGGACACCCCGGCAGTGGCTCCGCGCCGCCTCCCGCCCTCCTCTCCGTGGACACCTGGACAGTGACTTGGTCCCCCTGGGGTGCGCACTTCCAGGAACGCAAAACGCACCCGGAAATTCAGACAACAAGCCTCTAAAGCCCCAGGAACTCCCCCCAACCCCCCCCCAAAACCCAGTTTCCCCCCAACCTCCCCGCTCCCACAGGGGCCGCCTCCGCCTGGCACCAAGTGATATCACCCGCCCACTTTGGGTCCACAAATCCCGCCCCGGGCGCAAAAGCCCCCCCAGAAACGCAGCCTGGCTCTCCCCTCCCTCACCGCCTGACTTTCAGGGGGCCCAGAGGAAGCAGCGCGCATGCGCACAGGCGGAACCGCGCTTCCCTAGGGCCCCCGCCTCGGGGACCCCATCCCCAGCCCCGGGAAGACCCCGGGCAGCGTCCAGGGTCAGGGCCAGGCGGCCGCGCCGGGGACACCCCAGAAAGGCCGGGAAGTTCTCCCCAACGGCCCCGCCCCCACGCGCGCTCCGGGGGGATTCCGCTCCAAAGCGACCGACTCCACGCGGCCGGGGCCCCCGCTTGCCCGCGCCCCCAGCTCCCCAACCCCCCGGCGTCTCCGCTCACCCGAGCCTGATTTCCCGGGACAAAACTGCGCTCACCTCGGGGCGCCCAGCTCTCGCGGAGGCGCCAGAACGTTTGAACGGACGGGGACGGGGCTGCGCCTGCGCAGATCGCGTAAGCCGCGCCCAGAAACCTCCGCGGGAACCATAGGGTCTGGAGACTACATTTCCCACAACCCCTTGCACAGGCCGTCCGGTCGTCGTTGGGGTGGGTTTCCGGCCTGGAAGTGGGAGGAGTGGAGGTTGAGGAGAACCGGCAGGTGGGTGAGGCCCGTGAAAACTGCAGGGCCCATAACGGGTTCAGGACTCTGAGGGAAGAGAGCTCAACAGGGCCGCCCTGGGGCTGAAGGGGTTAAGCACCGCACTGACTGACAAGCTATCTGCCCCCTCCACAGCAGGGAGCCTCCCACAGGGCATGGCAGACCTCTCCCTTCTTGCCCACTGCTCCCCTCAGTAGTGTATTTCAGTCAGTCGGCCTGTTCTATGCCCCACTCTGTCTCTGGTGAATCCTCTCTCTCTCTCTCTCTCTCTTTCTCTCTCTCTCTCTCTCTCTCTCTCTCTCTCTCTCATACACACACACACACATGCACACACACACACACCCCTTTGGCCTGCACCCCAGCTCTTGTATGAATAAATTTTAAAAATATACATAAGAAGTTCACATATAGTCTAAATAAGACATTCAGATACCAAGACACATTTCATCAAAATCAGCATTCAGGTATTTAAGAAGCATCTTGACCTTCTGATATCTGGATCACAGAGTCGGTGTTCAACATAAAGATGCTTTGCTTAGCTAATGTGAATGGACAAGAATTCTACGCTGTTATGAAAAGCTTACCTGCTCTTTCATCACATGCTTGTGAAGATTTCTTTTGGCAACAACGTCCAATAATATTCATGGCTCCATTACTACCATGAAGAAACATGAGGATATTAATAAACTGTTCGTGTATTCCCTGAAGGAGAAAATGATGAAATGAGTTGAACTTCAGCACGTTTCCGTGTCTAACTTTTATACCCAAAATGAAGTCCACGACTCCTCTGGGTGATTTAGAGCAATCTTTTCAGTCAGACACAAACAGCATATCCATTTAGATTTTCTTCATCCATGATACATGACACCATCATAAATGTACCCAAGCAATTGAGATGTAAAGAAACTCATCAACTGGAGAGTGTCCCTTAGATGTTTGACACACGAAAGTCAAATACTTGACTCCACCTACATACCAGGAGAAAGCCATAGAGTGAAGTGATTTAGGGCTGAATTATATTCATCAGGTCTCTTCACAATATCTCAAGTATGTTTGATTAAAAAAAGTACAAAGAAAATAACTATACAGGGCCCAAAACCATCGTCTTGAATTCTTATTTATTTTTTTAAAGTTTGATTTTATTTATTTATGCATAAAAGAACAGAGGGGTAGGCCAGAATTGTACGGGGTGAGAGGATTGCCCAAAGACAGAGTGCAGAGCAGAACAAGCAGATTGACTGAAACACACTGCTGAGGGGAGCAGCAGATAAGTCAGGAGAGGTCTGCTGTTTTATGTGGTCAGCTCCCTGGCCAGGGACCAAACAGTAGCTTCATAGTGCTGTGACATAACCCTCTGCACCACCAGGAAGGCCCTCAGACTTTTCAGTTATTCTAATATTTAGTGTTTTAATGTTGGCTTATGCTCCATAACAATTTTCTGACTTAAGGAATGTAAAGTGTTTCTCACTTCCTACTGTATTGCAATATCTTAATATGAATCTAAATTGCATTATTAATTAATCATATTTTCACTTCTTTCAAGTTTCCAGTATGAAAACCTGTTGGCTTCAAAATTCATATTTGGACAAACCACTCATCACTTTCCATTTACAGTTTCTCTTGATTTGCACTCTCTGATGTTTAGGATGATCTGACTTCTGGTTAATCACTTTGACACTTCTGGTTAAACTTCTGGACTTCTGATTAAAGACACCAAAGTTGGGACCTCACTGGTGGCACAAGGGGTTAAGACACAACCTATGTAGCTATACACAGCCACTGCAGTATGAGTTGGATTCCAGGTCAGGGAGCTACCCACATGGTGCAGCAGACCTTTCCTGTCTCGCCTGCTGCTCCCCTCAGCAGTGTATTTCAGTCAATCCGCCTGTTCTGTTCCCCACTCTGCCTCTGATGAATCCTCTCACACACCCCCACCTCTGGCAGATACCCCAGTTCTTGTATGCATTATAAAGTAAATCTTGAAAAAAAGAGACTAAAGTAAAAAAAAAATGACTTCACAATTTTAACATTTCTCTCTGATGTGAATTCTCTAATGTAGAGTACACTTGACTTGCGGTGAAAGGCTTTGTCACATTCTTCACATTTGTAAAGTTTCTCCCCAGTATGAATTCTGTGATGTTGACTTAAATGTGATGGATGCTAGAAGGCTTGGCCTACATTCTTCACATCTGGAAGGTTTCTCCCCTGTATGAATTCTATGTTGTTGAGTAAGACATGACTTATTGTTAAAGGCTTTGTCACATCCTTCACAATTGTAAGGTTTCCCCTCAGTATGAATTCTGTGATGCTAAGATAGTTAAAGGCTGACAGTTGGTTAAAGGCTTTCCCACATTCCTGACATCTGTAAGGTTTCTCCCCAGTATGAACTCTCTGATATCGGGAAAGGTGACACAGCACAGGAAGGTGTTACCACAATCAGGAAGCGTGTAGGCTTTTCTCCAGCATGAATCCTTAGATGGTAAGTCAGCTATGGATGCCAATACAAGGCTTTACCATGCTCTTCACACTTGTGAGGTTTCTCTCTGTGATGTTCAGTAAGTCTTGGGCACCATTTGGTAGCTTTGCCATATCCTTTACAATTGTAGAGTTTCTCATGAAGTACATGATGCTGGAAAAGTATTGAGGACTCCTCAATAGGATCCTGTGAATATTTTTCATCTTCCTTTATAATTCTCTGATGTTGAGAATGACATGACTGAAAGTTTATGACAGTATTTTGAATAATCATTTGCATTATGGATTAGGGGACTTTCCATATGTTCCAACATTCTTCTCAGAGATTGTGTCTTGTTAAAAATGTCACATGGATCTTTGCTAACAGAAACATATTTATCTCTACCTGCAACAGACGTAAAATGGAGTTTTACCCAGCATGGTTTACACGCAGGATCACTTTGTACAGGAGGAATTGTGCTATGGATAATTGTCCCATATTGTGAATCTTCATTGCAACAACTGTTGTGCCCTTCACGTGTCTCTTGACATGTCTGGTCTATCAATAATTGTAAATTCTCAAAGGTGCCAATTCCATCTCCTCCCGGTCCCACATTTAGCAACAAATCTTCTGTGCCTGACTGTGGCATGGAGACATGGTTGTCTTGAGAAGACAGTCAGGAAGATAACGAGGAATAACTACCCCACGCACAGCACTCATGACAAAATACTTTAAATATTTAAGACATAAAATTAATACCATATAAAGACCCCCGACATGATGTTTGGATAGGTAACATCAGCACTAGACAACAACACACATGCTTAAGAATAAGTAATGTCCTTAGGGAAAGTTAAATACATAGCAAAAACTGATATAACCCTATAGTAAAAATATTGTTTCTGCTTCAGAATTTGGAAATATGGAACAAAAAATTCATATATTCATGTTATAGAATACAAATATCATGAGATATAATTTGTGATGTCAGTAGGGGTAGAAATGTTAGAGTGGAGTTTTGGTATGCAGCTGAATTTACATGGTTTTCACTTTAGAAAAGACTGTCATAACTATTCAACATGCTATGGAATGCCCATGAGAAAAAAGATACCATAAAATACATGGAAAATAAATGAAAACAGAGACTGATGTTATGTGTGCATAGGTTGGATGACAATGATTTACAATGTTTGTAAATAATATTACAAACCAATATACCTCCATTAACATCAAAATGTGTGAAAGTGGAGGGAAATCACCAACAAGAAAGGAGAGAGGAATTAAAGCATATAAAAAAAGGTCAAAAAATATACAGCGATGTAGTGGGTTGGAAATGGGGTATAAAATGTCTGAGAATACTGCATCCGCAGTGGCACAGCGGTTGAGCGCTGGGTCGTGAAGCTGCCCACAGCCTCTGCAGTGCTGGTTAGAATTCCGGCCGCCAGCGAGGGTCCCACATGTTGCGCAGACCTCTCATGCCGCCCACTGTTCCCCTCAGCAGTGTACTTTGTCAGTCTGCTTGTTCTGTTCTCCGCTCTGGTTCTGGTGAATTCTCTCACCCTTCAGTGCTTCTGACTGCACCCCGTGCTTGAATAAATAATAAATAAATCTTAAAAAAATTGAAAAAAATAAAATGACTGAGAATAGAGGAACCATTCTTTAATAAAGTTAACCCCTCCCTTTAAGTAACACTTTGGTGTAAATAAAAGTCCACAGTACAATGACAAATGTGTCTGAATCAATTAAAAAATAACACCAATTCAATGTTACCTATATGACACTCAATATAGCCTTTAGCGCACTATGTGGAATATAAGGATGGAACTAGATTCTATGAAGACTAATCATGAAAATGGAGCCGTGTGGATCATTCTAATGATATTATCTGAGTCTAAAGCATCACAGAATGAAAAGAATGACCCCAGAAAATAACAGAAAACTACCTGTATTGAGAAGTCATTGTTATATTACCTATACACTAAGATGAGGTCCTGAATGTGTGCCACAAACAAAGACAGAACTCAATGCAGAAGATGAAAACGATAAAAGCAAGGAGAGGTTCAAGGCCCAATTGCAACTGGAAGGAAAATAATGTTATAAATTCAGGAATCAGAGTTGACAAACAGGTGAAAAATAATTTGAAAATAAAGATGTGGTATATAGACAAGATGAAATACTCCTGAGCTATGAAAAATGATACATCTGGCCATGTGCAACAACAACAATGGAATGCTGGGGGAGGATTATGCTCAGTGAACAGAATCAGAAGGAGAAAGACTTACTGGATGAATTCACTCCTATTTGGACTTTGGTAAAACAAGGCAAAGAAACTGACATTACAAACCAAAATAAACTCTAGAAATAGGACCGCAGAATGAGGGTACAAAGAGGGAAGGACAGTGGGTGTGGGTACAAAAGTGGCAGGGGATTAAAAGATTTATGGAGAAGCCCACAATGCACTGGTGGTGGTTATGGTGGTGACAGACATCTGAGGATATGAGAATCTATTCCCTGAATCACGAAGAGTGAGGTAAACCCATGGTTCCTTGATTCCAAAAAAACTAAGCAATACTGAGAAAACATTGCAACAAAGCAAACTCCCCAAAATTTGTGATTCAGAAAACAATACTAAGAGGTAAATTTAAAGCATTAAACAATAACACTAGAAATAAGAGAGATCTCAGTTGAGCAATGTAACTTCACACCTTCAGGAATTAGAAAAAGAACAATTTTAGCTCCACATTGGCAGAAAGGAGGACATTGAAAAAAAATAAGAAATACATAAATAGAACATTATGACCAAAAAAGGTGCTTCTCTATGAAAGGAAGTCTGGATTTTGAAAGATCAGCAAAATAGACAAAACCTAAGTTCAATTCAGTAAGAAGGAAAGACAGAGGACTCAAGTGTCAGAGAGGAGACACCCCCAGGGAGAGCAAGACTAAGACTTCTCTTCACATCCCAGGGCTCCATTTTTTTGCTCTAAAATGATGACCAGCTCGGGCATAGACACAGCAAGACCTGCTTATTAGGACAGGTGATATGAGATGGCCTGAAGATTCTCAAATTCCCAATACAGTATTGTGTTCAGTAGAGGGGACAGAATAGAAGGTTCAGGAAAAGGATCACTGCAAATACTTTTTCTGACAGCACCTTTACCAGAAATCATTGAAATTTTCATATCCTAAGAACCATTTCTACAACTCTGAGTCCTAGCATTGTGATAGAGAAGCTGGGATTTTGCTTGTAACAATAACACTTAAGTCACATATTTTCTTGAATGAGCACTCATACAGAGAGCAGGTTGCAGATCATCCTAAGACAGGAGAAATTTAAGCCATGATGAAACATCATGAGATTTTCCAACAAACCCACACTGTTTTTCTTTAAAATAGGGACCTAAAAGTATCTGACAATTTTGGGCATCCCTGGAGCACATCCACACGTGGTACAGGAAACACTGAGGGCAGATGAGGAAATCTAGAGGGATATTCTCACCCAAAGACACCACATTTCTGTAGGTCTCTAGCACCACGTCCCTGTACAATTTTCACTCTAGCTGGTCCAGGCCCTCCTTCTCCTTGTGTGAGAATTTGATGGCCACATCTCTGAAGGTCAAGGGTTCCTGAAATCAAATTACAGTTACTACATGGCCACCAGCTAAACTCTAAATAGGACACAAAGTGAAAAGAGAGTTGTGAGGGGCCCCATGGTGGCACAAGGGGTTCAGTCTCAGCACTATGAAGCTATGACAACCACTTAAGGACAAGTTTGATCCCTGGCCAGGGAACTGAGTCACATGGCAGCAGACCTCTCCTGTCTCGTCCGCTGCTCCCCTCAGCAGTTTATTTCAGTAGATCTGCCTGTTCTGCTCCCCACTCTGTCTCTGGTGAATCCTCTCACCCCCCCAAACCCTCACCTTTGGCCCATACCTCACCAATTTATGTATAAGTAAATGAAATAAATCTTTAAAAAAAAGGGGGAGACCTGGTTCTGAGAAAGAAGAATGCCCTTACACAGTGACATCCATGTTTACACAGCAACAGTCTAATGCACCCACTGGGCCCAGAGGATCACATATGCCCACAAAACCACTGTGGACGCTATAATTTCAGTGATGTCAAATCTGACCCAGGGCACATATCTGTACAACAAAGAGGCAGGATGATTGGAAAATTCATAGTAGAAATGGAGATGAAAGACTGAAAGGAAATTGTAGGTAATGATCAAATACTAAGCAAAGCGACAACAACAAAAATGATCATTTTTAAAGATTTTTTTTATTTATGCATACAACAACTGGGGTACAGGTCAGAGGTGCGGGAGGTGAGAGGAGTCACCAGAGAGACAAAGTGGGGTGCAGAACAGGCAGACTGACCAAAGTACACAGATGAAGGGAGTAGTGGATGAGACAGGAGTGGTCTGCTGCACAATGTGGGCAGCCTCCTGGCCTGCCAGGGATAGAACACATGCTGCAGAGGCTGCGGACAGCTTCACAGTGCTGTGCTTAGCCTTTTCCCCACCAGGGAGACCCCGTTCCCACAGCTTTCATTAGACTCATGTATGAACCAGATATAATTCACTGTGCTTTTAATATACTTTATATTTTATGTGACCATTTCCTCAAACACCCACAATATTACAGACCAGGGTTTTCCCTACAGATCTGAGCTAAAATGAATCAAACAGGACCCTAAACCCCACCCCAGGTCAAAGCAAACGACACTGGGAACTCCAAATCCCATCACCACCAAAGGGAAGGTGGCTGGGAACTGAGGGTGTGGTTAAGCAGCCAGGTTGGTATAAAACCAGACACATGGGCCTGGGGTACCCCCATTTTTGACTCTCCACCAGCTCACAGCGTCTGGCCAGCTCTGAGAGTGCCTTTGGGTTTCCAGGTCGGCAGATTGGGTTGGACGCATTAAAGACTTTATTTCCCTATTTTCTCCCTGAGTTGTACATTTTCCTTATTTCCTTTTCCCTTGTAAATAAACCCTTTATTAACCTTTTGTGTATGCCTGTAGTGGAGTATTAACAAGTCCCTTTTAAGTGCGCGGGTGAGGACCCACAGCCAGGCAAACCGTTCAATATTGGGGCTGCCCTATAACACACAGACCACACTTTGAGAAATGCTTTTCTCAGGAATCCAGGGAGCATCTCCCAAGTGTTCTCTGCCTTTGCCTCCCCTTCGCTTCCCAGAATCCCTCTCCCTAGCTGGCTCCAGCCTCCCCAAGCTGCCTCCCCTGCAGATACAATGGGGAGCAGAGAGAGGACCATGGGGACTTGGAGTTTGCACTGTCGTGAGAGATGGTCACTGAGTAAAGGTGACAAACACACATGTGAACCCAACCTGAGATACATGCTGGGAGGAAGTATGTGTTTCCTACCGCAGGACCTAACAGACCAACCTGTCCCCTCTTCCCTCAGCCCCCCTCCAAGACCTACCGCAGGACCCAACCATACTGAGGAGGCCTGTAGCCTAATCTACCACCTGGTCCTGGCCCCATCCTCATCCTCATCTGCTCTTCCCCTCATTTATTATGCACTGAAGAATAGGATTCCCCAAGATGTTCAGGAAGGTGTCCCCAAGACAGGCCATTTTGGCATGTGAGATATTTCCATCTGACGTTCATCAGGGGTTCATATTTTTTTTTGCTTTTATTTTTAAATATTTATTTATGCATACAAGAGCTGGGGTACAGGCCAGAGGTCTGGGGGTGAGAAGATTCACCAGAGACAGAGTGGGGATCAGAACAGGCAGATTGATCAAATTACACTGCTGAGAGGATCAGCAGGTGAATCAGGAGAGGTCTGCTGCACCATGTGGGTTGCTCCCTGGTTGGCCGGGGGATTGAACTCGTGCTGCAGAGTGTGCACACAGCTTCATAGGTTGCTTCTTAACCCCTTGTGCTACCAGGGGTTCTTCTTCAGAAACATTTACCACTTCTAGAACTACCTAGTGTGAAAATTGCTCGTCTTACACGAAAGAATGGCTATTACCAGAAGCGAGCTTTGTATCCAAGAAACCTACAAACATGTCAGGGCAAACATAATTATAGAACATCTGGTCTTCATCCTATGAGCTGCCCTGTCCTTGCCATGTGACCCCCTTCTCTCTCCTGGAGGCCCCAGGCCCCATCTCACTCCTTAGCCAGGAGACACACCCTCCTTCCTGCAGGGATCTCACACTCATTTAGATGTAGATTCCCTACACTTATATAGGTAAATTTGGTTATTTTCTATTACTGAAATAAAAGAAAAAGGAGATCTTATAAAATTTCATGTGCTCACAAAGAAATGGCAAGACATCCCCTGCTCATGGATTGGAAGAATAAACATTATTAAAATGGCCATCCTACCAAAAGCAGTATACAGATTCAATGCTATTCCAATCAAAATTTCAATGTCATTCTTCAAAGAAATAGAACAATTATTGATGAAATTCATATGGATTCACAAAAAACCCAAATAGCCAAAGATCTCCTGAAAAAATAAAGAAGTGAATGGAGGCTTCACACTCCCAGACTTCAAACTATACTACAAAGCCATAATCATCAAAACTGCATGGTATTGGACCAAGAACTGACATACAGACCAATGGAATCAAATAGAACATCCAGAAATAAACCCACAGATATATGGTCAACTAATCTTTGACAAAGGAGCAAAGACTATGCATTGGAGCAAAGAAAGTTTGTTCAATAAACGGTGCTGGGAAAACTGGGTTGCTACATGCAAAAAAATGAAGCTTGACCATTACCTCACACCATACACAAAAACCAACTCAAAATGGATCAAAGAACTAGACATAAGACCTGAAACCATAAAATACATAGAAGGAAAAATAGGCGAAACACTATGTGATATGCACATCAAAGACATCTTTACAGACACATCACCCAAAGCAGTGACAGTGAAGGCAAAGATAAACAGCTGGGACTACATCAAATTAAAGAGCTTCTGCACAGCAAAAGAGACAATAACAAAAACAAAGAGAAACCCCACCAACTGGGAAAACATTTTTGCACACAACACTAATGATAAAGGACTGATCACAAAAATCTGCAAAGAGCTGATGAGACTCAGCAACAACAAAGAAAATAATCCAGTGAAAAAATGGGCAGAAGAGATAAAAAGAAACTTCTCAGAAGAGGAAATGCAAATGGCCAACAGGCATATGAAAAAATGTTCAACATCACTTGTAATCAGGGAAATGCAAATCAAAACTACCATGAGACTCCATCTTACACCAGTGAGAATACCCATATTAAAAAAACTAGCAACAACAAATGTTGGCGAGAGTGTGGAGAAAAAGGAACTCTCCTGCACTGTTGGTGGGAATGCAAACTGGTCCAACCACCCTGAAGAGCGGTGTGGAGATTTCTGGACCTACTAAACATAGAGCTTCCATAGGATCCAGCAATTCCACTCCTAGGTATTTACCCAAATTACACAGAAACATCAGTTCCAAAGAACACCTGCACCCCTATGTTTATAGCATCACTATTTACAATAGCTAAGCTTTGGAAACTGCCCAAATGCCCAAAAACAGATGACTGGATCAAGAAGATGTGGTACATATATACCATGGAATATTACTCAGCATTCAAAAAAGATAAACACATGCCATTTGCAGCAACATGGATGGTGCTGAAAGGGATCATGCTCAGCGAAATAAGCCAGAAAGAAAAAGAAAAAATACCGGATGGTCTCACTCATAGCAGGAATCTAGAAAACTTGAATAAGGGACCAGGAAAATGAATAACTATAAGAAAGTGAAAATCAAAATCAACAAAAAACTATGAACCAGAGACACTTTTTGGGGGGTGGGGGGCGGGAGGGGAGGGACTGGGGTCAGAATGGGGGGTTGCAATTGTATGGGGAATATAAAAATAAAATTTATTATTTAAAAAAATTAAAAATCAAAAAAGAAAAAAAAATCATTTGCTCAGAATAAGAGTTCTTGAAAATTAGAGAGTGAATCACAGAAATGAATAAATCAGTAGATGAACTGGACTATTAAAGACTCACTCCCACTGTATAATGTAAATATACATATACAGAAAAGAAATGACAAGCAGAGAGAAGACCTACAAGAACCTGAGTCTATCAATCAGGAGATTCCAGCAAGTTAATAATATGAGTGTCTAAAAGAATGGACAGTGGAAATGATGAAAAATATCAAGAAAATCCCTGAGCATTCACAGATAAAATGTGCACGCTGCGTGTCCTCCCCGGGTTCCTCCTACAGAGGATGAGCAGCCCCACACCATGACCTGCCCCAGGGACTTTCAAAAAGAGCTGGAGAAGAACAGACCTTGGGGCCCTCAAGAGACAACTCAGGCCTGGAGGGCAGAAGACCCTGAAGCCAGGCCTGCCCAGTCCTCAGGGGAATCCAGCCCAGATTCTTGTCAGGCCCAGGTGAGGGAGGTGCTGGGGGAACAGACATTCACTTCAGCTGTTTGTGATCTCAGGGGTTACTTTCCACATCCCTCCTCTAGTGGGCAAAGGACACTGGTGGGCAAAAGGGGAAACAAAGATGATGGACACAGAACAGGAGACAGGAAAATCAACCACAGGGGAGCAGGGACAGGAGAGAGGCTAAGGGTGAGGAGAGGGATCTGAGCCTTCAGCCCCACCCAGGTGAGCAGGCCCCAGACACCTGGAGGCAGGACAGAGGCTGTGGAACAGGGGTCTGCCCAGGATGAAGTGGGAAGAATAGCTGGTATGTGTGATATGTCCACAAAGATTCTGACCACGGGGGAGGGTTTCTGGGTGTTTAAGATGGAGCAAAACTGGAACTAAGCCCATGAGGGAACAAGATAATTCTAACTCCAGAGAAGAAAAGTATCCTTGTCTACTCACTGGTCTGCTGTGATTGGCTCTCACGAGATCATAATGATGCACACCCTGAACCACATGTATCTAAAAACCTGCCTGAGGGGCCTCAGGGGGCAAATGCCTGTGATGTGGATTCCCAGGGGCCACCTTCGAGGCCTCCTTGCCACACAGATTCAGGTCTGAAGGCCTGGCAAGAGGCCTGGGCAGTGTGGGCATGGACTGCTCCAAGATCCTTGTTGAAGTTTTCAATGTGAAGTAGAACAAGGGGCCCGGAAGGGCTGTGGGGAAAATAGTGACCGGAGACCCTGAGAGGAAGCCATAGCTGTCATCCAAGAGAGGGAACAGAAAGTGGAAGCAAGTGACCAGGCAGAGACAAACCAGGTCAATTCCAGAGAGCAGCTGCTGCAGAGCTTCCAAGAATCAGACTCATGAGCATGTTGGGAGCTGACACTGAGGAGGCTGAAAACTCAGACAGAGCTGGCATTTCTGCCAGGCTGACAGGCACACAAAACAGCTTACTGGTGGTCTCCACCCTGCAGGTTGCTCAGAAAAATGGGTGCCCTCGGAGACTTTGAAGGACAGGCTGGAGGCCTTGACCTGCCCCCAGAGTGTGGCCACATTTATGGGAGCTTCGGTGATCATGTGCCTCAGCTATTCTCTCTTTGCCTTAATTATTCTTTGCTTTGACGATTCTGTACCTCTCAGTGGGCAGAAACAGGGAAAGTTTGAGATAAGGAACCTCTCAGGTCAAAAGTCCTGGTGTGAGTGTCACATGTGCTGGAAGCAGCGTGTGCAGAAACAGCAACAGGTGTGATGGTGAGAGCAGCATAAACACTGACACTTTCCTTGTTTCTCCCTAACTCCCCACCTTGCCTGGGCCGGCTGGTGACGCATCCCCCCCACACGTGGGCATTCTCCGTGTGCCTGCTGCTGCGTTGGTCTCTTTATTTTCTGTCTGATGCTAAATAAAAGCGAGACTGCCCTTGGAGCTGGGCTGCCCCTTTGGAGTTTGGTCCCTCTAGTAAACCTGTTTCATGCTACCACCGCATGTCACAACCAGACAATTGGTGCCCCGTGTGAGGAACTTGGTGTGGGAACTGGGCCGACCTCTCCCAGCTGGACTCCACAAAAGGGAAGGACTTTTGGAGGTCCCACTTCATTACGGCGAGCTCAGGCAGCAAAGGGCGGGTCTTGCAAGCCGGCGGGGAGTCAAGTTAGGCATTTCACCTGGAGGTTTTTGCCTTTTCTCTGCTTGTTTAGTTGAGTTTTACCTTTGCTTTTAAACTCTGGGGAAAGCACTTACAAGTGAAGAGAAACAGCATAAATTACAATTAGAGTCTTTGAAAAGTGGGAGGACACAAAGTAACCAAGTGCCAGCTCCATAAATTACCTCTCATCCTTAGACAACACAGTTCTCAGCACCCAAAAGGAGGGAGTTGGACCTGGAAGCCTGGGGAAGGCAGGGCAGTGGCTGAGGCCATCAGCGGGACCGGGGCAGTGTCTCCCCTTCCCGCGTGGAGTCTCTGGGATTAGCACTGAGACCCGCTCAAGGGGATGAAAGATCTGACACCCATATGTCCCAGGGCTTCCAGCCCCAACACCTCCTTCTCCTCTCCTCCATCCTCTGCCGCCTCCAGCACATTCTGAGCCCCCCATAGAAATATGTTTCATGAAGCATGACAATCCAAGGGAGAAACATTATTTGAGGAGGAGGCCAGTGTCCCTAACATGAAAGTTTGCTATTGACTGTTTGTAAAGAATTTAGAAAATCTATTTCTGACAATAGTATTCAAGTTCATTTACAAAATAAATTTTTAAAGCTGTAGAACTGGGTATGAAATGACTGCATGGGATTGGAAAGTCCTTATCAAAACAGGACTAACCACAGGCCCCTTCCACCCCTGTTCCGGGTGGTGCAAGGGGTTAAGTCTCAGCACTATGAAGCTATCAGTAGCCACTGCAGCAGGAGTTCAATCCCCAGGCAGGGAGCTACACACATGGCACAGATCTTTCCTGTCTCACCCACTGCTCCCCTCAGCAGTGTATTTCAGTGGATCCACCTGTTCTGTCCCCCACTCTATCTCTGGCAAATGCTCTCACTGGCCCCCTCCCTCTCTGGCCTACACCCCACCTCTTGTATGCATAAATAAGCAAAATAAATCTTTTTTAAAAACACTAAAAATGGCTCAGTATAGTGTCTGTTTTCAGCATCTTTCGCAATTAGAAAAAAAATCCACTACAGTTGGCTGGTGAGGGGGCTGGGGGGTGGGGCTGCCTCTGGTCTCTGCAACCACTGGACCCCAGTACTAGAATCATTGGCTCCTCTATGCTGTCTTCCCTCTGTGGGGGAATTGGCCCCTTCTTTTGTCCACCATGAGATACTGTTCTGCTCTGTTCTATGGGTATACATTTCTATTTCCCCGTGTTTTCCTAATCTTAAAATCTGACTGTTTAATGTAAAAATTGCTAAGTTACTTTGGACTTCTAACAAACTATACATGACACTTAATGGTTGAGAAAACTTCCAAATTGCTGGTCGGGTCTGTGTAAATTTTTGTTAAAACTACTTAGCCTGGTTAAAAACTATAGAGTGAAAATTCAGCTCTTGCGAGTTAAATTCCAAACCTCAGATTTCTTTTTTTTTTTTAAGATTTATGTATTTATTTATACAAGCACTGGGTACAGTCAGGAGCGCAGGAGGGTGAGAGATTTCACCAGAGCCAGAGGTGAGAGCAGAGCAGGCAGACCAACGAAGTACACTGCTGAGGGGAGCAGCGGGTGGCAGGAGAGGTCTGAGCGCCATGTGGGACCCTCGAACCGCAGCCAGGAATAGAACCAGCCAGCCTCGCAACCCAGTGCTCAACTGCTGTGCCAACGGGGAGGCCCCAAAATCAGATTTCTAGTGAGAGTCCAGGAATAAGCGAACAATAAAATAAGATCTTAATGTGTCTCTTCTCCTGTATACCTCATGGTACATAAAAAAAAAGTTAAAGCCAACAAGTCACTCTTAAAAATATAAATTTGAGGGCCTCCCCTAGTGGCTCAGGAGTTTGAGCATTGCGTTGTGAAGCTGTCCACAGCCTCTGCAGTGCCAGTTCTATCCCGGCTGGCTGATGAGGGTCCCACATGGCACTGTAGACCTCTCCTGTGGCGCCCGCTGCTCCCCTCAGCAGTGTAGTGGCAGGATAGGCACAGCACAGTGCAGGTTCTCTGATCTAGCAGACAGGGTAAAGGAGAGTCTTGGAGTCCTCAGTGGCTTTCTCAAGCTTCTATGGAGCTTTACATGCATTGCAGCAACCAGGTACATGGCAGGCTGGGGTGCCAGGGGGCCAAGAGGCCGGCAGGCCTCCAAGCCCCAAGTCTTCACTCTGGGCTTCTCTGGCTTCTTTTCTCCCCTTCTCTCTCTGTCTCTCTGTCTCTCTCCTCTCTCCTGCTTCTGCCTCTCTTGGTGACTATCTCTCAGGACTCCTCCCATGGCCCACAGAAGTAAAGAAGACAGTTTGCTACAATGTAACAACTGCAGGTGACCCATCAGGCAGGGCAGTCCTGATGGTGGGAAGGCAGAAAAGCCTGAAAACCATTTGGCCTACAATCAGTCTGCCACTCTGTCTCTGGTGAATCCTCTCACCCTCACGGGCAAGTGGTCTGTACCCTGGTTCATGTATAAATAAATGAATAAATATTTTAAATATTTTAAATAAAAAATGTACAAATTTGAGAAATGTTTTCTCTAAAGGAATTAGTAAAAACAGTTTCTAAATTTAATCAATAAAAATGTCTCAGTGTTTTCACAGATAGTATAACTACTTTTTTTTTAGAATAACTACTTTTTAAAACTAATGCACATGACCAAAGTTTAAAAAAAACGAATAAACAAATATCTGTTTCTATCACTGTCTAATGCCTTAGGAGTATTAGTTATAATGACACCTATATAAAGTCTAATAAAAAATCCCCAATTTTGAGATCAGGATTGAAGATTTTGGTAATCAAAAACTATATCAAAACTTAATGGTTGAATTTGAAGCATGCAAGCCTTACAGTTTGCATGTTGAGTATCAATACTTTATGTTGAAATGTCTTTATTTTCAAAAGGAAGCACACAGTATTCAAAAAAAAAAAAGAGTAATTGACCTAGTCTACATCAAAAAAGATAAGTTTGTGTTGTTTTGATGATTAGACCTAAATCTCTTGATAAAATTCTTTTCCAGGAAAATCCCAGATTGACTTCTTTCTTTCCCCTTGTCCTAGCAAAATCTAGCCTCGTGGGCAAGTTCCTTAGCAACACTGAGTTCCTCACAGTTATGTAGGAAATGTATATGATATTAAGTCTCTCTTATTTTTCTTGGTTTTCATCAATCTATCTAGTACTTGGCTAAGGAAGAAAATTGGTTTTCGGGATGTTAGAATTTGCAAGTCTGAAATTAATTTAAAATTCCAGTCCTCAGAAAAACTAACAGTTACAATTGGTATCTATCAATTTTTTTTCTTTTATCATTATTTAAATGGTGGCCAAATTTCATATAAAACTAAGGTCTTATTAACTTTAAGAATGAGAATTTGTTAAACAATATCACTTTCTCTAAATATTGTTGAGCTTGCAGGTTTATTTTTTGCTTCTTAGTATAAGAAAACTAAAATTTAATGACATCTCACCTAAACAAATTAAGACAGTTAAAATATGTGTTTCCGTACAGTTATCCATGATAATAGGGTGGTCCCCAGGTAAAGGGGGAAGTTCCAGGTTCCCTGCCCCACCCAAAGGAAGGGAGAGAAGGGAGCTGAGAAGCGAGATAAGAAGCTTCAGTGGAGACTGAGAAGGAAAGAAGCAGGATGAAGCCAGAAGGAGACCTGGAGGAGGCACATGGAGCCGAGAGACACGTGCAGAAACTGCACTTGCCTTTTGGTCGTGAACTGGGTGACAACAGCATGGGTGAGAGTCCGGTGGGTGGTGACAATGGTGGTTTTTGTGTTGATTGTGATTTTGCTCTTTTCCTCCCAGACTTGTCTGGTTGTTTCTGATCCTTTTCTGTGGGTCCCCACTGGAAGGCGCTTTAGACTTGGGACAGGCTTTCAGGCCTTGCTCTAGGCCAATCCTGTTTGGGTGGACTTTTCCCCACAAGGGGACAGGTAACTTTGGATGCTTGATTTAGAAACTATATTCTTTACCTTTCCTGCATTGTTTACTAATTGTATTAACGTTCCTTTTCATTTAAGTCTCATATGTTTTCTGTTGATGCGGCGGATGGCAGAACCTAGTTAGAGCAGGCAGGTTTGTGGTGTCTGGGCTGCCCTTCTCCCTGACCTCTAACAGATTCTTTGTCTTTTCTGTGTTGTTTACTAATTGTGGTAAAGTTCCTTTCCATTAAAGTCTTAAATGTTTTGTGTTGATGTGGTAGATGGCAGAACCTATTTAGAGCAAGCAGCTTTGGGGGTTCTGCGGTGCCCCTCTTCCTGCCCTTTAGTAGACTGACTACTGACACCTCCTGGATGACAAGTGATAGGGCCCAAGGACGTCACCAGGTCCCCAATGACATGGTCTCTGTGGTTAAGCCTAGGGTAACCGTGGATGTCACAGGTAAGATATTAATTTTCTGATTGCTATAGGAGCCACTTACTCTGTACTCACCCAGCATTCAGGACCCAACTTCCCTGCTGCACCTCCCCCTGCAGTGACCTTTAGGGCTAATGGCTTTTGCCAAAGTCCCTAGGTCCGGCTGGGCAAGGAACCGGCACGCAGGGGGAGAACAGCAAACCCCACGAAGACATAGATAAGACGGAAGCCTGTTGAAAGATAACAACCCCAAGGAGCCACTAAAGGAATGCTGACCGCACAGAACCTTATCTCACCTTCTCAAGGCCCACAAACTTTATTCTAATACAACTGTCTCTCTAAAATCTTTTCTCTTTCTAAAATCTTTTCTCATTCTCTGTCTAAAAAGGTCATTGGTTGCTGATTAAAAAAGAACATACTAAATCTAATAACCAGGCTAATTCAAATGAAACATTACTAAACTCTGTGTATTAATAGAACTGTTAACTTAATAATTTCTCTGTTATGTGCTTAGCTTTGTTAGCATTAATCTTAATGATAAAATATTACATTGTGAAAAGTAAAACTCACCCGTGCTAATTAATATTTAGTGGTAGTGAGTTTTTAAAACAAAAAAGTAATCACATAAAATAAAAAGAAAAATTAATAGCCTAACTACTTAGGAATGTGCCTGGGTCCAGATGTAAATCACTGCCCTGTCAATGATAAGCTAAACCTATAAACAAGCTGATTTCTTCACTGATGGTCGCCTTTCCTATGCCTTTAGAAAACATATATATATACTGGTCACCAACTCAAAGAAAATTACACTCAGATTTTCACTCTCTTGAAGTGTGTCTGTTTGTCATTTTTCGCCAAATCCCTGATCACCCTGCACAATCTCTACGCTGAGACGGCCTCATCGTTCACTGCTCTGCTGGTCTGTGGCACTTCCCCTCCTCACAAAATATAATAGGAATGCCTTAATGGCAGACAGAATAGAAAGACTGGAAAGGAGGTAACCTGACAACAGAACCTGACTCACAAGGAGGTAGGGATAGAGGGAAATAGCATGACCATTAACTCAGCTGTAGAGGTCGTGACCCTTAGGCACCAGGGCCTTATCACAAGGCATGAGACCCAAGCAGGATCAGATGCTCTAGGGAGTGGAGCACAGAGCTGAGGGGAAAGATTTGGAGAATGGGCCCATCCTGGAATCTCCACCCCCCATCCTGGTATCTCCGGTCCCTCTTGGATTCTGCGTGGTTATCCAAAATCAGCAACCAACTGACGGCTCACAAGGATTGACCCCCCCAAACAGAAGAGGACTGTGTCTGTAAAGTCTCTGCACTGGCTCGGGGCACACTCCCTCTGCCCACCTGGGACTGTGTAGGTTCCTCTTCTTACCAACTCCCTCCCTTCGCAGGGCAGCAGCTTCCTGCCCACCTATGACCTGTCAAGGCTGCCTGCATGCAACCATGCAGGCCTCTCTCAGCAAAACCTGCCCCTTTCCCTTTCCCTAATAAACCTGTTCTTTAAATATAACTATCGTCTCTTTCTTGTGGAGAAACTCGCCTGGGAAACTCGCCACATACAAACTGACAGGGGAGTGCAGACACCTTTCCCAGAGTGAATCCCAGGACCCCGCTGTAACGCAACCAACCCATTCCAGGTGGGTTTATGAACGGTTCTAGCAGCCACATGCTTCTCGCCCTTGTTTGTAGCCGCCGTTCTCCTCCACACACTCCACTGCTCTCCTCCACCCTCGACACCGCACCCCCACCCTACTCCAGGTGCCGCCATCAGTCCTGCATTCAGGCCCGCAGGGATCCGTCATCTCTCCTAATGGCAGGAGGGCAGAAAAGCCTGATGCTTTTGAAATTACCCTATAATCCACCCCCTCAGGGTTTTCTGCCAGACCATCTACATAGATACAATTTTGTTTCTTAGCAAACATAAACAATGCAGCCATAACCCACAAAAGTGAATAGTATACATCACACTATAACAAAATACAACAGAACACAAGTTAGTCCAGACGATGTATCAACCTAGTGGCAAAAGACATTCATTGGCACCAGCATTGGTGCCATTCATTGGCACCAGACATTCATTGGCACCAGCAGATGATCCACCAAATCTGCTGCCTAAGGCACTGCAGCATGCAAGGCGGGAACTAGCTTATTTAACTCATGATAATCTACCCTCATGCGCCAAGAGCCATCGGGCTTCTTCACTGGCCACGCCGGTGAATTGTCAGGGCTGTGGAAAGTACGCACAATGCCCCCTTTCTCCAGTTCTGATATTGTGCCCGTAATTTCCTTGTAGCCTCCGGGCAACTGATATTGCTTGGTGTTAGTCACTCGCCTAGGGACTGGCAGTTGTGTGGGCAGATGCTTAGCATGTCCACTCACCACTGCCTTTACCACACACACTCTAAGGTGAAACTCTCTGGCTGTGGTCTTTAGCCATAAGCCACGTAGTACATCCACCCCCAGGATGTACTCCAGGATGGGCGATACATATACTTTATACTCTTTTGGGGGGTAATCACCCAACCCCCAGAGATAGTCTCACTGCTGTCACCTTGACACTCTGGCCTCCATAGCCATCAATACAAGTAGACCCGTGAAATCTTTCTGGATTTCCATAGAGCAGAGTACATTCTGCTCCTGTGTCTGCCAGAGCTAAAACCCTTTGCATGTTAGTTGGGGACCAGTGGATGGCAAGCTCCACATGTGGCCTCCAGTCCCCACCCCCGTCCCCTGTGGACAGGTTCCTTGGCCCTCACCCTATTTGAAAGCGATCAGGCCATCACCCGAGGATGGGGTTGGCAGCAAGTATCTTCCAGGCGCAGGGTATTTGCCTGAGGCCTGGAGCTTCCAGGCTCCCCCTGAGCAACAGTCCTTCTCATGGTCATGAACCTGTGGTCTTCTTGCAGCTGCTGCCATAATTCCAACAAACATAGATTGGGCTGTGCATGTATTTTACTGCTATCTACACCTGCTCTCACTAAATCTGTCCACATTTGGTTATGGGTGACTTTAATAAGTTCTGTGATGCCAAGAGGCTTCCTTTCCCTCCTTGGCATTCCTTTTCACTTTTCAACAACTACCCACTTTCCCTTCTGAGTTTGAGAGTGCCAGTTCTCAACCTCGCCCAAGCTGGCTATCATTGTTGTGACGTCATGTAGCTGACGACCCACACGGGGTGCTAGAACTGCCATGAGGGATCCAAATGAGGATGAGGGGACATTTTTTAATACCAAGTCTCTCATCCCTACTGTGAAACGTTCGTCATCAGGACCACGGGAATTCACATGAAACATGGTCTACCACATCCCCAATTCCCGAATGACCTGTATCAGCTCGGCATATGTCTCCCATCCACTTACTGTGTCCGGCACGTCTCCTGCATCAGCCCAACTGTCCGTATGGCACCCATTATCCATTCCCAGAGGGTGGGGTCGCCCTGGCCATACCGCTGGCTGTTCTGTAGCCTCTGTCGCAAGGATGGGTGTAAAGCCACGGAGGCCAGTCTCTCCATCACTTGTGCCGTGCAAATAATCCCATCCAGCCCCAGGCCCCACAAATGTAGCAGACAGGCTGCCAAGGGTTCCCCTGGATTCTGGTGGAAACTGTTTGCCCAAGTACACCAGTTCTGCCTGGGTGTATGGTTGATAGGAAGTAAATTCTGACATTTATGGTGGTCCAGCAGCCTGACCGCCCCCCCCCCAGCTGGGGCCATGGGTGGCTGCTGCTTTATTTCTGAGTGACCACTTGGTGGGCCCGGAGCATGGGACCAGCCTCCACCTCCTCTCCAGAGGAATCCGGCATCTCCAGGGGCGCAGTTTGGTTTGCCATCACCGGTTGGGACTTGGGCAAAGGGCCAGCCTCCCCCTCCTCCTGTCCTGAGGAGGGGTTTGGCATCTCTGGAGTCACAGGTTGGTTTGCCACCACCGGCTGTGATTCGGGCAAAGGGCCAGCATCCCTCTCCTTCCTGTCTGAGCTGGAGTCTGGCATCTCCAGAATGGTGGGTTGGTTTCTCTGAACTTCCTGCTCCAGAATCCTCAAATATTGTTGCAGTTTTCGCATCTCTTCCTGCATCTCATCCCATACTCGCTGGACTCTAGATTGCTCTTTCTGCTTGGACTGTCGCAGAGCTGTGAGAAACACCCACCCCACTGCTCCTGTTACCTCGCGGGCACTGCACCCATTCAGGGTTTCTTCTATTTCATACAGGGCCTGTTCCAACTGCCCCGGGGATCCATCTACCTCTGGCCATTCCTGGGGAGGTGCCCACATGGCGAGGAGGTCGGCCACTGAGTACCATCTGCTCGTGGCCGGCCACCTGGCAATTCCTTCCCAGGTTCCAAAGGGTTTCGTCTGCATAGAGCCATCCTGCTTTGAACCATCCTGCCATCTACGCCAGTTGTAACGCAACCAACCCATCCCGGGTAGGTGTATGAACGGATCTAGCAGCCACATGCACTTCATAGCTGTTTGTAGTCCCTGTTCTCCTCCCTACGGGGTGGAACTGGGTGATCTCCCATAGCTTGTCAAAATTAACCGCCTTGGAGACCGGCTGCTTCTTGGAGCCCAGCTAAGAGGCAGGTGACGAAGTGTCTCAGTGAGCCCTGCCCCCACGACCCACGTCAGTGTCAGTCTCGTATTCCCAGCCAGGCTCCTGGCGGGGACCTGCTTCAGTGCCCGGGGGCATGGTTGTGTCAGTGAAGTGGACCTGATCTGTGTGGCCTCGAGCAGACTGAAAAACATGTTCTCTGTGATTAGAGGTCAGGGTGGAAGAGAGGATAATGTGTAATCATGACACTGAAGGTTATAGGTGTAACCTTAGGTGTAACCTTGGTAAGATAACGAAATTCTTTGGTGTAGGTAGTGGGGTCGTTAGTGAAAGAGCCGAGACACTTTTCAATCTGGGAGAGATCAGACAGAGGGAAAGGATAGTGGACTCCACCTACTCCTTCGGTCCCCACAGCCTCCCTAAGGGGACAAAGAGGACGACTGTGAGAGCAGGTGTGGTGGCTGGGAGGTGGAAGGGGGGCAGACATGGGAAGCTGAAGGAGGTGAAGACTGAACATCAAGAGGATCAGAGAATGCAGAAGTGGGCTCTGGAGAGGGTGAAGAGAGAGAAGCGTCTCGAGACTTGGGAAGTAGAACTGGTTTGCAGGAGGGTGGGACTGGAGCGCACGAGAAAGCAAGCCTGGACTTGAGGGATCTCTGACCATGTTCCATTGCAATGACAGAAACTGTTCAGGTCTGTAAGGACCGTGAAATGGAAAGTGCCCTGTTCTGGCCAATGAGAGCCATTCTCCAGTGGGCACTGAGGCTGGGCAGTGTTGCAGAAGAAGACTAGACGCTGAGGTGCAGATCTGGCCTGTGCCCCAGCGGATCGAGGTTTGAGAGATGGCGACCCAGAGGGATGGCTGGGCTCAGCTTGGAATGTGAGGATCCAATGGCTAAGTCGGCTCCTCTCCCGAACGAATGTGGGTACAGTCTCAGGAACGAAGTTTCCCATGAACTCATCTGACCTTTGGGGGCACAGGACCCGAATCACGGTGTCCCACGCATGACCCGGTCCTGGCCTTTGGAATGGGGGCAGGCGAGCGAGGGGGACATCTCCACTGCTCAGTTGACACCTGGACTGGCATCCCCAAATCCAGAACCAGGAGCAATGGGGGTTGGCTGGCATAGGCCTGCGGTTTATGGAACAGTCAACCAGGATGGGGGTGAGGAGAGGAGCCGGGTAACCAGGGGTGAGGGCCTCCTACGAAGGACGGTCAGGCAGGTGACTCACCCCCAAGGATCAAGGCCTGTGGTGGAGGTGCGGCATCTACAATAGAGAGGAGAGTCCCAGGGACGGGGAGGCGGCCCCAGCGCCAGGGAACACAGCCTTCTGGGTTTCGGGCACCAAGATGAAAGGTTTGGCGTGGCAAAGAAAAGGGGAGCCAGGCTAAACTTTCTCAAAGGAAGGGCAAACTTATTGTGCCCCAAGGCGAGCTTTGCTGACCCAAGGTGGGTTGTCCCTGAAGACCAGGCAAGCAGGGCCAACACAATCTGTCCAGCTCCCCAGCACTCCAGCACCACCCTAAGACCTCCCCCTAGACGTGGCTGGCCTTCCAGTGCAGTGGCCCCTTCAGTAGTCATCAGGGCCAGAGATAGGGTATTAGATATTATCCTAGAATTTTGTTGTTGCTGTGCAGCATTTGAATTGCAGAGCAACAAAGACTAAAAATAGCACCAAACCAGACAAAAGCCTCCCCACCCCCAAAGCACAACCACTCAGTGGCCATGGGGAACAGGAGTACACCAGGGAAGGCTGAGGCTCTGGAGAGGCTCAGGGACTGGGTCCAGTCACAGGAGCCAGGAGGAGCATGAGACCCACGGGACTGCAGCACAGAAATCTGGGCAAAACCGATGTCCCTGGAGCACAGACAGATTGTGTTGGCCCTGCTTGCCTGGTCCCTCTCCAGCTGGGGGCCTGTCTCAGTGGTGCTGCCGTGCTCCCCAGCGTCCCCCAGCTAGAGGACTGACACCAAGGTGCTGCTGTGCTCCCTGGTGTCCTCCTGCCGGGGTCTGGCCACAGAGGTGCTGGTGTCCTCCCAGGCATCCTCCAGCACCGGGCCAAGCGCAGAGGGTCTGCCTTTCATGGCGTCCTCTAACAGGGAAACTGGCTCTGCAGCGGTGGTGTGCTTCTGGGCGTCCTTCAGCTCAGAGACACCTGCAAAGGTGACCCTTTTGCCTGGGGTGGCATCCGTTCCCCTCTTTTGGACTTCCTGCTTTCGCAGGATACCCGGACTTGGGGTATTCCCCGAAACCTCAGGCTGCGGGAGGCAGTCCTTGGAATCGGGGTCACTGGGCTCCCGGAAGGTGACACGCTTTGGCACCCGGGAGGTGACGTGACTGGGCCGCTCCTCCCCCTCCTCCTCATAGTCCTCCCCGCCTGCCTGCTTCCTGGAGCGGAGGATCAGGAAGGTGGCCATGACCTTGTCGTATTTGTTAGCGTCAATGGCCTCCCGAATTTCCTGCCTCTGGTAGCCCAGGCGCTCAATAGCTTTGGTTATGGCCAGGTCCTGGGGGCTGAGGGACGGCTCGCTGAAGGGCAGGGATCCCTCGCTTGTTTATGCTACCCAGGTGTGCTGCTGGATTCTCTCCAGGGTGTTGCGCCTCCAGGGGTCTAGTGCCAGCATTTTGGCCAGTAGGTCCTGGCACTGCTCCGTGAGGTAGTCAGGCAGATGGACCCACCTTCCCAGGATGCGCACCCTGATCGCCTCAAGGTTTGGGCCCCTGAAGGGCAGTGTGCCAGTCACCATTTTATAGAACACGATGCCCAGGCTCCACACGTCCACCTTGGGGCCATTGTACTGCTGGCCAAGATAGACCTCGGGGGCCCTGTATTCTGGGCTACAGCAGCACGTGCTCAGCGCCCTGTTGAAGGCCTGGACGCTGAGGCCAAAGCCCACCAGCTTGACTTTTCCCTCTCGGGTCAGCAGAATATTTTCGGGCCTCACATCCAGGTGCGCGATGCCTTTGGCATGGCAGTAGCTGAGGGCCGCGAGGATCTGCTTAAAGAGCAGGCGGCCTCACTCTCGCCCAGGCGCCCACGCCTGCTCAGGAAGTCCTGCAGGTCCTCCCCCTGAACGTCCTCCATGACGAGCTGCAGCTCCGGCCCTGTGTCCACCACCTGGAAGAGCTCCACGATGTTAGGGTGGTGAAGGGCCTTCATGCACCCCGTCTCGCGGGCCAGGAGGCGTAGGTCGGACAGCTCGGACTTGCGGACTTCCCTGATGAGCACCTTCGTGCCCGTGAGCACGTGCACCACCAGCGTCACCTTGGCGTGGGAGGCCCGCCCCAGCTCCCGCAGCGCCAGGTAGCTTTTCCCTTGACGTCCCTGGAACATATTGCCTATGCACTTGACTACGCTGACTACCCTCACCAGCCCTGAATGTGCTCCCAGCCCTTGTGCTACCTCCGCTGACAGCTGACCCTCCTACGATATTAACAAATGTAATATTAATCTAGTATTAATAGTACTCAGAAAGTATTCACTAACCTCACTAAATATTAACAATGCTAACTTAACTCCACCAACAATACTAACCACACTCAGCTTACTAGCAATACTAACTACACTACAAATGAATGAAACTACACAAACAAAAAATGACAAATGAGATGTAAATGTAAAAATGTGATTAAAAACAAACTAATTTAAAACTAACCACTAACTTTAAGAATAAAACAGAACAACAAAGCCCAATAGAACAAACAACAGAACAAACAACAAATTAAAAACTAAAACCTGAAACAAACAAACAAACCAAAATAAAAACCCAGAGAAACGAAAAAGGGGAAGAAAGAACAAACAATGACGCAAGAACAAAAGGGAAAATGGGGGAGATCACTCAAAAAATAAAATAAAAAAACTAAAAACTGACATAAATGAATAAAGAAAAAAAGTCAGTAACAAAACAATAAAGGAAAATAAAAAACAATGAAATAAAAGGAAAAAGAAAAAAAGTAGAAAAAACTATAAGCAAATTAAAAAAACAAGGAAAATAAGGAAAAAACAAAGAAAGAAAAATAAAATGAATAAAATAAATTGCCTAAACAAATAATTAAATAAATAAACCAATAAATAAACCCAAAGAAAACCAAATACCCCAAAACATGCTCTCACTCTCTCTGTCGGCGTCCGGAGTGCACAGGTCACTATCCAAAGCTTTCCGGCTCCTGAGGACACAGGCGCAGTCCGGGCGGGCCTGATGCAGGCGGTGCCGGTGCCGTCACAATGGCTCTTTGTGGCGTCAGAGCCAGAGGCCACAGCCATTGGCAGAGGGAACCCCCAGCGGTTTCTCAGCCTTAACGAAAAAGCTGCCACTTAAGGGCAACTCTTGGAATGCCTGAGAGGTCCTTTCATTTGTGCTGAGCAATCCCGTCCTGGGTTTTGGCTTTTCCAGGCGTCCCCACCCTGGCCCTGCCTTGTGCAGATGCTTTACTGTCACGCTCACACTGTGGAGGGAACAGCAAACAGGGGGCGCAGGCGGTGGGGTGCGCACTGGGGAGCTGTCCACAGCCTCTGCTGCGCCCGCGAGGGGCCCACGTGGCGCGCAGACCCCTCCTGCCGCTCCCGCTGCTCCCCTCAGCAGTGGATTTCAGTCAGTCTGCCTGTTCTGTTCCCGGCTCTGTCTCTGGGGAATCCTCTCACCCTCCTGTGCATCTGCCCTGCACCCCGTGCTTGTATAAATAAAATAAATCTTTAAAAAAAATTTTAAAAAAAGGAGTCACAGTTACTACTGTTGGAGTGAACTAGTAAGGTTTAAATTCTGAAATTTTCAAGAGGTAATTTCAGGATTCTTTTTCAGCCTGTCTTTCTTTTTTGGGGTTTTAATTGTGTCATGGAGTCTAGTTTAGTAGAAAAATAACATTAAATAGTAATACTATACACACAATAGTTCCTTTGAGAGGGAATATACTAACAAATCCAATAGGTCATATCAATGCCAATGTGCTTAAAAACTAAACAAAAATGTTAGGAAATTCAGAATACTTTGCTTTTTAGGTTGCTTTTAACACTTTAGCCAAAATAAAGTTATTTAATAGTGATAAATATCAGGAACTATAAGTATCATTGTTTTAATTCCATGTATATTACATATATCAATATGTGCACTTACAAATATATTAATATCTGAGGAAGGCGATTTAGAAAGGATAATTAATTTTCCAAGGTTATCTATATATGACATTCACTCAAAAGAAACAATGACTAATTATTGAGAAACTACACTGTACTTTTGTAGAATTGATTGTGTTCTACTGATCAAGATATAGAGAGACTGTTGTGATAAAACTGACTTTTCAGTGGCAGGGAATAAAAGCAATATAAATAAGTTTTAAAATATCCAACAGAGAAATAACAAATGGTGATAGGATCTGTACAAAGGATCAAAACAAACCAATTGAATTTTCAATAACATATAGGATAACATCAAAATATGAAACCCTTCAGGATATTTTAAATAAAATGTATGCATCTGTAAAGCTATGAAAACATTATTCTTTAATGGAAATTATAAGACTTCAATAAATGACAATATGAACTCTACTTACAGACCAGGATGCACACAGCAAAGTTTGGGAGAAAGCACAATTGCAGAGGGGAGCACGGACAGGCAGAAATGACCGAATCACCCTGCAGCAAGAAAAAGGAGGTCAGTGTTTCATGTGGACAAAGGAGAAGGAATTGTGAGACAAGGTCAAAGATATTCTCAGAAACTAGTCACTCAGAACTTCCTAATTCAGGGTGATGGCCTGAACTTCATGCTAATTGTGAAAATGGAGAGAGATGATGGTGAGTGGAGTGAATTGAATAATTTATGTTTGAGAAAAATGTCTTTGCATTGGGGAACTAGATTGTAGGAGAACAAGAATGCAACAGGGAAAACAACTGAGAAACTTGCAGTAGACAAAGAGAGAGGAGTGGGTAATAATGGTTCTTTGCTTAGGATGTTAGCTAATAGGGCTGATTTGGATAGATATAGAAAGTGAGGGAAAGACAGAAATTAAAGATGCTGCCAAACATTCTATCCTGAGCAACTTGGTAGATGTAATTGCTAATTTTTTTAAATTATTTATTTATTTATTTATACAAGCCCTGGGTATAGTCAGAAGTGCGGGAGGGTGAGAGAATTCACCAAAGCCAGAGCAGAGAACAGAATAGGCAGAGTGACAAAATACACTGCTGAGGGGAGCAGCGGGCACAACAGGAGAGTTCTGTGGCGCCATGTGAGACCCTCGCTGGTGGTCAGGGATCGAACCTGCGCTGCAGAGGCTGCGGGCAGCTTCGCAGCCTTGCACTCAACCGCTGCACCACCAGGGGAAGCACATGCTTTTTTTTAAGTTTTATTTTTATTTGCTGAATTCAGAGAACAAAGAGTAGAGGTTTGGGTAGATAGAAGATTGGTGTATTTGAAGAAGTTAGATTCCATTTTCTTTTATAAGAAATCACACCACTCTAATATCTAACAAATATTTATTGATATATAATGTTTTGGGGAAGAATCAAGGTGGAGACCCTGATGCAGGGGTTAAAGAATTCACCAGAGACAGATGGGAAAGGCCAGGTGAATTTATTGATACACTGCTAAAAGAAGCAGAGGGCGAAAGTGGAAGGGTGTACTGCTCAGAGTTTGGGTCCCAAGTCTCTCTTTATACTCTAGACACCATTGACTGGTTAGGGTGACTAGTCTTGGGTGTGTCCCGACTGATGATCTGAATCAGCATAGAGGATCATCAGTTCTGGGCCTCACCAGCTTAAGGTCCATGTTTTCATGGCAGCTCCATCCATACTCCCTTTATCATTCCAGCCTACCAAACTTGCTTGCTGGCCAAGGAGTGGGGGCTTGGTTTTCAAATTCTTAACGATACCTTGACAGACCAGAGGTGCAGGGGTGAAAAATTTCACCAGAGGAAGACTGGAGAACAGAAAAGGCACAATTGTTTAAATACACTGCTAAGAGAAGCAGCTGGGGAGACAGGAAAGATCTGCAAGTGAAGACAGATTTGGGGCTCCCTTTTATAACTGGTTTTGTCAGTTTTACTTTGGGGAGTGAGTTTTGGGCTGGTTAGTGCAGGGGTTTCTGATCCTGGGGGGTTGATCTTTGACCCAGAATGTGTCCTGGCCTTTCTTCCACATTCCTGGTCAAAGGGATCCATCTTACGGTTTGGGAACCAGAGCAGCCTTATCAATTCTCTCTGTGTTCAAGCCTCCCAAACCTTCCTGCTGAGCAATGGATGAGGTTTAATTTTAACCTTATTTAACGCTACCCCACCAGATACCATTTGGTTTCTGTTTTCCTGCCACAGTGGATACTTTCCTATATGCAATTTACATTCCCTCTTCCTGGTCTTCACCTGTCTGCATCTGTTAAATTCAGAAGTCTCTACTGACAGAAACAATTCAAAGCATGCACTTCATGACTTAGCACTCTTACATCAATCAGTGTCAAGTAAATTACCAAAAAGGGAACCCCAATTCCCCAAAGGCTAAACACGGAAGCAATTCTACATTTTCTTAAGAGTTAATTTCTGACAATTAGATTGTAAGTTATGGTACAATCAAAAGAGCAAAGAGGGTTGAATTGGGTTGCTTTATTTTTTTATTGCTCATTCCCTGTCAAAACCATGTTTAAATACCAAATATTAAAACATGTGCCCATCAAATAAGCAAAAATAATATAAATTCTGGAAAAAGGAAAGAAAATACTGTGATTTCCAGAGAAAGGATCATGTTGTCACTCCTGCAGTATACATCTGGCCCAACACGGGTGTCAGGGTATCATTTCATAATTTTAAAAACTAAGCTCTCACTCTTAACCCATAGTCATGTTTGAGAGACTTGAGCAGAGAAGGGCATCAATTAGGCTGCCACGGGAACTGGGCCACTAGTCTGACCACCATGGCAGATAAACCAGCCCAACTCCAGGAATGCAGAGGCAGGGCCTGCACATATGTCTGTGTCAAAGGTCTGCACCCAAGAGCAGACATCCCAGCTGATAACCCGTGCAAACTGGCTCCCCAAGTAAGAAACCCTATGTAACCCTAGTGTAAAAGTCTCAAATCCTTCACACACAGCTGTATAGCTCCCTCTTGTCCCCTGTTCCCTTGCAGGGTATTTCAATAAATCCTCCTTTTCTGTTCTCTACTCCATCTCTGCTGCACTCTTACACCCCCAGACCTCACACATCCCTCAGCTATGGTTCCACCACAAAGAGTGCTTAATAATGTTTGTTCAACTTAATGAACTATCCAATCATCACTTATATCACTGACCCCTGAATTATTATTATTGAATAATAATTCAACCCCTGAATTATTATTATTTCTGATATAAATGTTATCAACAGCATTAGCAAGCTAATATTGGTTGGGCAATTAAAGATAAATTCATTGATTTTCAAACTCTAAAATGTTCCCTTATTTTCTGTAGATTCAGAGACCTGATAAGGGAAGGACACAGGCTCAGATCTCTTTCTTCACCCTCCCTATGCCAGAGAAGCTGCGCTTGAAAGTTTACAAATCATGACTGGAGAACAAGGATTGACAGATTTGTCTCTCATCAAGGAATAAATATTTCAAACTTTATTCACCGTATATTGTTTTTTTAATTTTTTTATGGGGGCATGTTTTTATTTATTTATTTATTTGTTTGTTAGTTTGTTAGCTTCTTTAAAAATGCACTGGGTACAGTCAGAAGCGCGGGAGGGTGAGAGAATTCACCAGAGCCAGTGTGGGGAGCAGCAGAGCCAGAGTGGGGAGCAGAACAGGCAGAAGGACCGAAGTACACTGCTGAGGGGAGCAGCGGGCGGCAGGAGAGGTCTGCGCGCCATGTGGGACACTCCTTGGGTGGCCAGGGAGCAGCCGGGGATCGAACCAGCGTCGCAGAGGCCGTGGGCAGCTTCACAACCCAGCGCTCAACGCAGCTTCACAACCCAGCGCTCAACTGCTGAGCCACCGGGGAAGCCCTATTGTAGTTTCTTTTGCAACTACTAAAATCTGCACTACAGCTAGGAGATAGCCAAAGGCAATTAAATGAAGGTGGCTGGTTTTTCATTGTATTTACAAGGTTGAATTTAGCCTGAGGGTGTCGTTTCCTTGTTCTAAGGAAATAATTTCCCTTTTCTCCACAATTGTACATCTTTTGGTTTGCTCCATGAATTTTGAAGTGGCTGGAATTTAGGATGACTTAGAAAATTTGCATAAAAATGTGGGTTTTTGAGCAACCCTCATCCATCTTGTAGATTCGGACTCCCATGTATTAGAGCAAAAACTGTAAAGAACACACAGCAGGGCCTCCCCGGTGGCACAGCGGTTGAGCGCTGGGTTGCGAAGCTGCCCGCGGCCTCTGCAGCGCCAGTTCCATCTCCGGCAGCTCCCCGGCCACCAGAGGAGGGTCCCACATGGCTCACAGACCTCTCCTGCCGCCCACTGCTCCCCTCAGCAGTGTACTTCGGTCCTTCCGCCTGCTCTGCTCCCCGCTTTGGCTCTGGTGAATTCTCTCACCCTCCCACGCTTCTGACTGTACCCAGTGCATGTATAAACAAACAAATAAAAATAAATAAAAATACATGCCTCTTAAAAAAAAAAAAACACACAGCAATCAGAATAAATGTCCTCTGAAATTAAGACCTTTAAATGTCCCTTCATATATCATCAGTTGATTCCATTGTTTTTAAAAATTAACTGCTGAGAGAGAAAAAATTTAAAAAAGGAAAAGTATGAGGATTGCGTATAAGAGAGCAAGTCAAAATATCTCAGAATAGCTTTCACTTTTTTACATATATATAAAAATGGAGTTTCAGAATTATCACCAATTTCATGAGCTCTAATAAACATCTTTGTGTTTCACTTCATTTTCTTTTAATTTTTACTGAAGTTCCACTGGTTTCTACCATTATATAGTGATAGGTTTTGGTGTACATTAAAAATTAACATTTGAATAAAAAGTTTCTATTCTTCACCATACAAGAACTCCTTTATCCAAATTGCTCAGCCCCTTTTCCTGTTTCCCTCTGGCAGCAGATATTTGGTTCTTACAGACAAAGATGTTGTTTTTGGTTTGTTTTGTTTGTTCATTTGTTTTGTTTCTTTATCATCTATATAGGTGTGAAATTATAACAGGGTGGTCCCCAGGAAAGGGGGTGGTTCCAGGTTTCCACCCCACCCAAGGGAGGGTGATGCTGAGCAGGGAGAGAAGAAGCTGCAGAGGAAACTGAAGAAGGAAGGAAGCAAGATGGAGCCAGAAGGAGACCCGGAGGAGGCACGTGGAGCAGAGAGAGGCATGAAGAAACCATGCCTGCCTTTTGGTCTTGGACTGGGTGACACAGATGTGGGCGAGAGACCAGTGGGGAGGTGGCAATGGCAGTTTTTGTCTTGCTTTTGATAATTTATTCTTTTCCTTCCAGAATTGTCTGGTGGTTTCTGATCCTTTTCTATGGGTCCCCGCTGGAAGATGCCTTAGACCTGTGGCAGGCTTTAGGGCCTTATTCTGGGCCAATCCCTTTTGGATGGACTTTTACCCACAAGGGGACTGGTAACTTTGGGTACTTTATTTAGAATCTATAGAGACACACTTCGTCAGGGGGTGGGGGGATGGGGGCAGAGGGGGTGGGGAGGGAGGGCCAGGGAGAGGAAGGACTAGAGTCAAAATAAGGGGGGGTGCGATTGTATTGGGAATATAACCAAAATGAAAATGCATACATTGTGCAAAGATGAAAAATGATGTAAGAATTATATAAAATAAAATATTAAAAAAAGAAACTGTAGTCTTTGCCTTTCCTGTATTGTTTCCTAATTGTATTGAAGTTCCTTCCCAGGAACTTCATGTGTTTTGTGTTTCTCATATGTTTTGTGTTGATGCAGCGGATGGCAGTACCTATTTAGAGCAGGTAGGTTTGTGGTGTCTGGGCTGCCCCTCTCCCTGCCCTGTAACAAAATCGTATGGTGCTTTTAGTATCCCTCTGACTTATTTTAGATAGCAAAATATATATACTCTAGGTCAATCCATGTTGTTGCAAAGGGCAGGATTTCATCTTCTTATAGCTGAGTAGTCTCCCACTGTGTGTGTGTGTGTGTGTGTGTGTATATATCACATTTTTTTTTTAATTTTATCATCTACCAGTGGGCTCTAAGTTTGTTTCCCTGTCTTGAGTGTTGTGATAATGTTATGATGAACATAGTGTTCCATATATCTCTTTGAATTTAAATTTGTATATATTTGTGGTAAAGCTTGACAACTAAAGAGAAGTCAGCTAGCTGGGTCATGTGATATTTATTTTCTTAAATTTCTTGAGGTATTGCCACACTATTTCCATGATTGCAACAATTTAAATCCGTAACAACAATCTACAAAGATTTTGTCTCTCCACAACTTTATCATCACTTGTTTCTTGTCTATTTTGATAATAACCCTCTTAACAGATAGGAGATGATCGCTCATTTTGCTTCTGATTTGTTTTCTTAATAGGAAAGGAGGAACACGTGTTCATGGGCCTGCTGCCATCTTTGTCCTGTGGACAAGTTGCTCTTCAACATCTCTGTCCACTTTTTAATGGGGATATTTGTTCTTTTGTTGACGAGTTTAATGAGTTCTTTATAAAATTTCTATATTAAGCCCTTGTCTGACATATGTAAGTATTTTCTCCAAATCATTAGTTTTTTTAATGGTGGTTTCTTTCACTCTATAGAAACTTTTTAGTTTAATATTGTCCCATTTGTTTATATTTGCTTTTGTTTCCTTTGACAATGTAATCTGATTGACAAAAGTCATCTCCAAGGCTGATTAAGGAACTCTGTCATTTTTGTTTTTCTGTGTATTTTGTGATTTGAGAACTTCTATCCATGTCTTTACTCCACTGTTGGTGGAAATGTAGACTGTTTCCTTTCCTAGAAAATTAGGGTAGATATTTCTGAAAATACTAACAATAGTTATACCTTATGATCCAGCAATCCCATTCTTAGATATCTCTCTGAAGTATACAAAAACACTAATATGAAGGGATATGTGCACTCCTATGTTCACTGTAATGGTATTTTCAATACCAAAGTGATGGAAGCAACCTAAGGGTCCAACAACAGATGAGTTGGTTATGAAGATATGGCACACAACACACGAATACTACTCAGCTACTAAAAAACCCCTCCGGATTAAATCTTGCTATTTGCAATAATATCGATGGTACCAGAAGAGACTATGACTCACAGAATTAGTTAGAAGAAAGATAATACCAGGGAGAGTAAATGGTTTGCCCACAGATCCAAAACTATAGCCTAACTTGAAAATAAATGAAAATATCTTACTTAGACCAATTTTCCATCAACTACTTAAAATTTTAAGGGCACAGAATGACCTACATCTATTTCAAACATAGTGTTTTTCTTTAGAATGTTATTTCATTGCAATCTGATTCCGTATGAAACTTATAACATAAAAAGTTAATGAAGGGCTCTTTATTAAAAGAAATGGATAAAAGGGATCTGAAAAGCATTATCCTTCAGGACTACAATGTGAAACCCTGCCATTTGTTATTTTCCATTTTGTTATGATAAGAATGAAAGGTTAAATGTTTTCATATTAGTTTTTACTTTGACATTTACCAGAATGACTCTTTTCATTTTCAGAGTCACTTAAAAACCAGAAAAACTGTTCATATCAACCATGTAGTATATAGTCCTTACACATGCTTACCAATTAATTTAAATCTAAAAGTTGCCTGTGACATGATTCTTTGATCAGTAAAGACACATTAATTTTATATTAAATTCTATATGGCCAATACTGCAGTGAGAAATTATTGGGAAAGGGGCCTCGCTGGTGGCTTAGGGAGTAAGTCTCAGCTCTGTCACTGCTGTGGCCTGAGTTCAATTCCCAAGAGGGAGCTAAGCCACATAGGGTGCAGCAGCCTTCTCCTGTCATGCCTGCTGCTCCCTTGAGCAGTGTATTTCAGTACATCTGCCTGTTCTGCTCCCCACTCTCTCTGGTGAATCCTCTCAACCACTGCACCTCTGGGCTACACCCCAGTTCTTCTATGCTTAAAAAAATTACATTGGAAAAAGGTGGCAGTCTTTGTTTGGAAAGCCTGCAAAGCAGATCAAGGAGAAAAGACTTTAATGAGAAACTATTTGAGAATAGTAGAGAGCAATATGATGAAGGGATAAACATGGTCACTCAAACTAAAGCATAAACTAACTGAATAATAAACATTTTGAGAATAAATCAATCAGCTAATTCTGTTACATTACATTCATTTATCAACTCTTAATCGACTTGCTTCAGTGTATTTCTGATATATTGTCTAGTCCACAAATCACTATACAACAGAATACAACTTAAATATATGAAGGAAAACTCCATTATGGAAGTTTGTAGATGGCTCACAGCTATTCCATGCAAACACAGTTTGGGGAACCTCCCCTCAGGAAACCAAAGGAAACAGGTCTTGGGCCCAAAGTCTCTACACGGGTGGTGCCACAATATGCCTCCCGTGGGGCAGAGAAGTGTACAGTCATGAGCCACAAATCCATGGTCCTCCTTGGAACCCGGGTCCAAGTCAGTTATTTAGGCTTGTGAAATAGGACTTGGGCCCTATTCCAAAATGCGCTAGGGATCAAAACCATGGCAATACAATGCTGCATTTCCATTACATTGTGAGTGCTCCTGCATCAGGAAATAATCTACTCTTTTCACCACCATAGAGGACACTTGATTTTCCTAGGGCTACAGGAATTAAGGAGTAATGTTTTACTATCTTGTCTATTTCTTTCGCTGCCACTATTCCTTATTGGAATGGCATTAAAATTAGCCAAATCAGACTGGAAAGGAAAGGGAAACAATGAAATAACTGCAGGGGACATAATTTAAGGAACATTTTCCAGGACATAATTTGAGGAAATTCAAGGATTTTCTATATTATTGATGCAGATGTTGGCTACATAGATCAATGGAGGAGAAAACATTTTCTTACCCATAACTTAGATGTGTTATAAACGGAATTAGAAATTTCCTCCACATCTGAGGATTGGAAAGCTGATAGTATACCAGAGACTATAATTCAGCTAAGAGGCCCACATAGTAAGACCTCCATAACGGATCATGGTTTTTAGCAGTTATGTAAGCAAAATACCCAAAAGCAATAATTAATATACATATGTCTGTTACACTAGTTTATAACACTGCATAAATTTTTGGAGTACAGCTTCACACCTATTAAAATGTGTAATTCCACACCACACACACCAACAGAGTTCTAATGAGCCTCCACTAACATGCTTCCCCTAACACACGCCCCCCTCTCCAGGATCAGGTCCTCCTGCCAATTTGTGTCTGCACAAGCATCAACTTCTCTTCTTCCACGCGTGCGCATGTGTGTGTGTGTGTGTGTGTGTGTGTGTGTGCCCTCACCCCACTGAAAGGAGGACTCTGGTGAAGTTTTTCTTAGAGGTGACCCAAGAACCCCCATCTGTGACCACAACACCTCTCCCAAGGAAACAAGGAAAGTCTGAGAAACTGTCATCCAGGCAAACTTGATGGGATTATTGGGCATAAAATGGCATTAGCAAAAACGAATTAAAGTATGGCGTTTAGTTATTATGTCAACATTGCTGCATTAGTGGTAAAAAAAAAAAAAATCTGTACTCATGTAGGATGTTTACAAAATGGAAATGGTGTGGGATAAACAAGACCAGTACTGCCTTTGCAACTTTTTTGTAATTCGAACAGTATTCTTTAAATGTTATTTTTTAAAATACTCTCAATATTTAATAGGTTATAGATGGAAATTTTTTTTTCTTTTCCAGTTTCCCAGGTATCACTGTCCAGGGAGTGGAGAGAAGGGTTCTGGGAGAAAAGCTGGAAACCTCACACACAGGGCAGGCTCCCGAGTCTCCTCTCCCCTGAGCCCTGCTGCTCAGACTCCTCACAGAGCATCTCACCACCGGGATGCCGCCCTCCAGGACCCCCAGCTCTGCCCACCTCAGCCCCCACCCCGTCCTGGCTGCTCCACCAGAATCCCAAACAGGCGGCAGCGCCCCCATGTGGCCACAGGGCTGAGCACAGAAGCCCAGAGCCGCCCTTTCTCCTGCTCAGCCAGGCCCTTCCCAGGGTCCCTGGGCTCCCAGCGGCAGGACAGGGATCTGCACACAAGGGGGCGCCCAAGTCCAGTGTCAGGTCAGAGTCCTCCAATTTTCATAGTCCTATGGACAAAGGACAAAAGCAGGTTTCCAGGTCCTAAGAGCTGATTCCCAGATTATGGGCTGATCCCCAAATACAGAGGTTCCTTCGGTCTCGGGTGGATCCTTGAACTCCAGAGTCTCTGTACTTTGTTTCTGCTTCTGCTTCCAGGGGTGAAAGCGCCTCTTCCTGGGAATTAACATTCAATTCTACCCAGGAGCCCAGGTCCTCGCCCAAGAAAAGGAAAAGGTTCCAGGAAAATGCCAAGACCTGGGGCCAACCACCCATCCGCGTCTTAGAGCAGGTGGGAGCAGGAGTGATCAGAGCTGGGGAGAGACCCGGGGAGCTGTTGTTGGTATGTGGTGGATCATTGGTGGAAGGGCCACACCTAAGGGGAACAATAACTATAGAAAGATGACCCACGCTGTCAGAAAATAAATAAATAAATATACATCTTTTAAAAATTCTCCATCTCTGAATCAAGGGACGTCGAGGAGAGCCCCCAGGGCATGGCTAGGAAGGTGGGGAGGCTCCTGGAAATGGAGCAGCAGATGAAAATGGGGACTAGAGGATGGGCCCAAAAGGAGTGGTGGGGGCACCAGGAAGGATGGGGCCAGGAAGGGGCAGCATCAGGGACACTGTGAGGGGAAGGTCTGTGTGGGTGATGCGGCTCTGGCTGGGGCTGGGAGAGACTCTGTCTCCCCGGGTGGGACTGCAGAGGGGCTGGTGCTGTAACTGACCAGGGAATCACTTACGTTCTGGGCCTTTCCTGTCTGTGCAGGGCTGTTGGGACTCAAACACGCACACTCAGGCTGATGAAGGAGAGAGAGGAGGAGAGGACAGATGGTTAGGAGGAGACCCCCATTTCCTGAGCCACAACATCCTCCTCAACTCCCCAATGCTGGGGTGGCAGGGAGATTCCTGGAATCAAGAGGAGGTGATTCAGGGAATCAAGAGGAGAAAGGCCTGCACTGCTCTGGAGGGTCAGCCCTGGGGGCTGATTCTGGAGCTCCAGGGCCCCACTCCCTACAGGCAGGTCAGAGTCAGCCCTGCTGCTCACAGTTCCAGGCTGCTGAGAGTCCCTCTGTGCCGGGACCCTGCAGACACCGCTCTGGGTATAGTATAAAGAAAAAAAAAAAAACAGCAAAATTAAATGGGAATCTAAAAACGGTAGAACTGATTTTTAAAAATCACATATTTTGAAGGACACTTCAGTGGATGTGGATTTCTTGTCTGACAGCTCATTGCAATCAGGGCTTTGACCGTCATGTGAGCTACTCTGGCCTCCACTGTTTCTTGTGAGAAAACAGCCACTGATCACTTTATCGCCTGAATATCTTACTGGTTTATACCAAATCTCTTCCTACTTTTCTTCTAAAACAAAGATCCGGCATCTCCACAGTCTCTGAGCGGCAGGAGGCAGGAGGGGCCTCACTCAGAGGCTCTAGCTCTGGGTCCCATGAGGCTGGGATGGGGACGAGATGTTGGCGGATCTGAACGGCCGTGATCAGCGTGGTAGGACCTGCCTCAGAGCTCATGCATGTGGCTCCTGGAGAAAACCCTCAGGTCCTTGTCCTGTGGGCAACCCCTTAGCTTAGTGTCCACCGTGTGAAGGGAGTCACCCCAGAGAGGGACCAGGAGGGGAGCCTGGGTGGGAAGTCTCAGCCCCTGTGAGCTTGACTCTGTGACATGGCGCATCCCTTCTGCTTCATTCTCCTCAAGAGAAAGAGCCAGCGAGTCAGACACATTCCCGGGGGGCACTGTCTCCCCTCCTGTGTATCCCAGAATTGGAGGAGAATGGAAAACGAACACAGTAGACCTTCTGGACACTCATTATTTCTATTCTGTCCACATAAAAAATAAGCTGCCTCCCACCCAAGGCCCCTAATAGTTTCTCCCATCGCAGGAGTAGCGTGACATCAGCATCTCATCGCGTGACTCAGGACCACGCAGAGGAGGCGCCTTGAGCACATCTGTGCGGTGAAATTGTCTGTGCTCAGCTCCTCGTGGGCTACAGCAGTTTTCCCATAAGCCCTCGATGAAGATACAGTGGAGAACAGACACAGGGCAACTTGTAGACGCATTTTTTAACGTTTTAAAAGCAAATTTATTGAGATATAACTTTTGGTCATTGAGTCATTTGTTGAAGGCTCACCTGTCATGTCCTTTTGGTAAGTGCAGAGCAGGACAATCATCCCATACTCTACCTTGAGAACATCTCCATCACCACAACAACCTTGTTTCCTGGGTCTGGGCCCATGGGGCACCAGCCCCTCTTTCCCCTCCCCAGCCCTGGGTAGCCAGAGCCCACTCTCTGCCTCTGGGGATGGGCCAGGGAACTTCTCTCTAAACACATCCCAGGCAACTCTGCTGACACAGACCTGCAGTGGACATTTGGGGTACCCTAACCCAATGCTTGCTGGTGCCCAGGAACATACTCCACAGGGCGTTAAGGTCACAGAGAACCACATGACCCCACCCTGGAGGCCCTGCAGCCTGGGGTGTGTGAGGAGAGAAGGGCTGCAGTAGCTGCCTCAGAGGGGGCCAAGGGCAGAGCCAGGGAGGTTCCTTCCTCAGCAGGAAGGGGACGTGGGAGCTGGGTCTTGAAAGCCAGATGTGGGCACAGGAACAGAAGTGGCTCAGGGAGCTGATGAAAGGCCGGCTACTTGACCTCAGCAGTTACTTTCGCTGTGTGAACTTGGAGATCCCTCCCCAGCACTCTGTGAACTGGGAAGTGATACTGACCTGACACCCCTCCCCCACACCCTCTCAGAAACAAGGACATGGAGACTGAGGGGTTATGGCAGTGCCCCCATCAGAACCCCAGCCACCTGGCTAATGTCTGGGCCTCTGGACCGACACCATCCTCCAAACTGACCAGGGGACCAAGGAGGCAGTGACCCTGGAGCCCGCACCACCTGCTCCAGATAACACACATTTCTTGGTTGGATTTGACTGAAGACAAAAGCACTGTAGTAAGTCATCATGTCATCACCCTTTCTGGAAATTAATTGAACTCACCAAAGTATAAGACACAGAGTGACTGGTTGTGCCAAAAACAAAACCCAACTTGATGCTGCCTCCAGGAGACAGGATCAAAACAGCCCCACTGTGGGAGACAGGTATAGGCCAGGATGCTTCAGGAGCTGCCCAGTGTGGACAGTTCACACCCCCACTGCTGGTGAAGCCAAGACAGGGGGAGGATCCTGCAGGCGTGATTGTATTTTTTTATATATATTCTTTTTTTTATATTTTAACTTCAGTTTTCACTAGTAAATGCTGTTTGTTTTCCCCCACCCACTCAGGTGTAGTCCCCATAGAGTTTCCTTCTCCAAGGCACCCGTGCACCATCACCTCAGTCCCCTATCTTCTCCCTCCCTCCCTCTGGTCCTCTGCACACTGGGGATCAGAGGGAAACTGAGACAGACACAAAGGAATGGGGCAGGGACAGAGAAGCAGAGAAGGACAGGGACACACACAGAGAGTGAGATGAGGACAGACCAAGAGGGGGAGAGAGAACATCAGAGGGACATACAGAAAGAGAAAGGGAGAGTCAGCCAGTGAGGACAGGGAAGGAGACAGAAGAGGCCTCGCTGGCATCAGTCACTGTTGGAGTGGACACCCCATGCCTTGGGTGGCCTTGTCCCAATCAGAACACAGCCCCAAGTCCATACAACCTCCAGGAAGTTGGGCAGGTGTGTGAGCAGGCAGGGCTTGGGGGTCCCTGAGATGTTTGTCACTAGCACGTGTACACTGTTTGTGGCCTTGGCACCTTGGCTCTGCCGACAATGCCCTGTAGGGCACAGCCAGAGAGGAGCAGGGCTGAGTTTGGGTGGATTCCACCTCGAGGGAGAACAGGCACACCGGGTGGGAGATGTCTCAGCCCCCAGCAGGGCTGGCCAGGCCTTGGTGAGCCATGTGCAGGTGCCCTCTCCCCCGGGTGGGACCCTCCAAGTGCTGTGAGCCTGACACCAGCCTCCCTTCCAAGGGCAGCAGAGAGGAGTGGCCCACTCCCCAGGACCACCCCAGGGAGTGGCTCCACACTCTTGAGCTCCTCTGGGCCCATTGGAGACGGGAGGCTGAAGTTGCTGGTGCTGCAGGGCCTGCTCCCTGGCAGGGAGGACGAGTCAGGTTAGCAGCCAGAGACCTGGGTCTCCAGCTTGGCCCTGGATTCATGGCACCATCCACGGTCTCTGGGAGGCTGTGCTGCTCTCGGTGCTGTGAGATGAGCCTGGCATGGAGGGCGAAAAGGAAGTGGCCCAGGCAGCCATGGGGGGGAGTAGGGCATCTGTGTGAGCAGGAAGTCCAGGGAAGGGGACCCAGGAAGTGACATCACCTCCGAGAGATGACAGGGCACACATCACCTTGGAACCCTGGTCCCCAGGCAGTTGGTTCTGAACCAAACCTGACCCAGCTCACTTGCCTGGTGGGCCTGGACCCGGCCCCACGTTTTCTTACTGTTTGCCCAGGTCTCCCCACAGTGGACCCAAAAAAGGTCCCCAAAACTCGTGTCTCCCTCTGCTGCAAGGCATGAGGAGCCTGTTCGTATGTCTCAGGCCAACACCAGCACTGCCCCTGAGGTAACTAGGGGGGCCCTGGGGACAGGTCAGGCCAAGCCAGGGCTCTGATGCCCCCCACCCCTCCCTTTCCCCCTGTGAGTGCGGGTGTGCGAGCTGTGAGGGTGATTGTGTGCGTGCTCAAGAAAGGAGGGTCTGGCACACCCAGGAGGCAGGTCATGACTCCACCACAAGCAGCCTGGCTTGTGGTTGGACCCAGAGAGTCATTTCTGCTCCCTCTTGCCCCAGCTGGTTTCTACCCAGCAGGTGTGTCTGTTTGCTCCCAGAAGGTGCTCTCTGTCCAGGAAGGCGAAGAGGCCCAAAGGGTGCATTTCCCCAACTGTCCTCCCACAGCCCAGTGTGGGATCTGTCACTTCCAGGTTGAAGTGCACTCACAACTTTGAGATTGGGACACATGTCCAAAGGAACTGGCTGGAGTACAAAAAACCTTTGGAGTTGCTGTCCAAGGGTGAGCGGCCCAGGCTGGTGCATGGGCCCGACTGGATGGGTAGGGTCCGGTGCCCCTTGGAGGAGACCACATGGGCTAGATTTGGACCACGAGCAGTATGACATGGCATCTGTAGCTGACAAATTTGGGGAACTGAATCCCAAGGGCTCCTATTTTAGGCTGGTCTCTGCTCAGGGCTCTAGCATGTGGTCTGTTTGAAAATGCAAATGGCAATCTGGCATGTGGCTGATGGCCTGTCCTCTTCCATATCAAGTGCCTTCTCAAGGAGTACAGCTGGGCTCCCCTGCAGCCCATGGGACAGGCCACGAGCCCAGAGAATTTTCTGATGGGAGAGAAACAGACACCAGGGTTGTCTCTGCTTGTGCTACAGGATCCCTGCAGGGGCTTGTTCCCCAGGCAGGGCTGCTGTTGCCTTTGCACCCCACTTGAACCTGCAGGATGTTGGCCAGAGGTGGCTTCCTCCCACAGGTGTGGTTTGAGCTCAGGACGCTCTTGCATAGGCAGCATTCTCCTGGCCAGGGCCTGGCTGTCCCAGTAGGAGTGGTGTGAGCTCAGCACTGTCCCCATGGGGTGCAGCGTCCTAGTCATTGTCTGGTTCCTCCTGTGGCACTCCTCTTATCTCAGAATCCTCAAAGAAGTCTTCGGAATCCTGTGCCAGTCTTAGCTTCCCCAGAAGTGGCGGGTGGGAACTGCCCACACTGGGCAGCTCCTGAAGCATCCTGGCCTATACCTGTCTCCCACATTGGGGCTGGTATAAACACAACACTGGCAGGATGCCCTGCTGGGGCCTGGCAAGAGCCTGGCTCCCTGCAAACAGGTGGTGTGTGCTTGTGCCCAGCAGGTTGTCCCACCGGTTGCAGGTCCTGGCCTGGTTTCCCTAGCAGGGCTCAGCAGCCTGGGGACATCCTGCTGGAATCTGGGGAGTTTCAAGCTGACTCTGCAGGGGATTAGTGAGCTCAGAGTGCCCAGGAACACCTACAGCATTCTGGGCATTTTCTGTCTGACCCAGCAGGCCTGCTGGGCTCTCCTGTTCCTCTAGAACAACATATGCAGAGGGTGCTCACCTGATACCTTTCCTCCAGGGTCCCATCCCCTGACCCCTGTCCTGCCTGTCCACCTCTGTTGCAGACTAAGCACCACTGACGCCAAACATTATCCACCTTTCTAGCCACATATCCTCGTTTAACTTCTACTACCCCTCCACCCACAGACACCTGGCCCTCCTCTTGTAGTTCAAAATCTTTGTTTCCTAATTGATTTCAAGGTGTTTTCATTTTATTTCTTCCAGGGTTTCTTGTTCATTATAGAAATACTAATAAAGTTTGTTTTGTATCACCCAATTTTTTTCACTCCTTTAGCATCCAGTTCTGTCATAGTGCTGGCCTCCTTCTCGCTATGGCCTTGCAGAAGATCTACAACCCAGTTTAAACCCTTTACCCAAACCACTCACAGCCGAGGCTCCTCAGGCCCTGATTCCCTCACATGTCTGCTGCCTCTGTTCTGAATTCTACCTGGGCATTTTACAGAGAAGGAACCAAATAAATGGTGACCTTGGATCTTCCCAAGTATACAAAAGAGGTAGTACACATGGTAGGTATAACACAAATTTGGTTTTGTGGGCCTCCCTGGTGTCCTAGGGGTGAAGCCTCAGCGCTGTCACCACTGAGGCCTGAATCTAGCCCATCTCAGAGAGCTGACTCTCCAAGGGCTCAGAAGATTATCCTGTCTCACCAGATGCTCCCCTTATATCAGATAAAACAGATTTCAAACTCAGAAAGGTAAAAAGAGACCCCAATGGTCACTACATTATGATCAAGGGGACAATACTTCAAGAAGGAATAACACTCATTAACATATATACACCAAATGAAGGAGCACCAAAATATATCACACAACTATTGTCATCTCTGAAAACAGACTTCAGAGAAAACACATACGTAGTGGGAGACTTCAACACACCACTATCAACAATGGATAGATCAACAAGACAAAAAATAAGTAAAGACACTAAAGCTCTAAATAAGGACCTAGAGCGCTTTGGCTTAACAGACATCTATAGAACACTAAACCCAAAAATAACAGTGTACACATTTTCCTCAAGCGCACACGGATCATTCTCCAGGATCGATCACATACTGGGACACAAGACAAACATCAACAGATACACCAACACCAAGATCGAAATCATACCAACCATCTTTTCTGACCACAAAGGCATCAAACTAGAAATAAACCATAAAAAGAACGCAAGGAACTCTCCTATATCTTGGAGATTGAAAACCACACTACTGGAAGACCAATGGACTAATGAGGCGATCAAAGAAGAAATTAAAAAAATTATTTGAATTGGGCCTCCCCAGTGGCACAGCATTTGAGCACTGGGTTGTGAAGCTGCCCGCGGCCTCTGCAGCGCTGGATTGATCCCGGGCTGCTCCCCGGCCAGCGGAGGAGGGTTCCACATGGTGCACAGACCTCTCCTACCGCCTGCTGCTCCCCTCAACAGTGTACTTCTGTCCTTCTACCTGCTCTGCTACCCGCTCTGGCTCTGGTGAATTCTCTCACCCTCCCACACTTCTGACTATACCCAGTGCTTGTATAAATAAATAAATAAATGAATAAATAAAATAAATATTTAAAAAAAATTTGAATTGAATGACAATGAGGACACCAATTTCCTAAATGTATGGGATGCAGCAAAAGCAGTGATAAGAGGAGAATATATAGCAATAGAGGTTCACATCAAGAAACAAGAAAGAACACAAAGAAACAACCTAATTTCGAAGCTCAAAGATCTAGAAAAAGAACACCAAAAAAAACCCAAAACCAGTAGAAGAAACGAAATAATAAAAAACAAAGCAGAAATAAATGAAATTGAAACTAAAAAAACAATCCAAAAGATCAATGAAACCAAGAGCTGGTTCTTCGAAAATATCAATAAAATAGACAAACCCCTAGCCAGGCTCATAAAGGAAAAAAGGGAGAAAGCACAAATAAACAGTATCATAAATGAAAGAGGAGAAATCACAACAGACACAGCAGAAATCCAAAGAATAATGAGTAACTACTATGAACAGTTATATGGAAACAAGTTCAACAATCTAGAGGAGATGGACAAATTCCTACAACTCTACAATCACCCAAACATAGATAAAGAAGAAATAGAACACCTAAACAGAACAATTACAAGCAGCGAAATTGAAATGATAATAAAAAACCTCCCCAAAAACAAAAGCCCAGGACCTGATGGATTTAAAAATGAATTCTACCAAACATTCAGAGACAAATTAGTGCCTATCCTTCACAAAATCTTCCAAAAAAATTGAGAAGGAAGGGACAATACCAAACACGTTCTATGAAGCCAACATTACAATATTACCAAAACCGAACAAGTACAAGACAAAAAAGGATCTGGGGCACATTGGATAGACGGCACCAATGGTCACATCAGATCCAATCAGGTAGCCCTGTCTGGAGATACCTGAATTCTCAGACTAAAAACACTATCAGTGACACATCCTGTAGTTAGGTGTCTAGTCCTGGAAAGGCCTTGTGGGAACTCAGCATGCAACTCTATTGCAGCTGTTACATCTGCAGCATGTGTAGGAAGACCCCTCCCTAAATTCCAGCTCCTCCAGCACAGCAGCCAGGTGCAATGTGGCATGACCAGCTCCATTGCAGAAGGGGCTCCTTGCACCAGAGTGGTTTTGGGTACATGCCAGTCAGGTTTCAACCTGGCCAGTGCCATTTAATGGCAGCACAGCCTGCCTGCCTGGCTATTCTGCAGAGCCCACTGTTGGCACAAGACCACGCAACCTCAGGGAAGATAGGGTTTCACATGCTTATAGGGGTTCTGTTTTAAAGAAGATGTGACATTGTAAAAAGAGCAGTCAGATTTTATCTCATGCAGGAGCCAATCAAATGTTGAAATGGTGTCAGTTTTGAAGATGCACCAACCCAGTATGAAAGGGGGATAACACTGAAGGAAGTAAAGCTGGGACAGTTTCTGGTTTCATGCGTTGATTGGGAGACTCCATTTGGACACTCATTTACTGAGACCTTCATTCATCAAAACCTTCATTCATTGCAGACCTTTGCATCTGATCTCTCCTTGTAAACACTGCTTGTCATTTGCTTCTGCCTCTAACTCTGCTCCCACATTGCCTGCTGACTGGTGTCCCTGGCCTATGTGTAAAATCTCTGGAAAAGCTGTAAATTGGTGCCTGGTCCTGTAACACCACTTGTGAAAAGAGCTGTCTCCTGTTGGCCTATGTTTGGCATCTTTAAAGAGTGTACCACTGATGCCTGATCTTCCACATCCCCGCCTGCTGACTGGCACTGCAGGCATGTGCACCACCACCTCTAATCAGCAGCTTCTGATCTTCCAGCACCACTGCTCACTGCTGCCTCTTCCTCCAGAATTCCTGACACAACCTCTTGGTGCATTTGCATCTGACACTGTCCAGTCCAGCCTTCAGATTTCTGCCTCACACCTCCTATTAAAACAATGTGGCTGCTTGCACTGGGAGTGGCAAATAGTGAAAAGCTTGTGGTCTCTGCTGCTTTTAGAGTAGGCTACACATACTGGAATAGTGGAGTGGGAAATCACTGCTGCCACTCGGTCTCCGGGGACCTTTGCTTAGGCAGCAGGCTGCAGGAAAGCCTCTAGGGCCCCTCTGACTTTAGGGACCTTGCAGTCACTGTTGCACTGTGACTACCACCAGCTGCCACCATGAGTCGGGTCCTGGTTCATCACTTATTGGTGTGCACTACCTCCAGGCTCTGATTGACAGGACGGGGCCATCCTGCATAAGCAAGCTTTGGTTTGAACTACTAGACGCTGTGGGCACTCTTTGGGGTAGGACAGCCAGCCATCCGTGGCCTTAGAAACTTTCCTTTTCCCCAATTCCCCCTTATTGAACCCTGAGCCTGACTTGTGTCTTGCAGTTTTGAGCACATAGATGAGGAACCACAGACTGTGTCATCCCCTCAGCTTTACATGGTTTCACATGGACACACAGTCTTGACTGTGCTGTGACCAGAGCTGCTTAGCCACACTGACTTGGAGGACTGAGGAAAGCTACACTCCCATTCTTGACTCATTATGGCAATAAGCAATGATATTGTTTATGCTTCTAAGTGAGGGAGTGATTTCATTCACTCAGTAGATGTATATATCAAGTACCAGCTGTGTTAACTGAAAATCATATCCTGTTTGAAGCATCCTGATAGTGTATGCTTTAACTCAGAAGCACTTCCAAGGGCCAGATGTCTCTTCCACAGGGCTCCCAGTGACTCCTCTAAGGCACTGCTCACCAGGGCTTCAATTTCAGGTTGAACCAAGTCTCTTGCAAGGCTGAATTAGGTCTTCAGGTCTTCTGAGCCCAAAAAGCTCCCAAGGGATTCCTGAGTCCTCTTAGTGGAGAGGTCCACCCCCCATTGGCACTAAAGAACTCAAGCCATTTTGGTGGCTAATAAATTATTATTGGTATTTGATTCACAGAAGCCTTATCAGGTTTGTGTCTGAGGGGCAAAAACTAAAACACAGAAAGTAAAAATTCTAGTCAGGATGCCTACCCCTGTGTAACACCCTGATGCTCAGCAGGAACTTGGAAATATCAGAATTGGGAGGGCCTGTTCCACAGTGTGAGCTGAGAAATCAGGGCAATGTTTCTTGATGAACCCCCAGCAGAGAACATTGGGAAAGGTTTCCTGACACAAACAGCTAAAATAACTCCTGACGCATGGTTAATTGCAGAGAAAAAATTGGACATTCCAGACAGAAGTAGCACATTCTGGAAAAAGCTGAAGGAATTTGTAGTTTAGTACAACTGAGTAAGTAGTTACAGAGAAGGTAAGATTGCTAGGAGAGAATAGAGTCATACTGAAAAACCCTTGATGTCAGGCTAAGACACGGGGACTGCTTCTAAAGACAATAAGAGGGGCCTCCCCTGTGGTGCAATGGTTGAGTGGTGGGTTGCGAAGCTGCCCACAGCCTCTTAAGCACTGGTTCAATTCTTGGCCTAATTCTTTTCTAGGCATCTCTACCAACTTGGAAGGCACTCTGGGAAACTATCAAGAATTTACAGCAAACAAAATTCAATCGGGATAAAATCATCTTCACAATTGCAGGAAAGAGGACTTCCCTCACAGCACAAAGGATTAAATCTCAGCATTATGAAGCTGTTTGCAGCACCGAGTTAGATCCCAGGCCTGGGAGCTGCCCACATGGCACAACAGACCTCTCCTGTCTCACCCGCTGCTCCCCTCAGCAGTATATTTCAGTCAATCTGCCTGTTCTGCTCCTGACTCTGTCCCTGGTGAATCCTCTCACCACCCACACCTCGTGCCTGTAACCCTGCTCTTGTATGCATAAATACATAAATCTTAAAAAATGAGAGAACACTATGTGCATAATTTTGACAAAAAAATATCCACAAGGTACACATATCAAAAAGCAAGAAGCAACAAGTGTTGGTGGGGATATGGAGTCAAAAGAACACTTTTCCAATGTTGGTCTTGGTAGTCTGGTGTCGCTCCTATGGAAAACAGTATGGAGTTTTCTCAAAAGACTAAAAGTGGATCTGCCACGTGACCCAGCAATCCTACTCCTAGGTTTCTACTGCTGAAATACAAAGACACTAATTTGAAAGGAAACTTGCTCTCCCATGTTTATTGCTGCACTATTTACAATAGCCAAGATGTGGTGACAAATTAAGTGTCCGATCAGATAAATGGATCAAGAATATGTGATGTGTATACACAATGGAATACTACTCAGCAATGAAAAATAAAACTCATGTCATTTACAGCAACATGGATGGAGCTAAAAGGCATTATGCGGAGTGAAATAAGTCACTAGGAAAAAGACAATACCAGGTAGCATCACTTGTACGTAGACTACAGAGAAACCAAATAAAGGGTCATGTAACCTCAAACTTTAAAAGTAATCCTTCCCCTGGTCACAGAACTGAGGTCCCCAAGGGGAAGAAGAATAGGGAGGGGTGAGAAAGATGTGGGAGAAAGCACAATGGCTATGGGGGCAGACTGCAGGTGCTTTTGCAGTGGTTGCACTTTGGTGACTGCACATAGGGCACAGAGACCTTACAAAATACTAACACTGGTGGAAACCCTTCTCACTCAATTACATTTTAAAAGATTACTTTTTTTTATTATTGACTCCTTGAACAAAAATAATGTATAGGTTAAGGGAGAAAGGATTTTGAGTGGGAATTGCAGAAGGGGCCTACACCCAGAAGTAACATAAATCCCAAATAAATAATTAAACAGTACACCTCAGGCAACTTGAGAAATAAAACAAAGAATAACTAAAATAAATAAAGGAAGGGAAATTATTTAAATTGGAGCAGAAATAAATGAAACACAAGTCAAAAAGCCAAAACAAAGATCCATGAACTAAAACTTACTTCTTCAATAAAGAACACTGATAAATCTTTAGCTAGGCTAACAATGGAAGCAAGAGAAAATTTATGATAGAATTAGAAAAAAAAAGGAAATTACTACAGCTAGGAGAGAAATACAAAGGTCATGAGAGCACTATGACTGACCATTCTAGCTAATTTAATAATGTTTTTTTTCACTTTTTTTTAAAGATTTATTTATTTATGCTTACAAGAACTGGGGTACAGGCTGGAGGCAAGGGAGGGTGAGAGGATTCACCAGAGACAGAGCGGGGATCAGAACAAGCAGACTGACGAAATACACCACTGAGGGGAGCAGTGGGCGAGACAGAAGAGATCTGCTGCGCCATGGAGGTATCTCTGAGGCCGGCGGGGATCATACAGGCACTACAGAGGCTGCGGACAGATTCACAGCTCTGTGCTCAGCTGCCTGCACAATCAGAGAGGCCCTGTATAGGTCTTTCACCTCTTTCATTAGGTTCATTCCCAAGTATTTGATTTTTTTGTTTCAGTTATATAAAGGATGGTTTTCTTGATTTCTTCTTCTGCAGACTGATTGTATAAAGGAAGGCTACTGATTTTTGTGTGTTGATTTTGAATCCTGCTACTTTACTGAACTGGTTGATTATTTTGAGTAGTTTTTCTGAGGAGATTTTAGGGCTCTTGGTGCATATCATCGTATTGTCTGCAAATAGTAATAGTTTTGCTTCTTCTTTCCCCCTCTGCATACCTTGTATGTTTAGACATAGGTATAGACACTGATTTGGACTGTGAGGTACTTCTAAAATTAAGCCAACAGGTTAAAATACAGCAAAAAATTCAATGTGGCTGATGATATAAACCTTTATGACATCGCACGTGACATTTGTCATTTGAAGTACTTTGAAATATTACTTGAAACAAAGTTTCCCTAGTCAAAGTGTTTGAATCTATTTCCTGATAGAGAGTGAGAAAATGTTCCCATGTAAAAACGCAAGGGGACATTCAAAATGAACTGTTCTTTAGAATGCTCTTGTTTTAGGACTGGTTTGGGTCAGTCAGCAGCATTTTTCCCATAAGCAAAACTGTGTCAGGACCTCAAGACACAGGAGGGAATTCCATTCTAGCATGAAATTCTTAAATCCTGTTAGTATGATTTAGGTGCAGATGACACTGTGAAGGGAGGAGAGGATGTGGTTCAGGAAGAAATGTGCAGCACCTGCCTGCAAGGTGGTCAGAAATGACATGTGGGTTGGAGGAAAGCAAGGTCAGAGAGTGGTAGGCACATCTGGGGATTCTGCAAGAACAAGAGCAAATGCCCCAGGTGGCAACAGGATGTGGCAGAAAGAAGGACACCCAAATATCCCAAAATAGATGACAGGATCAAGAAGATGTGGTGCATATACACAATGGAATATGACTCAGCAATTAAAAAAGATAAACTCATGCAATTTGCAGGAACATGGATGGAGCTGGAAGGGGTCATGCTTGGGCAAAATAAGCCAGAAAGAAAAAGAAAAAAAATACCAGATGTCCTACTCATAGCAGGAATTTAGAGAACCTAAATAAGGGACCAGGAAAATACTAATGATAATAAAGTAAAAATCACAATCAACAGCAACTACAAGCCAGAGACACACTACTGTGCGAGGGAGGAGGGTGTAGGATTGTCAAGTGGGGTGGGAATTGTACGGGAACTATAACCAAGGTGAAAATGCAAACATTGGCAAAAATGTTGAAAAATGATGTAAAAATACATAAAATTCAAAACAAAAAAGAAGGGCAGCTCACCAGCAGGGCTGGACAGGGAGGGGAGGCGGGTGGGGCAGGGCTGAGGCCAGCGGGGCAGGGAAGCCTGTGCACAGGGGTTTCTGTGAAGTGTCACGCCCAGTAGGGCCACGGGAAGGCGTGAGGCCAGCGAGCGGATGATCTGACTGATGCTCTCGCTCTTCCCTGGGTGTGGGGGAGGTTGAAGGAAGGGGAGGAACCAGTGCGGGGCCGCAGCCCTGGCCCGTGACGCGCAGCATCCCAGGCTGGTGGGGGCATCGTGGGTTCTCAGAGGCGAGAGGGATGCAGAGCCTCCGTGGGGTTTGCAGCCCCTGAGGATGAGATGGGCGTGGACACAGGTGGCCGCACAGCGTGGACTCCCCCGAGGTGGCCGTGGAGGTAGGGGAGAAAGAAGAGAACGGGCCGGCGAGTCCGCCCCCGACATGGGAGAGGACGCGACCTCTCTGCGTGGCAGCCGGGAGCAGCCGCGGTCGCAGGAGGAGCAGCACGGCCTCTCCTGGCCGCTACTGCATCAGGTCCCCAGGGGGCGAGTCCCCGGGAACCTGCCCTGGGCGTCCTGTCCCCCGAGACGGGTAACACCCTCCGCTCTCTGGGCCTGGGACACGAGGCACTGGGGACACTGGGCCCGACCCGCTGAGCCCAGGCTCTGAGACTCGGGGCTCTGTCTGCGCCCCAGGCTGCTCAGGGGAGACCTGGTCCTCAGCGGATGCTGTGCGTGAGTGATCAGGGTTGGCCTGGGGAGGGGGGTAGGAACCTGCAGCCTGAGCAGCAGTGAATCCACATTGCTCACGCGAACCCACCACTTCCAGAAGCCAGGCCATTCCCGGCGGGGCGCAGGGCCACAGCATCTGGTCCTGGCCTTTGCCAACCTCTGCTCCCTGACCCCGGGTTCAAGCACGAAGCAGATATTTTTTTAGAATTTTTTTTAAAGATATACATTTATACAAGAACCGGAGTAGAGGCCAGAGTTGCGAGAGGTTGAGAGGATTCACCAGAGACAGAGCAGGGAGCAGAACAGGCAGACTGAAGAAATACACTGCAGAAGGGCACAGCGGGCGGGAAAGGAGAGGTCTGCTCGCCTCCCTGGCAGACTGGGAATTGAACTGGCACTTCAGAAGTGCGGACAGCTCCACAGCGCTGCGATCAACCCGCTGCACCAACGGGAGCCCTAGACACAGATATTTCCAACCCAGAAATCTCGGGGGGATCTGACAAACCCCAGCTGCCCCAACCCCGGCTGAGTCAGGTCAGGGGGTGTCCCCACAGCACTGGGGGGGTGGAGCAGACACCCTGCTGCTAGCAATCCCTGGGCCAGCACAAGGCCGACACTGAAGCCATGGTCTGACTGGGGTTCCAGAAAGAGGTCATCGCCAGGGTGCTTTTGGAGGGCAGGTATGACCCTGTGATGGGGACCTACCTCATGCTGCTCTCCAGGCATTAGGCAGACGAGGAGGAGGCAAACCCCACCATCTCCCCCAAGCTCCTTAGTCCTGATGGGGCCCACTGTGCCCCGATACCGGATGACCACCGGCAGCCTGAGGTCTTGGGGCACGAGACCTTGTGGGTGGGACTGTCCCCGAAGCAGGATGCCCAGAAGCCCACCACCACCTCTGGGCCAGGCATCCCGCAGGAGGACTCCGGTGTGCAGAACTCTGTCTCCAGCTCAGGGCCCCTGCTGCCAGACGCCTGGATGCACAGCATGGCCTTCAGGTCAGGCCCCGTGCTGCAGGAGGCCTGGAGGCCCAACACCACATCATTGCCAGGCACCCTGCAGGAGGAAGCCCTGCGGCCCAGCACCACCTTGCTAGGCACCCAGCTGGAAGGGTCCAGGAAAGCATTAGGAGGACCACCATCCCAGCCCCCCAAGTCCACAGCACCACCTGAATAACCCCAGGAAGGTGCCTCCTGTTCAGCCCACCCCCTGCAGAGACACTGGGCCATGAACACCATTCCCATTTCACCCTTAAGTCCAGCAGAGGCTACAAGGCCAGAGCTCTTCAAATCCTTAATAGGATTTTAAAATGTTGCATTTTCTGTTCACCCTTTGGAGGAAAACACAAGAGAAGAGTTCACCCTGCTGGTGATTAGATGATCACCAGCACATCCCTAGAATTCACTTCCCTGCTCCAAGGCAGCGACTCAGTGGCCAAGGTGAAAGGAGCACACCAGTGGGGGCCAGACCCTGGAGAGGGGTCAGGGGCTGGACACAGCCAGAGCGGCCAGGAGCAGCATGAGAACATAGGCGTGGAGCACAGATGTCCACAAGCACAGCACTCCCAGAAGCAGAGCAGATGAAGGGCTAGGAGGGCAAAGGAACTGGTGAAGCACCTGGAGGAGAGCAGAGAAGGGGAAGGGGAGTAGAGGAGGGCTTGGGGCAGATGCAGGGCCAGGGATGGGAGTGGAGCTGTGTGGGCTGAGCCTCCAGAGGCCCTAGGGTCAGAGGCTGGGACCCCAGGGCCTTGCTTCCCCATCTTAGGCTCTATCCTATGAGGGCACTGCTGGTGGACCCTGGGCACCCAGATGGCGCAGACGATGCAGGAGCTCTTCGGGCTGACTGGCGCTGTCAGGGACTGACATCCACTGTAGGAAGTCCCACTCTACTGAACCACTTTTCACAACAGAGATTCCAAGATGGAGAATTGCTCACCCGCCAGCAAGTGGTGCCTTGGTAGGGCCTCCTGGTTTCTATCTGCACTTTGTCACATCTGAGTCCATGCAGCACTTCCCAGGGGATGTCACTAAGGAAAGAGCCTCCTTCGTGCTTGGGCTTCACTGGCTCTGCTCTTCCCACGCTGGTCCCAGAGGGCTCGAGGAGGCGGCCGCCGTGGACACACTGGTTCCCACTGCAGGGGCACCTCCAGGTGACCTGTTCTTCCTGTGGAGCCCTGGGGTGTGGAGGCATCTGGAAGCTCTTTCTATGCCTGGAGGAGACAGTCTGAAATGGATTGTTTAGTTAAAATGTCTATCCCAGGACACATTAAATTGGTGTTTGAAACTGACCATGTTTGCTCCCCGTTTATGACTGCACCCACACTTCCAACACATCAGACATCAGAGACCTAAAAATCCTTTAACATTCTTGTAATAAGCAGTGTAAAGTTTAGAAAATTTAGAAAATTTTGGAAAGCATTTAGAAAATTCTAGAAAAGTCAGAGGGGTCACGTGGTGATTAAGACAGACAGGAGTGTGAAGCAGAGCTAGCTGTGAGTATGGAATTAGGTATTTGTACTATTTTCTTTAGGTGTATGTGCATATCTTGCATTGTGTGCAAATGTGTGCATGTGAGTCTACATGAGTGTGGCTTGTGGGTGCTTCTATAGGTATGAAGTATTTATGTACCTTCTACCATCAGAAAAACACTCACAGCTGTTGAGAATCGGTACGATGTCTTCAAAAATGTGGCCTCTCAGATGGCACAGAGGGTTGAGCCCAGCACTGAGGGAAGTGCTGAGTCTCCAAAGTCCCCAATGTGGCTTGTGTCCCCGAGTCCACATCTGTAGGGGGTTTAATTCTGCTCCAGTATAACTGTAGATATAGGTTAATTAAATTTTTCCTGGTTTTTTGCCATTGGCCCCTGTTCCTGGTGTGTGCCCTGGTCACCCATTTCTCTTTCAGGGGTATCAATGTTGTCCTGCACAGTGTTGTGAGTTTATGGTGGCGGCGAGCCCAGTGTTTTCACTCTGCCTCCATATTGCCTCTCATGGGTAACCCGATTCATTTTTGAGACCATAATTACTTTGTAAACCAAAACAACTAAATACAATAAAAAGACAATAAAAATGAAAAACTATAGATGTTAAAAAAATCATGTCCAGTGACTTGTATTGAAATTATTGAAAAATTATATACATCATGGCTAAGTGTGGCTCATTTCTGTAATACACGACCAGTTCAACACTTACATATCAAATAATATAACAGTTTACATTAAGAGTGAATAAGAAAAGAACACATTACTATATCAACAGACATAAAAACACTCAATATATTTCAACACGCATTTGAAATTAAAAAAAAATCAAAAACCCAGGATTTAAAGGGCTTTTCCTTACACTAATAAAATGTATAAAATAAAACATGTAACTAACATTATACTTAAAGATGAGCCACCAAATAGAGAAACAGGCCATTATGTCCTCTGCACCTACACCAATTCAGAACTGTGGGGCTGTCCTAAATAATATGATAAGTAACAGAAAAGAAAATCTATAAAGGGAATACATATTGATATGAAACAATCAATTATGTATTCCAGGTAGAAAACCACTAGAAAGCTTAAAAAAATCTCAGAAATAATTAGCAACTATAGGAAGGTTCCCCATAAGCAACACAAACAACTGGGATTTAAAATTAAAGAAACATTATCTTTTATAAAAATACTACCCCAAATGAAATACCTAAGCTTGGTCCTGGTGGCGCAGTGGTTGAGCACTGTGCTGTGAAGCTGCCGGCAATCCCGGCCACCAACAAGGTTCCCGCATAGCGCACAGACCTCTCCTGCTGACCGCTGCTCCCCTCAGCAGTATACTTCATCAGTCTGCCTGTTCTGTTCCTGGCTCTGTTTCTGGTGAATTCTCTCACCCTCCCATGCTTCTGACTGTACCCAGCGCTTGTATAAATAAACAAACAAACTCATAAATAATTACATAAACCTTTTAAAATAAATTAATAAAGACTGAAAAAAAGAAAGAAAAAATAAATACCTAAGCATAAATCTAACAAAATTTGCAGGATACCTATACACAGAAAGCCAACAAAAGTAATAAAATGGACCTACATACAGACCTAAAACTTATTAAAAAATGAACCAATGCAAATTGAATCATAAACATGAAAGTGAAATGCAATACTATAAAACTTCTCTAATACATTATAATAGACTTAATAATATGTCTATTACACATAATAATACAAATAGAAGTGACTTTGGATTTGCAAATAACTTTTTAGATAAAACACTAGAAGCATCACCTATGAAATAATAAACAGACCTTTGCACTTTATTAAAAGTTTATTAAAATGATGTTAAGACAAGTAACTTATTGGGAAAATACTATGAAGATAGCTGCATTTAACAACATGCATTTGTCAAAACCAAAAGAACTCACAGCACTAAGAATGACCCCTGGTCTTCCTAAATTTTAAAGAATCATTTTGCAAGTTCGGGTATCCCAGAATGTGACACAGATGATGACAATAGAATGTAACTGTATTACATTGTATGACACATGCATACAGAAAGAGGTTTTGGAAAAGGTGCTGTAGACTCAAAAAGAAGGAAAGAATTCTATAGTTTGCTTTTCCGGAAATGTCCTTTCCATACTGGCAAGGCTGCCTGGGACACTAAAGTCAACAAGACAATAACTTTGTTTGCTTTGAAGAGTTCCTCTGGTGAGAAGCAAAAAAAAAAAATGTCCAGAAAGTCCACAGTCCTATTGAGTTTATAAGTTGCTAGACGAAGGAACATGAGCTAATGACCTGAGGGACGAGCGTGTCTATGAGGACACTTGTCAATATAAGAGATTCCAATAGCATTTGGTCCTTACCTCTTCCCCCACACAGGTAACTCTGACTGCCTCAACTTTGTAAAATCAAATCTGGACTTGCTACTGGTTTTAAATTGGAGCTTGGAGTCATAGACCTGTCAGAACATTCTCACAGGTCCAACATAACCTGTGCAATATGGTCCATCCCTGGAAGGCATTGAGTTGATTGGTTAAACTGTTAACCCAGCCTACTAGATGTACAAGGACTCTGCTGTCCCCTGCCCTCTAGGTGCTGGTGTCCTAGGTAAGAAGGCACATCATCAAGGATTGACTCTGAAGTTTGTCTTTGACAAACTTTGTTTGGTTTCTTGATATTCCACAGAAAAGTAACATCATCCAGTATTTATTTTTGCCCTTCTGGCTTATTTTGCTTGGCATAATAGATTCCAGTTCCATTCATGTTGCCATAAATGGTGTAAATTTATCTTTCCTTAATTGCAGAGTAGTATTCCATTGTGTGTATATGTATAAACACCACATTATCTCTTCCATATGGCCACTGAGAATTCTTTCATTTGATTTCTCTATTCCTTTAAAAAACTCCATTTGGAAAAAAAAAAAAAAACTCCATTTGAGGGAGGAAGTCCACTCATCTCTGCTAAGCAAACAAGTATAGGTTTTTGCACCTGAGGGGGGACATTCTATACTCCCAAAACACTAATAAAAATGTAAACCAATGGTGCTTCTGTAATAAAAATGAAAAAGATGACACATCATCAACATCACTAAGCTGGCAGTGTGGTGGATAGCTTGACGATTAACACTATGGAGAAGAAATTAGCAAGGAAGAACAAAAGCCATATTGTCTTAAATCAAGACTTCAGGGAAAGCCTCTCTGAAAGCAAGGAAAGACAAGCAGGGGGACCAGCAGGGGCAAGCCTTGGGTGGTAGTGTGCTTGCAGTCTTTGAGGGGCAGAACTATGGCCTGAAGAGCAATGTTTTCTCAAATCTACAGGCCCTGGCGTGGCTCTTTTGGGATGTGCGAGGGGCCCTACATGCTTAAAATGCATTCAGCTTTAAATGAGGACTGCACCAGAGATGGTGATTATATAACACTACCCATTCCAGTATCCATTAAGTCAGGGCTAATTAGCACACTTCCTTTTCCAGCTGCGCGCTCAGAATACCATAAACATCAAGTGCTGGCACCCACTGTCACCTACAGATTCAAGGTAATAGACCTCATCTCTTCTACAACACGATGGGCTTCCTGAAGTAATTGAATCATTTCCCAGGACTGCCTTGGGCAAATTGGGACACAGAAATGGGGCCCTAATTAGAATGGGGGTGAGGAAGGGGAACCTGGGCTGCAGGTGAAATATCCAGAACAAGACTTTGATAGGCAACTTCATACTTCCAAGGAGAGCCTGCCCCAGGTGGACTCAGGTCACCAAACACACAGTAGATAATGAATGTCCCTTCACCAAAACATCTGTGCTCTCCTGGTCTAGACCCGCCCATTGAGACCCTCACTTTTTTGTGTATGCATTATGTTCTGTGACTGACACCACATGATCACCCTGCTTGCAGTTTTACTATACTAAGAAATCACAGCCTTCCATTGCATAACACTGATTTTACTGAAGAACAAATCTGCCCTGTTTGTTTACATTCTGGACACTGATAAAATAGAATAATGATTTCAGTTGGTATCTCGAGTGAGTCAAATTTATAATTTATCCCAACTTGATATGATCCAAAAATGAAAGAAGTGGAAGACTGTGGACAGTATGAAATGACAGCTTAATTTTTAGGAAAACAAAACCCAGAGCCAGAGAGTTAAAGGTTTTCATACTGATGGTAAAATTGTTTTCAGAGAGGACGGACATGCAGCATTTGATGCCGAGGAAGACAAGTTTGCTTTGGTGCATAGGGCAGAGACATAGCCTTTATATGTATATTTAGAACAATTTAAAAAGTTCCCGTTATTTCTGTAAAGGGCTAATACAAGTAGTATAGACTTGAGTGGGGTAGTGCAAATCCAGGAATCAAGGGTCCCTGTAAATTAATCTATCACTCACTCCTGATGCTTTTATATGAGGTTCACCAAAGCACTTTGGATTTCAAACCATCTCTGCCTTGTACTCTGGGGCCTGTTTTTCTCTCTTGCATGATACATGTGTTAGATTGATACTGATCAGTATATATGGGAAGAGTGAATGGGATATAATGCACTTTACAATCATACATGATTCCTTCTGCAAGCCCAGCACAGCAGGTGCTCAGTACAGGAGACAAAACCTGAAAGACATGGCCTTGCCTTGTACATATTAGAGTCCAGGGAGGGTAAAGAGAAATCCGCCCCTGAGATGCAGACAGCAAGCATAAATGTCACCCAGAGGATAGAAATCTTCTACCAGAACAGGTTCTGACCTCAAGTCAGTATTGTTTGTGGTCTTACAGGTTTTGTTTTTTAAAAAAGTTTTGTTTATTTATTTATGCATACAAGAGCTGGGGTACAGGCCAGTGATGCAGGGATTGTGGGCGGTGAGAGGATACGCCAGAAACAGAGTGAAAAACAGAACAGGTGGATTGACTGAAATACACCACTGAGGGAAGCAGTTCTGTCTGAGACAGGAGAGTTCTGTTGCACCATGTGGGTATCTCCCTGGCGGGGAATGAACCTGGGCTGCAGTGGCTGCAGACAGCTTCATAGGTTGCATCTAACACCTTGTGCCACCAGGGAAGCCGCCTTACAGGGTTTTTAAAATTGAATTTAAATGCCCAAGGAAGCAGTCTCTTCATTTATTTTATTTTTTGAAGATTTTTTTTTCCATTTATACAAGAGCTGGGGTACAGGACAGATGCACATGAGGCTGAGAGGATTCACCAGAGACAGAGCGGAGAACAGAACAGTCAGACTGACAAAATACAATGCTGAGGGGAGAATCAGGGAGACAGGAAAGGTCTGCTGACCATGTGGGACACTTGCCGGCCAGCCAGGATTGAACCCGCACTGCAGAAGCTGAAAACAGATTCACAGTGCAGTGCTCTACAACCTGTGCCACCAGGGAGGCCCTCCTCAATAATTAATTATTTTCCTAAAAGATTTATTTATTTATTTATTCATTCATTCATTCATTCATTCATTCATTCAAGCACTGGGTACAGTCAGAAGCGCGGGGAGGGTGAGAGAATTCACCAGAGCCAGAGCCGGGAGCAGAGCAGGCAGAAGGACTGAAGTACATTCATTCATTCATTCATTCATTCATTCATTCATTCAAGCACTGGGTACAGTCAGAAGCGCGGGGAGGGTGAGAGAATTCACCAGAGCCAGAGCCGGGAGCAGAGCAGGCAGAAGGACTGAAGTACACTGCTGAGGGGTGCAGCGGATGGCAGGAGTGGTCTGCGCACAATGTGGGAACCTCCTCTGGTGGCCAGAGAGCAGTCGGGGATGGAACTGGCGCTGCAGAGGCTGCGGGCAGCTTCAAAACCTAGCGCTCAACTGCTGCACCACCAGGGAGGCCCTCTTCATTTAATTTAAATATCAACTAGTACACTTATATTCATAGACCAAAAATTACCCTTTTTAAATTGTACAATTCAGTGGGTTTTAGGAACTCATAGTTGTAGAACTTTCACCACAATTTAATGTTACTACATACTCATGAACTTTTGAATTAATTAAACTTAACCCATTAGCAAATCCTCCCTGTGTCCCTCCCTCTCTAGTACAGAAAAATCGCCCATCTGTTTTCTGTATGTATGGATTTATTTGTCTACCACAGACAATTCATGTAAATGCAATCACACAATAGGTATTATTTGTGACTGGCTGCTTTCACTTATTCTATTTTCAAGGTTCATGCATGTTGTACAATGTATGGATCAGCACTTCATTCCTTTTCCTTGCTAGATAATATTCCATGGCATAAGTTAGCATATATTTGTCTGCATCCCACTTGCAGCACAGATCTTCCAAAACCATGGCAATTTCCTAAGTGATGAGCATGACATTAAGGCATAAAATGCATAAGAGAAAAGAGGCAATGTGCTCACAGATCTCATCCCTTAATCACTTTGATTTTATTCTACCCTTCAAGTTTTCTAGAAGGTACACAGCTCTCTCATATGATGAACACATCATCATTGTACTCACATCCCCGATCCTTGGCAGGGGCAAAGGAACCGGTAACATGACGATTACTGTAAATCATTCCATTGTGGTCATAGAAGAACTTTTCGTAAGTATGAAAATGCGGCCTTCCTGCTAGTCAGGCAGGCACGGGCAGAGTGGTTTCATGTAGAGAGAGAGTCAAGCTCACCTCAACTATTTCAGTGAAGGGGTTTGTGTTTCTGGCCTGAACCTAGACTCCTGCTCCTCTGTTAATACCAATAAACGCATTTTGCTATTTTTTTTTTAGTTTAATTTCTAAAATTTTAAGTTTATTCTGTTTCACCCAGAAGCTTCTTATTGATTTGATTTGGTTTCAAAAAAGTGAAATAAGACAATCTTTCAAAGTCCAGACCCACCCAATTTTCAGATGCAAGATTTGTGAAAGTTGTGCACATACATGCCAGTGGAAAGGAAAAAGGAAAAAGGCAAAATGGTGAGTGGAGCCACAACATTTCATAACACAAAATTTGAAATGACGGGAAGATCCTTGCTCTGACTAGTTCATCCCCTTTACCAAACCAGAAACCAGAAAAATAGGACAGAATAGAATGAAATTCCTGTGTTCCCAATGAACTCACCCCACGTTGAAAGCCATCCCGGTGTCCTGCCAGACGGCACCCTGTCATTTTCTGTCTCCCCCTAGAGCTCAGATCATGAGGGCAGCAGAGGGTCCACAGGCAACAACAAAGACAGTGGCAGCAGAACAGAGAGCTCCACTGTGCTGAAGTGCAGCCATGGGCTGACTTCTGGGCAGGCTTGCCAACCTACGAGGCCAGATAGCCATCAATAATTTTGGTGCTAAGACACCAATAAGGAAATGAGGAAGGGAAAAAAAAAAAAAAAAAAAAAAAAAACCTCTGCAAATGAGCAGAGACATGTCAAGGGACCATAAGCGCACCAACAATATCTAAAGTCCCTTTTTTAATAAAGGCATTTTATCTTTACCTGAAAATATTTAACTCTAAACGAACTGACATCAGCCGACCTCAAAAGAACATCACAAAGACACTGGCAATGCCTCAGGTGATGTCTGTCCATGCCCTGTATTGTATTTGACATGGAGATTTTCAACAATGGCAATGAATGTTCTAGTCTAAAGTTCAACCCATCTGAGCAAAATTGAAATGGAACTGTGTACATACAGATGCCATAAAATGGACATCCTCACCCATATCTCCACTCAAGGACACTTGAGCCTTCCTCATGGATCTTACAGTGTTGAGACCATCACCGTCTGTGGAGGAAACGTGGGCTACTTGTCTCCACTTCACTTGGAACGTCCACACCGCCTTGATGCAGCAGGACTGTGTGCAGGTGTCGCCACCGTGAGTGAGTGCTATCATCCCCTGGCAGGGCTCCCCCAAGACTTGGAGGGAAGTCGCAGTCGGGACTGTGGAACTGGAGTGCGGGACGGGAGGAACCTGGTCCTGCACAACCCAGTGAGGCAGCACCCACTATGCTTTCATCTGGGCAGAAAGTGAGCCCAGAGTGAGGGTGAGGAGCATATCCCTGTGCGTAGCTGAAGGCAGAGCGGGGTGGGGGGGAGGGCAACTGTCGGGAGGAGGCAGGGTAGGGAGGGCTGGATGTGGAAAACCACCAGTCTCTGGCAGGTTGTGTATGGGCACAGAAGAACACAGAGGTCCGGATTCATTCCTGAGCACCCCACTGGGTCAGAACCCACACTGTGAGGGGATCCCAAGGAGACCCATGGGCATGGGAAGATCTGATCACTGCTGTGCTCTGAGTGCTCGAAGCAGAGGACACAATGCAACAAGGTAAAAATGCACCACGGTCCACCCAGGAGCCTCACCCTGCAGCTGTGTCCACCACACCCCGGATCCAACTGGAGCTGGTCGCTGCCTGGGACAGAGGCTGCACAGATTCTCTGAGAACCTTCGTCTTCCCCACAGCTGGAAGCCCCGCCCTGGGGATGCGACAACTGCACCCTCTCCTCCGTCGATGAGGGATTAGTGCCTGCCTGGCATGGTCATTCCTGGCATCGAGGACCCTGGCAGTTGAGAGAGAGGTGGGCAGGGCTGCACCAGCACGTACCCCCTAAGGCTGCCCTTCCGCCTGCATTGAGTAAGGACAGAGAGGAAATGACTGGCAAGAGCGCAGAGACGACCTTTTCTGCCAAAATAGAAGGTTCTAAGCTCAGGTAGGCCCGGGGTGGCGGATATAGATTTTTCCTCCTATACCTGAGCCTCAGTTTCCAGTATCCCCTGACAAAACAGGTAGACGCGACTCCATCACCTATTGTTGACAAGCACCCACTGTCTGCTAGATGCCAAGGACATGAGCTGAGCTGAGCCTACAGCTCAGAGCACCATCAGGAGGCATCTGGGACACAGGGAACTTCAACAGATGCTGCAAGAGTTGTGACAGGGAGCTTGAGATGCCACAGTTTTCCCTGGAAGGGGCACCTGACACAGGAGGTTGTCAGAGAGGGGCCGTAGGCCTGAGACAGCAGGAGCCGATGGAAAGACTCTCGCAATCTTGTCTGGAGGCTTGGACGTTAGCCTGAGTGTGGACAGTGGGAGCCACTGAAGAGCTTTTTGAGACTGTAAATAAATGACATGACACAACAGGTTGTCTTTTGTGAGGGAGCGAGGACCGAGGAAGGACTGCAGACAGCCCTCGGGAAACATCTGGTTCCTCCCTTTCCTCTCCCCAGGAGGCAAAGAAAGGAGAATGTGAACCAGCCTGCCCAGGACAGCAGTGACATGCCCTTGCTTGCCAGGTACAAATTCAGACCCCAGGCCCAGCTTGAGAAAGGACAGTCTACGGATGAGTGGGTCTGGCCGTGCCTTGTCCAGTGGCTGGTGACCAGCCCGCAATTGAAGATTTTGGATTTCACAGACACAGGTGACCAGAGACGTGGCTCTAACTTCATTATCAATTTCCTGTTTTAAAGTTGCATGTTTTGAATTTCCTGAATTAATTCCTCTCTTTGATTCCTTTGTAAAGCACACTGGCACTATCCTGCAATTATGTCACTTGAATTTAACATTTTCTCTGGTGGCACATAAAGCAGATGAGAAAAGGACGAACTTACTTACAGTTCCATCAGCGGAAAAGTGGAAGAATAGCCTAATATTATACAATCAGTAACTTGTCATCTATTATATTATAAAATGCCTTTGCCGTTCAATCTGAAATATTCTACATCTCTACAGAACAGACCTACTTTGTCTGTTTTAGAATTTATAGAAAATAACACCTTTTTAGAAATTATAGAAAAGAACACCTACTTTTTTATTAACACTCTGTTTTATGAATGTTCCATAATTGGAAAAACATAACAAACCTAGGTGGGACTTCCCATTTGTATGCAATTTACAAATTCAATGCAATTTCAATACAAATTACAGTGGTGTTCTTCAATGAAATGGAACCAAAATGGTTCAAATACACATGGGATCACAAAAACCTCTAGTAGGATAGTTCTTACTAAAAGGGATGGGGGAGAAAGGAGGTATTGCACTCCCAGACATGAAACAGTATTACAAAGCTGTTATAATGAAATCTTTATTGGAACATAAATAGACACAGATTACAATGAGGAACTAACCCATGACACAGGAGCAAAGAATACACATTGGGAAAATAATTGCCTCTTCCATAAATGGTGCTGGGGAAACTGGATTGCAACATGAAAAAGAATGGAACTAGACCACTACCTCACACTATACACAAACCAACTCAAGTGGATAAAAGGCTTGCATGTGAGACCTGGAACCATATAATACTCAGAAGGGAAAACAGTCCAACGCTCCATGACACAATCCTCAGGAATGTCTTTGAGGAATCTTCTCCAGAGGCAAAGAAAACAAAGGAGAATATAAAAGTTGGAGCTCCATATACATAAAAATCTTCAGAACATCAAGAGACAATGATCAGAACAAAGACATACCCTGCTGAATGGGAGAAAATATTTGCAAACCATATGACAGATGAGGGACTGATATCAAAGATCTACAAAGAGCTTACACAACTCAAAAAAACAAACAATCCAGTCCAAAAAATGGGCAGAAGTTAAAGGACTCTTCTCCAAAGAAGAAATGCAAATGGCCAACAGGCACAGAAATAAGGTTCAGCATCACTCGTATCAAGGAAATGCAAATCAAAACCGCAGAGATGACACCTCACTCCAGGAAGAATGCTCCACATTAAAAAAATAAACCTGGAAACAACAAATGCTGGAGGAGCAGTGGAGAAAAGGGAGCATCCTACTCTGCTGGTGCGAAGGCAAACTAGTCCAGCCACTATGGACAGCTGTGTGGAGTTTCCTCAGAACACTGAAAATGGGTCTACACATGATCCAGTGAGTCCACTCCTAGGAATCTACCCAAGGGACAAAAAAGAACCCCAGGAAACCTGAACTCCTTTGTTTACTGCAGAACTATTTTCAATAACCATGACATGGAAACAACTCAAATGGCACAAAACAGATGAATGGATCAGAATGGTGTGGTGTAGATACACATGGCAATATTACTCAGCAATGAAAACAGACAAATTCATGCCACTGTTGATGATATAAATGGAGCTTGAAGGGATTATGCTGGCCACAATAAATCAGGAGAAGAAATATCAGATGTGAAATACAGAGAAACTGAACAAAATGTAAAGAAAAAGGCAACCCTAGCAGGCTGACCAAGAGCTGAGGATCCAGCAGGGAGCGGGAGGGAGGGGGCTAAACAGGGGGGGAGAGAAGAGTACAAGGCGTTGTAGTGATGGGTCACAGCTGCTATGGTGGTGGGAGCAATATGGGGGAGAAACCAGTAGCTAGACAAAAATGAACAAGGATGTAAGAAAAGAAGAATAAAAGAGATGGTCTTTAAGGACAGGGGAGACCATAAAATAACATAAATAAATGCACTTAAAGGGGAGTCTCATCCTGAAAAATAATGGCGGCATTGCAGAGGCATCCCCTCCTCACCAGATCTAGAATAAATCTCCAGGAACTTTCTTTGGTAGGTGCCGCAATTAAGCCTGCTGTGTTAGAGAAACAAAGAAAATGCTTTTTTAAAAGATTGATTTATTTTTATACAAGAGCTGGGGTGCAGGGCAGAGGCACTGCAGGGTGAGAAGATTCACCAGACACAGAGTGGGGAGCAGAACAGGCAGATGGACCAAAATACACTGCTGGGGGGGAGAAGCAGGGAGATAGGAGAGGTCAGCTGTGCCATGTGCTTATATCCCTGGCCGGCTGGGAATTGAACCCGCACATCAGAGGCTGTGGACAGTTTCACAGCATTGTTCCCAACATACTGTGCCACTGGGGAGGCCGAAAGGGCTATTTTTTTTCAAGATTTATTTATTTTTACAAGCACTGGGTACAATCAGAAGCGTGGGAGGTTGAGAGAATTCACCAGAGCCAGAGTGGGGAACAGAATAGTCAGATTGATGAAGGACACTGCTGAGGGGAGCAGCGGGCATGGCAGGAGAGGTCTGCACGCCCTGTGGGACCCTCGCCAGCAGCCAGGATGGAAGCAGCGCTACGAAGGCTGCAGGCAGCTTTGCAGCCCAGAGCTCAACCGCTGCACCACCGGAGGCCCACCAAAAGGGCTGTTTTTAACTGCAGTCTCTTATGACTAGCAATCATGTTTGGGATGAGGGGCATTCTAAAACTATTAAGTAATTCATGTTCAATATTAATGACAGCATCCTCAAATGCTACAATGATACCTGAAAGCTTTGTTCTGTCTCGTTTTAGCCCAAGCTCCTTCCTTATGGAGGAGGACGTCCAGCACCCACAGACCTGTTCTGAGGATGGACACAAACTCCTTCTCTCCCCCGCCCTACAAGAGGGTTATAATTTACCATCATTATAAATCCTTTGGTGAAGAACAAAATACAAAATTTGGGAGTCCAAAAATATCTGGTCCTTGTGCTTATTTTTTGATCTCAGAGAAGTTACTGATACCTTTTGGACCACAGGGTGCACAACTACAGTGTAGGAATAATAGCTCTATAGCGTCATTAATGGAGATCATGGAACTAAAGCAATGAACTTGTTGCACAGGGTCAGGTAATCTCCATCAGATGCTCAGTAAAGTCCGATTCCTTTCTCCTTTCAAGAGAAATTCAAGTTCTCTCCAAAGCAAGCATAACAGAGGAAGTGGCAACACATTTAAAAGTAAAGTGCAGCTATCCCCCCACCCCCCGCCGATGGGCTAGGGGTTAAATCCCAGTGCTGTCACCATGATGGCCTGAGTTCAATCCTCAGCCAGGATTTGACCCACTAGGTGCAGTAGAACTCTCCTGTCTCACCCGCAGCTCCCCTCAGTAGTGTATCTCAGAAGATCCTCCTGTTGTGCTCCCTACTTTGCCTCTGGTGAATCCTCTCATTCTCCCACACATCTGGCCTGCACCCCAGTTTTTTTATGCAAACATTTTTAAAAAACCTTAAAAAAGGGCCTCCACTAGTGGGAGAGCAGTTGAGCACTGGACTGCGAAGATGCCCGCAGCCTCTGCAGCGCCAGTTTGATCCCTGGCCGCCGGCAAGGGTCCCACATGGTGCAACAGACCTCTCCTGCCACGCCCGCTGCTCCCCTCAGCAGTTTATTTCGTCAGTGTTCCTGTTCTGTTTTGCGCTCTGGCTCTGGTGAATACTCTCACTCTCCCACACTTCTGACTGTACCCCAGTGCTTGCATAAATAAATATCTTTAAAAAATCTTTTAAAAAGACACATAAAGGGGGTTTTCTCTAAAATATCCAGTTCCCATGAGTTATTGTGGTTTACACAATCCCTGAAATAGGAGGGATCCTTTTAGCACCATCTACAGAGAAAAGATCTCAAGAGCTTAGGAAAGAAACCTTCAGTGTCAAAGGTGCTCCCCATTTTAGAAAGTTTCCTTCCCTGTTTGTGACAGTGCCCAGCTGACCCTGCTGAAAGGTTTGTTGGGTGTGTCCTTTAGTGATGCAGAGAGGGCCACTGCTTTCACTGCAAGGAGTCAGTAAATAATAACCCATTTTAGAAAAACAAACACTTGTAGCCAGCATGTGGCATGCTGTGTGGCTCCTGGTCAGTCAAGTCTCTGGGAAGCCTGGATTCTCTTCAAGGGAGAGTGTAAAGTCGCCTCCTGAGGCAGTGTCCAGGGGTCCAAGGTCCCTCTTCCAGGCTCTGAAGTACCACGTCAGCTGCACAACAGGGAAGCAGTGCTGCAGCCCTAACATGTGGGCCCCAAACCAGCAGGGGCAGCAACTCAGACCCCTTGTGAGAAATGCAGAGCCCCAGGTGCCAGCAACCCTCTGGGTCAGAACTTGTGCCCCCAGGAGACTGGGACACGACTCTGCCCTCCTGCCTGCTGGACCTGGGGTGGGGAGGCGGTGTCAGCCCCAGAGAAGATTACAACATGTAAACTTATAATTCCCCAAAATATATCCTAAGTTCACAGAAATTAAACACACAAATCAGTGGAGCACAGCAAGGAGCCCGGCAAACACACCCCAGGGGTCATCATTGCAGCAGGGGGGCTCTGGGAACAAAGACGGGGGATGCGCTTTCCGTCAGGAGCGGTGGCCACCCACGGAGTCACACTCAGGAACGACCTGACCCCCATGTTCCTCCAGGACCCAAAATGACCCACACAGAGGTCTGCACCCCCAGACAGCCCCACCCCGGGTCCCCTGACTGGCCCCCCTGCACCAGCCACCGGCAGTGACTTGTCCTCACGTCCCTCTTGCTCCGGGTGGCTCCTGAAGAAACTGGGCTCCCGCAGGCAAGAGCTTCACCCGAGTCTGGAGCAGCGAGTGCCAAGGCGAGCCCGGCAGCGGGGGAGGCGGGAGCGGTCACAGGGCCAGGGCAGCAGGGGCGGGTGTCGGGGCGGGCCCAGGGCCGGGCCAGCGGGAGAACCCGGGGGCTCACGGGGCGCCCCCGCCCGTCCTGCTGCGCCGAAGCTCAGAAAACCCAACTACACGGAGGCGAACACCCCGCGTCTCCACGACGCCGTTAACGTAGAATTTCCACGCGACTCCACAGCAAGTCGCGCTCCGTGACTGAAAACACGCGAGGATCATTCACCCGCGACCCCACAGGCCCGAACCCGCTGCCCCCACAGGGAGAGACGGGGCGTCCCGCCCCCCATTATTCCCTGCCTCGCCCCGCCCCGCCCCCAGCCGGCGCGCTCCCCGCCTGCGCGCTGCCCGGGGCTGCTCCCTCCTCGGCCCGCGGGCCGCTCCGCTGTGGCGGGTGCTCCTGGCCCTGAGTCTCCGCCACTTCCGCTCCCGCGTCAGCGCGCAGGGACGTGACGTCAACACGCAGGGAGCGGGGCGAGGCCGAGGGAGGACAGGCTCGCGGGGGAGCCAGGCGCGGGTACAAGGCTTGCGCCACCTGGTGGCTGGGGGGTGGGGGGACAGGGCCACCCAGGCGGGATAATGGGGGGGTGGAGGCCCCAGGCCTGGGACAGGGGGCCAAGGGGGAATGGAGCTGGGGCCGAGGGCGGGTCAGCCCCTCCAAGGGGAGATGCAGCCGGGGAGAGTCGTGGAGGCGGTAGGCCAGTGCAGACGGGAGCAGGAAGCGGGAGTGTGTGACATCACAGCCTTGAAGATGGGGAGACAGAATGACGTGGAGGCAAGAACCCGCTGAAATAGGGGTTCTCGCTCATTCAGAAAAATTTTGTATCACACTTCTGTGGGGAACTTTGATTCATCTATTAGAATTTGGAATATTATATATATGCATGTGCATTAAAAAAATAGTAATGTTTTTTTGAGAAATGACCTCAGGGAATTCTGTGTACACAAATAAAATTGTATAGCCGTAAAAATGCTAACCAGCACTTTCTTGTACTAACAAATACAGGAAACAATCTCCATCAGAATTCCAGGAAACAGTCAAATATGTGACAATAAATGTAGCAATTAGGTACCATCATTCTGAATAGTTATCAATGGAAAACACTTACAACATTAAATGAAAGAGAAACAATATAAAATTGCAAATATAGTGTTATTCCAGCATGGATACAAAATTTTATGAAATAACATACTGTGGACGCAGAACAGAAGGGAGAAGTTACTTTGCATTTGGTGGAATACTATAAAACAGTGAAAATACAGAGACTCTAGCTAAATCCAGTATGTGGGTCACCTTGCCTGCATGTTGTTGAGTGAAAGAGTCAAGATATAAAATGAACATATTATGAATGATTTAAATTTTAGATACCAGACAAAATTGAAATCATGTGTTAATCATGTGTGTCACATGATTAATCACACCTAAGTGACACACATAGGTGTTGAATTGTCATGAAAGGCAGAGGTTATACTTGTAATGACAGCCACATGTTTGTGCTTACTCAAAGAAGATGATGATAATGTGGCCTTGTGTTTCTTCACCCAGTTAATGGAGTTCATTTGGTCATTCTGAAATTTCACGTTTATACTATCCAGGACCCATGCACACAGGTGTTTCAACGGTGAGTCTTCCCTTAACCCAGGAAGGGCAGCTCACCTCTTCTAATTGCTCTCATTTCCTCAACTTTTCCAGTGACTCTCAGCCATCAGTGACATCCTGTTTAATGTGCTATTTACCCAGATGCACGCAACAGATACACCACCCAGAGCAAACCTAGAATATGTGTCCCCTTCTTCACTGACATCAACCACCTGCCCCTGTTCCATGTAAGTCTTGTGATCACCCCATAGGAATATGGGATATTTCCACATGTGACACAGACGCCCACAAATAGGGATGCCACAGAAACACTGAAAGTGACAGATGGCCTGTTACTAACTTACTGGAATCAGGTTATGTTTAAGTGTGTGATGACTATAGATCCTTTCTGGTGATTTCTTTTTCCCTAAACACACTCTAAAATATGATTTAACAAAAGAGAGAGCTAGCTGGATTTTGCAGTTTATTTTGTTATAAAAATTATATTTTATTTATCCTTTGTGCTAAGCTATATTTTATGATATTTTTAAAAGATTTATTTTATTTATTTATGCTACAAGAAGTGGGATGTAAGCCAGCGTTACAGGGAGTGAGAAAAATTCACCAGAGACAGAGTGGGGAGCAGAACAGGCAGATCCACTGAAATACATTGCTGAGGGCAGCTGCCCCTCCCCGATGAGCCATGTGGGTCAGCTCCCTGGACAGAGTCAACCTCCTCCTGCAGTGGCTTTGGATAGCTTATAGTGCTGAGACTTTGCCTCTGAATCACCAGGGGGGGACCCTATAGTTTGTAATCTTCAGAAATTTGATGATACATTAATTATTCTCTTTTCTTTTTCTGAAATTACAGAAAGGATTAAACAAGGCTATACATGGGGAATAACTGTATATACACATAGGGTTGATTGATTCCAATATCCACTTGCAGAGACACTGTCTCCTACCAATAGGCAAAGATCTTTCTTTTTTATTTTTTTTAATTTGTGTTTATTTGTGCATGCAAGAAATAGGGTACAGGCCAGTGGTGGTGGACTGAGAGGATTCAGCAGAGAGAGCAGGAAGCAGAATAGGCAACTGACAGAAATACACTGCTGAGGGGAGCAGTGGGGAAGACGAGAGGTCTGCTTTCCCATGTGGGGTAACCTCCCTCGCCTGGGATCAAATTCCTGATGTAGTAGCTACAGATTACATCATAGTGCTGATACTTAACCCCTTGTACCACCTGGGAGGCCCGAGCCTACATATTTCAAATTGAATTGGAAACAAAAATTATTTTTTTTTTCCCAGATCTAGCCTGATGACTTTGTCACACCTCCCAGGGTGTCAGTCCTCAGCCTTGGTCAGTGGTAAGTGGGGGATTCCTGATGTTGCTGGGAGCCTCCACGTGTGCAAGGGAACTAGTGACGAGGGTCACTTGGTCCGCATTGGGACAAAGGGACAGCAGGGCCTGTCCACACAACAACCTGGACCCCAGCTGGGGTGTCTGCCAGTGGTTAAATGGTGAGAGGTGCTGTATTTCTTTCATCTGAAAGCCCCTTGGTGACAGTATTAAGTGAGTTGGGGACCTGTAGCTGCCAACCCATGTCTAAGAAGCAGTTCTGGTCACTGTTTCCCTGCAGGAGCCCAGGAGCAGCTGACAGTGGGGGACAGACTGACGCTTTCCTAACACAAAGTCCAGGCAGTGTGCGCTCTTTGTCCACACTGGCTGGCTCAGGCGTGAGTTCCTTGTGACTCTTCTCTTCTGCCGTCTCACCCTGACATCCAGGGTAAGCTCAGGCACTTTGGCTGTGGGCAACCTAGGACAACCCGGACTCTCTGGACACTGGCAGGTGGCTGGGAGGGCTGGATTGTCCCAGTGAGAGCAGTGGGCTTGGACTGGGGCTTGTACTTACCTTACTTGGTCCTCACTTTGTGCAATAGTTTTGTGAATCTGAACATTGTGTCTGTGTAAGGAATTCAAGCAAGTATCCAGAATCAGATCTTGGTTATTTAGAAATTTGGTATTTTTCTTATTTTTATGTGTTTAGCCAGACAGCCAATT